>NC_134459.1:25040833-26259166 GCF_047948215.1 Lycorma delicatula | reverse complement strand
AAATAGTTTTAAGATTATTCAGAAATCCATTTCATACTTCATTACGAAATAGAACTTCATTTCCATCGTTTTTATTTCAGTATTTTTAGTTATTCGTACTCTGTTGTTAAAAATATCGTTAAATAAATCAAATATCTCATTTAAAGGCAATATTCGATCATTATATCTATAGATATAAATAAAATTATTCTCTTTATTCCTATATTTTAAAGAAGATATAATTAGTAAAATAATGGTTTTTATTTAATTATAAAATAGAAACTAATACCATTTGTCTGTTCTAAATAACAATCATTTAAATCATTATTGTGTAATTCATCAACCTGTAATTAATTTATAAAATTGATCAATTTCATGTAATGTTGAATGTCTTCTTATAGTTTAAGGAAAATTGTGTTACAAAACAATTAAAAAATTTAAAAAAACGCACATTTTTGAAAAATAACTACTGATTTTTCTAGTACATTTTATCGTTTACCGTTTCAAATAAATGATTTCTCGTTTTAAAACACATGAAATATTATTAAAATATTTTATACAGTAATTCAGTAAGAGTACAAATAGTTGTGATATGATTGTTAAATAAAAAATTAAATCACATAGCTATTCCTTGATTTTCAAAAAAACTTTCAAATCCTGTAAAACTCCAGTTTAATAAATAATTTTTGAAATCCAAAAGGATAAATGCTAACCAAATTTATTGTTGTTCGAACTATTATTATTTTCATCTAAAATACATCCCCCATGAAAAATTTTAAGGCTTTCGTTACTTATTTATTAGTTCATAAGTAACTAATGCACATTTCTATGTGCAACATGTGTGTCAATTTCAAATTTTTAAAGTGTAAACTTAATACCAATCAGTTACTGATTCTACCATAAAATCCTGAAAAAAAAGTTTAAACAACGCTGAAGTATATTTATTACAAGAAATATCTGATTAAAATACCTTTGTTTACGTTAATTAGTTAATAATGACAGTATGTTTTAAGAGTACAGTCATTCAGGACCAGTATTCTAAAAGCATTTTTAAATCGTTATCAAATTTATCTATTTATTTCATTTCCTTAGCTGTCAAAAAAAATATATATTTGTATTAAGTAAATTATACATTGTATATAAATTTTATCGATCTGGAGATTAACCATAATTACCGGTAAATCTGAATAATCGCCTCCAATATTGGAGAATTGAATAAATATATAGTAATTTATTACATATATCGATCATTTTACATATTCTTCATACTAACATATTTTACATATTAAAATAACAACTAAACCATAAACAATAATTACTGAAATTATTATTTAAATAATCAAAACATTACTGTTAATTAGTCGAGATTAGCGAGCGTAGGTTATGTTTGGTTAGATTATGTGTGCTCAAACTTGTTTAAACTCCTCCAAGACCACCGGCCCCCAACGTTAGGCAATGCGCTGTCGTCTCAGGGAGCCGCGACAGTCGTCTCTGCCCCCCTGTCTTGTCCCCCCCTGGGGCGTCCCATCGGGATCTCCCCAGCTTCACTGAAGTACACCAACCACTGCTTCTGGATGGCTAGCACACCCCTCCACTGGGAAGCTACTTTTCCCGTCCGTATCTTGTAAGCACAGGATGTTCGTTGTACATATCCGCCGCTTCCCCACGGCCCTCTCAAATCTCGAGGGTCTCCATCATCGGGGAACAGATTATGTGTGACCTAACCTACGCTCTCTTAGAAACTTATTTGAAATCTTTACCACTTCTCAGTTTTGCGGCCAAATTTTTATTTTAATAGAAACCCCAATTCTTATACAATTTTCCAATACGATTTATAATAATAATACATTTTCAGGAGGAGAAAAGATTATGGAGGTAAAAGAATTTTGTTATTTGGGAAGTAGAATTACTAAAGATGGACGAAGCAGGAGCGATATAAAATGCCGAATAGCACAAGCTAAACGAGCCTTCAGTAAGAAATATAATTTGTTTACATCAATAATTAATTTAAATGTCAGGAAAAGATTTTTTAAAGTGTATGTTTGGAGTGTCGCTTTATATGGAAGTGAAACTTGGACGATCGGAGTATCTGAGAAGAAAAGATTAGAAGTTTTTGAAATGCGGTGCTATAGGAGAATGTTAAAAATCAGATGGGTGGATAAAGTGACAAATGAAGAGGTATTGCGGCAAATAGATGAAGAAAGAAGCATTTGGAAAAATATAGTTAAAAGAAGAGACAGACTTGTAGGCCAATACTAAGGCATCCTGGAATAGTCGCTTTAATATTGGAAGGACAGGTAGAAGAGAAAAATTGTGTAGGCAGGCTACGTTTGGAATATGTAAAACAAATTGTTAGGAATGTAGGATGTAGAGGGTATACTGAAATTAAACGACTAGCATTAGATAGGGAATCTTGGAGAGCTGTATCAAACCAGTCAAATGACTGAAGACAAAAAAAAAAATACATTTTCGTTCTTGAATTTTTTTTTGAAACACAACTGTTCAGGAGCTAGACCAAACTTCCAGTTGTATTTTTAGTTTGTTTTTTTGTTTTTTTTTTTCTTTTTAGTCTTCAGAACCACCGTAAAATATTACTTCAGAGGATGATATTTATAAATATAAATGAAGTGTTGTCTTGTACAGCCTCAGGTTGGCCAATCCTGAGATGTGTGGTTAATGGAAACCCAACTACCAAAAAACACCGGTATCCACGATCCAGTATTCAAATCCGTATAAAAGTAACTGCCTTTATTAGGATTTGAACCTTAGAACTCTCGACTTCGAAATCAACTGATTTGCGATGACGAGTTAACCACTAGACCAGGCTCCAGTTGTACCTACTGGTAATTTTTTTTTTTTTTTGTTATATGGACGTTGACTTCTATGGCCTTAGCCCTCGTCACTTTGTTTAAAATAGGGTATAAATCACCACCAGGTTCGCCATATGTAAGTGTGTAAATGGACCTTACATTTTGTTTAAAAAACACCAAAATAATAACAGAACATTTAACACTTATTTATATTAGTAAACTGATAACACTTACAGGATGTAAAGGGCCCCGATATTAAAATGAGACAATAAATAAAACAGAAAAACAAAATGAAGAAAACGAATGGTCTTGACAATACCAACATTATTAAAAATATCCATATTTGTAGAATAAAACCACTTCACTTAGAGATTCCTTAAACAAAACTTGAACTGACTTTATACACTTGTTAAGATTTAGTTAACGTTCTAGACTTGTTATAGACTTTATAGATAGTAGCGTATCTGCACAGGCGCGCAGATACGCAGCTATTTTTTCTTCTTTTCCATTTTCCAAATCAGCAGCAATATTATTTATTAAAACGAACTTCTTTCTGAAGTCCATATATATGGTACACTCTTCCATCAAATGCTTGACTCTCATCAGTTTATTACAAACGCCGCACACTGGTTTTTCTTCTCCGGTTAACAAAAACAAATTTACATAGAGAAGAATCTCATAACTTAAGGGATGTTGTCCCAGCCCAAGAGTCACTCACTCTCTCCCAGGTCTAGGAGATTCTACGCTAGATATTTTACGTGATGTTCTAGCCGTTGTTTTTATTGTGAACCGAATCGGTTGATTTCCCCACGGACATAAGCCAAATTCCAGATAATTATGAATTTCTTCGTTCCGTGTAAACCACGGCGCCTTTGTAACGATTCTCACCAACTTATTCTGGAAGCGTTGTATAACCTCAATATTGCTCTTGCTTGTCGTACCCCGTAGCTGTATACCATATGTCCAAATGGGTTTCAGAGTGACCTTGTATATTAAAAGTTTGTTGGACAGTGACAAATGTGAATCCTTGCTTAATAACCAATAAAAGTCCGTAAACCTGATATTTATTTTTTTCTCTTCTCTTTCACATCGTTCCTCCATGTCAAGCAATGATAAAGGTGGAGCTCGACGTACCGTACTTGGTCTGAATGCGAGATGAAAACGACCCTCACTACTCCTTAACGCAAATATGGCATATTTTGTATTATTGTGATTTACAATTCTCAACTTTGCTAGCCACTCACTGATAGATCTAAAGCCAACTGAAGTTTCCCCAAGGCCAGACTTCATCAACAGCCAGAATCGCTGTGTCATCAGAAAATGAGGCGACGGTTACATAGTCTGGAGCCTGAAGGTCCGCAGTGAAAATTGAGTACAGGAATGGTCCCTCCCAGTACAGAATCTGAGGAACCCCCGATCTAATGTCAAAGAATCCAGTTAACTCGTCGTTGCATCTGACCTGGGAAAAACCCTTATCAAGGTATTTCCGTAAAATAAATAGAAACCAAATAGAAAAGTTAAAGAAAGCTACATTTTAGCTTATGAAGCAGTCCAGGCAGCCAGAACTGTTCAAATGCCTGCTAAACACTTAAAAAGGCCACCGAGCAGAACCTCTTTTCTTCCAGGCACTAGGTGATCACATTTATTTCCCTATGCGTTTGTTTAACGATAGAATTTCCACTTCTGAAGACAAATTGATAATCAGAAATAATATTTCCTCACTCTAAAGTTGGCTACAGTCTCTTAAGAAACAGTTTTTCAGACAACTTCGACAAAATAAGTAAAAGACTTACTGGTCATTAGCAGGACAAGTCATTTAAAAGTTTATCTGGTTTTGTAATCATCACTACTTGTGACTCCTTCCACTCTGATGGGAAGTACGATGTAGAAGTTCAAGTTATTTTTAATCATCTATTAATTATTATTATTATATCTAAGACATTATTAATTAATCAAAATATCTTGGCTGATACAGTTGTATAAAATACAAAAAAAATCTAAAAGCATCAGTTCAGAGCAAAGAAAATAATATTTCTTTTCAGAGAAATAGTTTTTAGTGAAATACTGTACTATTTTTATAGTTTAATTTTTGTTAAATCCAATGGAAAAATTACAAATAAAAATGATACTTTGTAAACAGTAAACTTAATGCCCTATTTATTAATTTTTTTATGTTTTTTTTATGTATATATAGTCTTCTGTATATTTAAATTTTAAAATTAATTAAATAAACAGGGATGGAATACACAGTCGGTGAACTTATTTAAAACTCTGCTATCAGAGTGAATTATTAATATTATTAATTATTATTATTATTATTATCTTCTAGTTCTTTGTTAACGTAAAAAGTTTTATAATTTATTTACTAAAAAAGTGGTCTGTCTAATCACAATAAAAATATTCTTACTTATCCTCAAAACAAATATTTTACTTTTTTATTATTGAATTAAGTTTTTGTTTAATATTACAATTATTATTTTGTTTGTGATTTAAAAAAAAAATAATAATAAAAATTCTGTTAAGAGACAACAAAAATAGAATAAATATCTATTTTTAATAAATTACATTTTCCAATCATCATGTGATATTATCGTTTAACATATAAAACTAAAATAAGAAGAAAAAGGTATGTAAAAATTAATTTAAACCAAAGTTTCTTTGAAATTTATACCACGTATTTTTATAAATAAGTAAATGATTCTGATCGAAATTTATAATGTATGTATATATATATATATATCACATCAGGTTATGGTTAAAAAAGAAATTTGTTAGATAAGAAAAAAACATCGAATATGTTTGGTTGGAATTTTGTGCCCGATAATGATAAGAATTATGAGGGTTATTTTTTTCAAGGTCCGATCGGTCACGAAATTAAAACCACAGTGAATAATAAAAAAAATTTTATTTGTAACAAGTATTTACGTAGTTACATAGGGTGGGTGAACAAGAATAAGCGAAGAGGAATGTTGTCATCAGGCATTGTCTTTCTCCATGACAATCGTCGGCCGCACACTGCAGCTGTAACAAAGAAGCTCCTGCAGCGTTTTCGTTGGGAAGTGTTTGATCACCCATCATACAGCCCGGACTTGGCTTCATCCGATTTTCACCTCTTTGATCACATGAAACGCTGGCTAGGAGGACATTTTGGCACAGACATCGAGTTGCAGACCAGCGTAGAAACATGTCTGAAAACATAGGCGTTTCCGTTATATGACGAGGGTATTGAAAATTTGGTACCACGCTACGACAAATGTTTACATCGGAGTGGCGACTATGTATAGAAATAGCGTAACTATGTACGTACTTGGTACAAATAAATTTTTTTTTTATTTTCACTGTGGTTTTAATTTCGTGACCGATCGGGCCTCGAAAAAAATAACCTTCCTATTTATGTAAAATTTGATGCTGAAAATTCAGAATTTTTTTTTTTAATTGCTTTTATTAGTATTACTTAAAAATTGAATGACAATAGGATTTTGTCTGTAAAAGAAAATTTTTAATTTTATTTTAAGTAAATTAGAAAGATTTTTTTTTAGATAAGTCGGTAATTTATTAAAAATTGCTGCCAAAACATAATAAAAGCTCCATTCAAATAAACCGATGTTACAAGAAATCAGTTTTTTTGTCTGCTTCATAGAGGTGGATATTACTATTTTTTAAAAATAAATGACTAATTTTTTTTCAAAGATTGCGCATTCATAAATGCATGGATTAATTTTTAATCCATGATTAATTTATAAATTAATTAATCTATTATTAATTAATTACAATATTTTTGAATAATTCTATTTTTAATTAATTACAATGAGTCATATTGTAATAATTACTGTAATACTTTAATATCCGCCCGTGGCGAAGAGGTGACGTCTTCACCTTTCATCTAGCAGGTTCGGAATTTGAATTCCATCAGATATGGTATTCATTCAACCCATCGGGTTGGTCTAGTGCTGAACGCGTCTTCCCAAATCAACTGATTTGGAAGTCGAGAGTTCCAGCGTTCAAGTCCTATTAAATTCAGTTATTTTAACACGGATTTGAATCGTGGATACCGGTGTTCTTTGGTGGTAGGGGTTTCAATTAATCACACATCTCAGGAATGGTCGAACTGAGACTGTACAAGACTACACTTCATTTACACGCATATATATCATCCTCATTCATCCTATGAATATTATCTGAAAGGTAGTTACCGGAGGCTAAATAGAAAAAATAAAGAAAAGATATGGTATTCATTCAAATGCTACAAAAATTCATTTCTCACCTATCATACAAAATAGCAACTGTAACTGGGAAATCATTCTGTAGTTGGTTGTTAAGACTAAATAAATAAATAAATAGTAAGCAACACTTTATCAAACTAATGCCAAT
Organism: Lycorma delicatula; assembly: GCF_047948215.1. Lineage (NCBI taxonomy): Eukaryota > Metazoa > Arthropoda > Insecta > Hemiptera > Fulgoridae > Lycorma > Lycorma delicatula. The sequence continues at coordinate 26,252,006 of NC_134459.1, read as the reverse complement.
TATACCAAAGCATACTTTTAATCGCAGACTTAAGGTTACACGTGACTTTGATTCAATACACAAGTAACTTCGGAAAATTTTAAAGAAATTCTAAAATATAACAAACATTATTTGCCAGGATTACTAGGAGATTGAGGAGTAATGTATTCTCACATTGCCTTTTTCAATAAATTCTTGGATATGAGCAAATAAAGATCACTAAAATTGAAATGATATTCAATCCTACAAGTGATAAACTTCATCAACTCTTTTCAAAATCACAGGAAGTGGATATAATTTCCATTACTCTCAAAGAAAATAATTATAAGTAATGGTTATTGTACCCCAAATATAAATTACAGTAATAAGAAAAACTTTAATTCAACAAATTATTGTATATCAAGAAACATTCAGTTATTCACATTCCTTCAATTCAACAGCAAAACATAAAAATACTGATTTGTTATTTACATTAATTTGTTTTATTACAACTGTAATTTATATTAAATTAATTAAATATTTATTTTTTTTTAAATATGCTTTACATTTTATTTTTTCGGTATGTAATTCAAAGTGAAAGGAAATGACGATAATAATTATTTTTTTTTTTTTTACTTCATTCAATTTATTTTTTATAGGATACCCTAAACTGACAGAGCAGTATGTCAGGGATTTCCATATAATAATAAATAGAGAGTAAAAAAAAAAAAAAAAAAAACAGAAATAATTTCAATGAAAAATAAAACATAAACCTAATACAAAACTCTTAACTTATGAATCAATTACATAAAGAAAACAAAACTCTCCTAATCCTCATAAAACATAAATGATATGCTTTTCAGTTCTCTCCTTCATGTTACTTTAAATTGATTAAACAGTTAGACAATAGTAATAATTATAATAATAATACTTTCAAAATTGTATGATGTTTTTTACGATAAACTTAATAAATCATATTATTATTATTATTATTATTATTTTTATGCTGATGTATAATAATTGTAAAAGATATGAAAAAGTAAATAAACTGCAAAAGTTATTTCATACTTAGTAGAAGAGTGATAAAATGATACTATTTCTTATGCTTTAAATAAATAATAATGTGTGAAGGTGTTGAAAGATTCTTACACCTAAAGTGTAAGCATCTTCATTTTCTTTAAAATGATTTCTGTATGAAATGAAAGGAATTGTGTGTTGATTACTACTATCTCTGATATTTGCGGCTGTTTACATCTGACGAGTCACTGTACACTTTCTATTCGAACAACGTTCCTTTGTAAAGGGGTTTGAGAGTAGACCCTACAGCTATTATAAAACAAATGATGGAGCTGTTAAAACCACAGAACATGCCTTTCAAGAAATTTCACAAACTTTAATTTCATCGAAAGTAAAATATTTAATACTAAGATTATTAATTTTAATATTAATAAGTAATTAAGTACTTTAAAGGTTTTTTTTTTACTTATTATATTATTATAATTATTATTCTTTAATGATAGTTTTGTTCTTAATTTAAATTTCTTTGATTCTAAATATATTTTTTTTATGAAAGGATATAATTATTTAAATAGTTTAATTATTTGAATTTATTAGAAAATAATAGCTTATTATTTTGAACTGCTTTTAACTAGTTGGTGTATTATAAATGATTAAGTAATAATAATATTTATTTAGGTTATTCTACATCAAGCTGACGCCATCTAATAACTGATGATAGATAATAATGAATTTTTTAGTCTATAGAAAAACGCCTAACCCAGACTCGAATCCGAAACTACCGGATAAAAAGTAAAGTTATTACCATTACCATTGGTGGACGGGCGGATTGTTTAAATAATTATTAAATATTCATAACGATAATAATCATTAAACATAATAATAACAAAACAATAATATTTATACAAATGAAAGTAAAAATTTTAAATAAAAAATTGTTAAAATACGAATAATATCTTTTCATCCGATTGTTTAAACGTAAAAAGTGAAAGAGAAATTTAAAAAAAAATTAATACCTACAAAAATAAGAAATTTTGGGAATAAAATTATTAAAAAAAACCGAAAAGCTCTCCGATTCGATGATTAGGATATTCCTGTAAAATAATCTTTTTAATAAGAAAAATTAATATTTACTTGAAAGGAATGTAAAAAAGATAAATTGAAGTAAATTATCAGTCTTTGCTGACTACATTCCCATTTTTGAAAAATTATTTTTACTTTTCCAAATTTAAATAAACATTAAAACAAGAATATCAAGAAGTAAGCACGAATTTAATAAGGGAAGACTGCAGTGTAGTAAGCTAAAACTTAGCGTTAAGAAAGAGATTAGTGAACGTTTTGTTTGAAATTTGATGCTTTATGGGGCTAAAACATGGACGATGAGAAAGGCTGACGGAAAACGAATTGAGCCTTTGAGATGTGGGAATGGCGCAAAATGATAAATGTTGATGGCAAGACCATGCAACAAATGAAAAAGTATTAAGGAGAATCGTAGAGAACAGGAAACTGCTAAATGTGATTGAATATAGGAAAAGGAACTGGCTAGGACATTGTGTAAGAAGAAGGTGTTTATTAGTGGATACGATAGAAGGTTTGGTAAATGGAAGGAAAGGAAGGAAGAGATTTTAAATGATGAATGGAATTATGGAATAAGAAAAATATGCTGAAACAAAGAGGTTAGTAAAGGATAGAACAGGGTAGAGAATACCTGCTCTAATGGCTGAACACAATGAATGAATAAATAGAAATCTTAAAGGAAACAACAGTAACGACAGGTCTTTAAATATCATATGAACAAATATTTCTCATGTTAGTATTTGGACTAGGAATAATTTTATGTTTGCCTTGTAAAAGTATATCTAGTAATTTAAAAAATTAGGAACAAAATATATTATAATGAAAGTAATTAAATGATTTAAATACCTAGAAAAAATGTTACAAACAAAGCTATGAGAAATGAAACGTAGAAAGCAAAGGAAGTAAAATGGAATTAGCATATCAAACGATTTCCAGGAAAAAGCAAGAGCAAACATAGAACAGAAAAATGTACTCAAAAGAATGAAAAAATGTTGGTAAAACATCAAAGACAAAAAAAAAATCCAAAATGAAACTATTTTAGCGTGGCCCATAGAAAATCCAAACGATAAAAAATAAGTAAATAAATTAAACTCGAAATAGTAGTGTCTCAACCTTTCATCCGGAGATTCAGAGATTGAATCCTGGTTAGGCTGGTATATTTCATACGCTACAAATTTATATTTTCACATTGCCACGAACAAGCTACTATAAGCTTGTGTGGTGGTGGATCAAGCAAAAAAAAAGTAATATTTTATTTTTTCAACAACTTTTTTTTAAATAATTTTTTATGTTTTATGTATTTGAATTAATAGAAAAATGCAAATATTTTTTAATAAAAAATACAGTATATTAATAAAATTATATAATTATACAACGAGCCTATAATTTTAACCATTAATGGATGAGTGCGAAGTAAGTTACGACATCGCCAAGGCTCGTGTCGAAAACTTTGCAAGAGTGCATTAATGTCTATTATAGAGAGTTGCAGACCGTATTTTTTCAACGGCTGAGGAAATATTGGGATTATTTACTTAATATTAGAATACATTGTTTATGGAATTTTTTTTTTTCAAAAACTACATTAAACAATACGTTTCTTATAATAAGTTATAATACGTTTCTTTATAAATTCTGTGTTTTCTTTAATATTGATCAGTGTTTAAGGAAGACATTTCATCCTCAGAATTCGACATGATTAAAAAATTTATTATAGTGTAATATAGAAACTTTTCTTTTGTCTTTTTTTTTAACCTCCGGGACTACGTTAGGTATTGCTTCAGAGGATGAGATAAATGAAATTTTTGTAGTGTGTGAAAATGCCATGCCTGACCGGGATTTGAACCCGGGATCTCCAGATGAAAGAGACTTCCAAATGTAATATAGAAACTTAATTACCTATTAGTGTACTTTCAAATTAAATTCTCCGTGTTAACTACTAAATAAGATTATAATTAAAGTAAAAAAAACAGCTGATACATTAAGTAATATCTGCTTCAATTAGTCAGTGGTTGAAAATATAGGATTTCAATTAGTTGAACACCTGTATCATAATGAAAATGTTACAAATGATTCTCATTACGATACATGTTCCAGTCGCGTAATTCAAACGTTATAGCTGTAGAAAAAATGTTTTTTTTCAAATGTTAAAATAATTTAATGCTTGAAATTTAAATTTATATTAAGATTGTTAAAATTTGTTTCGGTTTCTAATAAAAAGCATTACAGAAATTGGGTTTCAAACTTTTAAATGCGTTATTATATTCTTGTGTATACATTGTAACAGTTTGTACATTGTAACAGTTCATGTTGTTCTAATTACGTCATGGCTAACAAAAAGATTAATAAAGATATTTTAGCATTGAATTGATAAATTTGCTGGCCTCGGCGGCGTGAGTGGTAGCGTCTCGGCCTTTCATCCGAAGATCTCAGGATCGAATTCCGGTCAGGCATGGCATTTTTCGTACGCTATAAAATTCAATTTCCATACCCTCGCACAAGCTTCAAGCTTGTGTGATGATATCAAGTCAAAAAAAAAATTAATATTTTTGGCTGTGAATTAGTAATAAATTTATTTTATTTGTATATTTTGTTTTTATATTTATTTTTAATTATTTCCTATAAATCTAACAGTGATGACTGTTTTAAATAAGTCTATTCTTAATGTAATTTTATTAATTAATTTTTTTTTGGGCTAGTTTATTCAAATTTATTCAGATGATAATAGATAATGATATGTTTAAAATGTTTTTATTTAGCACCCACTTAAAAAAAAAACATTTATCTAACTTTTTTTAAATCTATTTAAATACCTTTCCTTCATTTCATTTTTTATGTGTACAGAAATGCTTAAAAATTAGTTTTCATTTTCAAAGTAAGCAAACGTGACTGATCATAATAATGATTCTCATTTTAGAATGTTTATAATTTTAGGGTGAAGGAGAATTTTATTTATATTATAAAGCTTATAATTTTTTTTTTTTTTTTTTTTTTTTTTTTAATATTCCATTACTTAAATTTTTTTAATATAACTGAATTTTATAAAGAAATGAAAATTATAAAAACTTACAAACTAGAATATTTATTTTCTATTAAATTGCAGACTCAATAAATTATTGTTAATTAAATTACTGTTAAAATGTTGAATCTTCATAAATAAAACGACAGAATGCTATTATAATGAAATATTCGCCTTAATCTTCTGCATTAAATATATTTCATATGAATTATTTCTTAGTTCAATTTGAAGTTAAACATTCGCTCTTAAATTATCTTGGTTTATTTCTCAAAAGCAGTTTGTTAGAAATAGTATTTCAACAAGTAAGATTGCACTAAAACTATTTTAGTTATAATGCTATTATTATATTTTTATTAATTCATTATCAAAATTTGAGATAACTTATTTTAAGGGTTAGATATATTCTTGTAGGAAGATAAACTCAAATTTTTGAAAAAAATGACAATTACATGTCGGTAATCCTTTATGGGATAAATGAAATATTGTAGTCTCTATCCACTACACTAACCAGCAAGATGGTTAAGAATATTTAGTCTTAAAAAACTTTTGAGAAGATACCACCCTTTATACTCTTCATCTGTTCCTGGCATTTTTATCCAGATAAGGAAACTATACCAACAACATTGCATTCATCAATTTAAATTCATCCTTTTTTTTTTTTTAGAAAACTGTATTTTTTATTCAGTTACCGTAAAAGGTTTATTAATTTTAAAATCTCATCCATCCCCGAATATTTCGTTATAGAAAGTATTCAATAAAGAAATAAACTTTAAATCATACATCTCCCCAAATGTAAACTGATTCTATAATTGGTGTCTTCGTAACTTAAAAGTTATTCTGTAGACTTTTCCTAAATGATGATACTAATATTCGAGCGAAATATGTCGCTGTTTTATGCAGGCTGATTCAAGAACTATGGAGTAAAATTTCCGTACAGTTCTACTGGTGAATTTCAAAAGAATCTTTTCATGATTTGAAAGAAGCTTTTGAACAGGGTCTGCATTACTACATGGAGGAATAGAAACTGCAGTTTAAACATTTAACATGAGGGGGAAAACAATAACATTTTTTTTAACTGAAATAATTTTATTAAGTCATTTTTTTTAATTCAAAAGTCTTTTAGACTTTTGAATTAAAAGTCAACTTTTTTGTAGATGAAAGATATAATTATAAATAAAAGTTAAATAGCAAACTGTTATTTACTTAAATAAAATTTTTCAAGATTGTAAGTTTAATTAAAAAACGTACTTGAAAAATTTTAATAATTAATTTTTTAATAATGAAATTTATGGTCAATATTTTGGTTTAAATTGTCAACATTTAACTTGTTCGATACTGTTTTTCTTGTCTCGCAAAGACCTTTAAAACAAGGTATCACTTGAGCATATAACCCATTTAAAATGTTGAGCCGCCCATGCACCCTACAGGACCCTGAAGGCCGAATACTCTACACTGGAGATTACTGAGTTAGCCTCATTAATGTGAAAAAATGTTCAAGAAGAGAATCAAGATACCTTAAATAACAAAAAATTGAAAGGGAGTATACAATCTTAGTTCTTGTTATCTGAAACAAACTGACGGCTGCCATTTTTGATTGGACAATCAGAATTTAGTTTGAATTGTATCAAGTTTCTTGTATCATCGCGCTCTTTAAAATCATACATCAAATAACCATTGGTCCAATTTGAAAATTTTGTGTACACCTCCGCCTCCCCACACATTTGTCATTTTTTAATCAAAAAAGTATAGATATATGTTCATTGAAACCCAGTACAAGGAAGAATGAAACAAGTCGCATCCAGTTATCTCAATTATAAAAAAAAGTTAGAGGGGGTTATAAATTAGTTTTCAGCCAATCTGTATATATACAGAGCGTAAAATTAAATTCTTCCGGGACCTTCGTAACCTATTCTACTTGTGAAAGTAATCGAAAAAGTTCATATAAACATATGTCCTAAAATGCTTCGTTTGCGATTTACGGTTAGTGAAAGATTTCGCTCGGATTTCAACGACCCCGGTGAAATGAGATCGTACTGAAATCTTTAGGATGTTAATTAAGGAGCAGAATTAGAAATTTCTTAAGGTTTTTACCTAAAAAATCGAATAAAATAGGTCTCAGAACTGTATCTGCGGCAGGTTTTGGGAAACCTCGGGTGAAAGCCAATGAATTGGGGTAAAAAAATCCTGTTTTTTTATGGTTAGGTACAGTAACACGTACAGTAACACTATGTTAAATGGCTAATAAACACGTAAAACGTTTAAATAAAACTTGTAGAAAATTTAATGCTGAGCAAAATGATGAGTGAAATAAAACAAAGAAGAGTTAAAAAAATTCGAATTTTATTTACAAAGTGTACATTACTACATTTATCAGAATTTATTTATTTGATATAAACAAAAACCAAATCCTTTTTCTGTGAAATTTGTAAAAATAAAATTGACTATTAAAAATTTCTGTAAAAAGATTTAAAAAAAACTGAAAATTACCCAACTATTGTAAAATAAAAATTAGATAATTTTTTTTTATTAACAGCAGAAATAAATAAATTATTTGAAAGATTATTTCATTTGGCAATAAAAGCTGATTAACAATGCTCAATACTGTATTGATGTTAATATTATTCTGTAAGGTACAAAGTACATCGGCTACTGTGAACTGTGCTGTCGTTAGGGAAGCTTTTCTAGGAATTTTAGTTTGAACGTGACCGGTTCGTTTTCCGAATTGCAGAATTCCAGATCTCAAAACAATTAGCGGGACTTTTTGCAATCTCTGGAAAACAGGTTCACTACCTAGTATTCGTACCAGCTACGAACGATTTGACCGACACGACGCTGTTATTGATAATATTATTATCAATGTAGTTCAGCGCAATCCAGGGGTTACTACAGAACATCTTTCTAAGCGAATTGGAGTTTCGCATTCAATGGTTTGGAGAACACTTAAACAAAACAGGTTTATCCTTATCAGCCCGTTCAACATCTACACCCTGGAGGTGTTCCGGTTTGCTTGGAGTTCTGCAACTGGTGGAGTACAAATCGACAACTCTACAAGTATGTTTTGTTTACCGACCAGGAAAACTTCACTCCAGACGGCGTCAACTTACGCAATGAGCATACATGGGCAGAAGTAAATTCTCATGAAACAATGGAAGGCAATTTTCAACACCGATTTAACGACAGTGTACGGTACAGACTTCTTCACAATCAGCTATTGGGACCATATTACCTGGCCACTTTGATTTTGAGATCTACTAGCACTTTCTTCAAAAAATACCCGCAGTTGCTGGAAGATGTTGCTCTAGCACTGAGACGTTAAGTACACTTCCAAATCGATGGCGCGCCTCCCCACTTCTCTTGTGCTGTTTTCACTCATTTAATTGTTAAACAATTATTTAAGGATTGCTACACTTTATTTACACTGTACGTATGAAGAAAACTGAAAAAGAGAAAAATTTCCGAAAGAATTATAAAAAGAAGAACAAAACTGTTGGAAATTATGCAGTATTAGGATATCCAAGTTATTGAATGTGATCTAAGAGGGTACAACCAATTAAAAATAGAATTTAGAATATTTTAAAGTAAAAAATTAAGAATTTAGAATATTGGAGATATGAGGCTAAGAAAACGGTAAAAAATAGAAGGAACATGGAAAGATGCATCAAACCATTGAAATAACTGATAGTATGAAAATAAGATTTAGTATGATTATAGATCTACAAATATCAAACATTGTACTATATACTCATCATAAAATATAATACAAACTGCAGATTTTGATATTTTAGAAAAATCATAAATGAACCATTATATCATTATAATAAATATATAAACCGCTTACCAATAATTATATATTTAACTCGTCCAAGCGCTTTCAGAAAGTAATCTCCATCATCACACATAAGTTATTATATGTAATAACAAATAATATTAATTAATAATTTTTTTTTGTTTTTTGTATATATAATAACTGATCATTATGTATTTTTTGTTTTGCCTAGCATTTCTCCCGCCACCACCCAATTCGGTCGCCCTAAAGCATAAGACCGAATGTCTGTGCCACAAACTGCTACTGAGCCTCGAAACAGTTTAGCGACCAGTGTCCTATATAACTGCTGTAGCTTACCTAACCGCGTGAGTGAACTAAGCGTGGTGCCATACACCACCGGCTTACGTGTCCTAACAGCTCACTTGTCATATATTTACTAAAATGGGTAGGCGCACCCCGTCAACCACTAAAAATATATATGACATCCATAAATTAAAATTTACTTCATCTAGACAGCAATTTGCTGTCACGCCTAGGTCGCTGAATGCCAGCAAGTACCTGTCCCCCATATTAAAACGCATGGAGCCTTAATTAGCTGGAGGTCAACCATATATCTTTAGGCTAGCTTCCGACAGCAGTGCCGATAGGAGTCTTTCCCTTAAGTAAACTACTGACGTCGGTTGAATATAGCAACCGCATCAAGGAACTCCCATACGGTCCGACAGTGCGGCTATCGACATTTGTGAGTGGCCAATTTTCTCCTTGACCTCTAAGTTCCAGGGTGGCCTGGTTTCTGACCCCCCCAAGAGCAGGGCAGTCAAACATCAGGTGTTCATTTGACTGGACCTGCCCGCAGACGCATACCTCATCAGCTGCCAGGCGGATCCGAAACAGATATTGATTAACATGGTTGGTGAGCGCCTGGGCACCCGTCGCCCTTAAAAACGAACTCGAGGCATACCATCATCCCAGATCCCATATAAACTTGTACAGGGATCTTTCCTTAGTCGTGATGTCCCATTTCAGCTGCCATGCTTCCATCGCGAGGCTCTGAAACCTCTTTCGCTGGCGTCATGTATGTTAATACATGAATGTATGTTGAAATTATGTGAACATGGAGTATGTCTTCTCCGTACATTACTCTCAATTGTTATGTATAGTTGAAGGGCGGATCAGTATGGCCAACCTAAAAGTCAACAAATATTATTCGATATTTTTTTGAATAAAATGTCTATCAATTTTTGTTTGCTCATTTATCACTTTGTTATTATATAAATATATATGTGAATTTTTTCCAAAATATTAATTTTATATATATTATTAGAATAATCAAGTATATTGATACAATTTTTATGGTCGTAATTATGATTTTTATTTAGAATGTGTTTAGCAAAATTCGATTTTTCTATGTAACCTTTATTTATACTATTTTATGCTCTTTGATGCTGATTGAAAATGAATGATTAGCCATGCCAACGTATTTTAAATCGCAGTCTGCGGATTTTAAACGCTATATACCTTGTTTATCTAGATTAAATTTATCATTGTTTTTTATTGTTTTAGAAGGATTTGCATTATTTATATATTTTATTTTTTATCATGTAAGCAATTTTTAATCCGATTTCAATATTTTTTTGAACTTTCTATAATTCATATTATATTCGATTTTAATATATTTATTTCCGTTTATATCATTAGTTAACTTTATTTTATCTTTTATATACATTTTGTACTTCATTTCAGTATATAATTTATCTATTAAATTGTCCATCGGTTGTAAAGATGTATTTACTATTATTTATTGTTTAGATTTATATTATTACATTTTAAATATTTAATTCTCTGTAAATTAATGAATTAATGGTAACAAATTCCACGGATGAAATGAGTTATTACGGATTATTGTGTCTTATTTGGTAGGTTGGTAGGTTTATATATTTAATTTAATTCTAGAATATACCAACGGCCCATGTAAAAGAAAATAGACCATCACACTATGTATGATTAAATTTCTTGGAGAAATTACTACTCGTATACACATTACTAATCTGTAAAGACAAAAAGTTTTATGGAAAAAGATTACAATGTTATAAATTTTTGATACTGTTTACTTCAATTAACAATTCATTTTCTTCCATAATAATAACTATATTATGCAGTTATTTGTTTAGACTTAACTTCGGCCTCTATACCGAGTCAGCGTAGAGCAATATTAAAAAAAAATTATAACATTACAATAAATTGACCAAGCAGAGTATATTTTTTTTACATTATTTTACTTTCTTTGCCGTATATTGAAACTTGATTTAATAAATACAGCTCGTGTAAAATTTTATACGGTAGAAGTAATTTAAAATTTAAGATACCGATGTAGAAAATGTAATATATATATATATATATATATCTTGATATCTGCTCAGTTGCTTACTTTGAAACTATAAATTTTCATCTAATGGAAACTACCCTTAATAGAAGAGTGCCGACCCACACCATAATTTGTTGTTCCTAACAGCCTATAAAGTAGAACGTCTCTTAACTTCTGTTGTCAAACTGACCCTTCCTATCATAATGTAAACACTTCTTAAATAACACATCATGAATGGATATTTAGAAAAAAATGCATTTTCTAGGAAAAAATTTAAAGAAACAAAATCAATACAGTAATGAGTTTCAGTAACTTTTTTCTCCTTAAATATTATTGGGTATTACGTTTCTCCTTAATGATTTAAAAAAAATTAAATAACGAACTTCGATTTTAATCCCTGGAATACAATATTTGTAATATTTACTTTTAACATTATAAATAAGAAAACGTATCTTTTAACTATTATTAAAAATTAAATGATATATAACTATTTAAAAATGAATCACTCTCAAATAAATTGTTTTATTTAAATTAGTTAGACTCAATAAAAGAAAATTCCTGGAACACTCAGTACATGAGAAGAAATACAAATTAGCTACTCTTTACACAAGCTTGCCAAATGGCTTACAACTGTTCAACTAATTAATTGCATTTATTCTGCTATCAAAATGAAGTAATGTCTTTTTTCACGGTTGCTAATACAATTTTTTTGAAACATCGCCGCATCGTTTCTTTTATTCAATAATATATATTTAAATTATTTAGCAATGGGGATATGTAAAATTCTTATTTATTTATGTAAAAAAAACAATTTATTAAGTATAATTTTCTCCGATAGCTTAAAAATAATTTGTTGAAATTTCTAAATTTTTAAGTTTTTTAGATATTTTATTTTTATTATATTTAATTAAATATATTAATTATAATATATTTTTTAATTTTTATATTTTATTGTATAAAATTTTAGATAATATTATTTTAATATTGTTTCTTACGCTAAACATAATGTAATTTTTTTTTCCTATAAAATTATTAGATTTTTCTAAAATTATTAGAACAGTTTGAAATATTACATTATAATTATGAAATTATCACAATAAGGTAAAGATAATTTCAATTTATATGAATGTAATGTTTGTACTTATATTATGACTTTGAAAAGACATAAATTTAATGTATAAATTATTAATTATTTTAATGTTTAATAGTATTAAATTTATGTTTGCTAATTGGTTTTTCTCTCAAATATCTTTTAAGCTAGAGAGATAAAATGTATTACAATGTAAAAAAAATTATTAAATTAGTAACATAGGAACTAGATATAAATAAACTAATTACTGGTCAACATTTTTGAATCTTTTTATAGATTCCTTTATTTTGAAAAAAATAAATTACCGAAAAACCGTAAATTATCGATCTGAGTGAAAGAGTAATATTTATATATAGCACGTAAATGTTATAAAAAGATGTCTGGAACCAAAAATTTGCGGTATTGGGCAGTTTTTCTCGGAATTTATACGAAATAAACCACAATTGTTTGCAAAGATATTGAATCTTTTTTTTTTTGAAGCAAATTATTTTTACAATCTGTCGCCAAAAGGGAACGAATCAATAATAAAAACAAAGATAACAGATAAAAAAGGTGACAGGTAATGAATAATAGTCAGATAAATAATGAAGCCTTATAATATTAAGGTCATCCAAGTAAAATCACAAAAATTAAACGCAAACAAAAACAATAATCACAAAATAATAGACAACGAATTCTCAACGGAAAATTAGAATCATCGATTCAGAGCCAATCACCACCTTCAACATATGTCAAATTCCAGCATAGATTCTTAAAATGTAAGCTACCTTTGGAATAATGTATCATTTCAGAGCGTCATGCATTTGACCCTCTGAAAATGAACATCCATACCCTCAAATATTAGCTAGGTCCAGTACTTGTTGCCTTCTGAATCGTCTTTTTCACTATTGTCAAGCAGATTCAGCGCCAGATGATTCACAAGGTTGTCCAGCTTAGTTATATAGATATTTTATAAATCTTTTAAATTATAATTTATACTTTTTTATTTTTATTTATAACTACAATTTGTCTCTACTTATTGTGATTATATTATCCGTATGACATTTCTTGTGTACGAAAGCATATTAAAATCAAGATAAATAGATCAGTATAAAATCACTTTTGTTCCACGTAGTGGCACAAGAAATGGAACAAGAGAGGTTGTCTGGTATTTATTATGTCCTTGAAACTGCAACATTCTGGTTATATTACACAAATAAATTTCAGCTGTATCCACAGGCATGCTTCTAAATAATGTGACAATTTAACATTGGTGTATTTTCGAGAAAATATACGCACAATAACCAAATTAGTAGACAGGATGAAAATTGTACATGTTTTAACTAAACGAACAGATGAAGATAATATACTCGTATATATATATAATTATGCAATTAAAACATATTAAAAATTAGAAGTGAACTTCCTGAATATTTTAAAATTATATGTTCTTTATTTGAAAGTTAAAAATTTTCTTTATATTGTACTCTACGAGTACAATAATATTAGTCTTTTATTTAATCGTATTAGTCTTAAATGACTAATGTCAGCGTAAAACTTGTATGTTGATGATGGTGATATACCGTACGTCTCTATCCAAATACTAACAGCGAAGGTATATAAAGAGTTATTTTAATAAAGAAACGGGGACTTAAACTTATTGCTTTGCACAACCTATTACATCCGTTAATATAAAAATCGTGCAAAGCATCAAAATTACAAGAGATATCATTATCAGAGTTACTTTCTCTGAGAGTAATTATATTCATCATACAATCAATCTTTCTTGAATGTAACGAGTAATTTTTTTTTGGGGGGAAGGGCAAAAAATAATGTTTTTGTGTTAATCACACTGTTCTTTACGTATAGGTTCTGAATAAAGGTACAAAATGATCAGGAACGCACATCTTCTTCAATATTCGGCACATATATATCCACCTGACCGAGTCGAAGGCCTTGGAGTAATCTAGGAAGCCTAGAAATCTAGGAAGTTTTCGGTATTACAACCCTATACATTCACATATATAGGCTTAAAGAAATTAAATATATGTAATACTTAATTTTTCTTTTGTAGTAACTGCAGAAGATATCTCTTTTACCTGTAAAAATCTTGCTATCAGTAAAAAAATAATACAGATGAAAATTTAGCTGTTATTTCTCCTTTTTTTTAATTTTTTTAAAACTCCTTTCGTTTTTTTAAAAATAACTCTAAACTAAATGTTGTTACATTTACCAAATCTTTCATTAGTTTCCCATTTCGAGCTTAATGATATATCTTAATAGTCCTCTGTAATTCTAGGATAGCTGCACTGATTTTGTGAAATAAGTATCAAAATGGTTAATCCAAAATGCATAAGTAATGAATGTTAAACCATGTAATGTGATTATAACAAATACTCGGACATTTAGGGATTCATCATTTAGTAGGTTTCTGTAATAATATTATGCAACTTTTACGATATTTTTTAATTAAGTTTTTTTTAATATTTAAAAAAATTGTCGATATTATTTAAATATACGTACTTATTACGTTTATTTTACAAATACAACAAACTTTTTTGTATATAAGAAATCTTTGAAACCACAAACTCCAAACATACAGAGTTTTCCGATGGAGAACGACTCAAAACTTTTAAATGATTAGGTAAGTGCGCATCATTTTAAAGAGAATTGATAAAACTATTTTGACTTAAAACCATCGTACTCTTGACAACCCTATCTAAAAATTAGGCTATTTAATATTTTTCACAACTAGTTCCAAAAATTACCTATTTAACACCTCCATGATCTCGTACCGAAAAATTGATCATTGTGAGATAGAAGCATTAAATCATTAAATTTTATGTAAAATTAAACAAATTTTAACAAATTAAATCTTTCGATAACTTCCGTTTAATGTTCTTTACAAAATTAAGTTTATTTTTAATGTTATGAAACTATTATTAAAATTACATTTATTTATTTAATTTAAATAACAAGATTTTTTTGTAGAGTTTTCCCAAGATTACTTTTTTTTGATTTCCAGAGATTCTAAATAGTTAATAAATGACATGATCACTACGTTAAAATGATTTTCAATGTATATAGAATTATTTTTAGTATTTTCATGATTATTTTTAACTATATTTCGTTACTTTCTTTATGTTAATTTCAATTTATTAAAAAAAAATTAATAAAGATTTTAAATTTCATTATTTGTATATATTTAATAAATTTAAACTTATTTTTAAAAAATCTTCAATATTTATTTCAACAAAAACTGCTATTTTTAAATTTAGGAAAAATTTTAAAAGGCAAACATATCGTTTTACAGAAAATTTGGTATTATATACACTTATATCCTAATTGGTTTAATAAGAGAAAATACTTGTTTGAGAAAAGTTGTTAATAAGCGAATCAGTTTACAATATTTTTTACCGTAGAGCCAATTAAATTTAATTTTGTACATTGAAATGAAAAAGAGATTTTTTTCTGTTTATTATTTATAAGGTGACTCACATCTATGCCCAAAAATCGTCAAGATATAAAAAGATTCAATGTGAAAAATATTCTATTCGTACATTTTTAAAAAATCTGATGTGGACCCCACAGGACTTCCTTTCACGCCTATTAAATTACATATACACATTTGTAAAAGTACATGAAATTTTATTTCACTAAAACTGTCTGATTTTTTCATTTTTTATTTTTATTTCTTTATTGGATAATTTATTGTGAAAGTGTTTTTACAATCACAGGTTAATAATTATTAATAAATCAATATGGTTAAATTAAAAAAAAGTTAAAAAAAGAAAATGAAGTCGAATTCGAACCGATGTGCCTTCCTCTTCTAAGATCCAAATATTAAACGTAATCCAGTAATTAAACGTTCATTTGGCTATAACTCTGGAACTAATGAAAATAAGTACCACTTATGATATATCGTTGAAAAGCTCTCAATAAGGGCTTATTATTGTAGTTACGAAAAGGTCCAGAATCCAAATTGTTTTAGATTTTGGGCTTTATTGGAATTTTTTGGTCAATTCGGTTGGAATCAAAGGGGGAAGTAACTAGGTGTTACAACAGTCCTAAATAAAAAATTTCAACATCCTACGACTAATCGTTTTTGAGTTATGCAAGATACATACGTACGTGCGTACAGACGTTACGCCGTAACTAGTTAAAATGGATTAAGGGATGGTCAAAATGAATATTTCCGTTGAAATCTGAAAACCGAAATTTTTCGCGATCACAATACTTCCTTTAGTTCGTACAAGGAAGTACAAATTGAAAGACTACACAAACATTTCTAAAAGAATGCAATTAAAAAATTCTGAAAGAATACTAATTAATGTTGGTTATTTTTGTTTGATATTTCCAGATTGAATGGACGATGTGGATAAAATTTGACAAAATCATTTCTATATGTGGTGGAGCTGATGCCATGTAATTTTGGCATCAATCTGCGACTCATAATATCGATCAAGAGTGTAAGGATATACGAACATTTTGGGTCGCTTATCTCAAAATTTTACTGAAAGGGTTGGTAGATTTTTTTCACATTACTTAATTTCCTATAACCTGATTTTACTCAAAGGGTAGATAAAAGTTTTTCACATAACTGAATGTCGTACAGCGATTCCGGAACAAACTATTGAGAAATATAACCGAATCGCCGCTTCACTATATTTTATGGCATGAATCTGTGTGTTATAATATTTTGAGCCTTAGAGATTAACTAAATTTCCACTACTGAAAATTTATAAAATATCCTGAATTTAATTTTAATATTTTATTTATAAATATAAATTACACTGTTCTCGAGAAATGAATGGCTAATTATAGAATTTTATCGTATTCACAATTTTCGTAAGAGTGTGATGTAAGTTTTGTAGAATGACAATGCTACAAAACAATCCTACAATAACAATGCAAACATTCTTCATCAATACGTTTAATTTTCTTGTTATTTCTTCCCGTACAGAAATAATTGTTTGTTTTATGTGTGCCCGCTGTGTCGATTCATGGATATTTTACTGTTTTTATAGAATTACGTGTGAATATTATAACTAACTTATTATAACAAAATTTAAAGAATTATCTTTAATTAGACAAAGCCGTTTAAGTCAATGGAATAATCTGATATTAATTAATTCAAAATATTTATATGTAGGCTCTTTCTAAAAGTATCTTTTTCAGGATTTGCAAGCTGATAATTTTTTGTCTGTTTTTATTTACTCCACTAAATGTAATAAAAATTACTAATAATAAATAATAATAGTAAATTAATAATAATAATTATCACCTTGCATTATGGTGCGCGATCGTACTACCGGGTAAATTGTTTGTAATAACTAAATGGTTATTTGTTAACGGAATTTTAGAAATTAAGTGTTATTTTGTTCAAAATGAAATACTTAATAAATGTTATAAAAGAAAAAATTAATCAAACAAATAATTATAAAGATGTTGAAGATTAAAAAATTAAGATAGCCATCATTCTGAAATTTTGAAATTTTTCAAATTTTTTTATTTCGTAAAACAAGACACTAGTCTTAGATTTGCCTAATTTAATTAAAGTAGGTTTACCCATACTTGAAAAATAATCGTCTTGTTGAAAATCATAAAATGGCGTCCAGAAAGAAAAAAAAAGGCGAAATCTTAGGTAGAGATGAACGTTTTTTCTCATTTTGGTGTCCTGAAGTTCGGCGAATACGTCCCGGAACACTCAGTAGGTAATTTTTTAAATTAGAAATTTAAAATATTAAATGCCTGCCATTTTGGTTAGAATTATCGTAGCAGAATGTTTTTACGTCAATGTTTTTTTTTAATTCCATATCTTCCTAATTTTTATTTAAAACTTTTTTGGGTTACCTCCAATTTGGGTTTGCTTTGGTCTCATATTAAAACTGCATCGTTTTGAGGTAAGAGCAATTATTACATTTTATTTTTTTAGTGTTTCTCTGTTGAAAAGTTATTTAAGAGATACAATAAATTACTTTTTAAAATGAACTTTTTCATGAAACTAGTTCATAAAGAAAAAAAACGGCTGGCATTTTTATTTAAATTGTAGCCCGATGCTGTTTATCTGCAATCTTTTTTAACGTTCTTTAAAATGATGTGAAATATATTTCAATTTTTTCTATTCAAAAATTGTTGAATTTCCCCCTTTTACAGGGGCTTCAAAGTGGTGGTCTTAAACAAAAAAAAAAAAAATAGATCGTTGCAAGAAAACACTGTTGAAAAGTTATTTTAACGTTCATACATTATAAACACTCTCTACATACAAGAGTTTTTAATATTTTTAACATTTACCAAGGGTTTCCTTCGTGGTAATCAATAACATCCGATACCCCAGGTTATTTAGAATGTACAATAAAGCTGAAGATGCATAAAAGTTTACAGGAATAAATGAGGTAAACTCTAGAATTATCCTATCGATCTAAAATTCTTTATCAAAACAATTATTGCATTATTGTCTTCGTCAATTATTCTATATTCTAAAACACTTAAAACATAAACCAAATTTAGCATTACTTAATCAGTTTATTCTGTTAAAATTTTAATCCTTTAAGTTTGGTTCATCAAAGTTTATTGTTTTGATTAATAGATTAAGTTAAACGATTTAAGTTATTACTCCCTGTAATATTCTACAGTTAACAGATGCAATTGACAATTACTCAGTTCATATTTTATAAATCCTCGATAAAAGTTTACTACAAGAAATAAAAATAATATATCAGTCGATGTATAAAAGAAACAATTTTAACTTCGAAAATACGTTTGCAAAGTGTATAGATATTTTTCTGTTTCAGTTTTCAATTAAACTTTCTTCAATTCAATCAAAATTACACACTTCTTTAAACTTTAAATCTCTTAAATAGGCGCCTGTTTTAATATTTAATTAAATTTGGTTTGATAATATTTAAAAAATCTTTTAATTAAATTTATTCAAATCATAGTTACAGTATATATACCACTTAGTTTTAACCAGATTCGTGTATTTAACGGTATTTGTTCTAAGAAATACTTTAATATAGGAAAACATAAATAAAGATTAATTTTAATTAAAGCTTTTGTTACACCAATATTTTTTTTATTAAAAAAAAAATCTCACAAAATATTAATTAAAAAAGTAAAAGTATAATGCACGTTATTTATTTAGGTAGAGTTCTTTCATTAACTTAATGAATATCTAATAATTATTCTACAATGAAATATGGAGCAAATATATCAGCATATAGGAGTGATATTAAAAGAAAACTCTCAGTAGAATTTCCTACCATTGAACAATTTATTGAGTTGGTCTTACAATTGAAGGCATTTAAATTTAATTAAACCCAGTGTGATCATCTTCTTGGGAAAAATTAGGCCTTTGAAACGCTAGGCAAATAAGTCCGATGTCTATTTGCGTTTCAGTTTTCGTACAGTTTCTCCATTCTTTAATAGATTTATTATCAAATTATTTTCGTAAGATTTAAGATTTTTTTTTTGTATTTTTGCTAGATTTTTAAATTTCTTCTTTGACAGTAGAAATTTTTAAATTTATATGAAAATTTTTATTTTTAATTTACCATGATGTCTGAATAATTGTCTGCAGAAATTCTAATTGAAAACGCTGAAATATTTCTGTGTTTGCATTTGACAAATTGTCCCGTAATTTTTTTTTTGGCTTGATGATTTCGCCACATAAGCTTGAAGCTTGTGCGTGAGAAGTGGAAATGAAATTTTTTTAGCGTATGAAAAATGCCATGTCTGACCGGAATTCAAACCCGGGACCTCCGGATGAAAGGTCCCGAGGTCCCAGTTTATATATTAGTTTTATGAATGATTTATTTTATATTTTAGATTCTATTATATAAAGGCAATTTAAAAAGTCATTCAAGAATTCAAAAGAATTGCTTAAATACTATATTTAATGTGATTTTTCAAATCTTTTCTTCAAAAGTAAAAGAAAATATTTATCAATGCCTGCGGGGGAAATTTATACTTTGAATAAATGTTCGAACCAGTGTCGCGACGGGGAGTAGGTGTAAAGTATGCATTTTTCAATTAGCCTTAAAAGCCATTTTTTCTATCAGTCTTGATCCAACTAGAATTGACTGTAAGAATGAAGCGATTAGAAAGAAATGATGGTAAAATTACACATTATAAATGTGTAATTTTTGAAAAGTATACAAATATTCCTGATTTAGTCAAATCCCTGTGAAATATAAAAAAACTGAAGGAACAACTTACGCCCTTCAGATGTGTTGTTGGTTTAAGTAGAATTCTAATAATTGTTGTTAAATTATAATAACTGTAAAAAAAGTCTTTTCTAATTGATCTCTGGCAACTAATCTGAAAGCTTTTGTGTGGGTGTTTTAGAATGAAAAAATGCACTAAGCATCAATCCTAACATTCAAACATTTTTTTTTCTAATTTTTAAAAAAATCTTATAGTACACAAGTTATTATTTTAATATAGATGTTTTTTCAAACTTCTTACTTTAGTTTAATTCGAGAATTTTATTACATTCTTTTAAAATATTTCTCAATATTTATTACGTAATAAGTCTGTCTCTCTATTTGCTATTACGTAAGCAGTCTTAGTCTAAATTCTCTTAAAATCTTCTACGTATTCTAACCAGCTGATGAGTATGAAAATCGATTAGTTGTTTATTTATTTCCATTTAATTTTTTCCATGATTTGTTTTTTAATTTTATTAAAAAAAATTATTAATTAATACAATTTGTTTTTCTAAACGTTTAGCATGTTAAATAACAAAAAAGTAGTTAATTACAAATGCAGACACATAACAAAAGAAGAATTAAATTAATAATTTTATAAAATAACAGCTACTCATTAAATTACACTAATGACATCAAAAAACATAATTCTTTTTCTTATACTTAACAATTTTTCCTTAATAAAGAAAGTAGTAGTAGATGCGATCCATTCATTCTTGCATATTCATATTAAATAAATAAACTTAATCCATACTACATTATAGTATCCGCTTAAAAAGATCATCAATGTTCTTAATCTCTGCTGGGAGATCTTTTCAAGTAAGCGCAACGGAAATTCTTATTTTTTCTATTGAGGAGATATTCATGGTCTCGAATGACTTGTTCCGTTCCACCTTTTTTATTCATTCTGTCAATAAAATTGCCGAAATCTTCCTATTTTGAAAATTCTTAGGTCGAATACGTTTTTTCAAATTTTAAATGAAGTTTATTAAAAAAAAAAAAAACATGCGAGAGACATACAGAAAATAGAACTGTTTTGTTATTGAAAATACAGTTAAATTTAGTTAATATGTTATAACTTTTCTGAACGGTTAAACTTGTTCCTGATGTTTAAATAACGTAAATAAGTGGTTATTATTATTATTATTTTTTTTTTTTTAAATGAGCGAACGTACGTTAAATATGAACTGATTTTACTGAGGCAGTAATAAGTGAGTATATATATATGGAATATATTTAAGAACATCGAACATCGATAAAATCCGGTTGTCTGAAAAATTAGCGGCTGTCATTCAGTGTAAAATGTAGAAATTTCGTGCCTGGTAGACCAGTTATATTTTAAAGCTCCTTGATACTTTAAAGCCACCATCTTGTCACGTACTATTTAACCCTAAATCCTGACCTGATGATTCAAAATATACCAAGCTATAGGTACCCTCATTAGACAGACAAGAGACACAGATATCTAAGAGTCGCGTATCAACAAAACCCAGAGAAAGAATTGGAGATTCCGACATTCTCGAGATTGAACGAAACAGTGCGAAGTAGGATTCCACGCGGTGCATGGCAGCTCCTTAGTGCTATTCGTTAGCAATTTTAGCAACCCACATAAGCATTCAATGCCATATAACTTCCGTATGGTAACATTACAACACTGCCAGATTTCGTAAAGTCGCATAACGTGTACATGTGATATATCCTGTTCCTGGTAGAATGCCACACAGTTGCAGGAACTCAGTGACATCGTGTTCGCTAGTCAAGAAATTCCAAAGATTCATTTTAAGAATTGGTAGGGAAATTAAACTTTTTTCACGACAAAAATACAGAACCAACTTCAGGAATCCGGGTGCAGTACATTAGATGTAAATATCGAGTTGAATTTACCAACACTGTTCTAATCCTTTCCGTTCGGAGCATTTAATTAAATAGTATTCCTATGTTAAAAAAAAAATAGATTGGATATTTATACAAATATTCAGTGCGCCAGTATCAGATACAAGTACGTATATTTTATTATGTTATTTATCGATTATTATTTTATTTTGTAGATTAGTACTCCAATTCAACTTTTCTTAACAAAGTAGGCTGTAAATTAAAAAAAAAAATTGTTAAATGACTTTATTAATTGTGTCTGTTGAATGACACAGTCACAAGTCATAAATTTACATACAGTTATCACTTAGGTGACTTTACTAGAAATCAAATCTTTAAAAACAGTTCATCTGTGAGGGATCAGTTACTTAACAAAAGATAATCTTCCTCCTAAACTTTTCCGTAAGGCTTTTCTCTTATTTTAAATAATAAAAAGATCTTATAAGAAGTAGGTTAGGTCATTCAAAACAGACAAAGAAAAGCTTAGTAGAACTAACCATTAAAAATATTACAGAGAATGGAAAATAAAGTAACGTTAAAACAGAACTCAAGAAAAGGAACTAAAAATAACAGATGAACAGTGGATCCCTGTTTAATCACAAAAACAAACTCTTACACCTGTTTCTAGTTTTTCTTACCCACTAAAAGAAGCCATTAGTAATTTCCTGAACATTACGAGAATAAATATATTTGCAAAGCTTCGTCTCTAAAATTTAAGTATCATAAATGTTAGATAAGATAAATAAAATAACACTTTATATGAATATAATTTTTTTATTAATAAAAAAGTTTAATTACTTTGCTATTATATATATATATAATAAAACATATATATAATATAAAATTTATATATGTATATAAAACATAAAAAATTAAAAGAAAAAATGTCATCAGAAACATTGATCGTTGACAGAATGCTGTATTCAATGTAGCGGAGGATATTTTTCAACAGTTTATTTAATTTTTTATAAGTTGTTTTATTGTTCGTGTTTATATTTGTTATTTTTTTTAAATATTTATGTTTTGTAATATTGAAACGTTTTTCATTCAATATCTAACTAACATCTTCCACATATTGATATGTTTTGTTTTTAATAAACTTTGAAATTGTTACGTTTATATTTTTAGTTTCTGTAGATTTTATTCATATCATTTTACTCATTATCAAATTCTCTACGTGTAATTTTTTTATGAGTTTATTACCAATTTAACAAAGTTATTTTAAACATAAAATAGTGTGTTTTTCGATCCTAATTCGTTGTCTTTTAACCTAGATTTCTCGAAAACTACTAAAAATAGAGCTCTGTGACCTATTTATCCAATTTTCTAAATTTATATAAACATTCTTCTTTATTTTCACCAGAACATGTCCTTAAAGTTTGTTACATTTTTCATGAATTACTTCGTATGTAAGTACAAATTAGGAGATTATAGAGAATATTAACATATGAACATGTTACAAGTTAAAAGAAATTATCTATAATTACTACAATCATTCATAAAATATATGTTCTACCTTTCTATTTTTATACCGAGTTGGTACGTTTGAGCAAAGTTCTAACATTTTAGCATTATAATTTATTTCACGTTTGAATGTACTAAAAAAGAATCAAACTTATTTATTTCACTTATTGAATTTGACAGTAGGAATTCGGGAATTAAATTAAGGATAATATTAAATATTCAGACAATGTATTATAAAGATAAATAATATGGATAAAAATAAAAAATTCCTATAGAAAATAATAATAAAAAGTAATAATAAAAAATGACTCTAAATATCACTGCAATATATTGCATATACCTGCAAATTTATTGATTAAATTATATCCAAAATAATATAAGGAAACTTAAACACCTTCGTGTTTTATGAAAAAAAATATTTCATTATATTAAACTTGGACGAAGCAGGAGCGATATAAAATGCCGAATAGCACAAGCTAAACGAGCCTTCAGTAAGAAATATAAGCTGTTTACATCAAAAATTAATTTAAATGTCAGGAAAAGATTTTTGAAAGTGTATGTTTGGAGTGTCGCTTTATATGGAAGTGAAACTTGGACAATCGGAGTATCTGAGAAGAAAAGGTTAGAAGCTTTTGAAATGTGGTGCTATAGGAGAATGTTAAAAATCAGATGGGTGGATAAAGTGACAAATGAGGAGGTATTGCGGCAAATAGATGAAGAAAGAACCATCTGGAAAAATATAGTTAAAAGAAGAGACAGACTTATAGGCCACATACTAAGGCATCCTGGAATAGTCGCTTTAATTTTGGAAGGACAGGTAGAAGGGAAAAATTGTGTAGGCAGGCCACGTTTGGAATATGTAAAACAAATTGTTAGGGATGTAGGATGTAGAGGGTATACTGAAATGAAACGACTAGCACTAGATAGGGAATCTTGGAGAGCTGCATCAAACCAGTCAAGTGACTGAAGACAAAAAAAAAAAAAAAAAATATTAAACTTACTCTTTCCTAATTTTATCAACAAATTTATTTCATATTCTAATTTTTCCTAACTATCCTGTCATCTACGTGATTAAAAAATTGTTCGTTCGCGCGTGTGTATATTGTACAGAATGTCCCGATAGGGGCTGATTCAGGACATCAAACAAAAACTTCCTCTGGGAACGTACCATAATAATCAACATTACTGTTGATTAGGCAAGGTTAGCGAGCGAAGCGAGCGTAGGTTAAGTTTGGTTAGATATATATTTTCTATTCATATATTTCTATTGATTAGAAAGTTAAAAAGAAAAGTGAGATAAGTTTTAATTTCATCACTAAAAGATAGGCTAAATTACATTTACAGCCAAACACGGTTTTCTGCTGCGGTGGCGTTAATACGTAAGTACCAGAAATTTATTTAATAAGATTGGAAAGTAATTATAAAACGTAAAAAAAAAATAATAATTATAAATAGATCTTTTCGAACATCATTCATTTCTAAAAAAAAATGTTACAAAATTTAAAAAAACAATGTGGGAAAAATTTTTGAGTTTAATAACAACTTTTTTAAAACCTATAAAAAATGCAAAGTTTCGAAAAATATGTTAAAACATGCGAGGATTAATACAACTCTTATCGAAAAGGAATAGATGTAATAATATAAAAAATAATTTTGCATTAACCACTAATTTTATCACGGAATTTCTTAGAACTTCGTCGGTAAGAGGCGACGTCAACGAACTACGATTATTCTAAACATGACGTAACCTAACAGTAAAATGAAAATGAGAAAAAATAATAAAATAAGCGGGAAAACATATTTCAGTTCATTTAGACTTGTAATAAAGAATACTTTAAAAAAATACCTCGAATTATGTTAGACAATTTTTTTTTCCCCATTTAATGAACCGCGGGACTCGAATATGTCATTTTATTCATTTTTTTAATGTATCTTTACGAGTTGCGCCGCTACTCGTAAGCGACATGTTTATACATGTTTAAAATCACGGTAATTTACATTACAAGTCGCATTTTACTCAAGAAAATTTAACATTTTGTTCTAAATAAAAGCTTTAATATAAACTTCGAACGCTTACCTTTTAACGTATGAGACTGTGTGTATAGTCTTAATTCTCTCTTAAGAACCAATTAGTAACAACATTTTCCATACCTGGAACAAGAAATAGAATTTTACTCGCTTATTAGTATAATGAATGAATGAGTATCATTAATAGATAACTCAGCAGTATTTACCTTCAACTATAATAACAAATATTACATATAATAATTTGACAGAATATGCAAATAATTGTCGGTAGTAATTTTACTATTCATATTTTACTTAACATCATCAATTTATTATTCTCAGCAATAAAGATACCTCTACATATTCCTGAACAATGAAATTTTGTATACTTATTTTTCTTAAAAAATTTTAATTAAATATTTTTCTTAAAATGTAAATGTGAATATGTATTATTTTAAAAGCCGATACTTTCTAATAGAAGACTCAAAAAAAGAACGATCATCTACATTTTTTTTTAAAGTCAAATTTATTTTGTTTTCTAAAAGGCTAAACTCAATAAAAATGCAGTAGCCTTTTGGGTTCTTTATACCATACTCAGTCTTAAGTACACAAAATACTAAACATAATTACACCACACATATAAAAAATACTTTTAAAAAAAATTATATTTAACAAACGTTCCTAACCTAAAAAACTATTCTTTTTGATATGAGACCACCCGAGTTTCGCACAGGACCCCTCACGGAAGCCAAATAAAATCATTTAATCAGAAAGGGACATATCATTGAGACAAAAGGAACTTTTATATTTTACACATCATTTTAAAGAGAATTGAAAGATAAACATTTTAAAAGGCGTTATTGAAAATTGTTTAATAATTTATTTACGTATAAATTAAATAAAAGTGCAGAAATTTCAGGATTTAAACGATTTTTTAATCAGTATTATTAAAAGAAATTTACTATTCTGTCAATAAAATATATCGTATACTTTATATTTGTTTTGTTTTGCAATATTAAACAGATCCATTTGCCTTCAGGTTAAGATTTTTTAGGTTCTATCAAAATAAAACAAAAAAAAAAGAATTTTTCCTTTTTTCCAAATAGAAAAAACACAAGCGTATTCACAAATTACGTATTCAACAATTACATTTCTCCTGATGCTACGGTTCCTTCAAGAATTTGGACGTTTTTCAGCGTTTCAACGAATCGTACGACGAAAAATTTGTTGATTTTCTGAAAAACTTCCAGGCTGATATATATATATATATATATATATATATTAATTTAATTTAAATTAAATTTATTTTAAATTAAGAAGCAAAGAAAATGTAAGGAAATATAAACTGATAAAAAAAAGGAATTTTATCTTCGGAAACAAATTAATAAATTCATCAGAAAAACTTGTTCTCAAACATAGAACGTAAAGTCTGTCTACATGAAATTTTTACCAATAAAATAAATTAACATAATTATTAGAAGTATCTAGATAAACAGCAAAAAATAAATAAAAAAGTAAAAAATAAAAATAAAAGTTACACAGAAAAATAGATTTAACTGGCTAAATAAACATAAAAAAATTAAAATAAAAAGATGTAACATAGAGGGGGACAAAACTATTATAACTGGCTACACAAAGCATTTACTGTAATTCCTTTCAAAGGATATCTACCACTAATGATTATTAATAATTGTAAAATATGGTTATGCTTTTCATTAGGATATTAAAACCACAAATGATTACAGGAAGATAAAATAATATCATTATTTATTATTATGATCATTTTTACGTCCTTGTACGAAGTAAACATCTATGTATTGTGATCGCAAAAAATTTCGGTTTTCAGATTTCAACGGAAATATTCATTTTGACCATTCCTAAATCCATTGACTAATTTCGGCGTAACGTCATACCTGCTTACGTACATACGTATGTATCTCACATAATTCAAAAACGATTAGTCGTAGGATATTGAAATTTTGAATTTAGTAAAGTTGTAATGTCTAGTTGTCATGCACCTTCCCTTTTGTTGCAGTCGAATGAATAAAAAAATGTCCAAAATGCCCAAAATCCAAAACAATTTGGAATCTGGACTTTTTCTTAACTGCAGTAATAAGCCCTCTTTGAATGCTTTTCAACAATATATCATAAGTGGTACTTATTGTTCCACAGTTATAGTCAAATAAAAGTTTAATCAATGAAATATTTAGATCTTACAGGGGAAGGCACATCGGCTGGAATCATACTTCAACTTCTTTTTTTTTTAATTTAGATATATTGATTTATTAAAAATTATTAACCTCTGATTGTAAAAAAATTTTTATGATAAATAATAATTCAATAACAATAAAAAAAAATTAAAATATCAAAAATTATTAATGAAATAAAAATTTATGTACATTTGATTTTAAAAAAATGTCTATGTGTAATTTAATAGCCGTACAAGGAAGTCATGTGGGGCCCCCATCAGATTGTTTTAGAATAGCAAGGTACAATTTCCTACGTTGGACGGACTTCACCGAGTTTTTTTTCCGGCGGACACAATTGACCGACGTCAAGTTTTATAAGTATGAATTTTTCTGGTTTTAAAAAATATCATTCGGAAATATTATTATATTCGTTGCTCTTTTCTTAAATTAAGTAAAATACTAAGTATCTAAAAGGTTTCAGTCATTAGTCCTCATCTTAAGTTTGACATTCAAACTGATTTTTTAACCAATTATTTTATTTTTAATAGTAAATAAAATACTTAATAGTTTTAAAAACATTCCAAACATCTTGGGAGTGATCAACCAGAGACTGTTCAAGACTGAACTTCATTCACATTCGTACATATCATCCTCATTCATCCTTTGAAATAATATCTTACGGTGGTTCTGGAGACTAAACAGAAAAAGAAAGAGAGTTTTAAAAACATCAAAACTCTTTTGGGGAGATTTTTCTCCATTTCCTGGTCACCGAAATCTTAAAAAAAATAATTTACGAATCTTGTTGACTACTTGTCTTCAAAAGGTTTTTCACAGGGAGTAAACATTAACTGCATTGAATTAGCCCAGGTTTTCCTTACCCGCTTCAATCCCTCCTCCTCCTTAATGAAAATTTGCTCGTTTAATTAGAAGAAAAAACCTAAATAAATTTAAAATGAATAATTATTTAAGTTAATACATATAAAACCATTCGAAAAGTTTTGGGTTCGAACCCCGATAGGTTTAATATTTTCAGTATTTGACGAAATTCATAATATTTCATCCGTCAATCGTAATTTGTCGTAAGCTTCTGGTTTTGAGTGAGTCAGTTCAGTGAATGAACTATTTAAAATAATAAATTGATTTTAATTAATTCTCATTTAATGAACATTTTGAAAATAATTTTCGTAAACTGTTAATATTAAATTAATAAAGATTTTAAAAAAACATCGTTTTATTATTTATACATATTCTTTTACTTTTAAATATCAATGATCGTTTCCCAAGTACAATGATTTTGTACCACTAGAAGCACAAAATGCTTAGCAAATAATTAAATGTAGTTTACTGTAATAAATAACAATGTAACAAGGGAACGAATTAATTAAAAGCTTTATTAATTCGTATAGTAATAATTTTTTTTCATTCTTTTTGTTAAACTTTACATCATTTTAATTATACTGCAAGTGATATTGTTCTTTATTTTTTATTTATAATTTTTATAATTTACTAGAATTGTTAAAACACAATTTTATTAAAATTTTTTTTTCTCAATAATAATTATAATTACAATCGGCTCTTCTGCGGAGCCATAAGTAAGTTTCCTGACAAAAGCAGGTGATAAGGAGGTCCTTAAGGAACCCCCAAAATAAGTAATGCACAATAAGGAGTTGCAAGTTAACTTAAAGTCCAATATAAAATTTCAAACTCAGTCATAAATCACAAAATGTTAATTTTAGCAACACATAGTCAACAAAAAAATAAAATAAAAAAAATAAAAAGAAAGAGTAGTAACAAAGAAATTAAACACACCACTTAATTTGACGGTGTTAGATTCCAAACTGTTACGCAAACCCTAAGTCGAGTAAATGGGCACGTCTCAACCGTCGGAGGTCATTGCTATTATCGAGTAGATTAATTGCAAAGTGTTCACATGATTCTCAAGCCGCAGCAGGTATTTGACACTGCACTACCGTGCAATCTCACGAACCGACGAAAGCTATAATCGTGAACTCATCATTCCGCGCGAGCCATTGCGCTTCAGCAATCACCCTCGCTACTTTGTTTCGGAATCGTTGTATAATTCCCAAATTACTAGTACTAGCCGTTTCCCACAATTCTACACCGTACGTCCAGATTGGGCGCAGGATAGCCTTATAAATTAAGATCTTGTTGGATAACGTAAGGCCTGAGTTACTCCGTAGCAGCCAATGAAGTTCCCTGTATCTGGCGTTCAGCTGTTCATTCTCACGTAATAATTCCAGGTTAAACGCCGATCCAGGTGAAGTCCCAGATACCGCTCAGTCTCCGTTTGCGGGATCAAGACACCATCGAAATATACACCGGGACAGTCACCCCTCCGCATGGCGAATGCGGAGGGGTGACTGGTTGAATGGTGTTGAATGGGTGACTGGATGCCTTGACTTACCTTGATTAACCTTAACCCTCCACTTTTTCTCCCACGCGCAGACACGGTCTAGCGTCATTTTTAGGTTCTGAGAGGTTAGGCCGGGTCTTCGTTAAAAGCCATGATAGCGTGTCATCGGCGATCATGGTGACTATACAATCATTCAGGGCCGAAATGTTCGCAGCGAATATGGAGTACAACAAAGGGCCTAACAAAGGGTGTTAATGTTCCGACCCGATCTCAAAGAATCTTGAAAACTCGTCATTATATTTCACTTGAACGAAACGCCCATCAAGATAATTCCGCAAGACTAAGAAGTAGCGTTGAGAAAGATATAGCTTTAACTTTTAGAGCAAGCCTGATATCCATACCTAACCAAAGGCCTGTTGGATGTCTAAGAACATCCGACATCAAATTCCGCCATCAGAATTTCCTTTCCTCCAGACACCCACTGATTACTCTGTGGGATTGTTTGATTGTGGAATGACCACACCTGAACCCAAACTGGTGGTCCGGAATTGTCCCCTTACTCTCCAACACTGGCCGAAACCTGTACAGTAGTAGTTTCTCAAACAATTTAAATAAGACCGGTAACAGGCCAACTGGTCTGTAAGAAGA
Organism: Lycorma delicatula; assembly: GCF_047948215.1. Lineage (NCBI taxonomy): Eukaryota > Metazoa > Arthropoda > Insecta > Hemiptera > Fulgoridae > Lycorma > Lycorma delicatula. The sequence goes on along the minus strand of NC_134459.1, from coordinate 26,220,977 downwards.
AACTTCCTGTGTAGGCTTCCCTGGTTTCAAGATCGTCACCACCTGCGACACATTCCATTCCGCTGGAAAGTAAGACGTCCGCAAAACAGTGTTACAGAGATTCATAATGCACTCGATGCCTTTAAGGGGTGGCATGACAAGCATTTTGTGCGTCAGTAAGTTAAAGCCCGGGGCCTTCCTTACTCGCCTTCGTTGGTTGCCTAGTTTCAGTATCTCCCTTGCAGAGAGTGGTTTAATCGGGAAGATGATTCAAGGGTTTTCAAGTAAGTCGTTAACATCCACATCACCGGGGCCCTTTTCATTGTTGGGTCGGAACGTTACCCCTAGATGTGCAAACGTGGGCCTCCTTGTCAGTCCTCGCCCACGATCCAGCACGCCTCTGTATGGTGGGAACTGTTCCTCCTGATCGTTGCGATCCCTTCGTAGCCTTCCGTAAGGAGCATCTGTTCCCATTCAGGTGAGAAAGATGTACTCCTAAAAAAAAGAAAGATGTACTCCTATGTACTTCTAAAATATGTATGTACTTTAAAAATATATTTAAAGAGAATTAAAAATAAATTAAAATATATTTTCTATAAATTAGTAAAACTGGAGCTAATATTATTTTGTGTTAATGTCCACCCGAATAAAAATTAATTCCTTTAAAAAAAAAAAATTATTTTTAAATAGACTGTGATAAATTAAACTTGAATAACAAAAAGCAAAGAAATAAAATGAAAAAGAGACAGCGTAATACATTGAGTAGAATGCAAAATGAATTGCTGCCAGTATGCTTCAAGAAAATAAATAATCGGAATAAGAAAGTCATTGTTAAAAGATTTGAATAGGGCAAGGAGATTAAATGATGAAGTAGATTTTCTACGTACAGCTCCTGATTGAACTATTTTGAAAAAGCTGAAGTATATTATTCTGCCCATGTACGGAAATTAAAATTTATTGATTCTTTAAGATTAATTATTTGAAAGTAAAGCTATATTATTATTGTTTACTGAACATCAATAGTTAAGTTAAATTCGATAATAATATTTGTACAAAAAAAAATAGGGAATTTCTGTAATTTTTATTTATTTACGGCCAATTACGTAGAAAAATAACAAATAATAAAACTATTGAAAAAGATATAATGTCCAATAATTTACTAATATAACTAATAATTTATTTATTGAAAAATTTTAACCTGAAAGCAAGTGGAACTTCTTAATCTTGTATAAAAAAAAAACTTATGTCAAATATACGATGTATTTCATTGGCAGAATAGTGAATTTTTAATAATACTGATTAAAAATCGTTTAAATTCTGAAATTTTTGCGTTTTTATTTTATTTTTAACACTAGATAAGGAATCTTAAAGAGCTGCATCAAACCAATCAAAAGACTTAAGACAATAAAAAATTATTTTTACTTAAATATATGATTAAATAATTTTCATTAACGCCTTTTGAATTGTCATTTATTTTTTATATTTTCACATATATTTTTTTCTCACATATTTAATTCAATACTGTTTCATATAGTTATATTTTAATTAATAATTCGCACTTCAGACCCTGCATTTTTAAATATTTTATTATAAGTAGTGTATTTTTGATTTACTTTCATCAATGTTTTATCATGGTTTCCCTTGATTCAACCATGAAAACGCTTGAATAGTACTTTGATTCACCTTTACGTTCCCTGTGAATATACCTAGCTTTATTAAACAGGATGAATACGTGAAAAATGAGACATCGGTTGTTTTGAAAATCTTTGCGGTTTAGGGTCCGACTAATTCATTAGCTGAATTACAAAAAAACATTTTTATATCCGTACATCTGACACACTGCTTTGGAATTTATATCTCAGGATTGACCAAACCGATTTTCTTCAAATTTGACTAAAATATTTCCCCCACCACTTAAAATTCCAATTATATGGCTTTTTGTTTTTTCTCCATCTTCTTTCAGTTTAAATATTTTTCAACAATTTTTTTGAAATTTTAATTCTTATCAAGAAACGTTTACTATGTTTTTAAATTAAAGACCTCGAACCGAATATGCAGAAAGATTTTTTTGAAAATTTTACGAAGTAAAGGAGTATTGTGATCGCTAAAAATTTCGGTTTTCAGATTTCAACGAAAATATCAATTTTGATCCCTGAATCCATTTTGAATAATTTCGACGTGATGTCTGTACGTACGTACTTATGTGCGTATTTATCTCGCATAACTCAAAAACAATTAGCCGTAGGATGTTGAAATTTTGGATTTAGAACTGTTGTAATATCTAGTTATCCACCACCCCTTTTTATTGCAGTCGACAGACACAAAAGTGTCTAAAAAAGCCTAAAATCCAAAAAAAAAATTTGGATTTTGGACTTTTTCGTAACTGCAGTAATAGGCCCTCTTTGTGAGCTTTTTAACGATATATCATAAGTGGTACTTATTTTCATTGGTTCCAGAGTTATAGCCAAATAAAATCGTAATGAAATATTTGCATCTTACAAGGAGAAGGCACATCGGTTCGAATCCGACTTCATCTCTTTTTTTTTTTATAATATAAATATATTTATTATTAATAATTATTAATCTCTGATTATAAAAAAAAGTTTTATAATAAATAATAATTCAATAATAACAATCAAATTAAAAACTATCAGTAATAAAATTTTATGTACTTTTCCTTAATAAAAATGTGTATATGTAATTTAATATACGTACAAGGAAGTCACGTATTGTCCAGATCAGTTTTGTTTCTTATTTTAGCCTTTATCGAAGAAGTTATCAAATTTAGAGAAAACATTAATTAAGCAAATTTTTTAACCTTAACTGATACATGAATATTTTCAGAAAAGTTTTTCTTAAAAATTTTCCCCACCACTAAAAAGTATATATTCTGTTCTTTCTTTCTCCCTCTTAATTTTTATTAAAAGTAGCCGGGAAAGTTATTCAGCACTTTGCTGAATAATGATTTTCAATTAATGATTTTTAATGAATATGATTTTCCTATTATGATGCGATTGCACTTTGACGTTGAGTGTGTGAGTGGGCGTGTAAACCCCCTTCCAGAGGGAATGCTTCGTTAGCGGTTCCAGGAAGGGAGGTAGTCAGGGGTGGCGGTTTAGTCGGTAGTGCGCAGGTTTTCTTACGCATATTAATGCAACACCTTGCGGCAGCTGTTAATGAGCACTTTGCTAGCTTTATTTCTTTACTAGGAAATGATGAAGATAATACGAGTAAAATTTTTTTTGTACATTATTGTTTATTTTAATACAATCATAGAATACTATAAATTTTTATATAGATCGACTAGAAACATTTTCTAATGTAGAACAAGCTCTCATTAGCAAATTATTTTTTTTTATTTATTTTTTATTTACCAACAATAGCGTTTAATTTATTCTATTCCAGGAGCCTTTCCGCCATTTAAATCTTTTAATGCTCTCTTAAATTCAGATCTCAGTATTGTTTCTCCCATTTCATCCTCTTCAACTTCCTCTTCTTCCTCTATAACACCATTTTCTAATTCATTTCCTCCTCTTCAACTTCCTCTTCTTCCTCTATAACACCATTTTCTAATTCATTTCCTCCGTATAACTCTTCAATATAATATCGTAATCTTAGTTTTAAATGTGTATCTATTTTAATATCTTTTTCTTTTATATTTTTAATTTTTTACTTCTTAATCCACTTTATTTATGTTTTCATATCGTAGAAGAAATTAAAGATTTGCTTAGTAAGCTTGTTCTCTAAAGCTGTTTTATTTATTATAATTTTTTTTAAGGTTCAATTTTAATTATAATTACTATTTTGTATATTTCGTAACACTATATATATTAATAATTTATATCTAGCGATATCATTCATTTCCGGAAAATGATAGTAAATAGTGTTCTAGAATCAAATAATGTCATATCTCCTAACTCCATGATAAGAAGGCTTCCTACACAACAAAACGCATTACTAATCGTCTTAGATATTTCCTTTACTCGTTCCATCTATTGTAACAGATGCACTGTTGTAACCTAGAGTGATATGTTTTAATAAAGGATCTGTGATGAGAATAATAATTAAATTACATATCTCTTAGAACATCAATGTGTTGGGAATTTATATTGCATTTCTTTTTCCATTTCTTTACTATTATAGTGCGTTAATCGTATGGAATTTTTATTCAACATTTTTGACTATTAGGCTGATAGGTATTCATTAAAATAAATTTTTTTAAGTTATATTTAAATGTTAAAAATATTTTATTATTGTTTTTAATATGTTATTTAACTGGTTGGATATTTTTCTTCATTATCTTCTGATATATGTAATATTTTTAATTTCAAAATATTTACTACCACGACTACAAAACTTTATTACTCGCTTCTAGTATTCTAATCTTTGTTTTTCTTTACAGTTTTTGTTCTTTAACATAGTTAACCTCACATCCCTTTATATATCATCAAACAACGTATCTCTTCTAAAAGAGTTTGTCATAGATGTCTCTGTTACTTTAAAACTTTTTCATTATGAACTTTGTTAATCTTTTTATTTTCAACACTATTTTAAAAAACTTCAGTTTCATCATATTCTTCAATTATTATTGTTTTATTTTAGAATTTTTATCTCTATGTTTGATACTAGATGATTTGATTTTTTATGTGAAAGTTTTCCTAGCTTGGTCTTATCTATTTTTATTATTTCTCTATCTTTTATCATCCTTTGTTAAGTATTTTTGTTGCATAAATATTACAATAATTTAGATGACTTTACTTTGTTCCTCTTTAATTCTTAATTATTCCTTTTTTCGACACATGTGCCTCTATATTGTACTCTTTACTTATTTTGGAATTGAATTCTTCTCATAGTAACGAAAGCATTAAAAATAAGCATAGATTTTCTGTTATTGGGTGTACATTACGCTAATGTTTTTCAATTTCTTTAATTGTATTTCTTTGTTAGGTTTATATAATAAATTTTAATAAATATTTAGTATTTTAATAAATATTTAGGTTTATATAATAAATTTTAATAAATATTTAGTGTCAACTACATACATCTTTTCCTTTCTGCTTTTTCCGCTGCTTTTTTTTGGAAAAAAATTACAAGTAGTTCTTTCTTAAATATTCTTTAGACAATTTTTCTATAAATAGTAAGAAAATATTATTGAATGACATCTCAAGATTTATAATAGTAATGTATGTATATTTATTAATTTAAAAACTTAAGACTGCCCTAATTCCTTCAGTATTTTTCAGAATAATTTTTATTTTATTGGCTAATCGCCTATTGCAGAATAGAATATTTTAGAGATATTATAATAGGATATAATTAGGGTTCATTTTATGCATTTGTTGAAATTTTAGAGCTCTGTCAGTCCAAAGACACAAAAAAGAAAAGATTAACGAATTCTGTTTGCTTGGATTTGTATGTTTATACTTGTGAGTATGTGTTGGTTTCTATTTTTCCTGATATTTGGGGAACGAGAAAAAGTATAATTATGAAATGTCATACGGTGATTAAAGGACATGGAAAGATGAAATTTTTATAAAAAATTGATTAAAGAGTAGTTTCTCTTTAACAACATTATTATCACGAAATACATGTATTTAGTAAATCCGTTACAGGCAAATTTTTGAAGAGTATTAATTGTAGTGTGAACAAATTTGACAAACTCCCTTCACCAGCATCCTACTCTCAAAGAAAAATTATTTAACTATTGAAAATTTATGTATTTTTTTTCATTTAAGACTTCTCTCTGTTATTATAAAATATACTATAAGTTATGAATAAGATTCCCTCTGTTAGTTCCGGGGAGTGAGAAGGAATTTTTATTAATTAACTTTCTTTTCATTTTTCACACAATGATCAATCAGTATTTGAAGAGTTTTTTTTTTTAATTTTTTACAAAGGACTAAATTAGTTTTGCTGGAATCAATTATTACAATCTTGACCCAGCTGCAGTTTGGTGATATTTTATCTAATCATTTTTTTTTTTTTAAACTTGTAACTTTCACTGAAGAAAGGAGCTTGTTCACTTTCTAGCAGAAGAAAAACTCATTATGGAATTTCCCATAACCCCTACAACAAAAACAAGATAAAGAGTGCTTTGAAGGTTAGAGGGAGTTTAGCCATCCTTTTACGTCAAAAACAGCAGGGTGATATTTTTAATTTTATTTTTCTGTCTAGACAGCCATATATAGCAGAGCAATTGTTTTAGAATGGAAAGTATTGTAATTTGTCCAATTTAGGCATATGCGGTATTCATTGGATCTTGACGTTTTGACACCTAAGAAACCTAGAAAATCGGATGGAAATTTTCCAGATATTAATGTTCGTATGTACGTCTGTGTGTGTTCGGTGTTGGCCTCTAAATCACCATTTTGGGTTTAAATGGTTGGATTGGGTTTATCAGTTGAGGGAGGACATTTTAATAAACTTATAAAATGTGAAGTACAATTTTTTTATGAAATTTAATTCTCTGGTAATAAATCAGGTGTGTTTTTTGTATTTTCTATTTCACAGTCAAATTTTTTTGCAACAGAAAAAGTATAAATAAAAACTGTTTAAGCTTATATTTATTACATTTTTTATTTTTTTTTATTTTTGTAAAACCGGTAACAAAATTTTGCGTATGTGTATAAAGCATTCTGCCGATTAATCGTGTTTTCAACAGGGATTTTTACAAAATATTCATGAGAAAATTTACACCTGTTATTATGAATATTTATTCTTTATGTTTTAAAAAAACTGGAGCGTTTATCTTCTTCTAATGAAATTTCAGTAATTATCTTCTTAGAAATGTTTTTTAATACTTTTATTTATAGTTCATGAACAATTAAAGTCATAAGTGACTTATCATTTTAATGTAATTAAACCGGAAAACATGTAATCTTGAACAAACTCAGACCGACCATTCTTGAATCGTGTGGTTAATTGAAACCCAACCGCCGAATAACACCTGTATCCTCGATCTAGTATTCAAATAACTATAATAAATAATAAAGGTATAATAATAATTTATAATAAAGATTGTCTACCTTTATTAGGATTTGAACCTGAAAACTTCGACTTCGAAATCAGTTGATTTACGACAACGAGTTTACCATTTGACTAAGGTATGCAATTTTATTTTTTAGTGCATACTAGAACTTCTTTAAATATGTCAAATGTTAGCTGCAGTAAATCTGATACTAATATTATATTTGCAGAAAAATTTGATGTGGACATCAAATGACATCCTTGTACGCCTATCAAATTACATATGCACAGTTTTTTTTACAATCATAGGTTAATAATTCGTAATAAATCAATGTATTTAAATTAAAATGAAATGAAGTCGGATTTGAACCGATGCGCCTTCCTCTTTTACGATCCAAATATTTCATTAATTAGAATTTATTTGGCTATAACTCTGGAACCAATGAAAATAAGTACCACTTATTATAAATCGTTGAAAAGCTTTCAATAAGGACTGATTACTGCAGTTAAGAAAAAGTCGAAAATCAAAAACAATTGGATTTTGGGCTTTTTTGGATATGTTTGGTCCAATCGATTGCAATCAATAGGGGAGGTGCACAACTAGGTGTTACAACGGTAAATCCAAAATTTCAACAATTTATGGCTAATCGTTTTTGAGTTAAGTGAGTGAAATACATACGTACGTACGTACGTACAGATGTCATGCCGAAACTAGACGAAATTGATTCAGGGATGGTGAAAATAGATATTTCCGTTGAAATCTAAAACCGAAATTTTTCGCGATCACAATACTACCTTTACTTCGTACAAGGAAGTAAAGATTATTTATATAAAATGAATTAAAATTATAAATGCGAGAGGTAATGAATGATTTTGTTAGTTGTTTTTTTAAAAATTATGAAATTTTTGTGAACCATGTAATACTCGTCTTTTAACTCTTTATAAGGTATATACTGTTTTAGAATCATTAATAAAATGTAATTGTCTACTTTAAGTGTGTATTCAGCAATCTACAGAGCCCAGACAGCAGTATCTCAAACATGAAAAGTAAAATGCAGAACAAAACATTAAAAAAATTATGAGGGGGAATTTGTTTTTAAAATTTCATATTAAACGGTTAAAGAAAAATTGTTGGTATTCCATAAGCTTTAATTGACTTTCTGTAATAATAATTTATTTATCAACTAAACAAAATAGACCTATACTGCAAAACTCATTCTTTTAGTACTAATAGAATAAACAACGTTATATCAAATTTAGTTTTTAACTCAAAATTCTATTTACTTTAACCTATATTAAATTTTACCCTATAAAATATTTATTTTCTATATTTTAATTTTAGTAAAGTCATGTTTAATAAATTTTTTGATCTTAAATGTTTGAAATTTAATAGAATTTTTACTATTGGATATTTTATTGATACCAATTAAGTGGAGTACCCAGCAACTAAACGTTACCCCCATGTTTACTAATTATTACCGATGTTACTTAATTTTGGTACTTGTTTGGGTACAAACGTTGTATAATCAATTACTGATTAATTTTCTAACATTAGAAAGAGAAAATGTGTTACAAAATTTTGTTTTTATATCGAATTGTTAATGGAAATTATTAATCAATCAGATAAATTTTACAGTTCATCATGTAATTCGACTTCAGTAACATAGAGTAAATATATTATTATAATAAGCATTAATAACGTTAATAGAACATAATATTATAACGATGGATAATTTACTCTAAGTCCCGTATCCCTAACGGTATTCATAATACGTAACTTAAAATTGCCTGTGGTCGTTATAACTCAATAGATTGCATTCAAAGTACAGCTGATACTATTCACTCAAATGCGTCAGTCTCATCTTGAACTCTCTGTCGGATCTTTGATTTATGCTATTCATCATCTTTCAAAATGTTCTTCTTATCAGACAAATATCTTAAATATCTTTATCAAATAAATATCTTCGTTATTAATATTATCGAAGTATAAAATATGGAAAGATATAATATTTATTTATGTATTGTTTTTTTTAAACACTTTATTTTATATTTGATGTAACAAAGATTTTTATAAACTGACTTCAAGTCAATAAATAAAATATAGTTAAAGCCTCTGAAAGAAAAGTTTAAGAACTATTCCATAAAGTAATTTTATATATTAGTTATAAATTATATGTTGATTTAATATTATAATTTTTTTTTCCCCGACGAATATAGCTAAAATATTAAAAGGGAAAGTATAGTGATCATGACAAAGAAGGGGTATCGGGTTTTCTGCAAATCCTTACCTTTTAGAGTCTAACTAGTTCACTTAGACAAAAAAAAAACAAAAAAACTTATGTATATATTATAACAAGACTGGTATAACGTACCTAAGTAACGGATTCCTGCCAATTAAAAAGTAGTAGAAAATATAATAATGGGAAAAAACCAGAAGGGGCTAAAAGGAATCCTTTTAGTAAAGCTAAAAGGGTCCGTTTAACTATCGTTCTTTGTAATACTGCCCAACGACACACCACAAATAGATGTTGCTCCATGAGAAGAATTACCAGACCAGAGAAGACATGCATGGGGAAATGAAAGGTTCGGAAGATGTTTCTTACGCTTCAACGTGGGTCGAGTCCTGCAGATGAAGAGGATAGGAGTATAAATACTCCTGGAAAGGGGTTGAAATCAATTCTAAACAAGGAGTTATTATGTGAGTTTGAAGCGAGAGTATCCTGCAAGGAGGTCGGCGATTTAGTAAAGGATGAATCTTTAATGCGTGTTTGAACAACGTGTGAAGTGATGTCACAAGCATTCCGGGAGGTCAGTGGGATCTCCCACTGACCTCCCGCAAGGGTTGTTTGGTGAGTTACTGATTGACAATTAGAGAAAGGGATAAATAATTCAACTTCATAAAATGCTAAATTTGTTTTATTTGTTGAAAAGGAAAGTTAATTGTAGTTAAAGAACTTTAGACTAATCTTCTCTTCGTAGTAATACAGTACCAGTTTGTTAAAGGTGTAAATGTTAGGAACTGAATTCTGGTTTTCAATATTTAACTACCTGTAAATAAATCATGACGATTTCTTTAAATTCTGTTTTGTATGTAATCTTACAACCTCGATCCCGGGTACATTTCCATGCAACTTACAAGAAGGACTGCGAGCTTCCCGCTTGCAGTCCTTCCGCAAGTGGCAGGCCTCTCCACATGTAAAGTGGTGGTCAATCCTATCCGGGCGGCAACAAGATTGGGCCCTATGGTTCGGACTCCAGCACCAAAAACACAGGTCATCGAAGGTGCGTCGTGTAACTCTACAGGCCACCCACCCAATACGAGTCCGCCCATCAGATGGGCACAATTTTTCCTTACAGGTTGTTGTCCTACCATGACCACCTGCGTTGCCCCATAGTCCGGCCGCATGGACATGATATCTACCACAACCGATTCCCCCATCACCTTGTGAAATTCCCCAATTCTTTTGCCGTCAGCACGTCCACATCCTTAACCAGGATGTGGACCTTCCAAATCTCAGCTGTGATTACTATTATTAGTATTGTTATTATTATCCCACACTTTCACAGCTTTTACTTTTGCCGGTGACATTCCATAAACTCGGAGTAATTTATACCAACGGGATTAGGCTTGCTATTTTTGACCGGAAGTGCCTTCCGGGCAATATGGCAGGTGTTAATTATCACTCTCCTTTGCATTATTGCGTGAGTCTTCCACTGGATCTTCAGTTTTTCATGACTGTTGAGTAAAGTAGATGGTATTATTATTATTATTATTGTTTTGTCTTATTTTATTTATGTTCTTTTTTTTGTTCACTGTTGTTTATCCCTCACCTGGAGCCGGTCACGAAACTAAGCATTTACGCAGCTGCAGAGGGGTACCATCGCCTCAAACTAGCTCGGCAGGAACTAAGGTTCCGCCCCAGGAAGCCGGGACTCGGTCTTTAATCCTTTGCCATACCTGTAATGAGAAGACCGATGGGTGTCCCCCCACTACTTTACCCCACTCCGATGTGAAGTACCAAAGGGATGTTCTTAAACCAATAAATTGTAATTACACGTATATAAACATTTTCAATATCCATAACTCAAAATTCTAATCGAGCCGCAAATACGCGACAGTAGGTATATAAATGTATGTGAGTTGCATTGTTTTTAGCCTTTCATTTCATGACCTGCCAATCTTGTATTCAAATCTGGCTTTTTATATAACTGGAAAATTGATCGTATTATTTTTCTTTTTACAGAATTCGTTAAGGGAATGGAGATATCGCAAAAAAAAAATTTCAATTTTCTTCAAAGTATTTTATAGAAAAGTTTATTAAATCAAATTTGTTACCTACAACGCATATAAACATTTTGGGAAAAAATCAACCCCCATATCTTAAATTGAAATATTTGTTTTTGTTTTTTTGCTTTATCTTTTTCTTTGGTTCAAATAGTTTTCAAAAATGTTTTGTAAGTTTATATTTCATACATAGAGCTATTAATATTTTTACAATTTTTTTAATTATAAATCCGGACTTAAAATGCAGAAAAGTTTTTGAATTTTTTTTTCCTTATTTTTAATCTTTATTGAAGGGGATGTTAGAGTTGGACAATACTTTACTTAAGCAAATTTGTTAAACTTAACCTACGTATGAGTATTTTTAGAAAACATTTTCTTAAATTTTATTCCCCACCTGCAAAAAAATATATATATTCTGTTTTTTGTATTTTTTTTTTTTTGCCCAAACTCTTTTAATTTTTATTATTAATAATTTTATTTTTATTTTAATCAATATTTCTCTAATCTTTATAAAATGCCCTAATTGAAGTTATTGTTATTTTTTCAAGGAGTTTTTTTTGTTTGTAATAAACATAAGAAAAGTAACAGATTTAAATAAAGCCGTATACGGGATAAAATATTAAAATTAAAAAATTATGGAAAAGCTAGTAGATATTTTTTTAAAGAGAAGTTACTTTTTTGTATTTAAGTATCTCTCTATATAATATAAACAACACTGAACGAACACAAGAGTAATTTCCGTCTATTATACTAACGAAAAAAGAATTATACGTGTATATATAGTATAGCTCGGTGTCTGGTTTCAAATAGGTTTTTTTCTATCTCGTGTCACATAAATTGAAAGAGAGTGTAAACAGATTCCAACAAAAATAAACTATCATTTTCATTTTATATTAAAAAAAAGCATGTAATATTTTTTTTTTTTTTTAATTATACGTACGAAACTTTTTCTCTTATACAAAAAAATATACACATCCATAAATATTTTTTTAAATATTCAATAAAAAAATTATTTTAAATAAAATTTTATTTATTAATATTTACATTGCTTAAAAAGTATGAAATTATTCTTAATTAAGATAAGTAATATATCAGACATTTTTTTCCCTAATGTGTATTTGCTATCTGTTCAACTAGCGAACAATAAGCAACCTCCCCTAACCAAAAGAGATTAGAATGATATATATGACATTTAAATGAAGTGTATTCTTGTACAGTCTCAGGCCGACCATTCGTGAGATGTGTTAATTAAACCCCAACTACCAAAGTACATCGGAATTCAGAGGTAAAGTTGACGTTCCAATTATTCTTGATTGAGATATAGAAAAATTTCCATTTCGGATGTGGTATGTGTTGGTGACCAAAATGAAATATACGGTAATAATAGTATTGTTAAAATATAAAATATAAGACTTATCGCTGATTCAAAATCCACCTACAGATCATAATAACTTACACGTCTGGTAATTACCTAAATATTAATATGAAAATAAAAATATATGCTAATATTTTTTTAATTGAAGTGATTTCTTTATCACGCTGGAAAATTAATAAAAGGTTAAAACGAAACGAACAAAAATGGAAAAATTTCAAAAATAATGAAATTTTAGTTATGAAAATCGGTCCACAGATTCAAGAATTGAAATAAACATTTAAAGATTGCAATAAAAAAAATTGTTTGTCGTAATTTAATTTGAAGTAAAACATTGACATCTATCTGTACGTTTTAGTTAAATATTAAAGTAATAAAACCAAAAAAGAAGTGAATTTAAAAAAAAATAATAAAAACGGATCTTCAACCAAAATATAAAAATAAGTTGCTACGATAAATGAATAATATAAAGAGGAAATTTTTAATTTGTTATAATACTTTTAAGTTCATATAGAGAATTCAAATAACATTGCCTTGACAAACAACGGTTTCTTTCGTGAACCAAATCATTTTGATAACCTTAATTTTGTTCTCTTATATATGCAATAAAGATAACGTTGATGTTTAAGAATACTATAGTTGTCAGTAATCAAATGGTTTAGCTTTAAATAGAAAATCTTACGAACCACTTTACAAAAAGATGAGTCTGTAACTATAAACCTTGTATTTTTAGCGTTATTCTTGAGAATTTTAATTTATTTGAAGAAAAAATTTACGAATTACAACTCATAAAATGTTCTCTTTTACAGCTTGTTTATGAAGCAGTAAAATTTTAACATTCCAGTACTTCGTTAATATATTTTATAAAGAACAATTTTTGAATATATTTCAAAACAGTCTTATCTTTAGTTTTTTTACTGTGGTCAGATTGAATATGGAGGCCTTTTAAATGATAATTATGCGTTAGGCTCGTAGTAAACATTTTAGCAAACCTTTTTTTTCTGAAAAAGAACTGTGTGTTTCAAAAACATTCTAATTGTAGGTATATAATTTCAATTAACGATTGGATGGTAAATCGGTTTTAATGAAAGAAAACGTTTTCGTTAAATAAAATTACTATCAATTCTGACTTTCTTTTAGAGAAGAATACGCCTCGCATTTTGTTACAATAAACAGTCAAGGAACACATTTCTCTTTATCTCCTTTGTATCTTTTATACGCTTCACTCTTTCGTGAAATACTTTTTCTTATAATGAACGTAGGTTTCAGTCCATCTTAATGGAAACACATTTTTTTTTTACAACAATACTAATTGATATTTTACTGTGGATGGAACTGATAAATGACAGTTTAATCAAATAAGCTTCAAAAGGCCTTTGGTAGAAAAGGTTCACTTTTTTTGAATTCGTTGTTAATACTTATTAATTATTATAACTTTTACTTTCTTGACTGTTTATAATATATTTGAATACTCTGTATAGCTATACGATATGCTATACAGTATAATATACTATACAAGGGAAAGTATGTTGATCGGACAAATTTCGCATGTCGGGATTTTTTGCAGGACTTGACGTTGCACGGACTTATTTTTAACTTAAAACACAAATTTTAGCATTGAAAAATTCCAGTATGTGCATATGTAGAATATGTGTATTCCGCATGTTTGTATGATGTCCTACTGTTTTGTTTGATATCCTCCACACTGTATGGACCGATATTTTGATGAATTTAGCGCTATGATTTGAGCATTGATGACATTTAATTTAGTTCATAATAAGTTAAGGAGGAAGGGAGTTACGGACCTGATATTTTCTCCTTTGTTTAACCTTATTCAAATCGATCTTAAAGGAGTAGCGACAAAAAATTAGTTTTTCTTTTTGTTTTATTTTTTCTGGACTCAAAATCATACTTTTATACTAATTACATGATTCCATTACATTCGTTGTCTACTTTGACTATCCATGTGGGAAATTTTATCCAGCAGGAAGTGATACTAAGAAAATATAGTTTTTTCGTCAGTTATTGCTTTGCTTCTTATATTCAAATTGGAAAAACTGATTTTCATTAAATTTTTTATAACTTTTATTTATGGATCATTGATATTCAATTTTGCTTTTAATTGGTTAAGGAGATAGAAAACACAATCATCAGTCCCATATCACAAAATTTTACTCAGAGTTGAATCATGTTATTTTACATAATTCAATATCTTTGATTACGGGAATAAAGTTTCATCACCAGAATATAAAGTCTGTTATACGCTAATTCTATCAATCTTTATAGCATATAAACAATATTATTTATATTTTTGTCTATTATTGATTAAATTTAACCCGCCGGGTTAGTACAGCGGTTAAACTAGTCATCGTAATATTAACTAATTTTCGAAGGCGAGACTGGTAAGGTCCTTGTAATGACAGTTGATTTTATATAGATTTGAATGTTATACTGCAGATACCGGTGTTCTTTGGTGATTGGATTTCTATTACATCCAAGAACTAGGCGACCTGAGTCTATTCTAGACTATATATTTACCGGTACATTTACGCTTACATTCTACTACGTCTGCAGCTACTTCAGACCTGGCAAACCGGTAGCGGTAATTGTACATTGTATTTGCCTATACACACACACACACACATCCAGACCCGGTAATAGCTGGAAAACTGATTGGAGTAAAAGAAATATTATTTATTAAATTAAAACCAAGGGATTATTAATCATTTTCCACTTAAACAATTTCCTGCTGAAGGCGAAGCTTTTGGTAACTAGACTTGTATTACTCTCTCAGCAAATGCAGTTCTTGACATTCTCTGTAAAATGAATTTTTATAAAATTAATTACTATAATACTCAAAAATTTATTATAATTTGTGATGCAAATACTAATGTATTTTTGTACTACAGAAGTCCTGACAAAGTACTTTGCAACACTTTTCCTGGGAAAAGTGTTAACGGAACATTTCGCTTACACAAATTTTTCATGGACATTTTCTTTAAAAAGATAACATTGTTAAAAAAAAATGTATTTGATATGTTTAGTGATGGGAATTTTAGTATTCCAGTATTATACAGCGTATCAATTATTATGAATTTTTTAATAAAAATTAAATGTATTTCTTAATTTTATTTTATTGATTTCATAATTCATTTATTAGCTAGTTGTAACTTAGATAATTCTTAAAAGTTAAACATTAATCCTTAATTCGTTTTCTGTAAGGAAAAATAAATATTTAGTACCAACCATAAATCAGTAGAGAACATGAGTACTATTTTTTTCTTTTTTGAGAGTGATAAACGCTTTCGCTTTATCATCGCCCGGAACAAAAAAATCTAGACTAATACTATAAAATATTAAAAAAACATGCAACTAATAACACAGCTAGACAATCACTAAAAATTTACTTAAAATGAATATCACAATCGGAATCTTGACAATAAAACAAATTTATTTAAAAAGAAACGCAAAAATAAAAAAAATAAAATTTATGTAAATATACATAAAATCTAAACTCCGAGAGGAGTGTAAAGAGCTCCTTCACGGATAACAAAAAATTAAAGTTCTAAGTTTTAAATTATCTTTCCCATAAAAAAGGATGCTTGTTGTATATTCTCACATTTTTATTTTAGATGCTAATGGCGCACAGCAGACCAATAGTGATGCGCCGGGCGGCTGCGCGCAGCGCACAAACGATTCATTCGTTCGAACGATTTATACTTCTTGATACGAAGGATTTATCTACTATTATATTTGTATTTCAAGGATAAAAAAGGAAAATAATGGGGTTAGAACTATGTTAAAAATTACAACTCGAGAAACAGCTAAAAATATTCAGGATTTTGAAGCTTTTCGTTGTTGTTTTGTACGCTAAATTCATGAACGTTATTTACTTATATTTAGCAAAAAAACTTTTAAAAAATCAAGTGTAATGAAACATAAACCATGTAACATTTTTGCGGCGGGCCTCAGGCTACCTTTTTTCTAGTAATAATTAAAATAAAATAATAAAAAACGTTATCTCTAGACCAAAATATACAACACAAATACACGAAATATTCTAAAAATTTATCGTTGTGCCACATGGCAAATATTAAATTTCATGATATACTCCGCAAGATACAATACCTGATAAAACTTTCATCTCATTCCCTAGGATACGGCAAATGTTACTCGGCAATTTAAATTTGCAATGTAAGGCCGCGTACATATGCAATCCAAAGGGTGTGGCGCAAAGTCAAACGACAATATGAGTAGTAAGATTACGTTAATGTTTACACTTTCATCTCCATAATATTTTCCATTTCAATCTTTAAATTATAAAAAAAATACTCTTGATTTTTTTTAGGAATCACATTTTTTAATTTAATAAAATAATAAATTAATATACTATTTTCATCTTTGTGTTTAAATTAACGCTTTTTACCGATTACTGTACCATGGGAAACGAATTTACAGGTTTTTTATTTATTTAGAATATAGTCTACCAAGATAATTGTCTAGAAAAGTTTGCTAATATGATCTCAAAATTAGATTTTAATTTTGAAGTGAATGACCTTTTATTAATAAAGCTTATTCGAGTTGTTATTATGCCAAATATATATACTTGGCATAAGAACAACTCCAAGTATTTATATACTTGGTATATATATATATATATATATACTTCACATATTTTTTCTGTTAGGCCGAATTAATCATTTATTCTAACATGTATTACTAATCTTTCATGTATAAAATAATCTGTTTCTTTAAACACAGTGACAAACTTGATTTAATAATAATATAAGACATAACTTCGTGTTTATGTGAGTTTCTCTATATCCACTTGAAGGAAGACCTCTTTCTAATAAAAGGATAGCGGAAGCTATAAAGTAAATATAAACTCTGTATTTAGATGCATTGAAGCACTTCAGAGTTATTCTCTTTCTTTTCTATTTACTTTCATGGAAATTTACTACTTCGTTTATGTAACTCGTAAAATTCGAATGATCATGTTTTATGTTTAAGAACGGTACGTGCATTTGTATTTTTAAAGAAACATGTACTGATTGAATATGAAGAGAGTAAGGTATAGTTTAATATTACCTGTCAAAATATCTCTTTTTATTTATGAATATTAATTCTTATTTATTTAATACTAATTATTTTCGCTCCTTTTTTACATGTTTTGAGCGCTTTTTCCGATATCTTTGCTTCGTCATAATGTATATAGGATATACAATTTTGGATAGAGAGAGGTATGTATAAAATCTTCGTCACTGAGTTTAGTCACTTAGAAAAAAGTTTATATGACAAACATAAATACCTACAATTAAACGTTTTTTTTTTCTATTTATATTGTATTTACATATCTAGACTTCACTATGTAGTGGAATGGCGATAATCCGGATTGCTCTTTTGCAAGACCGATTATCTAAATAATAAGAATATTAAAAAGATTTTATCATACATTTGGATAATACTAAAATTTAATTATTATCACAATTAAACAGACAAAAATATAGAAATAATAAATGAAGTTCAGTAAAATTAATAAGATATTCAGAACATACGTACAATGTAATAAAAAATAAATATAGTAATATGTAACAAAAAAATCCAATTACTAGTAACAGCAATAATTAAAAAAAAAAGCCTAAAGATTTCTTAACAATAACAATACTTTTCTTGTTTGAATAAGTAGTTGAGTAATCACACGTCTATGTTTGTATTTTTTGTCTCAATCAAATATTAAATACCTTTTAAATGGTAATTTATTTCTCTTATTAAAATACATAAATCTATTAAGTACTTGTAATATGTCCTAAATTGACATACTATGTCTGTTTTCCTTTTACTTTCCTGTCAATATAGCTATACAGCTAAGCTGCTGCAAGGAACCCACGGGGTTGGTCTAGCGGTGAACGCGTCTTCGCAAATCAGCTGATTTCGAAGTCGGGAGTTCTAAGGTTCAAATACTAGTAACGGCAGTTACTTTTATACGGATTTGAATTCTAGATCGTGAATACCAGTGTTCTTTAGTCGTTGGGTTTCAATAAACCACACATCTCAGAAATGATCGATCTGAGACTGTACAAGGCTACACTCATACATATCATCCTCATTCATCCTCTGAAGCAATATCTGACGGTGATTTCCGGAAGGTAAGCAGGAAAAAAAGGCTGCTGCAAGGAAAGTGTGGTAATCAGTCAAAAAATGGGGTATGGGTTTTTTACCGACTTTTTGAAGGAAAGTACGGTATTACTTTCTGTTGTATGGTCGGAGTGGGATAGTAAAAATTATTTTTCTTTACATTTTGAGGTATGAGGAGTAGGTAAATACCATTTACTTAAATTGATGTTTTCTTATATATATATATATATATATATATATATATATAAAACAGGAACACAAAATATTCAGATCTCAAATAAGGCACTACGCAAATAAAAGAAATAAACATAAATACACAGATTAAATATTTAGATCACAAATATTCCATTTTATAATTCTTCAAGGTAAAAACAACCATTTTACAATATTATTACTTAAAATAAAAAATATAAAACAATAACACTAAGTTTAAAAAATATATAACTAATAAATGAAAAATTGAAGAAATTACTCCAAAAAGTAACCCATACTTGATTTTTTTTTTTGTAACAGAAATATTTATGAAATAACTAGCTGACCCGCCAATACTTTGCTATTGCTAGATTTGAGTATACGAGTATATATAGATTAAATGAACACAATTGAAAGTTTGATAGATAGGGAAAACATGCCAACATTGGCTTTTATATATATATATAGAAGAAGAAAATCTGTTTGTATATTTGTTTGTTTCTTAAATATCTCGTAACCGGCGCCACCGAGCGGGTTTAGTTTTGCAAAAATTTTTCTTTTCAAGTAACTAATACACTCGTATAATTAAATATAAGCCAAATCGGACCATAAATACAATTTTCCAAAATATCTCGAACCGCGCCACCTTTTTTTTCTTCAATATTCATAAATACACTAAGTGCGACCGGTAGTCGCTGCTAAGCATCTCGTCAGCCACCCCTGTATGCCGTGGCAGTTTTTTGCCCCCTGATTCGTCCCCCCCCCCCAATGGACGGTCCCTCCAAATCCTAACTAACTCCGTACACACCGCCCATCCCTAACTCCACGTAAGCTCAACTCATAAGGGTCCCACAGGTCATAAAAACGGAATGCGGGTCGGAGTGAAGTTACCTTAACTTCCTGGTGGTCCTTTATAGGAATGATCTCTTGAATAGCCCTCATTGTATCCTCTTTCCCAGTCCATATTTTTAATATGGATTGCGATCGGCCTGCCCCTTCTACTACCAGAAATAATCTGGGTATCATGGAAATTTTCTTCAACCTCTTCGAAAAGATCTTTGCCTCGCCCGAACCGTCCTTGATTTTAACTTCAAGGGCTTCGCCCTTACCCTTCCTGGCAGAGATAATAGCTCCTGCCACAGCCTCTTCCGTCTTCATCTTGACAGCCCTAAGCAACTGGGCAATGGTAAGACCCTCCTTCTTTATCACAACGGTCTTAGTGGGTACATCCGGTGCCTCAACTGGCCGCGCAATATTCCCCTCTTTGATGAAGTAGAGTTGCCTATTGTTGCCTTTTTTTCTGGCCTCATACTCCAGCCACCGTCTCGAATGTGCCGCCTTACCAATAGCAGAGCTCACATGCAACGGCTCTTAAATATGTCTCCTTCCATCCTACCAAGACCCTCCGCCAACTATTTACTGACGAGGGCTTCCTCCAAAGAAGAAGCTATCACCAATACATATGTTTCAACACGGTTTTGAGCATCCTCTTTGTCCCCAAACAGTCAGGTTCAGAAAAATCCCAGAGTAAGTCCAGAAGCTACTTTTTTTTCGTTCAATTCTCCAGACGCGCGGAATATTTTCACGCATCCATCTAGCTATCTTTCCTTTTTTGTATCCATTCAATTAAAGGTTTTCAGGCCATCTTGATAAGATCAAAGCCGGGAGCTCGTCCTTCGTGACACCCTCTTCCATTTTCTTAAGTAAATCTCTACTGACAAAGCAGCGCTCCCGGGCATAAATGTTTGGGTATTTGGGTAACTACATCCCTAGTCATAACCTCCCTGCTAGTCTCGACCGACGTTCACCTATGTCCGTGGTCTAGCCACTGCTAGGATCATCCGTCTGGATACCGGTATCCTCAGAAATCTCAGGCGCCAGGTACTCCACAAAGAGAATAAGCTCATCCATGCGTTTACGCACGGCTTCTTTAATTTCGCGCTTTATGTTGATATTCTCTACAGTTAAATTCTAAAACTTTTCCACACTTGCTGGAGATCTATCAGGCTCTGATGCGAGGGTTGCAAAGAGAGAGAAGGATCATCCAAATCCGAACTACCAGGTCACTTCGCTCTTTACTTCGGCGTCTTTTACTTAGCGGGCCCAACCTAATTCAGAAACATTCGGGGGCGTACACCCCCTAATGTTTCTGAATTAGTCATTTTGAGATCCCGAACTTATCAAAGTTTCATTGCAATCGGATGAATGGTATAGGAACGCATACGGGACAAGCTAATATTATTTATATATATATATATATAAGATTAAGTAGTATGTATTAAGAAGTGATGCTGTGAAGATTTGTTGAATCGTTCTTGAGTTACGCTCAATATGAGTGGGAAAATTAGAAGTGTGGTTCTTTATGATGGTGCAAGTTGGAACATCGATGTTTCTTTATTTGGAGGTCTATTGTTGGCAATATTAAACCAAGTTAAAAGATACTAAAATTAAATTACATTAACGAATTCGGTCTGTAGAACTGCACGAAAGTTTTTTGTTTTTTTTTTTACATTTTTCGTTGTTTCCATGTGTTGGCGTGTTTGAAGCCTAATAACTTTTAATTGGATGAACCGATTTTGATGAAATTTTGTAGAGGCTCGTGCATATAGAGCAATTGTTTGGTTAACGTTAGGTTAATATCTCTAGGGGTATGGAGTTGATAATTTCTTTGGAGTCAATTTTCTCAAAATTATGTAAACATAACCTCACTTTATGTTAGACTCAGTATATGTTTACATGCTTATCTTACCATTTAAGAAATTAATTTTTTATAAATTAATTCCTAAATTCTTCCACTACCCCAAAAATCGAAAAATCTATCTTTTTATTTGTTCCAAACTTTTTAATCGAATGTTTTTTGTCTTCCTAAGCATAGTAGTAGTGCAAGTTACTCAAAAAAATTTTTTGTGAGCATCATTGTGGGTGGAGAAGCTGATCAAAGTTTAAAAAGTTTGTGGAACTTTTTGAAACTTTTTTATTGTAAATTTTGAATAAATATATTAAAATAAAATTTCATCAAAATTCACCCCCACCTCAAAAAATAAATCTTAGATAACTTTTTATTAGTGGTATTTTTATTCAGTATTTTTTTTATTGTTTAGTTTCTTCCATTTAACATAGTAAATATAGAAAAATCTTTTTTTTTTCAAATGATATTGGAAAGCAGGAAAAAAATAAAAAAATCGATTTTTTTTTTAACTTTCTACATCTATCATTTGTACTGTATAAGAATATAATCAATGCCAGGAAAGTATAACTACTTTGTAGTCAGCTGTTTTTAAAATTATGTTGTAACTGTAGGAATAAAAGAATAATTTTAGAAATAAAATATACAATTGTGCAGTATTAATGATTATTAACTTAGTGATTGATTATTTACACGAAAGGGATGAACAAAATTATATTATATTTAATCAGATTATGGTTAAATTAGTAAAACATTTTCAATTAAAAAGATGTTTACCATACAATAATGGTTTTTGTAAAAACTAATACTCTTAAAAGAATTTAAATATAATTAATAAAAGGATAATAATCTGGATTAATTTTATGCATGAGGTATAAACAAAAAATAATTAATTCAAAGTATATCTGTTACAAGGAAAAAATCATGTATGGATTAGTTTATGGAGTAATTTATTTAATTTTTTAATTATTTTTTTGGTTATATTATTTATATTTCATTCAAGCATCATTAAAAAATTAAAAAGTACGAATGTTATCCTTCATAATCTTATCCGTCAAAAACATTTCCGGGAGCAGACAAACCACAAGAAAACTTTCATTTTAATTTTCCTTTTGTCAGTGTTCAGCTATTCTTTCCTGGTTTAAATGAAATGTCACATTTTCTCCTCTACAATTCATTTTCTTATAATTAATTTATTTATTCTATTTTTTTTCTAATCTTTACTTTTAGTTAATTTTAAATTTAACTGTTTATGAAATGGTAATTATAGATTTGGATAAATTTTATTTAATATATAAATTTTTAATTCTACGATGTGTAATGAAATGTACAACAAAATTAATTAAGCCATATCATAATATTTTTAACAAATATTTAATAATTTATTAAACTATTAGAAAAAAAGCTCAAGAAAATTAATTTAATAATAAATAAATGGTTTTAGTAAAATTATCGAAATTCACGTCATCAATAAATTTATAAATAAGAATAATGAAAATAAAAGTGTTGAAATGAAGAGATAAAATTTTAGCTACGTAATACGATATGGATAATTACCCTTAAAAAACAAAATCTATTTTCAGTTATTAATAAATCCATACACAAAATTACAATAATAATTTGGCTTGAGTACATATTCTTTATAATTAGCTCATCTATTGTTCTTACACTATCGTATTTTCAACTACCTGATAATGTTTCTTGGTAATATTTTTCGTTATTACTGAATTATTAAGAAAAAAATAAGTCATTCCTAAGGCAAAACAATACCCACTCTTATAAAATCAAGCAACGTAACTATTGTCTATTACTTCGAGATGATATTTTAGCATACAATAAAAAGTCTTATTATATTTCAGTTATTGTTTGAAATAATAAATTACCTAGCCATTTAAAACATTTCTCACCGTTATATATTGAATAAACTTAATTTTTCTTTCTACATAATCAGTATTACTTTATAGATGAACTTTTAAAAATTACTAATTAAAAAAATATAAAAAACTGATTTTCCGCATACCGTTCAACATGTATATAAAAATATGTGCTAAAATAATTTTTAATATCGCTTTCTGAATTTGATTTTTTTTTAAATTATTTCATATATTTCGTATTTAAACATATTTTGTTTAAAATTTATTATTATTTTTATGTTTTAAATAATATAAAATATACAATTTCGTAAATATAGAATCGATCTACAGAGTTTTTTTTTTAATATTTTATATGAATGGTTATAGCAAACATTTCAGGAATGGCTGGCCTGAGTTAGGGAGACACTCATTTACACCTCATTTACACGTCATACATATCATTCTCATCTCATTGGGCCATGAGGGGGAGTTGAGTATTTCTCACTAATTGAACAGATTGCAACGTTGACATGTATAATAATACATAATTTTTATTTATACTTTAACCACATTCTATAATTTTTATACTGATCTGATGAAGGTTATACCACCATAAAAAAAATTTATTCATAGTTTAGCATACTTATTCATCATTTTAAAGATGAATTATTATGTTTGTTGTTTTCTGCAACCAGTTTTCCATCTACTGCCGGGTCTGGGTGTGTGTGTGTTTAGACAATTGCAATTACTGCTACCGTCTTGCCAGGCCTGACGTAGTTGCAGATGTAATGCCATTTAAATATAAATGTATTGGTAAACATGTAGTCTAAAACAGATTCAGGTCGACCACTCCTGAAACGTGTGGTTAATTGAAAGTCAACCACCAAAGAAATCCGGTATCCACAGTCTAGCATTCAAATCCATATTAAAGCAACTATCTTTACAAGGATTCGAACCGTAGAACTCTGGACTTCGAAAATTAGTTGATTTTGCGATGACGAGTTTAACCACTAGACTAACCCAGCGGGTTGTAATATTATGTACCGATAAAAATTAAAAATTAATTTCTTTTTTTGTTATTATAGGAAGGTCAAATTAAAACTAACATGATTTATTTGATTTTTATAAATTTCAATAATAGGTATTTCTTCGTATGACTTCCATTTCTTAAAGTCTTAATACTTCCAATTTTTTTTTTTCAGTAAAATTAAAATAAACAATTAAAGTAGGAAGAGTTTTAACAAATATATATATAAATGGGAAAGCCGTTTAAACAGATTAAAATTTTTTAGTCAAGATGTAGTTAGAGATTCTCTCTCTCTCTCTCTCTCTCTCTCTCTCTCTCTGTGTGTGTGTGTGTGTGTGTGTGTGTGTGTGTGTGTGTGTGTGTGTGTGTGTGTGTGTGGGGGGGGGGGGAGAGAGAGAGAGAGCTTATTCTATGTAACCTTCCACATTATATTCTGTTGTCTAAAGTGGCGCAACACAATTACAATCTGAATCCTCAAGACACCTCCATTTATGATTAAGATAAGTTCTTATCTTTCTGTTCATTGAAGATGTTTACTGCTTGTACATAAAAAGTTTTTTCCTTCAATGGAAGAGTGTAAAAGTTATTCAATCTCTTCTACTATTGTTAATAATTTTTAAATTTACTCGAAGCTTTTAAAGTGAACAGAACTTTAACTCAAAACTTTACAATAAGAGTAAAATTTATATCTCAATTTTTACAAATAAATTTATCAAATTTTATAAATAACATACATTTTATAGAAACATACATATTATATCAAATTTATTATTATCAAATTTCCCAAATAACAATAATTATAGAATTGATAAAAAAATAAGTAGGGAAATATATATTGCAAAGTACACACTCGTATTTACATGACTAAAATATTAAAAATATTATTATAGAATAGAATTCATTACTAATTGTATACCTTAAAAAATTAATAGGTCTATTAAAATCAGCTTACATAAATTAGATCTAGATCAGGATCCCAAGACAATGCCGCACTAAAACTAAAATATATATATATATATATATGTATATATATATATATATATATATATATATATATATATGTACTTCACTTTTTAGCTACTAACATAAGCAGAATGTGCTTAAAAACTATTGTCAAATATCAAATTACTCTTGTTTTTATTAGCACCTGTTTTATTTTTTGTATTTGTTGTTTGCAAATCTAGTTAATACATAAATATTTTAAAAAATCTGATGTGGACACCACATAACTTCCTTGTACGCCTGTTAAATTACATATACACATTTTTTTACAGAGGTTAATAATTATTAATTCTTAACTGCGGCGTGTGTCTATGTAACCCGAGACACTATTTTATATTTAAAGTTTAATATTTGCGCCAGTGGCATTAGGTTGGCAAGCCTGCTAATTCCTTTTGTAATCCGTTCTAACAGTCAGTATCCAGCTTCCCATAGTTTGTGTAATATAAGTAACAAAAATAAACTATTTGGCTCGACACGACCGGTTGTATTACGCTATTGTGAGAGATTTTCTTAAAAATTTAGGCCACATTTTAGCACAAAATTTACTTGTTAAAAGGTGTCTCACTCCGGGAAATCCAAAAGAAACTTAAAGAAAATAAAAATATATTTTGAAGAAAATGAAATTACTGTAGTTAATATTCAACAATCAAAGAAGCGAGATGTGGAAGTTAGAAGGAAACGTTAACGCTTTCACTTCTGTACGAACATCAAGGAAAATAAATATAACATTGTTTGTGTGAAATGTGGGCACCATATTTTTAAATATCACACTTCTTTTATTTATAAAGATTGTGATTAATGTTAGTGTTGGAAATAATGAATTTTTAACTCTGAAATAATAAATTTAAGAAAAAATATATGCAAATGTACTATTCAGGACATCAATTTGACACCCAGGCAAAAGTACATTGTTTACTTGTAGATTCGGTTCAAATATTTTTATTTGAAAAGATATTTGCAGATGTGTTGTAATTTTGTCTTCAATAATCATTCGGGAATATTTATATTTTTACGCCAGCAGAGTTCAACTAAAATGAAGATTTTTTTTTTTTTACGAAGTTTTGTAATTTCTATTTTTCTTTGATTATTTTGTATTAAACAAGGAGATATTTATTTTTATTTGAATAAAAAATAGTTTCCTTTTCGAATATAAATGTTCATTTCTTTTTAATTAGAATAATGTATCATTAATTTAATTTACGAATGTTCGGGTCATAGTGACCCGACGCGACTAGTAATGTTATAAAAAGAACATGACAGTTAAGGGTTAATAAATCAATATATTTGAATTAAAATAAAGTTAAAAAAGTTTCGTTAAAAAAGTTAAAAAGATTTGTTTACAATCAGAGGTTAATAATTACTAATAAAACAATATATTTAAATTAAAAAAAAAAGGAAATCAAGTCGGATTCGAACCGCTGTGGCTTCCCCTTGACCGATCCAAATATTTCATTAATTAAAATTTTATTTGGCTATAACTCTGGATCCAATGAAAATAAGTACCACTTACGACATATCGCTGAAAAGCTCTCAATGAGAGATTACTGCAGTTAAAAAAAATCCAAAATTAAAATATTTTTAGATTTTGGGTTTTTTGGACATTTTGGTTCAGTCGTTTGCAATCAAAAGGGGATGTGCACAACTAGATGTGCAACAGTCCTAAATCCAAAATTTCATTATTCTACGGCTAATTATTTTTAAGTTATGCGAGATATATACGAACGTACAGACATCACGCCAAAACTAGTCAAAATGGATTCAGGGATGGTCAAAATGGATACTTCCGTTGAAATCAGAAAACCGAATTTTTTCGCGATCACAATACTTCCTTCACTTCGTTTAAGGAAAAGTAAAAAAAAGCAAAAAATAAAAATTGAATTTCTATCCTTGAATAAAATGGTAAACTATATCATCAAACAATCACAATTAACGCTTGGAACAAGGGAGAATTAGAAAAGTTCTGATATCCGCGGCGGAGTGGTAGCATCTCGGCCTTTCATCTTGGGATGTCCTGGGATCGAAACCCGGTAAAACCTGGCGTTTTCAGGCGCTACAAGATTCAATTTCCATACTCCCACGTACAATCTTCAAAGTTTTGTAATGAATTAATCCAAAAGTAAAAAAAAATAATATTTAGGTAAATAAATTGTTCTGATTTTACTGTTTACTAAATATTAATTAAAAAACGTAATAAAAAGTTCAGCTCTTTTGTTTTGTTCTTTTTTCCCAATGTTAACGGTATTGATTGCTTCTCTTTGGCAAAAACTAGGTCATGTCTTATAAAAGATCTGCACAGTTTCTTTTGTACCATATTTACCATATCATTTTGAAACCGTCAATCCACAATCTTTTCAATATACCCTAAATAATGTGCGTAAGCAGATGCACCGGCACTAATTTTTACTTTAGTAGAATAATTGAAGGATAAACTGAAGGGGTTCATTTCTGAAATCTCTTATTTTTCAAATTGATCTCCAGTGGCCTTGTTTCCCTCTCTATCCCTCTCGGGCATCCATCTCCATTCTCCGAATGGAGATGGATTTGTCCATCCGGGACGTCTTCGTCCCGGGATTCGTCTTTTATTTTTACTTTAATATTTCGCAATTCTTTTTGGTGTACACAGTTTATGACCAAAAGGTTGGAGACAATGTACAGGTATGAACTTTAGGTATATATTCACAAAGCAAACGCTTGATTATTGTCACGTCTACCGACTCGGTGCGGGCAGATTTACTGGACATTTTTGTACTACTACATTTACTAAAGATCTCAGAGTTAAAGTTGACATCCAGATATTCCTGCCTGAGCAACTCATGATCTCTCAGTAGCTTTTGGAAGAAGTTATCGTTATTGGATATTTTTTCTTGTAATTGAGGTATCAGTCCATGTCTTCACTAAAATTTCCTCACCTTTTAACATTTCTGCCCACGATCTATTACCGACAGTTGGCCCGCATCAAGAACACGTTTGTGTCCAGGTTGCAACACATGAGCCCGAACACGGCGGAGATCATATATACTCTGATAAAGAGTATCGAATCCATCCGTGGATGGATTAAAACTTAAATCTGGCGTAGCAGAGAAACCTTAGTGCACATGCTTTATATCGACGAAGATGTGCTACCTAGTTTTAGACTTTGCTATACTCTATAATGACTAAATCAACAAAATGATATGTAACTGTAGTGTAAACTATTTCTCAACTAATATTATTTATTTATTTTTTGCTAAAATGAATATGTATACTTAGTTACTGATAAAAGTCGATGTTGAAATAGTTTTTAATCTATAATGTCATTTCCAAATAATTTTTTGATTATACTTTCACCCGTTCTACAGATATTAAGTAAAGTACAGGTGAACGCACACGCAGAATCACGCGTGTTACACACACACAGATTCTACACGCACAGAATTTTATCCAAATATTTTCCAATGTTTTACTCATGCTACCTCAAAACATCAAAAATGCAAAAACAGACTGAAGCCCAAAATTTTGATCTATTAATTTTCCTTTTTAAAGTTTTCTATATTATAATTCAGGGAAAATAACAGTTCGCTTCCGACTATAAACAAATGATAAATGACGAATTAAGATTTTGAAGTTCTTAAAATTTGGGAAATCATAGTTTTTTTTTTAATCAGAGAATTTAAATTTATTTATTTGTGCAGTAACAACACAGCTACCGATGTCTACTTACAGCTACCGATGGATGATAATACATTTTTTGAGTCTGACAAATTCTATACCTAACCGGGATTCAAACCCGGGATTTCCGGATGAAAGGCCGAGACCACTCCGCCACGGAGATTGATGTATTTTTGAAGATATACTATTTAATGGAATTACAGAAACAAAAACTTTTTATATCTTCTTTGTCTATTTGCTTAAATCGGTAAAATGAGGTGATTCTAACATTATACGAAACATCAAAGTTCCGAAATTCTGATTTTAATATTAAGATTCCTATGGAATTGTTAATAAAAATGAAAATAACTGTTTATCCAGTATCTAATAGATGTTCGAAATGAAAAAAAAAAATAATTCGATAGATTTTCATTTTACAAGTAAGTGAATGTTTTTGGTATTTAGGTGAAAAAAAATGAAACGTATAAACTTATATTAAAAAATTATTTTTTCATCAGGATATTACAGTAAGCATTTTATATTTCATTTAACTTTTTATAAATTCTCCAAGTTTTTTTTCATATGTCATTTCCTGTGATTAAATCAATTATAGTTAAAAAATTATGAAAAATTTAAAAATGTAAATTTTGTAATTTAAATTATTTATTTTCAAGAAGTATTAAAGTAAGAATCTGAAGACATGTATCTACACCAAGGAGAAACGACTATGGTCAGGAAGCGCAAGTGTTAGAACTGGATGAATTCCTTTTGATAGCACTTCCACCTGAACAAAAAGTAAGATTACTAAATATGAAACAAGTTAAAATTGTGTGTGTGTGTGTGTGTGTGTATGTGTGTGTGTGTGTATGTGTGTATGTGTGTGTGTGTGTGTGTACACACACTCGCAATACATACGTAATTGTACTTTGCTTGTTTTGCTTCATATTTCATGATGGATAGACCAATTTGAATGATATTAGGTGCAATGATTAACCCACCGGGTTGGTCTAGTGGTGAACGCGTCTTCCCAAATCAGCTGATTTGGAAGTCGAGAGTTCCAGCGTTCAATTCCTATTAAAGCCAGCTATTTTTATACGGACTTGAATACTAGATCGTGGATACCGGTGTTCTTTGGTGGCTGGGTCTTAATTAACCACACATCTCAGGAATGGTCGAACTGAGAATCTACAAGACTACACTTCATTTACACTCATACATATCATCCTCTGAAGTATTATCTAAACGGTAGTTACCGGAGGCTAAACAGGAAAAAGAAAGAAAAGGTGCAATGATTATTGAGGGTCATTGATGTCATTTAATTTTGGTCGCAATCAGTCAAAGGGGCAGAAAAATACTGATCTTATTACTCTCGTAAATCAAAATTTTATTAAGAAAGTAAATAAACTTTTTCAGATAATTTAATATTT
This sequence comes from Lycorma delicatula, assembly GCF_047948215.1. Lineage (NCBI taxonomy): Eukaryota > Metazoa > Arthropoda > Insecta > Hemiptera > Fulgoridae > Lycorma > Lycorma delicatula. Next base: position 26,190,426 of record NC_134459.1, on the reverse strand, counting down.
TATAAATGGTAGTAAAGATTTTCTTTTTTATAGCTATTGGACACAAAGTCTGTTTTTTACTAATTAAATAATTTTATTACATTAGTATGTCACTTTGATTATGCATTTGGGAAATTTCGTTAAGGGATGGTGCATAATAAGCCTAATTATTTTTTTATTTTTGTTTTTAATTTACTAATAAGTTACGTTTTACTTGCTATCTTCATACTGAATTGATTTGTTTTTATAATTTTTTTTTCAATGTCTTATGAAATAGATGACATTTAATTTCTGTTAAAATTGGTCATCATGGTTGGGAGATATGGTCATCATGGATTCCGAATCTCAAAGTTTTACTCAAAGACTTTTTTTTATATTTTTAGACTCTTAGTTTTATTGATCAATTATGTAAGCAGTAGCAATGTAATAGTCTTACAGTAATAGATATTTTTAATTTACTATAAAACTTGCAAGTAGCTTAATTAAATAGCAAAACATTGAAATGTTTGTAAACCTATTTAAATGGTACGTTGGAACTCAAAATGATTCATCAAATTTCAGAATAATGTAATATATATACAATATTATATGTAAATATCATTTCCTTTGAGGTAAATTCTCCTTTGAACTAATTTAATAAGTAAAATATACAAAATAAATTTAATTACCCCCTGAAAATATTAAATTTTAAATCTCAATGCAACTTACCTGTTGATAATGTTTATATTATTACAGAATATATATTATAAACGTGGAACATACTATTACATCTTATCAGGTATCATTAGACAGAATTATACGTGATTATAGATCATCTAGAGAAACGTTCAAAGTAACACATAATTACTGGTTTTGTAGTTGAATGTAAAGTAATACTACCTTAATTAATTCTGAAGTGAAATGAAACGATTCTAGTAGATAAAATACACTTAATAACTAAGCAAAATATGAAGCATGTTTCAGTTAAATAATCATTAACTTTATTATAACATCTCTGTTATAATCAACTAGCTGTGCCCGCCACGCTTTGCTGTGGCACATTGTGGTTGCATGTATGAGAAATGAGAAACAAAACAAAGCATACGTTTCATAGAAGTTTAATTTTGCAACACTTGTGGATATACAATATTTTTTTGTTTTTCCACTGTCTGCGAAAATATAAAGGCTATCTGGTTTGCCGACTCGGGAACACGCACATACAGTTGTCCATGTAAGAAGCAATCCGCATCTAAATCTAAACCACACAATTCTAAAGATTGACCTTGAGCTTTATTGATTGTGATTGCAAATGCCAATCGAATTGGGAATTGCAATCTTTTAAATTGAAATGGTGTATCGGTCGGGATCATGGGTATTTGAGGAATGAGGACATCTTCACCTTTGAAAGGCCCCGTTAAAATCGTTGCTTCCACTACGTTATTCATCAATTTCTTAACTGCAAGTCGTGTGCCGTTGCAGAGTTTTGGCTTATTAATATTCCGCAACAGGATAATTGGCACACCTATTTTCAATTTTAATATGTGTGGTGGCATCCCTGGCAGATCAAGTGAGTTTAAAAATTCCGTTGGATAATTAACTACTTCTTCATCTGCTTCCACAACGGTGTCTATGGACTTATATGTAATTTCCTCACTTTGAATGCTGGATTGAATAACATTATTAAGTTGATAGACATCTTTATTCTTTGCGGCAAGGATAGCTCGTTCACTGAGCCGATCGTGATTTCTATGATTAATTTGAATATCAAGAAATACTTTTTCGATCAGTTCTTCTTTCGATGTTACTAAATTACAAAAATTATCAGGAAATGATATTCGTCTAGACGTCTCATCGACTGGTAGCTGTCCGTTTCCAATGTCCAGTAACTGTCCTGAGAATACCTCAGCTGATGGATCATTCTGCAACTGGACACGCATATTCGTAGTCAACTGCAATGTACGTACGTGTCGTCACAGTGTTGAATATTTCAGGCAAGCATTTATTTCGTCTGCTGGTGTCGATCAAGAAATTACAGGCTATGTTTGCCTAAAATCTCCTGCGAGCAATATCAAAGCATTCCCGAATGGTTGAACGTTTCCACACAAATCTCGTAACGATCGATCAAGAGCTTTACGCGTTTTTTATTGTGCATTCGTCCCAAATAATGAGTTTACATTTTTGTAATACTTTTCCCATACAGGATGCTTTGGAAATGTTGCACGTGGGAGTCTCGATGATTTGCATGTTTAATGGCAACTTCAGAGCTGAATGCGCAGTCCTTCCGCCTGGTAACAGTGTCGCAGCTATTCCAGACGAAGCAAGAGCTAAGGCTATGTCATATTTTTATTGAACCGTTGCTAGAATCAATCTAATGAGAAATGTTTTCCCAGTTCCTCCTGACGCATCCAAGAAGAAGGTCCCCACAACTCCGTCATTTATCATTTGCATTATGTGATCATAAATGCCTTTCTGTTCACGCGTTAATTTGGGAATGTTTGATTGGACATATGACTGAAGATCACCAATGTTGTAACTCTGTTCACGGCGTAAATCCACATCAAATGAAGCAATCGCAACTCGGGTGGGTGCTGGTATTCCCAATTGACTAAGAACTTTATTTGCATTGGCTAAGCACTTGTCTTCAATATTTATCAATGCTTCGTTGTAAAGCCCTCTGTAAATTCAGACAAAAGTGAATATTTAACCTAACAAAGGATTTGTTGGTCATTATGTAGGGATATTATTTTCTGTGTATTTGGTTATTTCGACTTTTTTTGTTTGCATAGTCTTAAGTCTATCTGGGCTATAAGAAAGTTGGGTTTTTAATTTATTTACTGTAAGTCATCCTTCTTGGTGGCTTTTCTTTTTGTTTTGGTGTTTTTTTTTTTAATAAAATACAGATGTTTTAGCTGTTAAATATAATTCAAAGAAATTTGGTCGTTGTGTTTGACAGCGGCCATCTTGCATTGATCTGATTGATTTTCCTTTGTTTACATTTCCAAATTAAAATCGTACAAATTAAAAATAGATAGTAGATTTATTAAAAATAGATGAAAGCAATCTTTGATGTGGGTTATATATCGTGCTAAAATTTGGGTTCAATCGGTGTAGAACATTTTGAGTTTTTGAAGCGTACACAAACGAACTTAACATTTTTATATATATAGATAATCAAGATAAACGTTTTTAACAACCAGGCACTTTCTTTTTCCTGTTTAGCCTCCGGTAATTACCGTTCAGATAATATTTCAGAGGATGAGTGACGATACGTATGAGTGTAAATGAAGTGTAAAATCTTGTACAGTCTCAGTTCGACCATTCCTGAGATGTGTGGTTAATTGAAACCAAACCACCAAAGAACACCCGTATCCACGCACGATCTATTATTCAAATCCGTGTAAAAATAACTGAATTTAGTAGGATATTTGGGAAGACCCGTTCACCACTAGACCAACCCGGTGGGTTAATCAACCTGGCACTTTGTCCGCTGTGGTGCACACAGAGAAAATAAAAGGATATGTACGGTTTTTTTTTTCTTTGTGTGGGAATTTACTTCCAAGGTCATTAATTTTCGTAACACTGTTATAGAAAAAGGAATAATATCACCAGCAGGATTGTCAGATGTAAGGGTGTATTTTACATTTAATAAAAGATAAAAATAAAAATAAAATATTAAACAACCAGTAAAAAAAAATATATATATACAAAAATATGGGACAATACCATGCAAATTTGAGAACTCTGTGTTCGGATGTAAAGTGCCTTCGCATAGAGGATTCTTAGAAAACGCATACTGGTTTCGTCGAAGGCTTACTATAAACTGTATGTACAATGTACATACACTGAATATTGGTATTTCTTCTCTGGTTAAAAAATATGAAGTTTTATTCGCGTATGACCTATTTTGAGTCTAGTCAATTCCAGTTGTTCCTGATGAATCCGTTTCAAGTCGCTCTTCCGTTTAATTGGAGTAATTGAATTTAGGTTTGTATTCAGTCTATCCCATTCATTACTCCACGTGGTTCTGATAGCCATTGTTAGACGATTTTTAACATCTGCTACACGAATAGAAGTCATGTACATATTCTCATAAATTTTTGTCATTATGGCAGTTTCGTCTACGTTTTAATTTTCTGATATACCAGCAAGTCTATAAAATATGCATCGCTGTCCCATTCAGTTTAATAGATATAGATTACACAGATATTTTCGATAAGGACATCCTCAATTTTTTTAATCGGAATAGCAGTTAGTGCGCTTAAAGGATCGAACATAAAAGAACTCTCTCTTCGCATAAATTTTCTGTGTACCAAAGAACTATCTGGCAGTTAACAAAAATGAGCTTCTCCATTTATATATACATAGAGCATCCTACATCATGTTTAGTTTTAGAACCAGCAGGAAAAAATGTCATATATTCCTCATACTTACTGACCACAGTCAAAAATTCCTGTTGGATGATCACTGCTGGTTTCTATTTTATTTTCCCATAAGAGAAATTTAATTTTGTGTTTATAGTTGGCAAAAGTAATTATGGTATCTCCCTCGTAGAAATTTCAAATGAGTCGGGCTCAAAGAAATATTGCGTTTTGTTGCTAATTCACGATACCTTATTCCGACTGGTCTGGAATTGGAATTGGCTGTTCATATAAAACAGGCAAAGGATTATTTATTATTAAAATTTTTATATAGGTAATAAACGATCTTATATTTGCTACATATCTTAATAGTAAGATCTCTCTTCTATAATGTAATGACATTATGGCATTATGACACGGCTTCATACACAAATCACCAGGCTTGTACGGAAAGCGCCCCTAATGCATCTCATTCAATTTTTTGTGTAACGTTTAATTTTCTTAGGTGCAAATTTCTAGCGGTTGAATATGCAATACACCTGTAATCGAGTTTCTATTGAACCAACGCTTATATAATTGCAGTAATGAATATTTTTCTTAGCTCAAATTAATCTTTTTTATAGACATTTATTAATGTTTAAGGCCTTAAACATCTTACACTCAAATCTTAGCACTCAATAATACTCAAATCTTGTATGTGTAGTATACAAATAAGGGATTTATGTAAAAATATTATAATATACCTTAAAAGGATACGTTATCTTTTTACTGAATAGGATGGTCATCGATGATCAAAACAGGATTACAATGAGGAGTTATCTTCCCAAAGAAGTATACATTTAATCTGGTGAAAATTTTAATTCGTTATTCTTTGCAAGTTCGTTCAGAAAGTTTATAGTTTGTTAGAATTTATACTTTACCATAAAAGTTTTTATACTTTACGTAAAAGTTTTTTCCTGATTTCTTCTGGAATAGCTAATATCAGTTTATTGATGGAGTTCGTAAACCACGTACCGCTCAACAGCGAGCCTTGTGGTTTGCCATTTTCTTTTTTTTCTGATGAGTACTAATTATATACCCGTACTTCAAAATTACATGAACTTCGTTCATGTAGTTGCCAAGATATATTCGTAGATTGGCTTGAATTCCCCATTCATGTAATTGAAACATTATTCCATGATGCCAAGTCATATATCAAAAAGCCTTCTACAGATGAAAGATGGCTTCTACACAGTGTTTCCTAGTGATGAAACTGTGGTATATAATATTCTCTAAATTGATCATTTGGTCGACATTGAATGGTAATGTTGAAATCCCGCTTGATGCAAAGATGAAAAACATTTTCTTTCTGAAATACAATCAAATCGATTATTTTTATCATATTTTCAAATATTTTACTAACAGCACACGTCAAAGAAATTTACGGACAGTAACTATTAGAATCTACCAGATTTTTATTTTTTTGGAGAATTAAAGCAATATATGCTTTCTTTTACTGTTGCGGTTATATTATATTCCGCCATGTCTGATTGTATAATTTTAATAACTAATTCTTACAGCGGTGCTTAGCTGTTTGCAAAAAAAATTAAATACTTGAGAGTGATTACGAAGAAGAATTGAATATATATATATATATATATGCAATATGATTAAGAACAATATCCTCCTCTTTTTATAGTATGTTCAATATATGTAGCCAAATATTTGTGCCAAATTTCAAATTTTTTAGTGAACGGGAACGTTTTCGAGATATGAGGTGAAGGTTGTTTATAAAACAATGTCCTCCCACTCCTAATCTTAGTTGGTTTAAAATTTTGAATCTTTAAATACCTTAATAAGTACTTTCATCTTACTGAAGCTCAATCTTCAGCTACCTTTATAAAAAATTCAGAATAATGAAACCTTCCCATATTTTTTTTATTTTTTTTCCAAAATTGAATGCTACTTATATAGAACATTTTATAGAAACTTTACGTAGAAATCTTTTGAACAATTTTCGATGAATCTATATTGAGCCAGTCCAGAGATGTATATCGACAGGCCATTAGAATTACAAGCCAACAGGTTAATTTCTGTGGTTGTCTTTTAAGTTTTTTTTTGAACTCGGAGGCTCGTAAAATGTCGATATAAAAACCCGTCATCAAAATTTTCGATCGACCTATGTACTTTATCTTTATAGCTATAACTGCTATAAAATAATAATAAAGCTGTAATCAGGAAAATATTTATTAAATTTTTTATTTTTTAATTAAGAATGTACTCATTTTTCTCCTGCACTATAAGTATAAAAATTTCTATCTTTACGATTTAAGCATCCTTTTCTCAACTATAATTTTGTGTTGTAATTTTAATTGCATTAAATTTTCATATCATGACAATTTTTTTTTTTAATTTCCGTGTTTTCAAATTTTAATTACTAAACTTGTTGAGTATAAACAGTGCAAGAGGAGAAATTAAATTTTTTTTCATTTTTGATGTTAATATTAATGCTGCGTAATATTAATGAAATTAACTTTTAGTTTATTTAACCACAAACGCTCTTCATGCTGTATTGTTTTAAATATCAACATTTCAAACTTTGGCTTATCACAAACTATTCTCTGTTGAGAATGTTGAGTAATAGGCAAATAAATTGTTAATTAAACTGGTGTAAGTATAGAGAATATAAATTAGTAATAAAGTTATACCACCGACCAAATAAATAAATAATTAAATTTTAAGTTAAACACAATAATTGTAATTATAATTTGGTTTTAATAAAAAGACGTTTGCTCTTTTTTATTAAACATTCAGAATATTCTGTTTTATTAATATACTTTATTTAAAATATCTATAGTTTGAAAAATATAGAGAAAAATAAAATTTGAGAAAATAGGAGTGACATTAAGTATGGTTAAATTAGATGGAGTTACTGAATCGTGTGATTGTTTCTATAATGGAATAAAAAATAAGTTGCGATTTAAAAATATGCTGATCATCTATATAAATAGCTGTTAAGTATATACCAGGTGTGCGAGATAAGTAATGAGATTCGTAACATTGCGAGCGATCTGGCAACGCTGTGTCTACCGGTCTGTGCTAGACCAGTTTGTTCATCCCTTCCACATGCTCGGTACGAGTTTCAAGTCCGTTCAGCCAACACATTATTTTTGACAGCGCCATCAGTGAAGTTGTGTTTTGTTGTGTGTTACGAAAATGGAGCATCAAAATTTAGAGCAACGTTATGCAATCAATTTTTGTGTTAAACTTGGAGAATCCGCGAGTATGACCTTTGAAAAGTTGAAACAGGCCTATGGGAAACATTGCTTATCAAGAGCACAAGTTTTCCACTGGCACAAATCATTTTTGGATGGCCGAGAACACGTTGAAGATAAACCTCGCTCAGGGAGACCTTCAACTACAAAATTTGACGACAACTTTGAGTGTGTGAGGGTTCTTGTGAGATCAGATCGTTGTTTAACAATAAGGATGATGAGTGAACAGTTAAATTTAAACACCGTACATCAAATTCTGACAGACGATTTGGACATGCTAAAGGTTTGTGCGAAATTGGTGCCGAAAAACCTCACAACGGAACAGAAGTACAATCGAAGAAACGTATGCGTTGATCTTCTTGAGAGGATTGACAACGACCAAGAATTCTTCAATCGTGTGATCACAGGTGATGAATCCTGGATATTTTAGTACGATCCTGAAACAAAGCGACAAAGCGGGGAGTGGCACACTCCGTCATCTTCTCGACCGGAAAAATGTCGAATGAGCAAATCAAAGATGAAAATCATACCGATTTGTTTTTTTGACAGTAGGGGTATCGTGCATAAAGAATTTGTTCCTCCAGGACAAACTGTCAACCAAGTGTTTTACAAAGGTGTCCTTGAAAGGCTCAGGAAAAGAGTGATTCGCGTGAGACCAGACATTGTAGACAAGTGGATGTTTCATCATGACAATGCTTCGTGTCACACGGCCATTTCCATCAGGGAATTTTTGACCCCAAAACGCATTCCTACGGTTCCTCAAACCCCCAATTCACTTGATTTGAGTCCTTGTGACTTTTTCCTTTCCCCGAAATTGAAACATGTCTTAAAAGGAAGTAATTTTGGAACTCTGAAGAATATTCAAAAAACTGTGACCGACCAGTTAAAAGCCCTACCAGTTGAAGCCTTCCAGCACTGCTACCAGGAGTGAGAACAACGACTCCGCTGGTGTATAGCTGCCCAAGGGAACTGCTTTGAAGGGGATAACATTTTTTTTTTTTAAATAAAAACTTTTGTAAGTAAAAAGTCAGTATCATTACTTTTCTCACATACATCGTATATTGTTATACTATACAATTAGTATTGTTAGAGTGTTAGAACATGAAAATTAAAAGGTACGTAAAGAGTTATTCCAGTACACTCTCCTCAACCACGTTTAGTATTTACCTCTCTCAACTATTGCTGCTCTCATCTTATAACTTTAATTTTAAACTATTTTAAATTGAATAGAAATGCGTTTATTCATACAAAAATTAAGCAGTTTCAAGTTTTAAATTTTTAATCAAATTAAAAATTTGCTAATACTACTACCGAATTAAATATAATAAACATTTATTTATGTTTCTAATTTAGCTAATTCATCAAAATTAAAGTGATTTTCAATTTATGTCTTCCTACTTGTTTTTTATATTATACAAATAAAATTTCTTCTATACAGTATGATTTACGAAGAATTTTACAACTTTTACAATTTACGAAGAATTGTTTGAATATATTCTACTGGTGTAATTAAACAAGAAATTTCTTATAAACATAGGTTCGAAAACGCTTCGGCTGGCGAAATATTTTGACCTGATTTCTGTGCCTTACATAAAATTATGCCACATTGAAATTCTTGGGACTCAACAGTTAACTTCAGTGGTTTTATATGAAATATGATCTGAAAATTTAAAAAAAATATAGGTTCCAGAATTGTATTTTAATAGTTATTGAGAAATCTGAAGCATAAGACAAATTATTGGGGGACAGAAAACAAACTATTTTACGTTTGGCGTAAATAACTTTGTTAAATGAAAATAAAAAAGTAAAATAATTTAAAGAAGATTTGATCTGAGCAAAAAAGTATGAGTAAACTCTTCGGAAACTAAATACGAATGAATTTTGAAGTTTATTAAAAACAAAAAATTAAAATATGGCAGATTTTAAATATTTATAAACGAAACAAAAAAGTTTCAATATTAAAAACAAAATAATTAGAAAAATAAACAATAAAAATTTTAAAAAATAATAAAAATCCAAGTAACCAATTTATTAGCCATCTTTAAAGGGAATTAAAAATTAATCTTATATTATCAATTATTTATATAACTATCCTGCCGGGCTGGACTAGTGATTAGTTAACTCGTCGTCCCAAATCAGTTAACAGCTGATTTTCGAAGGCGAACTTCTGAGGTTCAAATCCTAGTAAAAGTTAGTTGGTTTTATATGGATTTGAATATTAGAGAGTAAATACCGGTGTACTTTGGTGGTTGGGGTTCAGTCGGCCTGAGTCTGAACAAGATTACACTTCATTTACATGTCATAAATATCATGCTTATCTCACAGGTCGAGGGGGGCTGTAAGTAGCTGTTCACTAGTTGAACAGATTGTAATGTACACATCAGGAAAATAAAACATTTTTTTTTTTTAATTTGTTTGAATAATTTATTTCATAAGTTGCCGATACTGACTGCTGATTCCAACACTTAAGTTTTTACTTCCTTGTACGAAGTAAAGAAAGTATTGTGAACGAAAAATTTCGGTTTTTAGATCGAATCCATTTATACCATATAATAGCCATTTTGACCATTCCTGAATCCATTTTGATTAGTTTCGGCGTGACGTCTAAACGTACGTATATCTCGCATAACAAAAAATTATTAACCGCAAAACGTTGAAATTTTGGATTTAGGATTGTTGTAACATCTAGTTGTGCATCTTCCCTTTTTATTACAATCAACTGAACCAAAATTGTCCAAAATAGCCCAAAATCAAAAAAAAAAAATAATTTTGAACTTTTTCATAACTGCAGAAACTGTGCAGACCTTTTATAAGAGATGACCTAGTTTTTGCCAATGAGAAGCAATCAATACCGTTAACATTGGGAAAAAAGAACAAAAGAAAAGAGCTGAACTTTTTATTACGTTTTTTAATTAATATTTAGTAAACAGTAAAATCAGAACATTTTATTTACCTAAATATTTTTTTTTTTACTTTTGGATTAATTCATTACAAAATTTTGAAGATTGTACGTGGGAGTATGGAAATTGAATCTTGTAGCGCCTGAAAACGCCAGGTATTACCGGGTTTCGATCCCAGGACATCCCGAGATGAAAGGCCGAGATGCTACCACTCCGCCGCGGATATCAGAACTTTTCTAATTCTCCCTTGTTCCAAGCGTTAATTGTGATTGTTTGATGATATAGTTTACCATTTTATTCAAGGATAGAAATTCAATTTTATTTTTTGCTCTTTTTTACTTTCTTAAACGAAGTGAAGGAAGTATTGTGATCGCGAAAAATTTCGGTTTTCTGATTTCAACGGAAGTATCCATTTTGACCATCCCTGAATCCATTTTGGCTAGTTTCGGCGTGACGTCTGTACGTTCGTATATATGTCGCATAACTTAAAAATGATTAGCCGTAGAATAATGCAATTTTGGATTTAGGACTATTGCACATCTAGTTGTGTACATCCCCTTTTGATTGCAAACGACTGGACCAAATGTGTCCAAAAAACCCAAAATCTAAAAATATTTTAATTTTGGATTTTTCCAAAATGCAGACAGAACTGCAGTAATCTCTCATTGAGAGCTTTTCAGCGATATATCATAAGTGGTACTTACTTTCATTGGTTACAGAGCTATAGCAAAATTAAATTTTAATTAATGAAATATTTGGATCGTACAAGGAAAAGGAACATCGGTTTGAATAAGACTTCATACACAATTTTTTTTTAGATTATTTGAAATGAAATTTTTTGATTAATAATAATTATTAACCTGTAATTGCAAAAAAAAAAATTTACAATAAATAATAATTCCGTAATAACAATAAAAAAAACATCACAAGTTATTAGTGAAATAAGATTTTATGTACTTTTCAGTATAATTCAAACATTTTTTACACAGATAATTAATTATTAATAAATCAATATATTTAAATTATAAAAATAAGTTAAAAATAATATGTATATGAAGTCGGATTCGAACCGATATGCCCATGGTTACGGATCCAACAAGTTCTCACTTACACAACATAACTACTTGAGCGACGTGAAACAGAATTAATATACGAATATAAACTAATAAAAAATGCTGATACGGACACCACAAAAAAAAAAAAATGTGATGCAATGTGATGTCCGCCAAAATGCAATTGTGTAACTGTTCACTTTATTAAAAAATTGGTGGATCGTATCTCACTTTCAAATGAAATAAGTTTAAATGAAGGGCAGCAAAAAATATGTCTATGTAATTTAAAAGACGTACAAGGAAATCATGTGGTGTTCACATTAGTCTTTTTGTATTACGTATGAATAGCAATAAACATTTGTATGCTATTATCTAAAAATGCCTTATAAATTCTCTAATCAAGAATATGCATTCATCATTTTCGTCATTTACCGCAGATGTTTTCAGAACTAAAAAATAAAGTTCTGGGATTTATTTATTATTATTTTTTTTTTTTTAAATAAAATACAGGTCAGAATTCATATAAAACCACAAAAATTATCTTTTAATTTTGGCAACAAGAATTACCGTCAGGCTTAATTTTACCTAAGGCATAGAAACACAGAACGAGATCTTTCGCCAACTGACAGTTACTAACGAACCATTTCTAGTAACGAAACCTATTTTATATGAAATTTCTTCTTTGTTTTCGCAAATCGGTTACATTCTGAAACTTTGCTACTTTCTTCGTGAATCATTTTGTGTATTATTAATTACTGAAATAAATTAAAAATAATACTTTAGTTTGATGGCATAGTTTTTCAATAAAGTTCTTTCCTTAAGATTTTTCATTTTTAGAAATAATGTAAAGTACTTAAAGATAAACCAATTTAAACATTGTATATAGAATTTATCATTCCTTTTTATATATATATATATATATATATATATATATATATATATAATCTTCTTTTAAAATACCAGTAGAAAAAATATTATCTTTATAGGTTTCTAAAGATAACTATGATAGTCATCGAAATATATTTTTTTTTAATGAATAAAAAAATTTTATTTTTTATAAAGTCGGTCGGGGCTCACTTTGATCGCCCGACCCTATAGTCAGGGATCTCCAACCTCCTAAACATCCAACGCGTTCGTTATCCTCGTAGTTATGAGTAGTAAAGCTGGTGTAGTCGAACGGATTAAGGTGACAGACAGTGTGAATATTAAATGGTTTATAAAAGATCTTCATTACAGATAAATGAATTATTCATTTTCCTTCATTATATCTCTGACTCCTAAGTGACAGAAATATTATACCATAAATGGTACTTATTTCATTATATTTTGTTTGCCGTGACGACAGAAATATAATAATACAGTAAAAGGTGTAATCTTCTTTTCTTTAATAGATATCTTTAATTCACAATTTTGCCCGAAGAAAGTAGAGCCTCGATATGTAGCTTAAAACCTTCCCAGGGAAACATTAATGTATCCTGAAAATTGAAAAGCAATCGGGCAGTTGGTTCTCCCGTGATGCTGTTGGCAAGCAAACGAACCCACAGACAGACGAAATTTCAGTTATATATATATATATATAGATTCGTTCTTACAGTATTGTTATCTGTGAAACTCTAAAACAAATACTATAAAACCTACATTTGAAGCACTTCTGAGATATTTTTTAACATCCACTATTCTACTTTTTTTCCTGTATTTTTTTTTGATCATTTGATCATTCCAATCTAATATGAGATGATGGATTTGAATTGTATCTTTTATATTATTGGTAATAAAATATATATTTATTTAAAAAGTCCTTTTTCTCACGTATGTACAAAATCGTTTTCTTTAGATATTTATAGAACCATGACATGTTCAAAATATTATTATTAATATTTTTTTACAGCTTCCTATAAAGAACTGAAAAGAAATAGAAACTACGTTACTCATGATAGACAATAAAACCACACGATGAGGAGAAATAAAAAAGCTCTCTGGTGATAGAAGAACGTACTTCAGAAGTCAATCACTACTTGCATCGGTCAATATCAGTATATCAGTTTTTTTTTCTTTATATACTACTACGTCGACGTCCATTCTTCTACTACGTTATAAACTTTCACTGCTTTCACACGAAGAGCTACGTATATTAAGCCTTGTTGATGGAATTCAGAAGTAAGTAGTAGATTCCTTGTTCTGTAATATATAAGACGGAAGATAGGAAAATCTTGTAAAACTCAATTACCTGTATTCTTCAATAAGTATTTTATCAATGACCAATTTTATAATTTTTTTCATCAGCTGTTATAAATAAACAAGTTAATTAACGCTATTGGTAATAAAGAATGACACTCCGGATTTGCATTTAAGTAATAATTGCAGAAACACTATCTTTGCAGGTTTTGAATTTTTTCATTGTTTAATTTATCAATTAATAATTCATATATAGACATACTTTTTTCCTATAAAGGTGCTTCCAAGGTGACAAATGTTTTTAACAATTGTAGATCTTTTAATATTTTTAAAAATATTTTTATTTTTTTTGCTGACGCAGAATATCTTAGTTTACATTTTAATTAAACTGTTGGTAATAACGATTTACTGATTTAATAAAGATTTCTAAAAAAATAATTTTATGAAAACAATTCAAGTCAACTGAAAGACTTATTTTGGCCAATGGCGTTCGGAGCATGATATTAGTGAACACGATTCTGACCAATGCAATGCACCGACTCATCATTAATCCAATCAAATGTCTTCCATCAGTACAATCTAGAAACTACAAAAAGTGCGTGCTTGCATAATTATACCTATATTTTTTCTTCTTTTGATTAGTATATATATCTATATATATATATATAAATAAATAATAAAATAAGTAACATCGAAAGTTTAATATTAATTACATAATTACAAACTTTATCCCTGGTTGAAATTTAAATTTTAAACAACAAACAAGTGACAATCTGTAGTGAGTGATACTTCTGTCAGCTAAATAAGAAAGTATTTCTGATGAAAATATTTGTTGTCTAATGTTGTTTTGCTAAATAATAAGATAATAGTAATAATAAGTTTAAAATATCTTACCGTTTTTCCTGTTAAAAATTCTTTAAAATATTATGACTAATAGACGTATTGAAAAGTACTAGTTGTAATACAAATATTTATCGTAAAATATTCATTTAGTAAACACAAAATATTTATAAAATATAGTCAAAAGATGGCGATTTCTTAAAGTTTTTCATTAATTATTGAAGAAAATTATTTTGAAGAAGTTTTACTTTATTTCTTATTTTTGTATTATTGCAAGATTTTAAATTTATATGTAAAATAATATTTCTTATTATATTTCTCATATCCATATATATTACATAAATATATATAAATTTGATTGTTTAAGAAGAATGAATTTTCTCGTGATTTTCAATGATATTTAATAAGAATTTTTTCTTATACCTTTCAATTTCCGGTGTTTAATTCAAAGATTTAACGCATGATATTGGTGTAAATAATTCAGTCTTCTAAGCACGTATTTATCGGTGAATCAAACTTCATCTGACCTACTTTTATATCTCGTTAAGTTTTTCCAGCACCATTATTACATTTTAAGATTTTGATTTATTTTTATTTTATACTTATTTTATTATTTTTATCCAGTACAAGCTAAATGATTTCCTGACAAAAGTTTATAAAATTACTTTTACAATTTTTCTGTTCTATGGATTTTTTCATAAACTTTACCAAATTTCTTGTTTATTGTTATCGTTATTGCGTGCTAGTTAAAGTCTTATGAACTTTTAGCAGTATTTACGCACACGCGCACTTATACAGACAGTATTCGTGAAATCATGCAACCCACGTAAAAAGAAACTATATTTATTAATTGACAAGAGTAATTAAGTTATGTGATACAGGAAACTAAGCAGTCAATTTTATAATTAAATGTTATTTTTCCCCATTTACTTGATAATAAATTTTCAAAAAGTCCATCTTGAAGATTAATGCAGGCGTTATTTCTTCATATAACTTTATTATTAACGCAAAGTTACACGGTACAACTTGTTTTAGAATTGCTGCATTCATATTACAGATGCTATCTTCTTCTCGTATATTTTTTTCAGCTCATTCAAAGCGTGCAATTTGTCATTTAAAACAAAATCTTTCGGATGAGCCCATAAAAAATCCTGGTTGTGAGGCGATCATCCGCAGGAAATTACACGGTCACTAAAAATCTACAAAATTATGCCGTAATCGAAACGGCAGTGAGGCATGTAGTTCCATCGTGCTTTAACCAACATTTCACTCTTCAGTTTCAAGGAAGGCTACTACGAAATGTATAATAATTTCTGAATGGCGATCTGCAATTAATGTTTCCGTAAATAAATGGGTCTGACCCATTTAAATTTTGGTTAAATCGATCACCAAACACCAATTTTTGTAAATGCTATGGCCTTTCATGAAAAACATGTGTATTCTCAGAATTCCATATTCTATTTTTTTGGTTGTTAACTGTATCCAAAAGTTGAAACCGTGTTTCATCTGAATAAAAAGTATTACAATGCACACTATCTCAAAAAAAAACCTTTTAATCACCGATAGTACTGAAGTCTTCTGTCAAACACCGGTATTTACACTACCTAAATATATACGATCCATGACTTAACAACTTTGTGAATAACCCCAACCGAAAGTTCTGTCACTTGTCATTCGAGAAAGTTTTCTGAATTAATTTCCTGAAGAACGTAAAAAAGGAACTGTTGAATGTCATGCAAACTGTCATCATATAACATTTATGCTTACAATAATCTATAATATCTATTTCCTATAAGCTAAACTCTTAATGAAAAACTGTTGATTTATTTGATACTCCATTATCGGGAAGATTAGTCATAAAACCAAACTGGCATTCTGAATAATACTGAGGGATTAAATAATACCAACACATTAAATTTTTTCTGGGCTTTTCTGTACTGCTGCAGAATTACTGACAGAGCTGGATGATGAATTTCGTGATCTATACATTTTTATCGTGTGTAATATAGTCTCAGCAAAATATCTACCTTGCCAGGAACCGTAAACTTAGAAGTGTAGCAATGGCTTCCGTTTTAGATTGTCTGATTTTATGATCCACAGTATATTTATTTACAATCTACCTCCTTTTATTATATTAATACGAAACACTGCTACATCATATTCCTCGAATTTTTGGTCCTGCGGAATTAATTTTTTCTTGAGGTTGCTTATAAAACCAGCTAAAATTAAGTTGAACATATGTCTTTCACATTTTGACAGTTGCATCTCTAAAAATTTGTAATCACGTTCTTTTTATCCAAAGATAAATCGTTAATTTTTCATTCGACAAAAGTATTTAACAATTCTTTAACAGAGTTGAAACTTAGGTATTATGTATTCTACCGCAAAGTCCTTACAGTGAATGAACAAAAAAAATCTTGTCAAAAAAAAGATTTCATACCGCAAGCAAGATTAGATATACACATTTTGGAATAGAATTGAAGTATTTTGAAAGATTTCATGTCCTAAAATTTAACAGTAATTTTTTTTTTTTTGAAATTTCTATGTACAAAAAGAAGGATTTAAGATGTTGATTTGTGGAATTATTTTAAACCAGCGAAAGTTTTATATCATAATTTAAGATGAGACTGATTAGAAATAGTAAATAGTCGGCTCAAATTGGTTGAAATTCATACATCTTTATGGATTAACTTTTTGAATTCTTATTTTATTATTATTTTTTTTTTTTACAAAGACTTCGTTACGTAGCTTATTCTACTAAATCAAATCTAACGTCACAAGATTTTCTTTAAAGAAAAATTTAATTCTTCACTCAATTTGGATCAGCAGTTGTTTTTTTTTTTTTATGAAATGCAATAATTATGTATACCTTAAAAAATTTGAACTGGAATGCGGAGATTTACTCCACTCTTACCCTGTCAAAATACAAGGACATAACCGGTCATGCATAATTTCACTTTATATATTTATTAATTTGCTTTGTTATTAGTAATCTATCATACGAAATGAATGCTAATAATGATCTAACAATTATTAATAATTGTAATTATTATAATATTGCAATAAACAATTATAAATAAAAAGAGATATAAAAATATTTTGAAGTATACACATGATGAATGACCTGTATTTTACTTTGAAGTAATTCTGTAGACCTTGTTTGTTTCTTAAAAAAATAAAAGGGTATTGGTATATATTTTACTCTGAACTGTGTGTACTTGTACGAGTGGATCTATGACAGTTCTGTTTGAACAACCTATAAAATATTGATTATACTATCTTATACGTATATTTCATTTCGTTTGTTTTTTATTTGTCGATGTAAATAAACAAGATTTTAATCTTAGTCCGGCATTTCACTACGCATTGCTCATCTAGACGTTATGTTTCAGGCTGTCGTTACTCAGTATCGTATTTCTCAGACTAATAGTTTATACATTATTCATATATCTTACAGCTACAGTTAATTCAATACTTATTAAGATTTTATTAATCAGTAACGTGATATTTTCATTAATATCATCACGATCTGTTCTAAGATATTATCTGCTTCACTATTTTATAAATGCATTATGACGTACTTTTCTTACGAAATCTACTACTTGTACTATTATCTACGATTTATTTATTATTTTATAAACAAAGTACTGTTTCATAGCCGATCAACGATATCATGAATTTAAATCCAAATTATAAAATTATTTTTTTAGATTTTAATTTGGCTTTTTATCATGTCAAAAAAATTACAATAGAAACTAATTGAAATAAACTAAAGTATATACTCAATAAGTATAAAACAATCTTCAGAATAATTCCCAATTCTGAAAGCTTATGAAAATTATTTTAGTACAATTTACGTAACCCACCTTTTTTTTCCCCCTCTCTCTCTCCACCCTTGGATCAGATCGACTGATTGGTATTTCACAACCAAGGGGAGTGTCCGTTATACTCTAACGGGCCTCCCCGCCTACCAGCTTAATATCCGGCATGGCAGGTCGGCCCGCCGGTCGGCTGTTTTGAGATTATTTACTTAAATTGATGACCTCACGTCATACCTTGCACTAATCGCAACGTGTGTCATAACATTTCTTTTATTTTTTACATACTCTCCCTTGGAGTCCCCAGGTGGGTTACCCACCTGGTTGGTCTAATGATGAACGCGTCTTCGCAAATCAGCTGATTTGGAAGTCGAGAGTTCCAGCGTTCAAGTCCTAGTAAAATCAGTTATTTTTACACGGATTTGAATACTAGATCGTGGATACTGGTGTTCTTTGGTGATTGAGTTTCAATTAACCACACATCTCAGGAATGGTCGAACTGAAAGTGTACAAGACTACACTTCATTTACATTCATACATATCATACTCATTCATCCTCTAACGTATTATCTGAATGGTAATTACCGGAGGCTAAACAGGAAAAAGAAAGGAAGTACAATTTACGTACTCGAACAAAATACAGAAAAATTCACATATTTAAAAAAAAATTTAATTAGTATTTTTTTAATTCATTGTAAAAGTAATATTGCTTCTGTAAAAGAAAATCGTTTAATTGTAATTTTAAAAAATTGGTAGGAAAATGTTTTAAATGGTTCGTAAAATATTAAAAATGGCAGTAGAAGCATAAGTAGGCTCTTTCTCTTAACCTGAATTATTGTATCAAATTATACGGAAAAAATTCTGTTGCGTTTGGTAGAGTTGGATATTGCTTTTGTTTTTTTTCAAGTATAAATAACTGTTTGTTTTAGCAAATAATTCATGTTATTTAATATAGATTCAAGGATTAGTTAACATTAATTAACCTTTGGTTTATATTATTTATAACGGGAACAATAGTAATCTGACACCCAATTTTGTTAATCAAAAACCCATTTTGATTTTTTGAGGAGTTTTCAAGGAATGATTTTTATACTTTAGATTTGAATATGAGTTATTTTATATTTAATAATGATGACAAGCGTTTTATTACTGCGCTTTCAAGCGAAATTTTTTTTCAAATTATATATATATTTTTTTTTTTTTGCTTTTTCTTGATTTAACTTTGTACCTTTCTTAATAAGTAAAAAAATTGTGTAATAGAATTTTTCAGTATGCTGTTGATAAATAATAACCCTAAAATGTCCACTATAAAAAAATATATATATTTATAGTTCTAACCCCTATGTTAGAACTTCTTTATTAATTTTTCAGGAAAATATTAAGCATTAAAATTGTTTACAAAAATGTAGACCATTAGGTATGAAGAAATAAAAAAAATATACAAGCTCTAATTTTAGAGTTATATATAAAAATATGTAGCACTTACTTTTCAATCACAGCGTTCAATATTTCAGTTTTAAACAACTAACCTAGAACTGTAAAAGCTAAAATCCATGAAAATGAAAGTAAATAATTTTCTTGGAGTTTCACAATGTCTTTGTTCTTGAAATCGAACAATTAGATAATTATATGATCTAAAATATGTACATTAAAACTCTACCATAACAATAGTTAATACTTTTATTTTTTTTTCTCTCCCTGGGCCGGACCTGCAATTAAGCATAACACAGCCCAGGGAAGTGTCCATATACTCAAACAGGCCTCCCCGTCTGCCGGCTATACATCCGGCATGATAGGTCGGCCTGCCGGTCAGATATTTTCCTTACTATGCCTGCTTCTAACATCCAGATGGAGTAATCAGACCCGACTATGTCGTTCCCGGGCCCCACCCTAGAAGCCGGGACTCGGTCTTGATGTCTTCGCCTCAGGGTACCCCCCCGGGGTGCCACAGAGGCATCCCGGGTGGGGGCGTCCCCGACAGGACTCAGTGTTTTCTAGCTCGGGGGCTCAAGAGCCCTCGTGCCTCATCACCACCGCCCATCCGTGCAAGGATGGACGAACGGCAGCTCCGCAGAGGGCTGTCCATCACTTCCTCGCTCACCCACAATCCTTGTGACGTACAATCTGCGTGATGAATCCTTCTATAGCGTTGTAATTTACCTGACTGGTAAGCATTAGCGATACAACGCTATTCGCGTCAAATAAACCCGTTGCCGTAGGATTAATTAACAATAGTTAACATTAGACCCAATAACCCTAGCGGTTGTACGTGTTAAATCACAGCATTCATTAAAATACTTTAAAACTATTTTAAAGATATAACAAGCACTATGTCAGGCTCGCAAAAGAAGTAAAGAGATTTCCTGTTGTCTTTTTTATAACAGTAATTATTATTCTACACCAGTGTATACTGCCTAAAGTAATTTTTTTTTATTTTTAGGATAACAGCTCTAAAAATTACCCCTTGTATCACAGATGTTTAACTTTTGTCATAACTATAAAAAATACTAGGCCAGAGAGTGTAAAGTAATAAATTAATGTCTTCTTTACTTTTTAAAAGTCCTAAAAAAACAGTAATATTCAGTCATTACCAAGAAAACCCCATGAGATGTTTAAAAATACGTGATGAAGAAACATGAGAAGAAAAAATTAAATAGCTCATGAAGGTTGAACCAAACATTTCTATCTCTTGTTAGTTATTTCACTGTATTAATGTTTTTATTTTTTATGAAAAAATATATAATCTCTCTTGCATAATAATTCGTTCATATTATGGTATCTACAACTTTATTTCTTTATTTATCTTTATTCTTTAGTCATCAATAATTATTTTTAATTAGTTTCCTTAAAAAGTGGCTCCTTTGGATAGTACTTTCCTTAATTCTCTCTAGTATATATTTTTAAATTAATTTAATTTTTTTTAATTCATGAATAAAATATACATTAAAAATATCTACTACTTTTTTTTTAAGTGTATTCGTTAGAATGTATTCAAATGGTTTTTCACGATATAAAAACAGAAATATTGGGTTACACAAATTAATTTTAACTTCATAAATTAAAAAAAAAAAAAAAAATTATTTATATGTATTTATTTACTTATTATTTTTGTTTTTATTATTTGGTTTTGATGAAACTGTATGTAATTATAATAATTTAAAAATATTAATAAATTAGTAATATCAACTGAAAAGTTAAAGGGTAAGAAAATATGCATCCTTTAAAAAAAAAATTAAAGAATCTTTTTTGTAGAACTTAACATTTAGCATAATTAGATGTTTATTTTCGTCTCCCTTTATTTTTTCTTGTTCGCATAGTGGTGTGTGTGAGCGTGTGTGTGTGTATATATATATATATATTTTATTCCCCAAAAGAATATGTAATAATTTTACTGACACTAGTATCTTGCGGAAAATTAGTTATTAAAAGCATTATTAAACATTACGTAAATGACTGAGGTAGATTTGTTTATATACTGAATGTTAATAAAGTACGGCAAAATCTTTTCAACAGTTAATCAGAAACAGAAATATGAAAATTAGGGCATACTTCTACCTTAAAAAGATCTATTTTTTGATGAGACTATCTCACTCTCAAGCACACAAAGGGTTCGTTCCCACATGGGACAAATCAAAAGTTTTAAACGGTAACCCACCGGGTTGGTCTAGTGGTGAACTCATCGTAAATCAGCTGGTTTCGAAGTCGAGAGTTTTAAAGTTCAAATCCTAGTAAAGACAATTACTTTTATTCGGATTTGATACTAGATCGTGGATACCGGTGTTCGTTGTTCTTTGGTGGTAGGGTTTAAGTTAACCACATATTTCAGGAATGGTCGACCTGAGACTGTACAAGACTAAACTTCATTTACATTCAAACATATCATCCTCATTCATCCTCTGAAGTAATGCATTACCGTAGTTCCAGAGCTTAACCAAAAAAAAGAAAAGATAAACGGAAAGGTTAAGATTATATCATAATTTTAAAGAGTATTAAAGAAAATATGTGACGTAAAAAATGTCGGGCTACGAAAACCCTGACCAAAAGTTTGGCCATTTAAATAAAAAAAGCTGTTTTAAAAAACGCTTTGCAATTGATCCTACCTCAAAACGACTTATTTTCCAATATGAAATCACTACGTTTGGTGTAGTGTAGGTTATTTTTGAAACCGGTGTTGAAAAATATTACGTAGTCTCCATAGTAATCATAAATTAATAATATGAAGTAATAAGGATATTACTTAACAGTAATTAAGGATATCAGTACTTAAGAGTATTACTTGCAGTTATTATTAATATGTATAATTGTAATTACTTTTTTTTTGTTAAACCATCCTCAGCTATAATTTTTTTAAATCTTTAACAATTCCTTTAATGGATTGTAACGTATTGGTTACACGTCTACCAATAAAGTGATTAAAAATAATTTAATTTATGTAAACTATCTTCTAAAAGAAACAATTCAAATTTATTATTCTATATAAAATAATTATGAAATTTTTTATTTATTTATTATTTCTTTTTTATAAAAGAGTGGATTTCAAAAGCTATGATTATCAGCCCAGTGGAAATTGGTAGCGTATGAAAAGATGCTATGCCTGACCGAAATTCGAACCAGGGATCTCCGCACGAAATGCTGAGAAAGTATATATACATATTAATTTGTATACTTATAAGTTTAAAATGCTACACGCTATCCAATTTTTTTTCATGTTAATTTCAAAGAAATCTTTTTCAATGATATTTGGTATTAAAAAAGGTTTTCTATAATTTCAAATTTGTATTATTAATTACTTTTTATGTTTTGTGTTGTATATGTGTGTATGGTTCATACACACATACATACCTGTATAATGAACAATTATAAATAACAAGAAATTAAAAAAACATATTGAAGTATTAACTGACGTGTGTGTAACTTGAATTTATATATCATATTTAGAGAAGTAATCGACCATAATAACTGCAGATTTTCCGCTAGAAGTGAAGAATCAAAAAAATAAAAATATAGTTGAATAAATTCGAATGTTTCATTTTTTCATTAAGCTTCATTGATTCCAAGCAACAAACTTCTCGTTTCAAAAAATTCACTTCCCACGTTCATTTTTTTTTCCTCTTTACAAACTGTAATAAGTTTTAAGTTAGCTTACTTGTATATACATATATACTTTTATCAGTTCGTAATTTATAATTTATGAGACCAAAGTTTTAATTACTTTTTTTATAATAATAGTATATTAAAATTTAATGAATTTTTATAAGTTGTGTTAATTTTAGTTTAAATTACAAAGATTTTTAGAAAAAAATAATAATGATAATATGTTAAATATTAAGACATAGTGGAAGTTTTAAAATATTTAATATTATATATGAATTATTAAAAGGTAAAATTTAAATGTATGGAACGATTTATTGTAAAAAAAAGTAAATTAATGCATATTTTCAAATTTGATTAAATATTTCTATTAATATTTAATCAATATTAATATGTTAATACTAATAATAATAATAATAATAATATTAATACATTAATATTAATGTATATATATTATATACTATATACTATATTAATATATATATATATATATTTTTTTTTTTCAAACCTTTTTTTTCAAACTTATCCTGTGCGTTAAATTATAATTAATTATTTGTAGTTTACGAATCACTAAAAAAACACTTATATAAACACACTTATATAAAGTAAGAATGGTCTCTCCTGCGAGTCAAGTGTTAAATATCCTTTCTCACTCAACAAGGCCTTTTGATGAAAAGGCCTTACTGATGATGGATCTGGAAGATCCTAAAAGGCCTTGTTGAGTGAGAAAGGATTTTTCACACTAGACTCGAAGGAGAGATTAATCATAATTTTTTAAATGTGTGTATGTAGTGATTTGTAAACTATAAATATATATATATATATATATATATATATATATTGTTTGGCCAATACTAGGATATAATATGAAAGCATATTTAATCGTTGTTAACCCGAACACATTATATAAACGAATACATGAAACTGTAAAGAAGGAAAATGACTGAAAAATTACGATTTAAAAGAAATTTAAACCACAACATAAAAAAAATAAAATTCCATGAAAACCTTTTTAATAAACTTACATTCATTAATTCGTGTCCTCGTATAATTATTTTAATATCGATATCCTATTTTATCACTATAGTACAACGTAGAAAAAGATAAGTATCCTTCAGGCTAAGTGATTCAACTGCGTACCGACTTTGACAGATGTAAAAATGTTCAGACAATCTTATTTTGGGTCCAAAATAAACGTGAAATAAATTAACTATACAAAATTTGGATTTTCTCTCAATTAAAACATTTTTACTTGGGTATTGTTGTCGAACATCAATAAGAATCACCAGTATGTTACACCATTATTGTCAAGAATAGTATTGTAATGTGTAAACCTTAATACAGAGCGTAGCACGAAATTCTCCCAGAATTTTTATAAACTATTCTACTTGTGAAAATATTGGAAAAATTTCACATAAACGTATATTCTAAAATTTTCGTTTGCGGGTTACAGCTAGTGAAATATTTCGCTTGGATTTTAGCTACCCCGTTGAAATGAGGTCATACTAAAATTTTTAGGATGTTAATTAAGGAACAGAATTAGTGATTTCTTATGGTTTTTGACTTGAAACCCCGAATAAAATAGCTCCAAGAATCGTATCTGCAGCAGGTTTTGAGAAATTTGGAGTGAAAACCAATAAATTGGTGTAAAAACCCCTGTTTAATGTTTGACGTGCAATAAGTTTATTAAATGGGTAATACACATTAAAACTTTTAAACAAAATTTATAAAGAATTTAATTCTGAACAAAATGATGTAAAATAAGTTAAATTAAATAAATAAAAGTTAGAAGAATAAACATTTTATTTAGAAACAGTACACTAGACCAAAGTGTACCAGTTTATAATAAATGTTCAAAATGAGCCCGCCCATTTTCAACTCATTTCTTGGCACGCTTCTGTACTGCTTTTGTTGCTCTTTTTAATTCTTTAGAGCTTTTCTTATATTGCTCAGCCGCATTCGTAATATGGACAATTAATCCCTCATGAGAACTTATTTTTGTTTTGTATAAAATATTTTATCATCCCCAAACGGAAAATCTAAACCCGTTAGATCACACGATATTGGTGGGCAGATATATGGACTTCCACGACTGATCCACCTCTTACAGAAATGAAGATATAACGGAGTAGAAAAGCACAAGAGAATTGCGAAGGCGACCCATCGTGCTGGAAGTATACTTAACATCTCAGCGTTAGAGGAACATCATCTTCAAGCAGCTGCGGCAATTCTTATTCAAGAAAGTGCAAGTAGACCTCAGCATTTAAGCGGCCAAGTAGTATGAATGGTGCAAACAGCTGATTAAGAAGAAGGCCGCGCCATTGATTGACGCTAAATCGGTGTTGAAAATTGCTTTCCACTGCTTCATAAGGATTTACTTCTTCCCATGTATGCTCATTGCGTAAGTTGTTGACGCCATCCTGAGTGAAATTTACCTCAGCGGTAAACAAAACATACTTATTGTGTTGTTGATTTGTATTCTACCAGTTGCTGAACTCCAAGCGAAACAGACCATCTCCTGGGAGTAGATGTTAAACTGACTGTTTATGATAAGGAGAAAACTTGTTTTGTTTAAACGAAACCAAATCATTGAATGCAAAAATCCAATCCGGCTAAAAAGACGTCCTGTACTGACGCCTGGACTGCGCTAAACTATTGTTTCTAATTTTTCAAGCTTTGCTCTCTTTTATTCAACTTATCTTGCATCATTTTGTGTTTTATTATCCATTTAACAACGTTATTGTACGCTAAACATAAAAAAAAACAAAAAACAGAAAAAATAATTTTTACTTGAATTTGTTGGTTAATTATTATTATTATTTTTTATTATTTTTTTTTTAATCTGAATTTTTACGGGCATCGACTGCTAAGGTCATTAGCTCTCGTCACATTCTTTAAAAGAATTTAGTATCACCATCTGGATCGTCATATGTAAGGGTGTAAAGGGCCCTTACATTTTATTTAAAACACAAACTACACAAAACATTAAGCCATAAAAGACAAGTACAACACACAACACTTACGGGGTGTAAAGGGCCCCGATATTAAAATTTGAGATAAGGTTATCAAAAGACCAAGAAATTAAAAAAAATAAACTTATCAATACCATATCCTTTTTCTTTCTTCTACGAGTTTCGTTTATAGTTTGTTTAAGCACCCTCGGGGCGACCAGAACCGCCATTGAGCAGTATATCAGTCGCGCCAGGGTGCCGTGGCAGTTGAATCCTTCTTATAAATAGGATACAGGCATGCACCGCGCACACACATAGCCTCGCGCCCTCAATACACCCTTGAGGGTCCCCCATGCCATCATCGGACACACCCCGACTCACTGCTCTTGAATGCAGGTGAGCCAAAATGGCCTAGGCAAGAGGGCTACCTCCCGTCCCTATACGTGCCACGCTTCGAGACTCCCTTATATGTATATATGAAACTACCGCTTAGAGATTATTTTGTCACAACTTTAAACATTCATTTT
Organism: Lycorma delicatula; assembly: GCF_047948215.1. Classification (NCBI taxonomy): domain Eukaryota; kingdom Metazoa; phylum Arthropoda; class Insecta; order Hemiptera; family Fulgoridae; genus Lycorma; species Lycorma delicatula. The sequence continues at coordinate 26,163,502 of NC_134459.1, read as the reverse complement.
ATAGACTTTTAAGAAGTCCACTGGCGTGTAAAAATGCAACTATATTTTCTTCATTTCCATTATCCAGATCAGCTCTAATATTATTTCTAAGACAGAACCTCTTTCTGAGGTCCTCATATATGGTACACTCTTCTATTAGATGCTTGATTGTCAGTGTTTTATTACAAACACCGCACATTGGTCTCACTTCGCCGGTTAACAAATATGAATCTGTTAATCGCGTGTGACCGATTCTAAGTCTGGTAACCGCTACTTGTTCACGGCGAGTCAACTTAAAGTGGCTTTTTTATTTATATGGAGAAGTTTTTACTGAGTTTATTTTTGTATTTAAACTTCTCCATTCAGCATTCCACTTGTTTTTTACTATTTTTGTTAGACGGTTTTTAACATCTGCCACTCTTACAGGAAATGCATCCAAATCATCGCAGACTGTTGCCATTCTGGCAGCGTCGTCTGCGCTCTCATTACCTGTAATACCAGGATGCCCTGGAGTCCATACAAATACGCATCGCTCTCCTCGTTGATTTAGAACGTATAAAATGGACAGGATGTTTGCAATTAGGACATCCTTAATGTTCTTGTTCCGAGTTGGGACAAGTGCACTTAAAGAATCGGAACATATTAGCACTCTCTCTTCACAATAATGTTCAGGGTAGGGAAGAGCTTGCTGAATTGCAACATTGGCAATTACTACTAGAGAAATACCGCCATGGCTCTTACCAGCGGTAAATACAAGTTTGGATCTCTCTCAAGGAGAAATAAAATAGAAACCAGCAGTCATCATCCAACAGGAATTTTTAGCAACCGTCAGTAGTTACGAAGAATATATTAGAATTTATACTGACGGTTCTAAAACCGAACATGGTGTTGGATGCTCAATATATGTAAATGGAGAAGCCCACTTTTGTAAACTTCCAGATGTGGCCAGTGTCTACACGGCAGAACTCACTGCAATTCAGCAAGCATCTAATAGAAGAGTGTACCATATATGAGGACCTCAAAAAGAGGTTCCGTCTTAGAAATAATATTAGTACTGATCTGGATAATGGAAATGAAGAAAATATAGTTGCATTTTTACACGCCAGTGGACTTCTTAAAAGTCTATAAAATGAAAGTTTAAAGCTGTGATAAAAGAATCTCTAAGCGGTAGTTTTATATATATATACATATAAAGAAAGAAACGGTATTGATAAGTTGAAATTTTAATTTCATGGTCTTTTGAGAACCTTATCTCAAATTTTAATATCGGGGCCCTTTACACCCTGTAAGTGTTTGTGATCGTCCTTGTCTTTTATGTCTTAATGTATATTGTGAAGTTTGTGTTTTTTAAATAAAATGTAAGCGCCCTTTATACCCTTACATATGACGATCCTGATGGAGATAATAATTTCTTTTAAAGAATGTGACTAGGGCTAATGGTGACCTTAGCAGTCGATGCCCATAAAAATTAAAAAAAAAAAGAAGAATTATAATAATTAATAATAATTATTATTATTATTTTATTATTATTGATGATTTGTCTTGTTTAACTAATAATATTGTTATTAAGAATATAATAAATTATAATTATATAAACATTCTAAACTCTCAATCTCTCAATATCCTGATCGAGTGGCGAACATGCGACAATATTTTACTAAAATAAATTCTCTGCTGACTTTTCATCCGTGTATTAACTCTCCGTGCTGACTTTTTTTTTTGTACTCAAGTATACTATTTATAAACATTTATATATATTTTGAAATGTAAACGTGTGAAAAACACACGTGTACATTAAACACGACCATGCGCTAGTGCGTGGTACGCACAGAAGATAAAAAAGCACTGGATTTATCCATCCATGCTGAACACTCACTCACGCGTGGCTGAACATATTCGTAAACCTTTTACTTGTTCATGCTGATAATTTATTTTAACTAATTTTCTAGTCTTTTAATTAGATGAAATTATTTTATTTCATGGTTGTATGAATAAAAAGAAATAAATTTGTAGAGTTTACTTATAAAAAGTCTTTGTTAAATTTACGTGCAATAAATCCTCAAATTATTCCGCATAAAAATAAATTATTTAGAATCTTTTATCTTACATTTGTGTTAGATTAATTTACAAATTCTTTTCATGTGATGATTATTTTCCTCTATCATCTGATTTTTTACTACCTAAAAAAATTAGTTTTTATGTAAATTCCTCTGAATGTTTTATAGTAGAATTTGATAAATAAGTAAAGTTACTATACTATTTATGTTATAAACACATAATGAAATAATACATTTTATATTTTATCGTTTTTATTAAAAAGAATAATAATACAATTAAAAAATATTTTAAGTAACGTATATTTTATTAAAAACGATATAAACAATCGCAAAAATGTATTAATTTAAAATGAAAATTATAGTATCAATATATAATTATTTAATAAAAAGTAACTGAAATACAAATAATTTATAAAATAAATTTGTTTATTATAACGCCTTCCTCCTTACTTGGGATAGAAAACCCGTTGTACTACCATGCGTTTATGCGTGGTCAGAAGAATGGATGTATGCCTAGACCATGCGCCTGCAAGTGCTCAGCGCTGTGTTAAAAAGTATTTGGTTAAATAAACAACAGTGATAATTGATGATCGAGTACCACATGGTTACATTTTTTCACTCTGTCTTGGCGTTGATTTTTCAAAGTTTCTTGTTCCGTTTTTTTGTTGGTGTTGTTAGTTTATAAGTTTTGTTATTGTTTTGTTGTGTTCTTTTAAAGTTTTTTTTTTTTTTTGCTAATTTAATTTTTGACTTGGGAGGCATGCGTTCTTTAATTGAATCTACTGTGACCTTTTGGACACCGCCGAGCATACATTTTACTACTGCCCTAGATGAGCGGAGTTGAAGGAGTGGTCTCACTTGGGGTTGGATCACGCCGGATGCTAGAGCTGGTTACATCTTGCGGGGTGTAGACGAGTGGAGAAAGGGGAAAGATCGAGGAGCTCGTGGCTGACATATTGATGCGGAAGAAATTCGACTACCGTGATTGGGAGGGGCAGACTGAGATGCCTGCAGTGGTGGTCATGGGGGGTGAGGAACAGCCCCCTACGGAGCTACAGTTTGCATCTGCTCGCACAGATGGGCAGTAGTAATAATAAGGTACGGGGACTCCTAAACCCCCCATGTGGAAAAACACCGAGTCCCAGAAGGTATGCCCCTTCAGAGATGTCTCCATTTGAGATATGGACGTCAAGATTGAGTCCCGGCTTCTGGGGTGGTGCCCAGGAACGACATAGTCGGGCCTGGTTACCCCACTCCGGTGGTTTGAGGCAAGCAAGAAGATAAGATTCAATCGACGGGCCGACCTGTCATACTAGACGTAATGCCGGTAGGTGGGAAGGCCCGTTAGAGGTTAATGGACACTCCCCTCTCTCTTTCTTTCCTGTTTAGCCTCCCGTAACTACCGTTTAGATAATTCTTCAAAGGATGAATGAGGATGACATGTATGAGTGTAAATGAAGTGTAGTCTTGTACATTCTCAGTTCGACCATTCCTGAGATGTGTGGTTAACTGAAACCCAACCACCAAAAAACACCGGTACCCACGATCTAGTATTCAAATCCATGTAAAAATAACTGGACTCTCCCCTGGGCTGAGTTATGTAGGTCCGGCCCACGGTAGTAGGGATAAAAAAAAATTAAAAACAAAATAAACAACAGCAATTTTATATCCTACATAATCTGCAATTTACTTATATAGTATTAGAATAGTAAGGAAAAATACATTATTAGAATAGTAAGGAAATTGTTTATAATTTTATTATATATTTTAGTTGTTTATAATTTTATTATATATTTTAGTATATATCTATACTACCATACAAAGAGGAAAAAGGGTCTCTTTTTGTTCGGGATAAACAAAAACATCTCTTTAGACATGTCGGAAAGTGGAAGTAGATTTCATCGGTGCTAAGTAGGGGATAAAAAATATTTCCACCTTAAAGTTAAGAAAAACTTCAGATTTACTTAATACGACAATGGATGCATGTGAAAAAAGGTTTCATAGGTTTAGCATACGACAAGCCCCATCTTACAATTCAAGCAAAATTTGGTCATCCCTAGCCGTAAGGATTGGTCATATCAAAAACTATTTCTGACAAACGTTTTAGATAATGTTTAGAGAACTAACGAACACTTTAAACTGATTCTATTCAGTGCCTACTACTAAGAGAGGTATGATTTTTGTCTTCGAAACCTCATTTTTTCCACCCCTGAGCCAATGGTTATCAAAAACATTTACATAGATAAGTTTTAGACCCTTACCCAAAGAATAGTAGGAACTTTAAACGAATTCGATATTTTACTTAATAAAAAAGTTACAGCGATATTTTGTTTTTTTCGAAAAAGTCCCCTATTTTCACCCCTATGGTCTGATTTTGCCTATTAACGAATTCGAGCGTGATTTTAGGCCGTTATATTTTATGTATCAATTTAAAAATTATGGCAGTTATCGTGTCCACAAGAAAGTGAAATATATATATATATATATATATATTACAATAGATAGTTTTATTATGAAATCTACCTAAAAACTACTCGATCAATCGCAACCAAAATTCCACCCATGTTTCTTGGCATACTGAGAAGGTTTTTAGATATACATATATATATATATATATATATATATATATATATATATATATAAGTATATGTAGAAGTGGAGATTTTTCTGGTTGAAGTCAAACTGAATGAAAAATGAAAGTCAAAATTAATTGTGAACTGAGAGTATCTATCACTGTGCGAGCTGAGTTTGGTCTTAATTATTATGAATATCTAAACACAAATTTCTAGATTTTTTGAAATTTTGAGTTTCAAGGGTTAAAATGGGTTTTAAATTTTTTTCAAAACCCTGTTATTCTTTTTAAATTTTCGTTAACAAATGAAGAATCAACCTGATTTTTGGTGACTGCAGAGTTCATGACAATAATCCATATTCTAGATTTTTGAAATTTTACCTTGAAAGTTGATGAAGAAAGGCAAAATAAATTTTGAACAATGTTCCCAATCCCGACTATAGTAAACGAGATATTCAGTAGATTTGGGCTTTAATATACTCTTCAGATTAATAAGTAACCCTAGAACACTGCCCTGTTTTTATTTTTCATTATTGCTCTTTATACGTCTGAGAAATGTGTATGTTCAAAAAGTGCTTTTTACGAATTACAAACATAAAATATATTAAGATGCTCCATTATGTTTAAAAATATTCTATGCAATCATTAAAGCCAAAATGCGAAAATAACCTAACTTTTATTAACTAAGAAATATAAACGATGCTACAAATATTAAAATAGCGTTCATCGTGTATTTTTTTGATTCATTACAGATCATTAAAACATTTATGCCATATTTATTCGGTTTGTTTGTAAGATACATTCGAAAAGGACACGTTTCTCTGTGTCCCTAGTTTAATCAAAGTGGTTGTTCATCAATTCTCAAATATATACTCGGTTCGTAACAGCATTTACAATTTTTTATGATTGCATCCCGTATATCTTTGACAGGAGCAAGTTTTGACTCTACTCGCCGTTGGCTTCTAGTTTATCGATCATCAAAACATAAAGAATTTATTAAAAAATTAAACCGAAACAATGACATGGTGCTTCGATATTTATCACCACATTGAGTACCATCGAAAAGAATTTTTGTTGACAAGTGATTATTTTCCAGCTAAAATTATGAGTCCAAAAATTCCTTCAAGCTCTTCTATAACAAGATTTTGTAAAGCAGAACGACTTGTATCCGAATAATTTGTTCGCTAGTGGTTTATTTCTTTATTTGTATGTAATAAAATGATTTGCATAGTATTTTGATTAAAGAATAGTTTGAAGCATTCTAAGACATCACGAAGACCCATTGCAATATTTTTAGTACATAGCCTAATGTGAACAATATTTATTTTTTTTGTTGAAATTTTTGTGTTTTTCTGTTCTTTTAAAAGTTCTTTGACCCATTCCCATTTCGAATCTTTTCCCTTGACCTTATCCCCATCAGTTTTTTAAATTTTACCTTGGTTTCAGGTACGTTTTTTTTGTGTTTTGTCCTTTCCTGTGCTGGATTTTTTCAAGGTTCTCGTTTATGTTAGGAAAATTTGATACTTTTTCTGAGCTTAGTATATTTTCATGAATAACATTTTCTACTTCACTATCAATATCGCATTCACAGATTCTTTATCTGGATTGTAATTCGGATCAAAATCGGAAAACATTCTTCTTCTATAAAACACACTTCTTCTTCTTCATCAGACGAATGTATATCATCTAGCTGTTCTTCTAAAATTTCAAAGAATCTCTTCATCGGTCATTGCTGAACTTGAACACATTTTCCTTTTTTACTCTGATAAAATAAACAAAAGACTTACTTATCTATTTTATTTGTGATGATTATTAAAAGATCCAACGTATCTCTCTATTATTTTTAAATCAAGACGATGCGGTGTAGTTTTGTGTTAAAAAAAAACAAACATAATATTTACCCACTAATTACTACTGGCACGTTTATAAGACATACATTATTAATAACGGAAATAATTGACCATACGTCTGTAAGGCGTAAAAAATCCGACGTTGGTACTGTCAGTACGTCTAACAGACATTTATATGGAAATGTCTGTTAGACGTACATACATACATTTATATGGATCGGCAGTACATCTTCAAGAGATGCAGACTGTATAAATGTTTTAGTTAACTCACCGTTACATGTGAACTATGAACTTCATTTTCTGTCAACTTATTCATAACTAAGCAAGGAAAGAGTAATTTGTGGTAGGAAAGAAATACAACAATCAGATGGAGTGAGGGAAAAAAGTAAAAGGGCGCTTACGTCTCAAAGACGTATTGGCTGCATTCTAGGGTTAAAAATCACTTTTGGGTTTTATTTTAATTTCGATTTTTTTAAGGGATGCGAAGTTATACGGCACTGTAGCTCAACCAACATAGCCACTGCCATCGTTACTGTATGTGTGACTGGCTGCACTTGCCTCCGCTTATTGACTAAAAAACATAAAATAAAATGATTGACCGCTAAGGGGAACGCAAGTAACCATATAGAGCAGGGGAATCTGCGACGGGAAACTAGTATTGATATATGGTCACATCATTTAAATTTTTCTTCATTTTTTTTTTAATAATAAATATTTTCAGTTGTAAAATGACCAGAAATACTTAAGAATTTAAATAAAATAATTTGAAAAAATAAACGGAATTCAAATAAACCTCTTAGAGACAATCATTTCAAGATATTAAATTTAACATTTTTTAGTAAAATTTCAAAACTTTGATATTCCAAGTTTTGTAAAATCCTACATAAAACTAAGCTAAAAATGTATAAAAAAATATCGAAATAAATTATTCGAATAATTTAACGTGGATATTGTAAAAATATAATACACTTATGTCAATACTTTTAAAATAAAATAAATCATTATAAAAATGACAAGCATATCATCTTTTTAAATGTTTTTCTTTCAAAATTTACTTTATAAAAGCTACTTTATTTTCTACAATGACTGCCTTTAGAAAATATAAAAATTCTTTTTTATTTTCACTTCTTTCTTACAGGAATATAAATAAAATTTGTGTCGGATAACTAAAAGTTATCCGGAAAATTTCTTTCAGAAAGGATGGAAGTAAATTTAAGAAAAAACTGCATGAGTAAAATAATGTATGTCAGGAATACGTGCTTACTAGGTTAGTGAAATATTTATGGTGAATGTAAATACATTCACTATAAATATTTAGCCACGTATATGCACACGCTAAAAGACTCGTACATATATAATTTATGTGAACTTTAGCGTTTTAATGACCCCTTGCAAGTGTGTGCGATGAGTATGATACTAACAACAAATATTACCTTTAGATATTTTACAAATGCATTTTTTTTTTCAAGAACTAGACTTTTTTTAACTATAGTGAACAAAAAACCTATTTATAATAAAAGTTTATATTTTTTTTTATAAATATAAATGCATTAAAATAGTAAATTATTTTTATCTTTCAATTATAGTCTCCAGTTTTATTTTCTTATTCTTTTAAATTACAGACTTTTGTCTTCCTCCTTTCTCAAACACTTATTATTCATTAATACTATAAACATTATAAATAGTTCGTTACATGAAAAAATAAATTTGTACCTATAAAACAAGATGCTCTGAGTGACTCGTAATCAACGCCTAGCAAAAAACAATCGAAGATAAACTGATGAAAATTTGTATACACGTTCCTTCTTATAGTGTAAGTGCACACTAAGAAAGTATTTTCTGAAATTCCAAAGTTAAAGGGATAAAATGAAGTAACATTGAATTTTACTATTTTTTTCGATAACAAATGTAGATATCAAATTGATTTTTTGTATGTGTAATCTTTATGTGCTTACCTAAAGAAGAATTTCTAGATTTTTCGATATTCGATCTTGAAAGGAGTGAAGAAAAGTAAAAAAATGATTGAAAATTTTCCCTATTTCCGACTACATTAAACGAGATAATCACTCGATTTTGGTTTAGAAATACTTTTCAAATAAACATCTAAAACAAATCTTCGAGTTTTTTTTAATTTCAATTTTTTGAACGGTGCAACGGTGTACGGCGCGGCGTCTCAACCAATATACCTACTGCCACTGTTACTCTTTGTGCGACAAGACTGGTTGAACCAGCCTGGTTTGTTGATTAAGATACATCAAATTTAAAAAATGAAAAAATTAGTGATATTTGTCAGGTAAAGATAAGAATCGAGCAAAAATACATTTTTACCGATACAAAGGACGAGTAACTCAGCTATAACTACTGTTTTTTTTAAGATGGAGGCCGACTATGTATAAACCCGCATTCTTCTCTTATACTCAAAGTTTCGGGTCCTGTACAGATCAAAATTTTTCTCTGAAGAAACAATAAATAAAGAAAAAAGCTGATAATTTCTATAAATTGAAAAGACTTAAATTGTATTTATCATTATTATACTCACAAGCACGAGTTTAATAAACATAAGGGAGTTCAAGGGGCAGAGTCCCCGCCCGGTTAATGATATATAAATGAAATAAAATACTTCAACCTTATTATTTTGTCATTAATAAAAGTATAGTTAAATATTTTTATTATTATTGTTGTTTGTTGCAGAATTATAATAGTAATAATAATAATATTCTAAACTTCAAAAGAGAGCACTTAAAAATGTTTCAGGCATTCTGTAAAACGACACAAATTTAAATCGTTTATATAGCATTGTAATACGTTGAACGCTCCAGATTTTACATTTTTCATATTTAAATTTTAGATATTCCATTTTTTCTCACTTTTAAATTCGTTTTTCTAAGTAAGAAATATCTAGTAAAACACAATATACCCAGAATTAACTCAATGTACCAAATTATTTTAATTTATGTGACTTTGAAAACTCAAATTCCATCCATTCTTAATAAATTTCCTTCATATTTTAGAAATAGATAAAAAAAATTTTCGATAAAGCTGTTTTTAACATTTACTAGCGGAAATTTTTTAATCGTTATTTTCCTTGTATTATAAAATATATGAGCTATGTATAATTTATTTTTTTTGAATTTATGTATTATTTATGTAAATGTAACCTGTAATTTACAAAAACAGCCTAATCTAGATATATATGTTTAAAAAAAATATCTTTATTTAACTTATTACCGTTAACTTAAACTTAATTTTTTAAATTATTGTTTATTTACTTTTGTCTTACTTTCTGACGTCACATTAATTAAGAAGCCCACGGAGTAAGAGAACAAACAAAAAAAAACCCTACACACAAGCATCAAGTTTCAACTCACTCACAAGTATGACTCACTGCATAAGTGCGTTTTATCAAATACGCCACTACCCTATAACTATAGTTTTTTTTTTTTTTACTTTACACTGAGCGTAACCAAAATAACTCAACCAACCTTAATCAGTTTTTCACATGCACTTAAGATAGCCTTCTACAGTATATTTAAATTTAAACGAAATTGATGTAGTTGTTTTGGAGATTTTCAAGACAAAATTTTATATATATATGTATATAAAAGGAAATTACATTTTAAGTGTACTTCTCGTACTTCTAAAGAAAATTAATTTTCACCTCCCATTCTTAACATTTTATTGGAAGAATAATCGGTAAAAAGAGATTTAACAGTACAAATAAAAAAATTTATAATAATTTAATAAATTATTAACAGGATTTCAATATTTTCATAGTTATAAACTAGTTGAACTTAGTTATTTAATTATTTTAACTTAATTATTTATTCATTTTAAAAAATCTACTGTAATTATTTAATAATTTTTATTATTTAAAATAATGTTTATTTTATATTTAATATGTTTTATAAAATTTTAGTACCATCATAAACACTTATTACTACATAAATACTTATCTTTTTTTTTTGTCTTCAGTCATTTGACTGGTTTGATGCAGCTCTCCAAGATTCCCTATCTAGTGCTAGTCGTTTCTTTTCAGTATACCTTCTACATCCTACATCCCTAACAATTTGTTTTACATATTCCAAACGTGGCCTGCCTACACAATTTTTCCCTTCTACCTGTCCTTCCAATATTAAAGCTACTATACCAGGATGCCTTAGTATGTGGCCTATAAGTATGTCTTTTCTTTTAACTATATTTTTCCAAATGCTTCTTTCTTCATCTATTTGCCGCAATACCTCTTCATTTGTCATTTTATCCACCCATCTGATTTTTAACATTCTCCTATAGCACCGCATTTCAAAAGCTTCTAATCTTTTCTTCTCAGATACTCCGATCGTCCAAGTTTCACTTCCATATAAAGCGACACTCCAAACATACACTTTCAAAAATCTTTTCCTGACATTTAAATTCATTTTTGATGTAAACAAATTATATTTCTTACTGAAGGCTCGTTTAGCTTGTGCTGTTCGGCATTTTATATCGCTCCTGCTTCCTCCAGCTTCAGTAATTCTACTTCCCAAATAACAAAATTCCTCTACCTCTATAATCTTTTCTCCTCCTATTTTCACATTCAGTGGTCCATCTTTGTTATTTCTACTGCATTTCATTACTTTTGTTTTGTTCTTGTTTATTTTCATGCGATAGTTCTTGCGTAGGACTTCATCTATGGCGTTCATCGTTTCTTCTAAATCCTTTTTACTCTCGGCTAGAATTACTATATCATCAGCAAATCGTAGCATCTTTATCTTTTCACCTTGTACTGTTACTCCGAATCTAAATTGTTCTTTAACATCATTAACTGTTAGATCCATGTAAAGATTAAAAAGTAACGGAGACAGGGAACACCCTTGTCGGACTCCCTTTCTTATTACGGCTTCTTTCTTATGTTCTTCAATTGTTGCTGTTGCTTTTTGGTTCCTGTACATGTTAGCAATTGTTCTTCTATCTCTGTAGTTGAACCCTAATTTTTTTAAAATGCTGAACATTTTATTCCAGTCTACGTTATCGAATGCCTTTTCTAGGTCTATAAACGCCAAGTATGTTGGTTTGTTTTTCTTTAATCTTCCTTCTACTATTAATCTGAGGCCTAAAATTGCTTCCCTTGTCCCTAAACTTTTCCTGAAACCAAATTGGTCTTCTCCTAACACTTCCTCCACTCTCCTCTCAATTCTTCTGCATAGAATTCTAGTTAAGATTTTTGATGCATGACTAGTTAAACTAATTGTTCTGTATTCTTCACATTTATCTGCCCCTGCTTTCTTTGGTATCATTACTATAACACTTTTTTTGAAGTCTGGCGGAAATTCCCCTTTTTCATAAATATTACACATCAGTTTGTATAATCTATCAATCGCTTCCTCACCTGCACTGCGCAGTAATTCTACAGGTATTCCGTCTATTCCAGGAGCCTTTCTGCCATAAATACTAAGACATAAGACATAAGACATAAATACTAAGAGTTTAAATCTTTATGAAAAGAGTTGACAAAATTATTTGAAATTGTCATAAAAATCATTTTTATTCTGGTAATATTTAACGGACCTAGTACATTGATTTTAATGTCGATTTATGAGCAATATTTAATAACTTTCAGTTAAAATAAAAAACTAATAAAATGAAAATATAACGATAAATTCTACGTTTAGTAGCCTGTAATAACTAAAATAAACTTTAAGTCAATATAGTTTAATTGCTTTTTATATTCTTTTTTTTTATAAAAAAAATATATATATAAATGTTTATATATAAATCAGTCAGTTGAATGGTTTGTTGCAGGTCATCGTTTCTTCACTATTGGGATACTCTTTGACCTCAATATAATTAATATATCCTCAGCAATCTATTTTAGATTTTCTAATCTATCTTTATTTATAGGTTTTATCCGTACGGATTATTCTACAACCAAATTAAAAAAGACTACATGTTTTAGTACTTGGCCTAAACATCTCATACGATTCTTCTTCCACAAATGTCTTTTCTCTCCTACTCATCTTAAACCCTCTTCATTTTGGATTGTCTCAACCCACCTATTTTAAACATTTTCTTATAATCCCATATTTTAAAGGCCCGTACTTTTTTTCTTTTTACTTTTTCTGTTGTTACTGCTTCCTTTCCATAAAACGGTATTCACAGACACGATTAGTATTATTTATATAAAGTGGAATATTCTTGAAAGATTATGAATTAAAGAAAAAGCTTCGGGTGATCTAGAAACTTCATCAGATTTTTGCATATATATAATTTGTTTTAAGTATATATTACAATAGAACATTTATTGCATTAATATATAATTCACAATACTATTTCTGAAATTAAAACTTATTTAAACAGCTATTAAATGATATATTATGTATTAGTTTCTGAAAACTGATACAGTACTAGAATTACTTGAAAAGTAGACTATGGTTTAAAATAAAATTGCAAGCTGTATTTTTCTAAAATTATAGATTTCGTTTTGAACGAGGATAAAAAAATATGATGTGGGCACCACATGACTTTCTTGCACGCTTATTAAATTACACATACACATTTCTTTTAAATGAATATTGCAAAAAACTATATTTCATTAATAATTTCTGATATTTTTTTTTTTTATTGAACTATTATTTATCGTTTTTTTATTATTTTTTTTTTTACAGAGGTTTATAATTATTAATAAATCAATATATTTAAATTAAAAAAAAAAAAACGGAGATGAAGTCTGATTCGTACCGATATGCCCTCCCCTTTTAAGATCCAAATATTTCATTAATTAAAATTTAATTTGGCTGTAACTCAGGAACCAATGAAAATAAGTACTACATATGATATGTCGTTGAAAAATTCTCAATGAGGACTTACTACTGCAGTTAAGAAAAATTCAAAAATCCAATTTTTTTGGAGATTGGGCTTTTTTGGACACTTTTAGTTCAGTCGATTGCAATCAAAAAGGGAGGTATACAATTAGATATTACAACAGTCCTAAATCCAAAATTTAAACATCCTACGGCTAATCGTTTATGAGTTATGCGAGATAAATACGCATATTGGTGGTACGTAAAGATGTCACGCCAAAACTTATCAAAATGGATATTTCAGTTGGAAACTAAAAACCAAAATTTTTCGCGATTATAATACTTCCTTTACTTCGTACAAGGAAGTAAAAAGGAAGTTTTTAAGTTTACTTCATCGAAATCTTCCATTACTCCTTTATTTACTCTTCCATTAACTCATTTATTTATGCATGATACTCGTATTTAACGTTATCAGTATCATATACGAGTATTTATAAAAATATTAAATTTTAAAGTGATCGAGTGTGGTATCATTTTAATAAAGGAAATAATGATTAGGGTTAAAGATATGCAATCGACGTATATGACTTTATAATAAATATTTCTAAGAAAAAAAATGAAAAGTAAATATAAAATATCCCATTTTTAAATTGAATTTAATTAATTGGAAATAATATTCTGTATAATAATCGTATACAACAAAATATCTTATAATTTAATATTTATAACTAATAACGTGAGGTACACTTTTACAGTAGCAAATAAATTACTAGAAAAAATAGCGTTATTTTGTAGGTCACCCAATTATATTCTACAGTAATAGTGTGATATTAAATTAAAAATAGAAGAGATAAAAAAAAGGACATCTCACTTTAGTCGTAAAATAAGTTATCTATTTGGTGAAAACATGAGAAGAATAAATAAAAATACTTCGTGTTAAACCTAGTAAAAATTCTTAGAATGTGCTTTCTCTTCCTTCTATAATCAAATTTATAAAAAATATAAGTTCATGATTTTTAAAATTTATTGAGATAAACTTTTTTTGAAAAAATTATTCTCGTAATTATTTATTAAAAATGCTCTAAGGCAAATATTTCTATAAAAAAGTTTTACGGTAATAATACTGATAAAAAGGAAAGATAAAACTTGAACTGCTAAAACAACTTTCATGAATAAAAATTGTTTAAAATATTATTAATATTTAAAACAATGTTATTAAAATAATAATATTGTTTAAATTATTTGTATAACAATATTATAAAAATAACAACAAAAAATTATAAAATTTGTTAATAAGCAATTAAAAACAATAATTAAGGCTTAAAACTCCATTCATAATCTAAATTTTTGTTTAATTTCCTCAAAAAAAAAAAATGTATAATTTGATTTTATAATTAACATATATCCACAAAAAGCTTTCTTGTTATGATAATAATCCCAGATCATATGATTAATATCAAAATGTAATATTGTAATATTAAATAGGTTTTTGACTGATATATACTGCGTTTGTTTCATTTATAAAAAGCTTTTTATATGACTTGGTATCTTAAAACAGTTTTAAGATTAGGGAATAAGAGGAAGACTTCCAAGTTTATTAAATGTTATTTGGAGGAAAGACTCTTTCGCGTTAGAATTATTCGTCGCTTAGGAAGTTATAAAACGGTGTTCTTCAAAGAAAACCGCTATGCGGAATTTTATTGATTGTAAGCTTGCAGTGAACAAGCTTATTACCTCCATCCACCCAAAATTTAAAGAATTTTATATGTGGATATACTTGCAATATTTTATGCCAGCAGACAAATTGCAATGATTAAATGCTAGCTATAGACGACTAGTATCAAGCTGGTCGAAGTGGCAAACATAAATAGATTCCGTTTCTCAACTGAGAAAACGTGTTGTGTTCATTTCATTTGGCAAACATTGGCATAGAAGCCCAGTTTTGACAATGGGTAATAGTATTATTGAATACAAAGAAACAGTTTTTTCATAGGTCTCACTTTGGACAGACACATTTCATTATGAGCGCACATAACAGAACTAGTAACAGAAAGTTGTCATCAGATGTCTGTTAAACATCAGTTGGGTTTCTGATAAAGAAGTATTGTTGAGACCTTTACAAAGTCCAATCTAAAATAAATTACGAATAAATAGCTTATAGCTCTGCCAAAAAGTCTTACCTAAAGTAACACCATGTCATCCCGTAATATATATATATATATATACCAGGCTTGCAATAGGAGTCTTCTGCACAAGACCGATTGACAGTATTTTTTCAGAAGCCGGAGGTATTCCCTGAATTTCAGAAGGGAAATTGTAATATACGCAGCTCATGTCTTGACTTTCCAAAGACATATAAACTTTGTTTCCTTTTATAAAAATGGTTTAGCTGAACTGTATCGGAAAAGACCCTCCTTTTCCAGACCAGCTGAGTAAAAAGACTGAAAATCTGTGGATACCACGGAATTGATGTACCAAAAGTACTACCAGTTTCCAAAAAAGAAGCTTCATTGTAGCTAATTCTAACGGTGGAGAGCTGTATTGGCTTAAAAAAGAAGATAGTAGAGAGTACAGGATGTTAGAACAGAGAGTGGACTTTTATGCTTTTCGACGATTGATATCCGAAAATAAAAAAAAAACTACACTCATATATTCACTGATGTGTCGAAGACCAAGATCGTCGTTTGAAATTCTACAATCGTACATAATGAATCCCACTTTTGAGAACCATCTAAAATAGCCAGTGTTTACACAACAGAGTTATATGCTATTCAGCAAGCTCTTCACTTTTTTTACAAGTGAGGAGAAAGTGCTTCTCTTTTTTAATTCCTTAAATGCAATTACTCTATTAAAGGATAGATTCACACATGATGCACTTGTTCAAGATGTCTTAACAACAATTAATAATCTCAAAGACAACGGGAAACATTGCATTTTCATATTGAAAACTGGATTAAAAAAAAAAAATTTTTTTTTTTTAATTTTAAATTTTTTTTCCCCTTAATGATAAAAGAGAAGAAACTTTTCACGCTTTAAAGATAAAGAGATTTGTTAGGGCGACTATAACAATAATATGTAATTTCATGTTGGATGACTATTGATCTTCTTTTTTTACCTGGGTTTTTTCTTTTCAGCTAATGAAAAATTTCTTTAAGGATGTACTTAATAATTGTAGGCTCTTTTGATAAAATCCTTTTGATAAATTTGACTACATTTCTTTAGAAATGGATGTATGTTTTTAAGTAGCAAACCTCTATACACCCTTGTCATATTATGTTTCTTCTGAGATTTTATGACTAGTCTGTTTTCCAGTTGATCTGCTTGACAAGAGTGGCTTTTTGGCTTAATTGCTTATTTTAACTAGAGTGAGAAATTTTTATTTTGAAACAAGGGCTAATGACCGCAGTAGTCGATGCCACTACATGAGAAAATGAAAACAAGTTTTTATTGAAGTTGTCTTTTAAAGTAATTTGCATACGTCATACAAATGCATTCTGACTTGGTCCGTGGACCATCAGAGTTACCTTAATTTATTTAATATCGATTAATACATATTTCTGAACAATAGTAACAATTTATACCTAACTAGCCAGACCCCGACGTTCGTTATCCTTATGGTTATGAGAATAATTAATATTTTATACATATTCATTAAAAAAAAAGAATTATTCTTTTTACATTATATTTTTTTGGCATGTTGATAGAAATATAATAATGAAGTAAAATGATTAATTTTTGTTTCTTTAATGAATATCTTAAACCCCAAGAGGGCTATGGTCTCAACCTACGACTTAAAATCTTCCCTGGGATAACGAAAATATATCCTGAAAATTTGAAAGCAATCGAGTGGTTAGCTCTCCCGGGATGCTGTTACAAAAAAACAGACAGATAGATCCTCAAACTTTCGCATTTATATATAAGATTTATACGTAGAAATACAAACATATTATAGTGTTGGGTAATGAAATAATATATTATAATTAGACTACAACTCAAGCGTTAATAAATACGAGGGTCGGTTAAAATATAAAGCACACTGGAACGTAAAGAAAAAAACAAACTGTCGCACAAAGCGACAAATGCTGCAATCTTGTTATTTAATTCTCATACTACTAATATTCCAAAGCCCATTGACGAACGCCCTCTCATTTTCTGTTAGTTCCCATTTTTATGGAATCTAGTACATATGTCAACGCTTCTAAACTAACATGCAATAATTGAATTTTTAACAGCGGAAAACGTGAATACTAGTGACATTCGGTGTAACCTAAAACTCATTTTTGGTGATGAAACTCTCGATCAGATTATTGTAAATAGGTCGGGAATAAATTTTTATGCATCAGAAGGTGGTAAAGTAATTATTCAGGATGAATATCGCAATGGTATACTAGTTTCTACGACTTATGAGAAGCATCAGAAGGAATGTTTCTACCTGCTATTATTTCTTCTAAAATACGTGGTAAAACTCTTTAGGAGACGTGTGTGTCGTATTCAATTATTAATGGATAATTTTGCAACACGAGAATGCTCACCATATATACTGGTATGAGTAAGGATTTTGTGAAATTGAAATTTGATCGTAATTCACACCTTCCCAACTCACCATATTTGGCATCCGGTGATTCTCACTTCTTTTGTGTAATTAAAGAGAGATATTAAAAGTATTCATTTCACCACTGGATGATGAACTTGAAGGACGCAATGAGATCGTAGATCGTGGAAAGACCGTCAGCATTCTTCATTATGAGAAAACTGTTTCATCGTTGGGAGAAACGTGTAGCTGTAAATGGTGACTTTGTAAAAATGAAATGTAATTTATCTGGCAAACAATATTTATTTTTATGCCATATTTGTTTCATTTGACTAACTCATTTGTGAGTTATGAGCGATTGTGAATTACATTTCAGCCATTCGTAATGTGTGTGTATATATATGTATATATATATATATATATATATATATATATATTGTTATTTATTATTATTATTATCACCGAAAAAAATGTTAACAATTAATTTTTAACCAAATCAAATATAGAAAAAATATTAATGTAAAACCTAATTCGTTATCAGGTATTACTACTACCTCTTGACCTTAAAATTATCGTTAAAAATAACATTAAAATTTGTAATTAAAAGTTCTCTTTAATCAGTTCAAATCTTTACTTCCAAGTATTTTTCATTGGACACTGGGACTCTCATCTCTTCGCGAAAAAGACCGAGACTGGGTGTGAGTGCCCTGCACAGAGTGCTCTCACTAGAGGTACTGGCATCAAGACCGAATTCCGGCTTCTGGGGTGGGGTCCAGGAACGACATAGTCGGGCTTGATTACCCCGCCATAAGGGTTAGAGGCAAGCAATGAAAAGATCTAACCGGCGGGCTGACCTGTCCGACCCCCCGGGCCGGATCCACAACAAAGCAACTCCACAAATATTGTGAAAAATGTATTTTTCAAAATATTTGCTTATAAGCAATCAGTAACTTCTACTCAAGTCATTTTTAACGTCACCTCGATTTAATATTGCTTTTTTAAAATAGCTTTATATAAATTCCTTGGCACTTGTGCACTTTAGGTAACACCAGAGTTTGAAAAAATCTTTTGTCTAAAAATGACCAAATTCTAGACCGATAATACATGCTGATTACGAATACTTGTATGTTATTTTTTTGATATTTTTCATGGTAAAAGAAAAATATCTCTGAATTCAGATCTGTATATAAACTAATCATCTAACCTAATCTGTAAAATATTCAAAACTTAATTATATTTTATAATTGTTATTATTATTATTATTATTATTATTATTAACTTAAATTAGCACACTTAACGACTTTTTATAAATTTTGATTGTTTATTTTGGCTGTCGATATTAGATAGTCAAAGTTACAAAAGTATGCCTTCAAGAAAGAGAAATAACCTTTCTTATTACTCAAAGTCTGCTAAAAGAATGAGAGTAGCTAGGTCCTCTGAAATATTTAACGTGCGTAATTCTCGCTTAGCTGCTGATCGAAAGCTCTACGCCCAGGCTCCACCTCTTGCTTCCTTTACAACAGAAGTCTATCAGAGATTCTACGTCAAAAATGAAGAAAATGTTGGAGGAGATAGAGCGTTTCAGGCTTTAATTGTTATTTATTAGTATTATTCTAACAACCATGTTAATAGCGAATAGAGTCGGGGTCCAGTCTATACGGGGAGGGCGAGCGAAGCAAGCCCTAGCTAGTATATACTATTTTAAATATTAAAACATTATAAAAAATTGAACTACTACCAATTAAAAACAGTCTAAGATGAAAAAGTCCAAATAATTTTACTTGGTAGAAAAAAAATTCGACAGTAAAAATTAACTAAAAAAAAAAAATAAAATGTATTAGCCAATTACTCTTGTCTTATCAGAGTAGTAACAAAAAACAGATTTAGAATTTTAATTTTATATTAATACTTCACATGATTCTTAAAAAGATTTATATTTTAAATCTCCTAACCATCTAACATGACGAGTTCGAACCTCAATGATGCTTGTAATTTTCAGCTCATTCCGAATAGCCCATCTCTAAACCAGTCCATTCTGGAACATCCTTTAACTGCTTTCATTTACCACACTTTTGCAGATTCACGTTGCTTTTGTTTACGACCCACATCTCACTATGATATGGTAGTGTAAGTTTAATATCATTGATTAAAAAACAAAATAAAAAAGATAAGTTTAATATCATCATATTATATAATTTTTTAACGGATGTTTTGATGCTTTGTCTCGAAGAGTTAAATTTAATTGTTCCGCAGATATTATTGAACTAGTGTAGCCTTTTAATTATATCCACGTCCTCATCTAAGCTAATTTCACAGCCTAACTACATAAACTGTTTGACTTCTTCCAAAACTACATTCATTAACTATTAAAATCTTGGATCTAACTAAATGTTTTACAACAAAATCCATAATTTTGTCTTCTTGATGTACATTTTAAAATTAAATTTATCACAAACATTCTGTAGTTGATATAACGATTTCGGCAACTCATTTTCTGAATTCTTCCGATAATCAAGTTCATATGTCCTTCCTAAATCCTTAGTCGTAATTTTGGTCCTAAGTTTATAGCGTTAAAAACTATTTTTTTTTTTCATTTTCGTATAATGTCGTCTAAGTAGAGATTAAAAAAATACCTGATGAGCAACTGTCTAACTTTTTCATTTGTACTTAACCTTTCAAACAATTTCCACCTTTATATAATCGTATCTCATACCCTTGTAAAGACTTTTAAACACTTATTAAATGGCAAGGTTTTTCTCTATTCTCTGGAATTCGCCATAAAATCTCTTCATAAACTCTATTGAACACCTTTTCCATATCTACAAAAGCGATGTGTGTTTTGAAGTTGTATTCCCTATGCCTCTCAATTATTTGTTTTATATCTTAAACAGGGTTAAAACCAACCAGTTTTAATTTATTAAAATGTTATTTTTTATTTATTATTATTTAATAATAACAAAAAACTATATAATAAAAAATAATAATAAAAATATTTTTTTTATTTATTACAAAATAAATTTTTCTCTTTTGTTCATTTAACATTTACCCATGTAATTGTAAATATTTCTGAATATTTACATAAATTTTAATAGTTATTTTGTTTCTAGTTCTCCTGTTTTCCATAATTTTGTACAATAAAGCATCCCACGCATTTTCCAAAATTTTTAGTTGTACATCAAATCGAATACGCTCCATTTCTTCTACGTGAGAGTTCTCTTTGATCATACTTTTTAATCTTTGTATTTATTTTATTTCGTCCATCCTTTGTAGAGTTAATAATTAAATAAAAGAATTTGCAACTTTTTCTGGATCAAAGAAAGATGAATTATTTTAATAATTACATTTTTCTTTGAATTCTTCGGTAGAACAATTTAATCAACATATTTTAACATATTTATTTTCTATCCTTGAATAGTTATTCGTTCTTAAATTTATTCCTCAATGATTGTACTGCTACCTGCATTTAAAAAACTGACAACAAATTTGTTATTCCTTTCCTGCCATTGGTTATTTATTCTTATAGAGTGGTATTATATATAGTCTTATATAGCGGTATAGTTTATTTGAGATGCTTATTGCCTTAACAAACTAACGCGCTCTTAATTTTTTAAACTGCGTTGCCATATAATGGAATTATTCAATATTTTCTGCAGTTGTAATCTTACAGGAACCCCGGAAAGCCCACCAAAGAAGCCGCTGAAACCGAAACCTAAAACCTGAAATCACCAGTCTAGTAGTTAACTCGTAATCTCAAGTCAGCTGATTTTGAAGTCGAGAGTTCTAAGATTTAAAGTCTAGTAAAGGTGGTTACTTTTATACGGATTTGAATACTAAGTCGTGGATACCAGGGTTCTTTGGTTGGGTTTCAATTAACCACACATCTCAGGAACGGTCGACCTGAGAATGTGCAAGACTACATTTCATTTACATTCATACATATCATCCTCTGAAGTAATACCTTACGGTGGTTTCGGAGGTTAAACAGAAATAAAAGAGGCAGTCCGGAAAGTTCAGCATCGTTTGTGATAACATGACCGCCCCAAAAATAACCCAACCTCAAAATTATAAACTATTTAAATCGATGAAATTGATTTATTTTAATATTTATTCGATTTGGATTCAGTTTTACGTTGCAAAAAAAATAATACTTGATTACTACACAAAATTCTTTTGGTCAATTTTTCATAAAAAAAAAAAAAAACAATACTTGATCGACTCAAGCAACTGCCAACAATATGATTTTGAATGTAACTAAATAAAACTTGATATATGTTCCTAGCGGAAATGCGAGAAACTAAAAATGATCTCAATAATCTCTTGATATTTCACGGACCAATTAAATGTAAGACTTAGAGTTTTTTGTTTTGTTGTTAAATATTATTTTAGCATCATAAATTTCTGAGAATATTTAATATTCAATAATTAAAATTATAAGGAGAGACAAAGATTCAGTTCATAAGAACTGATTACATTAAATGTATAACAATTACAAATAAGATGAAGATTAATTATTAAAATCATTTCTGTTTTGTTTTAATAATTAAAAACAAAACAGAAATGATTAAAGAAATGAATAAATAAAATCATGCGATTAATGGCAAAATAATAATTAAAAGGAAGACTTTTAAATTATATTTCATTAAACTGAACCGTTATTATCTCAGTCGGTATTTAAAATGTAAATATATGCTTAGCCTAGTACTTAGATATTATGTTTGTCGAATCAGTTTTTATGTGGCTGTCAGTTGTTTTCATATGGGATGGGTACTTGTTGAAACTTAAAATTCCAATCTGTACTCTAGATAATAAGTCACTAGTTGAATCAATACCATCATACAGAAATCCCAGAAGATTTATTACAAGTAGTTGATAATTTAATTATCCTTTTATCTACGGTCAAATTAATCTAATTGAACAATGACGTAATATGATTAAATAAAATATTTATATAATAATATTTAATAACGAATAACGTAAAAGATTATATATGTTTTATATATATGCAAACAGTTTAGCATTATCTCGATCTAAATTGAATTGAAAATAATGGAAGATATTATTTTTCATTCGGTTAAAAGCTTCTAGCTCATGAAAATGCTCTTAACATGCACTCTTATTTAGCTTTCTTATAAAATGATTATAATAATTTACGTGATTTATATATGAGTAGTATATCTTATAGAAATATGTTTTAACTTATTAGCTATTACTTAGCCATATTATCCTTGCTTTCTCAAAAGGGAGGCCACATATTTTTTTTATTAATGATCTTGGCCGAATTTAGAAATAAGTATAACAATAAAAACAAAAATATTTTTGTTAAACACCAGTAGATTTCAAATAAATTAACAATAAAGTTCCTGTAATTTTATATATACAAATAATTTACATAATTCTGAGTCAACCTCACCATTTGAAGCAAAATTTTACACAAATACCTTTTAGAGTCGTTGTCAAATTACGTCAGTTTTCTAATTTCTATTCCAACGATAAATTGATACTGTATTAAAATTTTTTGACAAATTTTAGAAATAAATAAATGTTTGTTTCATATTTAATTTGACCTGAAAATTAAAAAAAAAAAAAGGACTAAAAACTAACTTATTCAAAAGTTGATCCTAGAACTTCTTATTCAATTTTTTCACGAGAAAGGTTTTATAAATCTCAAAAATTTTTATTTACCAACTGTTTAAATTTTGGTTTAACTTTGTTAAATTTATAACTTTAAGGAAAATTAGCCGTATACTATATTATACTAGGCTAGGTACTGCATTGTACTAGACTCTTATGTAAATAGACAATGATGTTTTTTAAAAAAAAAAAAAGAAAACTAATATCCATAAAATAATCAATTTATTTTTACTTAAGATAATTTTTATTATTGTTGATATATGAATTTTAAAATCACATTATTTTCTACTACGTTTGGATCCGCATTCTTTAAAATAATAGTCAAAATTTTCTCTTAATTGAAAACTTTTATAAAATTATTTAACACCAAACCAAATACCAAATGTATTTTTCACCTTTATTAAAAAAAAAAAAAAAAAAAAAAAAAAAACAAATTCACTTTTCTTGGAAAACACTGAAAGTACAATTTTTTAGGAAAAATATGATAGAAAAATTTCAAAAATCTTTAAGTAAAATATTTTTTTCGTTATGATAAGAGATCAGGATAAGCTATAAAGAAAGCATATGTAGAGGATATTTATATAAACTTTTACTTCAAGCAACGTTAAGAAATGCGTACGAGATGTTGAAAACCAAGCGGTGAGATAAAACAAGAGGTTGATAAAATTGTATTTTAGCAACTATTTAGATCCTTATTTAAAATATTAAAGATTTTAACTTATACTTTTATTTATCTAAAAAGAAAAAACTTGCGGAATTCCCACAATTGAGGAAAATGAGGAAAAATTTTATACATGAATGTTATTTTTGATATTTTCGAACCAAAAAATGTATTTCTTAATGGTATTTTTTCACCCTCTTACCTCAAACGTAAAGAAAATTCAATTTAACTCTCCAGTCTCACCATGCGATTAAAAAATATACCTCAAATTGTACATTTTTAGTGAGTGGTATTTTTGTGTTCTTCATTCCACAAAACTAAAGAAAATTCAATTTCACCACCCTATCCCACCGTGTGATCAAAGTAATACCGTATTTTTCTTCAAAAAGTTGATAAAAAATTAAACACTCATTCTAATCTTATAAACACTTAAAAATCACTTGGATGTAATACGGGAAATAAATCTTTGAATTTAGATCCCTTTTAACTAACCCAACTGCCCAAACTGATCGTTTATACCTTAATACTGAAGTTATAAAAGTAAATTCCAATCTATTAAAATCTGTTGAAAACATAGAGCATGTTTACTCACGAAATTCAATAACAAATGATAAATAGCGTCACATTTTTCTTAAAAATTTTATCAAAACTAGTGTGTTGTACGGATTTACCTCCAATCAATCGTATATGAAAACTTGGTTGTCGGATCGACCGATTTAGGTAGTATCTAGATTTACCTCCAATCGGACTGGATCCACAGTTATTAAAATAATTTCATACGCATTTAATTAGACTGAATTAACAATAAGAATCCTATTGTTTAATGGTCAGTATAGCAAAAATGGAAGGTGAAAAAATTTACTTATTTATCCAGTGATGTATTGATTTACTCATTTATTTAACATATTGCTGAATATAGATAATGAATTTCAAAAATATTACTTAACAAAATTATTTTTTTATTTTTTTTTCGGATAGTATATCGTAAAATAGTTAACGACTGAAACTTTAACTAAACTTTCTGATGAAACAAAAATTTTCGATACACATACAAACTACAAGATTAATATAAATTTCTTTACGTTTTAAACGCAGGGTCTAATAAAGTGCCGTCTTATTTCAATTTAAATTTATTCACGTTTTTAGCCATTATTTGAAAGTTACAAGAATAATAATAGAATAACAAATAATATTGTAATAAACTAATTAGTCGGACCACATCAAAATGATAGTATTTTTAAATGAGTATGTAAGATAGTTTTTAAGAAATGCTTTTGTAAGAATGAATAAATTTCTGTTCAGAAATGAGGTAATGAATAATTCAAGGAAATTTTGTTCGACAAAACGAATTAATACTATTAATGAAAACCACAAACAAAACTTTCTACTCTTAAAAAAAATAAAAGGAAATATTTTATTGTATTCGTTTACATAATGTAATCTTTTTACCTTTAAAAGAAGAGAGTAGAAAAATATTATTTTAAATATACAATGACATAGGTATGCAAAATATTATCTATATTTTAAAAACCTAGTAACTATATAACTGAAATTTCTTATAAATTCTTTTAATAATCATTATTGTGATAATATAAAATTTTTTATATATTATTTAATTGTTTTTATTAATCATAATATAAAAATGTTTTAGAAAAATTTGTTAAAATTAAAGAGAAAAAAATTTGCATAAATGCAATCCAAAAATGCAATTTGCATAACTGCAATTTAGGCTGCAGTCCTATATCTATAGGAAATTTTCATAGATTGTGGTAAAAAATACGTAAAATTATCATTTTATTTAATAAAAAATACCTAAGATGATAATTTTTTGAACAATTTCATAAAAAATTAGTTTTGCATGATAATTAAAAAAGCTGGAAAAGTTTCAATGACTTTCCTGGCTATTGATAATGAAAATTAAAAGAGTATGAACAAAAGAAAAAAAAAATTATATTTTTTAGTGGTGGAGAGGAAAACATAAAATTTTAAGAAATACTTTTCTAAAAATATTCATATATAGATTAAATTTAACAAATATACTTGAGTAAAGTTCTCTCTAAATCTAATACCAACTTTAATAAAGACTAAAACAAGAACATAATAATTTTCAAACCTTTCTATGTTTCATTTTTGGGTCTATCATTTAAAAAAAATTGTAAATATTTTTTGATAGCTCTATATGAAGTATAAATTGTCAAATAATTTTAAACTGAAGGGTGAGATAGAGCAAAAGAATAAAAAAACATTTTTTTAGATTATTTACATAAGCGTTGTAACAAATTTTCTATAATAAAGTTTTCTTTAAAATACTTTTTAAGAAAGTTGAATTGGAAAATTGGATTAGTTGGTGTTTCCGCGATATCTCCCAATCCCTAAACGGATACTGAAAAAAAAGATATAATGATCATGTCCCATGTACAGAAATATTTAAGCCAAATTTTAAGAAAATCGGTTTGGTCAATCCTGAGATATAAGTTCAAAAACAGTGTATATACGTATGTGCGTACGTACGTATATACAAATTCTTTTTTGTAATTCAACTAATTAAATAGTTGGACCCAAAACCGTAAAGATTTGGAAAAACCAGATACCCTATTTTTGTGATCATCATGCTTTCCCCTTTAATATATTTTAGGTATTCTAGTTATTAGCCGGGAAAGTAAAAATAAATTTCTACTGAGATGAAAGTTAAATATTGTTTAAAATTTGAAAAGATCATATTTTGAATAAACTTTTTCAAACGTTGCAAGACGATAAATTTTTAGCACTAAATAGTTCAAAAAATTTTAAAAAGTTCTTATGTATAGATAGGATTTATTAATCCTGATATAATGATTAAGTTTTAAAACTGCTTTTACCCATATAACAGCTCTTTTCTAAAAATAGTTTTTAAGAAATCTGAAGTTGATAATTTCAAGAATAAAATAATAAATAGTTAATATAACAATTGTAAAGATGACCATTAGATAATATAGAAAATTCAGTTTCGGTATTGTAATAACTCGTTAAAAAAAATATATAGCAATTTTTTTTAATCGGTAGGTTCAAAAATTCTTTCTCATTATACTGGGAAATCTAAGAAATGCCAATTAGGTCTTAGATTTCATGAAGGGAAAATCCTGAAATTCACTTCCCCGTAGTAGAGAAGGGTGAACAATCGTATACATTTAAATTGCTTTGTATAAACAAGCGGCTACAAATAAAGGGACCGAACAGCGTCCGGTATAAGGAATTCTGCCCCTACAAGTGCCAACGGCCTTTTTGAAGGGGTACTTGTTGAAGGGGATGACTGAGGCAATCGAGACTGGGAGATGTCTGTTACTGAAGTACTGAAGACGACCTACGATAAGGCCGCTAAGGGCTAAGTATTGAGGGGGTGAAGAATGGTGACCTAACTGCCATGGAGGGTGTCTTCCCTTCGGAGTCACGATGCCCGGGGGGTGAGAAATCGCCCCCACAGATGGAAAAATCTCTTCCACCTGCAGGAAATGAAACTAATCAGAGAATTGTGTATGAAGCAAAAAGCAGCTGTGAAAATAAATAAGAATCTAATTGGTTAGAATTAGATAGAAGAGTGAGGCAACGCTTTTTTTTCTTTTTTTTTCTCTCAGCTCCCCTGGACCGGACCGACTTGTTGCTCTTACGCTGCCCAGGGGAATGTATTTAAACTCAAATAGGCCTCTCCACCTACCGGCTATATACCGGCATGGCAGGTCGGCCTACCGGTTAGCTCTTTTTGAGAGTTCTTTATTAATATTGCCCTTTTGGCCCCCATGCCACACCCAGTGTGCCGCGACACGGCGCCGGGTCCCTTCGGTATTCAATGTGCTGTTACCTGACGGTTACCCGTGGAGTCCTTGGTGGCTCATCAGTGCCAACACACCGCAGCATGCTGGACCTCACCAGCAAGGCTGTCCACCCAGTCCTATTCTAGCCAACACCTTGTCTTCTCTCATCGGAGTATTTCTGTAGAACTACTTGTCTAACAAAACTAGCAAAATTATTCCAGTTTGACTCGATTCTTAGCATGTATTCTATTGTTGTCTCTGGATTTATACCTGTAAGTGCCTTACTATGTCTAAGTGTGTCCCACCTACTGCACTCAAAAAAAGGTGTGCTCAGCATCATCTATCTCGTTGCAGTAGTTGCAAATTGGCTCTTCTCTCTTGCCTATTTTGTGCAGGTAGTTATTGAAGGAACCATGTCCTGTAAAAAACTGCGATAGGTGATGATCAACCTCACCAAATCTTCTCGACAACCATGGCTTGATGTTGGGGATGAGGGTTCTCGTCCATCGACACACAGCTTCCTGCGACCATCTTTCCTGCCAGATATTATAAACAGCATCCCTGACCTCTTGTTCTGGCTTGCCTTGCGCCCTCTCCACCCTCTTTTTTGCGATTAGGTCAATAGGAGGTGCACCTGATAACACGCACAGGGCGGCATAGGATACTTTCCTGTATGCGGACACAACACCTAGGAGCACACACCTGTGCGTCTTCGCTAATCTCTCCTTGTTGCGCCTGATGGCGATAGAGCGCCACCAGGCCGGAACGGCATACATAAGCGAAGACACGACGGTGGTCGCCAGTAAACAGCGATTTGAGGCCCGAGGGGCATTCTGCGATGACATAATGATGTCATTATTGATGATGTCATGAGGCAATAATGATATAATGATAATGATGTCATGAGGCAAGGCTGCTGCTTATTATCAACACTGTTCATCCATATGTCTAGGAATTTTTGAAAGAAATATTGGATGGCCAAAAAGGAGTAAGCATAGGTGGAAGAAGTAAAAATTGTGTCCGATTTGCTGATTATCTAGAGATCGCAACTAAAAACATTCAGACATTACAAAGAATGATAAAAGCACTGGAGGTAGGGATTAAGGAAAATGGTATGAAAATAAATATGAGGAAAACAAAAGGTATGAAGGTAAATGAGAGGGAAGATATGGATCTTTTAATAGCGGAAGGAAAAATTGAACAAGTAAAAAGAGACAGATATCTCGCGACAGTACTAGCAAGACTGAAGGAGTAATAAAGAGATTAAGACGAGAATTGCAATGACGAAGAAAGCCTTATTTAGAAAGTAAAACCTCCTCTTTAGCATCATGGATCTGAACCGGAAGAAAAAATTGGTAAAATGTTATATTTGGAGTATACTTGTATGCAGTAGTGAAAAATAGATACTGGGGAAAAAGATAAGGTTGAGGCTTTTGAGATGTGAATCTGGAGGAGAATAAAGATAAAACGGGTGGATAGACTAAATAACATAGAAGTATTAAGAAAATTAAATGAAGATAGAGCAATACTGACGACTATCAGAATAAGGGGAAGAAACAGCTTGACATATAATTAGAGGAAAAGGGATAATAAATACAGTTCTTGAAGGTGAAAAAAGAACAGAAAATTATAGGCTGAAGTTAATAAATTATATAAATGGTAGTAATTAAAAAATTTTAAATAAAAATGGTAGTTTTGTTACACATCCTAATAAAAGGCATCAAAAAACAAAAGGATGACGTAACAAATTTAATATTAATAAAATATATACTATATTATTTATATATATATATATATATATATATATAGTGTGTGTGTGTGTTTTATTTATTTTATTACTTAAAAGTAAAACACGCAATTAACTTAGATAGAAAATAATTGATAAAAACAGTACAATATTTTCACTTGACTGCTAACTATTATGTTCATTTTTATCACTTTTTACAGTTAATTATGTCTCGTGAATCCACGACAAAACAATCTCAACACTTTTTATGTAATTATAAAAGATAGATTATTAATAACTTATATTCAACAAGGTATTTTTTTTTCAACTGGTGATTTTTTTATACTTGCTCCGTATGCAAACAAGATTAGATTTCTGTCAGAAGCTTTTAGCTAGATTAATTCATGTTTTCACTATATTTCCTCTCTCAGAGTACTATAAGCAGAACATGTATCTAGTCAATATACTTTTATTTTTTATTGTAAACATAATAAAATTTATATACATTTTATGAAAAAATTTAAATTAATTTTTTTTTTTAATAATAAAAGTAACTTTTTTGTTCATTTCAAGTATTTTGTAAGCACTTAAATTTATTACATTCGTTCTTATAATTTTTTTTTTAATAAGTTTATTCGTATTTTACTGGTTTATTAATATTCTATGCACGCAAGATACTTGTAGTTTTTTTTTTTGTTCTTTTACGCCATGTAATAAATATTAATCCATTATTACATTACTTGTTCAAAATTAAAGTTCGGTTTCTTGAAATATTATTTTTTAAGCGCACTTTGAGAGCCTCTTTAAGTATCTACATTCTGAACCCCGTAGGGGAAGACCTTTTTTATCAATTTTCCTCCTAAGTAGTAAGTAGTCTCTCAAGGCCAAAGGCTTCGGTTTTAATATTTGTACTCAATTTTTTTGCGTCGTATGGAATTATTTTAAATATATATTTATCCATAGATGTTCATTTGTGTTCGAATAAATAACTGATCGTTAAGTTTATATACATAAATTCTAAATGTTTTACAAAAAAAATTATAATTTTTTTTTAAATTTTGAATGAAGTGATTAAAAAAGATACTAAAAAAATCAGATTGTTTTCTTTTAAAAAATATTTTAAAACTCTCAAAATAAAAACAGATGTTTTAAATCCTAATGTCTTGTAAATTTGAAGTATCCATTATTAAAAAAAAATAATAAATAAAGAAATTTGAATGGATTGGCATAAGAAATATCTTTATACATACATTTTATAATCATCTGTTTATATTTTCTTAATTGATCGTAAAACATATTAAGATATAAACAAACAAAATACAAAATAATTATTTTAAATATCGATATTTCAATCCGAAATATGAACAGCTGAAGTTAGTTGAGTGCACACAGAAAGTTTATTCCCTGCTTTATATGTGCGAATTTTTTTTTTTTAAATAGTGAATAAAAACACGAAGAGCCTTCATAGTGTTAGGCCTGTATGAAAATAACTCGCGTAATATAATTAAGAGGAATTCAGTTGAAGAGATAAAAGAGTTAATTAACTCTCTGGCAGGCACGTCCTCCTTTTCCCTTACTCAACGTCAGATGGTATTTAGACCGCAAATTTTATATTTAGATTTTTGTCATCGAAAACTGAATGTTTTGTCAAAGTTTAAAAACAGAGGCAAAATTTATATTTTAAATTATTTATATCAATTATTTTTTTTTTTACAAATATTAAAAATACGTTTTAAGAAATAAAATGTATATTTTAAAATAAACTTATAGCTTACGTAACAAAAATATATAATTCCTTCATTTATAAAGTAATTATAAGTAATTTTTTACTATTCTATGAATAATTCTACTAAAATATGTCACCATTACAAAAATAAAGTATTACAATAAATTACCTATTAAAATGTTCATTGTTTTCTTTTTTTTATCGTTTAAGAGATTAATTTTTGAACCAAAATGTACAAAAACGGAATTTCATAAACTACTTTTGAAACTTTTCTTTTAAGGAATTTAAGAACATTTTAATGTACATCTTTTATCTATATAAATAAAAATGTAAAAGTTCGTTTGATCTCCGAAAGTTCTTCACCGATTCCTTTGAAATTTTGACACAACGTTGCATTCGAATACGCGTGTTTTGTTATATACCTACTATTTATAAACCTCTCTCTTTTTCCTGTTTAGCCTCCGGTAACTACCGTTTAGATAATTCTTCAGAGGATGAATGAGGATGATATGTATGACTGTAAATGAAGTGTAGTCTTGTACATTCTCAGTTAGACCATTCCTGAGATGTGTGGTTAATTGAAACCCAACCACCAAAGAACACCGGTATCCACGATCTAGTATTCAAGTCCGTGTAAAAATAACTGGCTTTACTAGGACTTGAACGCTGGAACTCTCGGCTATTTATAACTATTTATAAACCTACCATTATATAGATGTCACACCTGTGGAAGGTAAAAAATATGCTTTTTTGAAAAACAGCGCTATCTGTTGGACGTAAAAAGCAACACACGATATACTAAATTTTTTTACGATTCCTTTTCAATGTTTCCGATATGTGTGTCCGCTATAGACTAAAAAACTACTGGACCTATTTACGCGCGGTAGGAAACAGAGAAAGGAAAAAATCGGAAAAGGGAAAATTTTAAATTTTAAGGTAAAAGGAAAGAAGGTAAAAAGGGATGAAGGGGAAAATGAAAACATTATAAAAAGGAAAAACGGGGAAAAGTAAATGAAAATGAAAAAGGAGAAAAAAGAAAAGGGGAAAGGGGAAAGGTATAATGATGACGGGGGGAAGAAAAACAAGGGAAATAACAATGGAGGAAGGAATATAATATGGGGGTTAAAGGGGGAATTGTGGAAATGGAAGGGGAAACTAGAGAAAGGGAAAGGGGATATGGCAAAAATGAAAATTGGAAAAATGAAAATATGAAAAGAAAAGGGGCAAAGGTAAAAGGGGAAAAGGGAGAGAGGGTAAAAGGGAAAAGTAAATTTTGTGAAGTTCCGTAATGCTCATTTTGTTAATGTTTTATCAAACTTACAATTGTTTTCATGTAATCAATATATATATATATATATATATATATATATATATATACTCTAATCTACCAATTGCGAAGCATTGCCGGGCCTGCTAGTAAGTTAATAAAAATAAACATGCTTTACCATCAAACATTCATTATTGCTTGTGGAATACATATTCCACAAGCAAAAATAAAATATTAATATTTTTAAAATATATAATTATTTAATATTTTTAAAATAAATCTTAAAATATGTATATACATATTTTTAAATGTATAAACTTAAAAAAGTTAAATAATAAAAATGATCATTTTTATCCGAAAAATAACTCCAGTTTTTTCTCTTTTCACCTCAAAGAAGATATTTCGTGAAGCCATAATGTTTCAGTTTAGTAGACACTTTTGACTTTATGTCATCGTAGCAAATAAACGCATTTTATAACATCAATCGACGAAACTATTTAAATAAAAAGTAGTATAAGTAATAGACAAACGGTCAGTAAAAGGATCAGATTATAAGATATTTAGAGTAATTACGAAGACTACTCTGTAACTATCTCAAGATAACAGAAATCGAAAATATTTTTATAAAAACATGATTCAAAAAATTTCTGTTTTTTATGATAATGTTCTATTGTTAATGTTTCTAAAAATTAAAAGTTGTTAACTTTTAATAGGTGTTATTTATCGTGATCGAAATAAATTATGTACTTAGTGTTAAAAAGAAAGTTAGGTAGCTGTAAATAATATAACGATATAATGCCGTGGTGATCGATATAAAGAAACGATTCAACTTTTCAAAGTAACTTTAAATTTTAAACAATTTGTACTTCTCTGATTTCTTTATATATATTTACAACGGAGATTCAAAAATAAAAAAATATTTAAGAATTCATTCACACTCACGCGATATCAAATATTAATCTATAGAAATATATCTCTACAGAAGAATTGTGAGAAGAGTGGAAGAAGTGTTAGAAGAAGATCAATTTGGTTTCAGAAAAAGTATAGGGACAAGGGAAGCAATTTTAGGCTCAGATTAATAGTGGAAAAAAGAAAATTTGATAACAATTGATTTAGCATATAAAGAAAAGATTTAACAACCCATAAAGAATTTTTAATTGAGATTTTTAGTAGTTATTCATTCATGACCGCAAAACCCAGAAGATACAAAAAACCAGCATAATCACTTTATTACCGAATATCTTTTTTCTTCGGTATATACTATAATATACCGATATAGTAAATATATTTCCGATACTGTATTATATAATACGTACTGTATTATATACATAGAGTTTCTAAAATGGTGAGCTGGCTATACTTTTTCGGTAATAAAGTACACAAAAAAGTTTAGTAATAAAGTTTTAAAATTAGCAAAAAATTAGAATATACCTTCGCAAATTAAGAAATGGCGACCATGTTTATTTTTCAATCCGTTATATCTCCATAAATATAAGTTTTATCAAAATGTATGTTTTGCTAAAATATTAAGCCTTTTATTTTGAAGAAAATAAAATGACATTTTATTTATTAAAATCGGTTAACGAATAGTCGAGTTATAACAGACAATTGATGTAATTTTGTATCTGTTTTCATGTCCTCTACTTCACGTTCAATTTGATTAAATATTAATTGCTTTTATTTATTGTTAATTCTATTATTGTAAATTAGTATCAAATTAAGCAATAATTTTCTCACAATAATAGACCTAATAATTACAAAATAAAACAACTATCTATGATAATCTTACATTAATTTTTGTAGAACATTAGGTGTATTTTTAAAAACAATAAACAATTAACAATGCAACATTGTTAATGTTGTTGAACATCTCATTCAAGATGTTCTTATGCTCATAAGAGGTGTCCCCCATTAAAAATTACACTAGTCTCCAGTCTTTTTCTGAGAGATTGTTTTAACTGTTCAAAAATTCCGGGAGTATTAATAATTTCTTGAAATCCATTTTGGATCCTTTGTTGAAGAGCCTCATTGTTAAGTTCTGGAGTTGAATAAACAATATATTTCAAATGGACCCACAGGTAGAAGTCGAGGGTTTAAGTCAGGTGATCGAGCGGGCCAGGGAACTGGCTCTCCGCGGCCTATCCATTTCTCATGGAAAGTTTCATGCTGGAAATCTGATACCAACTGACTGAAATGTGCTGGAGCTGCGTCGTGGTAAAATCACATATTTCCTCTTAATTGCAGAGGCAGGTCTTCCAAAAAATGTGGAAGATTTTTTCGGTCAAATGAGCAAGATAATTTTCTCCATTTAAATGATTTGGTAGAATGACAGGACCCAAAAGATTGTCATTAAAAATACCTACCCATATGTTCAAGCAAAATCTTTGTTAATGGCTACTTTGGAAGGTACTATGAGGATTCTTGTCGCTCTAGATACCTTGGTTATGATAGTTTTTAACACCATTCTTGTTGAAAGAAACCTCATTTTTACACTGTTATCATGATCAACAGTAATAGTCGCTGTGTAAAATTATTCCAAAGTGAAAAATTAATGTCAATTGCTTTATTATTATTTAATTTTAAATTTTCTTTGAGAAAATTATAACTTAATTTGATACAAATTTGCAATACTAGAATTAAAAATAAATAAATACTTAATCGAATTGGACGTAAAGTGGAGGACATAAAAGCAGACACAAAATTACAATAATCTTCAGCCATAACTCGGCTATTTGTGAACCGATTTCAAAAATAAAATGTAATTTTCTTCAAAATAAAAGGTTTAATATTTTATTATAAACATACTATTTGATAAAAACTTATGGAGGTATAACGGATTGAAAAATAAATATGGCCGACATTTTTTAATTTCCATAGGTATTTAAGTCCTGATTTTTTGTCAATTCTAAAACTTTATTACCAAGACGCTTACAAAATATTAATATATATATATATATATATAGAAATTGGATAGTAGAGATACTAAGTCATAAAAAATAAATAATGAACTCTAAAATAATAAACAGAAACAGAGTCTCATTGAAATTCATAGGAAAACTCTAAGAATCCGTTCGCCAAGGAGATGACCTCTGACCAATTAGCTTCAATTATGTATTGGAAAAAATATTGAGAGAATGTAAAGTATAAACTAAAACTTAAAATTAACATAATACGCTTAGGATAAAAATCAAAATTTAGAAACGGAATGCTAATTTTTCGCAGATTATTTAGCCTTCCTAGTTGATTTAGAATCTACCCAAAAACAAATAAAAATCTGAAAAAAATCACTAGCAGAAGAGGCCTAAAAGTTTCCAGAGAAAAAAGTAACAAAATATATGATTACTTTAAAGCCATACCATAACTTTTACAAGAAGAAAAATAAAAAGACAGTCGATTCAAGTACTATGGCAAAATAGTAGAACTAGATATCACCAGATAGGAAATCTTGGAGGGCTGCATCAAATCAGTCAAATGACTGAAGACAAAAAAAGGAGATTTTTGAAAATATTTCTGTGAAATGTAACCATTTATGTGTAGTGAAACATGGAAAATATAAAACAGAAAAGAAATAATAATGAATTTTAAAGGGATGTTACAGAAAGATATTAAACATTAGTTGGGTTGATAAAACTTTTCAGACAAATTGCAGAGAAAATAATTTAGTGACAAAATGTTTTAAAAATGACCAAGTAGGTTGGTGAGATATTTATTAAAACATCATTCAATATAATTTGGGGATTGAGAGTTGTGAGAAGGTTAATATCTGCAGGAGAAAATGATTGGCATTTATAAACAGACAGTCGAGGATGTAGCGGTTAAGATATAAAGATTATCATACAACAGATGGAAATGAAGAATAATATCAAACCAGTGAAACAACTGACAACCCTTCCTCCCATAAAAAAGCATAAATTAATTTTTGATTTAAAACTGATTAAAACAAAATATTAATGGATAAGTCAGTAATGTTATTTTTTTTTAAAAATAAAACGCTAATACGGAGGTCGCCTTTTAAGTTTTACAATCGACCACTAGATGGCTCTATTGATATGTAACATTATTGTTGTAAAATTTGACTTTTTTATTGTTACAACAGTGTAACTCACATATCAGCGGAGTGAGTAGTTTGTTTACAATGAGTGTTTAAAAAAACAGTTTTGTGGAAAAATGGGAATTTCAGGAGGTGACGTTTTTCGCTGGATGATTTTTTATGATTTTAGTAAGAGCCCAACTCAACAACAATGCCTTGAATCACTTCGTTTAAATTTTGTTAATGAATCATCATCATAAAAGACTTTTTACAATTGGTTTTCCGTATTTCGTTGTGGCCGTCACTGATGAACTCTATGAAGATCGACAAAAATCGGTTGTTGTTCCAAAAAAACATCGATGCTGTGCGCAACATGATTGAACAGGATCGGCATGTAACTTATCGTGAGATAGAGGCATCCTTAGGTATAACAAAAACTACAGTATATTCGATTTTTCATGAAAATTTAGCTGTGAAAAAGATCTGTTCCCGATGAATTCCGCATAATTTAACCGAAACTCAAAAACAGGCTAGTGTCAAATGGTGTATGGAAGTGCTCAAAAAATTCGCCCGAAGAAAAATGCAAAATCCGTATACAATATCGTAACAGGAGATGAAACTTGGATTTATTCGTACGATTTTCTTTATCAATTTTTTGTGGTGTCCGTATCAGCATTTTATAATAGTTTATGTATTAGATTTTTTTTTCACATCGCTGAAGTAGTTATGGGAAAATGTGTCGGATTTGTAAACATTCATATATCGGTTTGAATCCGACTTCATATACGTACATACTCGTATATTCTTTTTAAAATTTTTTTTTTTAATTTAAAAATATTGATTTATTAATAATTATTAACCTTTGTATAAATGTTTTAATTAAAATTAAAAGTACATAAAATTTTATTTCACAAATAACTTCTGATATTTTTTATATGTTTCTTATTGGTATTATTGAATTATTATTTATTGTAATTTATTTTTTACAATCTGAGGTTAATAATTAATAAATCAATGTATTTACATTTAAAAAAAAGTTAAAAAAATATATGTGTATGAAGCCGGATAGAAACTGATGTGTCTTCTCCTTGCAAGATCCAAATTAATTAAAATTTCATTAATTTTCATTAATTAAAATTTTATTTGGCTATAACTCTGGAACAAATAAAAAGTACCACTTATGATACATCGTTGAAAAGCTCTCAATGAAGGCTTATTACAGCAGTTAAGAAAAAGTCCAAAATCCAAATATTCGGGATTTTGAGCTTTTTTGGACACGTTTGGTTCAGTCGATTATAATCAAAAGGGGAGGTGCACAACATTTTATAACAGTCCTAAATCCAAAATTTAAACATCCTAAGGCTAATCGTTTTTGAGTTAAACACACGCATGCAGTGCAGCCCTCACGCCGAAAGTAGTCAAAATGGATTGATGGATGGTCAAAATGGATATTCCCGTTGAAATCTGAAAACCGAAATTTTTCGCGATCGCAATACTTCCTTTACTTTGTAGAAGAGAGTTAAAAACTAAATGAAAGTGATACCGGTCCTTTAGATGGTCACAATGGAAAAAATAATACAATTTTTGTAATATTTGTTTATTAATCAAGAAACGCTTTCTCTTCTATTTCCTTTCAGAAATTCAAAACATCCAATTGAGATGCACTACATGTTTGAATATCTGACAACAATTGTCCGTATTAATCATACTCATATCCATGATTTACATCCCCTATTGAGATCAGTTAGTCGCTGCACTGTACTCGTCAAACCTTATCTGTTATCTTTGTTTTCTGATTTTGAATAATTCAGGGTAATAAATTGTTAATAGTTTATATTTGTAAATTTATATTACTAATAAAATAAGTTTTTATATTTCTATTAAAAAAATTAATGGTACGTATTAAATAAATTTCTACAATATATATATATATATTTGTGATTAGACGTCGAGTGGTAATTTCCGGTGAAGAATAAATATGTTTTTGATGTAATTTAATAAAGAAAATTCTGGGTTACATTGTAACATTTAATGACTTGCATATATTTTCCAATACAGCATAAAATTCCCACTGTTTTAATTTATGTAATTTTTTTATTAAAAAAAAAAAAATAATGTATAAACATCTGATAAACTATTATTGCCGGTTTTAGAAAGGATTGGTTTGCTTGGCATTTCTCCCGCTACCACCCCATTCGGACGCCCTGAAGTATAAGACCGAATGTCTGTGTCACAAACGGGTACTGAGCCACGAAACAGTTTAGCGACCAGGGTCCTAAATAGCTTCTAGAGCTTACCTAACAGCATGAGCGGACTAACCGCAGTGCCATACACAACCGGCTTACGTGTCCCAACCGCTCAATTGTCACATATTTACTAAAATGGGTAGATGCACCCCGTCAACTACTAAAAATATTTATGATATCCATAAATTAAAATTTACTTCGTCTAGACAGCAATTCGCTGCCACGCCTAGGTCGTTGAGTGCTAGCAAGTACATCCACCACATTAAAACGCTTGTAGCCTTAATTGGCTGGTGGTCAACTATATATCTAATTTTGTTGTTAGCTTCCAACAGCAGTGCGGTAGGAGTCTTTCCCTTAACTAAACTACTGATATCGGTTGAACATAGCAACCGCATAAAGGAACTCTCACACGGTCCGACAATGCGGCTCTCGCCACATTGACTCGCCTCTTGTGAGTGGCCAATTTTCCCCTTTACCTCTATGTTCCAGGGTGGCCCGGTCTCTAGCCTCCTCAAGAGCAGGGCAGTCAAACACCAGATGTTCATTTGACTGGGCCTCCTCGCAGAAGCATAGCTCATCAGCTGCCAGGCGGATCCGAAACAGATATTGGTAAAATTGATAAAATTAACATGGTTGGTGAGCACCTGGGCACCCGTTGCCCTTAAAAACGAACTCGAGGCATATCATCCCCCCAAATCCCGTATATACTTATACAGAGATCTTCCCTTAGTCGTGGTGTCCCATTCCAGCTGCCATACTTCCATCGTAAAGCTCTGCAGCCTCTTCCGCAGGCGGGAGATGGGGAACTTAACGAAATTCAGATCCGGTGCATTTTGATCACCGCTCAAGATTCTCTGTTAAAGAAAATATTCTGGTAAACTAAAAAATATGTTTCTGAAAAAATTCTATTCGTTACAAGTGTATTGAAAATGTATAATCTACATAAAATGTTTTCAAGAATCTTATTTTTAATTCTAAGATCTATATTTAATATTGAGCAGAGTTCGTTGTTGCATAATAGTTCTGCTTACGCTTTTGATACCTGCATTATTCCGTCTCTCCTTTATAAACTTTATAAAATTTTTCTTGATATCCCCAAAATTTTGTAATTTCTGGTATATTATTTACTACTTACATTTTTTAGCATTTAATTTCCTATTATCATCCTTTCTTTAGTCATTCATTGTTTTACTCGTATTTATTTTATAAAACCCACTTCATTGAAATCATTTTCAAATAGTGGATAGCAATTTATATTATAAACAAAAATCATTTAATTGCTAATTTTAATTAGTTTCAGTGTAATACGAAACTACGAGGAAACTGATACTATTATAACTGATAAGCTAATTTTATTAAAAATAATTGATGAATAAAATAAATAATTCCGTAATCTAATTAAATCACTAATTAATATTATTATAATTAAAGTTGTGTAACTTCAATTGGTTTAATTTTACTTCCTTGTACGAAGTAAATGAAGTATTGTGATCGCGAAAAATTTCGGTTTTCAAATTTAAACGGAAATATCCATTTTTACCATTCCTGTATCTATTTTAACAAGTCTCGGCGTGACTTCTGTACGTACGTATGTATCTCTCGTAACTCAAAAACAATTATCCGTAGGATATTGAAATTTTGGATTTAGGACTTTTTTTAAACCCATATGTGCACTTTCCCTTTTGATTGCAATCGACTGAGCCAAAAAAGCCCAAAATCAAAAAAAATTTGGATTTTGGAATTTTTCTTAACTGCAGTAATCGGCTCTCATCAAGAGCTTTTCAACGATATACCATATAAGTTGTGTTATTTTAATTGGTTCCAGAGGTATAGGAAAATAAAATATTAATACTAATTTTATAAATTTTAAATTTATTATATAAATTAATGAAATATTTGTATCTTATAAGGGGAAGGCACATTGGTTCGAATGCGACTTCATTTCCTTTTTTTTAATGTAAATATATTTATTTATTAATAATTATTAACCTTTGATTGTAAAAAGTGTTTACAATAAATACTAATTCAATAATAACAATTTTTTTAAGAAATATGAAAATAACAGAAGTTATTAATGAAAAAAAAATATTATGTACTTTTAAAAATATGTATATGTAATTTAATTTGCACACAAGGAAGTCATCTGGTGTCCACATCAGATTTGGTGAATATAAGATATATAAGACTTACATATTACATATTATTACTCATAATAGAAGAATATACACATGGAAAAAGCCAGGTGATACTGCAAGGTATCACATACATTATATCATGTTTAAGCAAAGATTTAGAAATCAACTCAAAGCTTACCCTGGAGCTGATATTGACAGCGACCATAATTTAGTGATAATGAAATATAGACTGGGGTTTAAAAACCTGAAGAAAAGGTGTCAGATGAATCGGTGGAATTTAGAGAAGCTTGAGAAAGAGGAGGTAAAAAAGATTTTTAAGGAGGACGTCTCAAGAGGTCTGAGTAAAAAAGATAATGTAGAAAATGCAGAAGAAGAATGGGAGA
The DNA here is from genome assembly GCF_047948215.1 of Lycorma delicatula. Classification (NCBI taxonomy): domain Eukaryota; kingdom Metazoa; phylum Arthropoda; class Insecta; order Hemiptera; family Fulgoridae; genus Lycorma; species Lycorma delicatula. The sequence continues at coordinate 26,122,144 of NC_134459.1, read as the reverse complement.
ATGTAAAAAAGTAAATTCATAAATCACCTGAAGCGGACTTAGGCGGAACAAAGAGAATTGGTTGAAAACCTTGGATTTCAGACGATATATTTGGATGAACTTAGATGGATGAACGTAGAAAATAAAAGAATGCTAGTGATGATGAAAAAAACGGGTCTATCGACAGTTAAGAAATACCATAAACAGGTAGTGCAAACTAGTGAAAGAAGAGTGGATTAAAGAAAAGAGTTCAGAAATGGAAAGAGAAATGAACATTGGTAAAATAGACGGAGAATACAGGAAATTTAAGGAAAATTTTAGGGTACATAAATTCAAATCTGATAATGTGTTGTGGTGGAATATATTGAAGAGTTATATGGAGGAAATGAATTAGAAAATGTAGTTATAGAGGAAGAAGAGGAAGTCATAGAGGATGAAAGGGGAGAAACAATACTGAGATCTGAATTTAAGAGAGCATTAAATGATTTGAATGGCAGAAAGGCTCCTGGAATAGACGGAATACCTGTAGAATTGCTGCGCAGTGCAAGTGAGAAAGCGATTGATAGATTATAAAAACTGGTGCGTAATATTTATGAAAAAGGGGAAGTTCCGTCAGACTTCAAAAAGAGTGTTATAATCATGATACCAAAGAAAGCAGGAACAGATAAATGTGAAGAATACAGAAAAATTAGCTTAACAAGCCGGGCATAAAAAATCTCAACTAGAATTCTGTATAGAAAAATTGAGAGGAGAGTAAGTGGAAAAAGTGTTAGGAGAAGACCAGTTTGGTTTCAGGAAAAGTATAGGGATAAGGGAACGAATTTTAGGGTTCAGATTGATAGTAGAAGGAAGATTAAAGAAAAACAAACCAACATACTTGGCATTTATAGATCTACAAGAGGCATTCGATATAGACTGGAATAAAATGTTCAGCATTTTAAAATTAGGGTTCAAATACAGAGAATCTTGGAAAGCTGCATCAAACCAGTCAAATGATTGAAGACAAAAAAAAGACTTACATTTATTTAAAGTGTAATAAAGGGACTTCTGCTCTAATCTAATATTTCAGGAAAGATTACTGAATTAAAAAAATATAATGTTAGTTATTTGATGTTAATAAAAACTAATATTTTAGCAATTAACTGTCCACTTTTTTTAAAGAATTGGAGAACCGTATCTCACTTTCAAATGAAATAAGTTTAATTGAAGTGCAGCAAAAATGTGTATATGTAATTTAATAAGCGTACAAGGAAGTCATGTGGTGTCCATATCAGATTTTTTTAAATTTAATTTAAACCAATGAATATTTATTTAAATTTTACAAACTGAAATTCTATAAATTTAATTTAAAAAATGTTAACATCTGAGTATATATCAAATGATTACAAACCATTTCGTATAATTTTCAACAACAACAAAACATTTATTAATTTTTTTTTTTGTATTGTATAAATTATATTATTAAAGAAAGGTTTCCCATTATATTTCTTTTAAAGAAATTTAAAAAAGAGTTATTAAAAAGAAATTTAAGAAAAAAAGAAAATTAAAAAGAGCTTAATAATTAAAAAGAGCTTAATAATAAAAAAGTGAACGATCAGTGTAAAAGAATATATTATATAAATAAGTGTATTTCAAAAAGAAATTTATTTCATCTGAGAATATAGTAACACATTAAGTAAATATATTAATTCAACGGAATTTATGAATAAAATATCTTTTGTATACAGCTTTCAATTTCTTTTTTTTTTAATTAAATGACTTTGAAATACTATGTACTTTTTGTTTAAACTTTGTATTTTGAATGTTAAAACATTCCACACAATATAAAATAAAAATAGTACTTTTTTACTGCAAATATATATTGTATAAAATGACCTTTAAATAACTTTTCAATCGTTAAACATAGAAAAATGTAATTTAACAAATGATCCTACATCAAAATGATCTATGTTTCGGATGGGACCACCAAAGTCAACCCATCCACTGGTACAACAAAAAATTTTTAATAAAAATGTAAAAGGCAAAAAAATGTAACACATCATTTAAAGGTCATTGAAAAACAAAAATTATAACGTAAAGCAATTTGTTCTACGAAAACCTTATCCAAAATGGCGACCATTCAATAAGTTTTTCAGCTAGTTTCCAAAGTGGCTTTTAGTATGCTCCGTATGGAAAAATAAATTAATAAAATACTATATTTTCCATTGGTGAATAATTATTAAAAGGGAACGTAAACCGCTCTTGAAATAAGTTGTGTAAAACATTAAATAGAAGGGAATTTTTCGTGAAAAGAAGACAGTTAAATTGTCAATAAATTATTATATAAAAATTTTCGTTTTTCGTTACCCTTTAAAATAATGTCTCACAATCCTAAACTTTCCATTTAAAATGTTTGAGTTGCTTCCTCCTGGTTAATTGAGGGGTGGTGAATTCATATCAAAATATAAATCGTTTCCAGGTAAGAGCATTTCCTAAATTAAATTTTTCTTTGTTTAACAATTGAGTAGTTAAGGGTTGAAATATTTTGTTAAAAACTGCTTATTAAAAATAGTGTACTAGAAGGTGCTAGTAAAACTTAGGCACTGATTGAGGACATCAAAATAAAAGTGTTTATGTGGACAAATTTCCAATCTGCTTCATTATCCCTCTTACAAAAAAGTTTATTTATGAGCCAGTATGATTTTATGGTACACAGTATTATGTGGATTAAACTTTCATTCAGCAATTTGCCTACTTCATAAAGTTTCTTTGTTTTTTTCCAATAAAATTTTATTTCTTATGAACATAACTAATTTAATGAAATTTGATAAATATTTACATAAAACCTTCTAAAAAATTAGTAAGTTGTAAAATTTAACTTTTAAATTTAAAAACCGGTGAATCTTTTAACTATTTATTCATTAATAGTTCCGTAATTGTAATTTTAATTAATTATTGTGTTTAAGTATTTTATTGTGAACGAAGTGACACAACATTTTTTTTCAATCGGTTGATAATCGGATGAGACATGGATAAATTTGTTAAATTGGATAATAAAGATGATGTAGTCTGACAATTTTCACTTCCTGTTTTCACTTCCTTTACTAATTGAATTAGAAATAATTTCATACATGTATATATATTTTACCTGTATCATGAAGGAAATTTTTTGTGACAAGACTATCGCTTAAAATAGGTTCATCCAATGATAATCCTCAACGAATCCAAAAAAAATTAATATGAATAAATACAAGATAAATACCATGAATAAATATTACTAACTATGAAATAACTGGATAATATTTGGTAGGTCTTTAAATATAAAATATCTTCACACTATTAATCAGGTTGGATACGTAAATAGAACAGAAATAAATAAAACTTTAACTTTAAATAGAACAGCAATCAATGAAACATGAAACTTTTTATATAATAACCATACATCAATAATAAACGTAAGCATCCATATATTTTAATAACCGAAAATAAAACAAAAATAATTATAAGAAATTTTATCTCCAACAAACCGAATCATTATAACGCGGTCCATCAGCCAGATCAAGTAAATGGTGTCTTTTCAGCCTAAATAACATCCTCACGGGTGGTGATGAAGCGCGGGGACTCTGGAGTCCCTGAGCTAAAATATTGAGTCCCGGCGGGGTCGTCCCTCTCCGGAGTTCTCCCGTTAGAGGAAAAACACAAAGGACCGAGTCCCGGTTGCTGGGTGATGGAAGCCGGGAACGGCATAGCCGGGCCTGGCGTTTCCCTCGTCTGGCGACTAGAGGCAAAGGCACCTTCCGAAACCGTGTTCATGCTTAATTAGGAGTCTGGTTCCGGAAGGCGGGGGAAAATAAACATCCTCACTGTTGTCAAGTAAATTCAAAGCTAAATGATTAGCATGCTTCTTCAACCTGAACACGTATCTTGAAAATAGGCGTTCAACTTCTCGAACGTATGGAATGCCTCTGTAAACGTATATCTCAGTTCTACTCGCGAACCACGGCGCTTGGGTTATGTTCCGTAGTATTTTATTCTTTAACCGTTGAATGATCTCCGCATTGCAGTTTCTGGTTGTGCTTCAGAGTTCAATTCTGTAAGTCCATAGCGGCTTCAAGAAATTCTTGTAAAACAGAATCTTGTTGAATAAAGGAAGTTGAGATCCTTTATCCAGTATCCAGTAGATCTTTTTAAAATTAATGTCAAGCAACCTCCTTTTCTCTCTTTCATGATCTTTACAAGTTAAACGGCGATCAAGGTAGAAACCCAGATACCTTACCTTACTGGCATAAGGTATTCTGACACCGTTTAAGTGAAGGAAATTGAGTTTAATTTTTGTTTTAATTTCTTTGTTCTGATAAATTATACTTATCCAATCTATAATTAAAATTTAAAAAAAAAGTATGAACGATTTATTTCTTTTGAAATTATCCAAGGAATATTTTAATTACAATAGAACAGAATAAAAAAAAACTAAGATAATATTATCTAAATTTATACGATTTTCACTGTAATCTGGCCGCACAAGAAAGGAATTACTAATATTTCAGAAAAATAAAAGTAACATAAAGATTTAAATTACCTTTAATCAAAACATAAACATAATAAATTGAAAATCTCAAAAGAAATATTCTAATAATTAAGCAAAAGAAAACAGTTTTATTAAAATAACGTTTAAATTCATAAAGCTCATTGCTTCCAATTTTTCTTGATATTATTATCTTTTCTTTTCGAATTTATACAAGGAAAATTATTATTACTAAATTCGTACAAGAAATGAGTTAGAGTAAAAGATCCTATCCTTGGAATTTAGCTTATATTGTATTCAGTGTTTCTAAAGCTAATTTATGTATGTTCTAATTTAATTTACTTCTTATAAGAAACCGTGAAAGATTTCAAGAAAAAACTGTTTTAAGGGAAATAATGGAATAAAAGCACAGAAAATCTGGGTAAACAAAATTATGTTGCTTTTAAACGGTAAAAAAAAAAAACTTATTTATTATAAAAATCAAAATAGTCGATTTTCTTTTTACTAAAATATTCTACGAATACTCAATGAAGATTCACACGAGTGGATATTTGTGTAAACATATAGTTTTACTGTAAATCCTTTTTTATAAAATGGTTTCCAAGGTTTATTTTTTTAATACATTTTTTAGCAAAACTATAATCAATGTTGAGTCATTACATTTTCAATGTTTAAAAAATTTCATTTAGACAGTTTAAATTGTGTTTAACTGAATACATATGTATTTTTTTTCTTTCATAACTTTTCATAAAAACGGTCTAATGGTTCAAAAACTAAGGAGAAAATAATAAATGATAATATTTATCCTTTACCTTTTTTTTGAAATTTTGTAGATAGGAATTATAATAATAATAATTTAAAAATGATAATTTTTTAATTAGTTATACACTGGCTAATTATTTATTCTAATTTCTCATTTATGTACTTTAAAATTAACTGAAAAATATATTGTTATGAGACACATATACAGCGTGTTTCAGAATTATGTTACCACTCAAATGGCAGATATGTTCCTGGTCATGAAATGTGTATTTAAATGAAAGTTCCCATACACATATCGTTTACAGTTTGGTCGTCAAAGAGGTAAGCAATCATAGCGAACACATAACAAACATACACAGGCATAAACACTAGTTCTAATTGAGAGCTAAAATTCAATATCGTACATGTTTGGTGCATGATTAATAGATAGATAAATAAATATTCATCCCAGTTGAGTGATAACCTAATTTTGAAACACTCTGTATAATACCTAACTTGCGAACTTTTAATTTTTTTTTCGATCTGTTATTACGTCTGTTCACAAATCCCATTTCAAAGAAAGGGTAAAATCTTATCTGAATTGTGTGTACATATATTTTTTTTAGCAATAATATACGATTATTGTCTCTATTTTAAACAGTAGTATTAATAATTAATTTCAAACTTTTGTCGATCTCCATGAAGAAGTGGTAGCGTCTCGACCTTTCATTCTGGGGTTCTGGGTTTGAATCCCGGTTAGGCATGGCATTTTTCATACTCTATAAAATTCCACTAGCATACTCCCATGTAAAAGCTTCTCTGTAAGCTTGTATGGCGAATTAATGCATCAAGAAAAACTATAACATTTCTTTTTACCAATAATATACATTTTATACTATAAGGAAATATTATATATATACGAGTATAGAATATTACAGGTGTTTATAAAAACTTGTTTAAAAATTCAGAGGATGGTCTCCCACATCAAAATAAAGTAAAACTTCATATTAACGTATGTCCGGAAACGTTTAGTTTATCGCCACTTTGTATTTTTAACATAAAAATTTATTTCCCAAGAATGGTTAATCGTACCAAGCTGAAATTTTTAATACTGCTAGGATAACTAAAGGTTTACTTGTATAAAAATAATAAGCCTAATCTCTCAGTCCATTTCAAAATGGCGACCATGCAGACTATATAATTGTTAATATCTGCAATCGCTGGTTTATTTAAATCTTATGTTATTATAAAAATGTTAAACATTTTATGACAAAAAACGACACCCTATTTCTTCAAATCCGTTCCTAGATAACAAAGTTATTACAAATTTTTTGAAGTGAATAACTCTAGATTAAAAAACCAGTTTTCGTTTCCTCCCGAATAAAATTAAATGACATGATCTCAAATGTAATAATTTTATTAATGTTATTAGGTAATAAATTGTAATAATTTAATAATATTGAAAATACGAGTATTACAATAAAAAAAAATGTTATTGAAATATGAAAATATTGTAATAAGAAACGATATTAATATTGAAAAATAATTCCAATTAAAACAGATATTTTAATTAACAGATCATTATTGTAGATGTAATTAAAAAATAATACCCAGATTATCTTTTGCTACTGACCAAGTCAATACGTTGATCGGTGCTGTGCGAGTTAATTAATCTTTTTTTTACCGTTCTATTATTCCCCATTTTTATGATTTCTTAAGACTGGTCTTTTATTCACACAATTGTTCATTATTGTAGGTCTTCACTTATTTTAAATAAAACAGAAAAAAATATTAATTTAAAAAATAGATTTGAAACTTTGCAATTAATAGTTATAGTCTGTAAAGTGTTTCCTGTAAGCAAATGTAGCTATTAGATTTTTCTATCAATACTGTATGATTAATTTATAAATACGCGTTGTTTCAAAGCTGAAAAATTTTAATTGCCCTACTGTTGGACTCATCTATACTTTGGCTAAAACTGAAACAACTAATCTTTCAGGACGAGTGGTAGAAAATAAGCGATGTTCTCTGCTTGTCGTTAAATGACTAGGCTACGTGAAAATGTTACGTAATAGTATGAAACATTTAAAAAATCATTTTACTAACCAGAGATAAGCGCCGAACGATAGACTTTAGTCCTCTGAAACCATTCGGGAATTTACTTAACGACCGTATATCGTACGACTATGCTTATTTAAAACGTTTATTTCATTTATTTATAAATTCCTTATTCTATTTGTTTAATAGATTTTATTTAGGTATTTTTTCTTTATAAAGAAAAAAATTTCTTTATAAATAATCTGAAAAGGGAAATACAAAGGTTTCTGGGTGTTATTCTCTTCTCAACCCAGTCGGAAATACATCTGAAAATTACTAGTCAACATTTTGTAATAGAATAATAAAAAAAATAAAAAAAAAACAAAAAAACAACTTATGTTTTTAAGTAAAATATAAATATTTATTTTCAATCGTGATGTAATGTTAAAAAAGGAATTAGTAAGTGTAGATAAAAGTTATAAATTGTAAAAATTAAACTGACACGAATGACTTACAGGAAAAAAAGCGAAAACTTATTTTTTTTTGTACGAAACGATACTTCATGTGACTTGTGGCATAGGCTTATTTATCAAGAGAAAAAATAGTATATGTCAAACTAACATACGATGTATAATATTTCCAGTTTTTAAGACATTGAAGGATGACAAAATATAACTGTTGTACTCATAATTTAGATTCATATTTCTCGGAAAACACGTAAATTTAAACAGATTTATTCATAAATAAAATAAATCAATACATCGGGTTTTATCTTAACAATTATACAGTACAAGTATGCTTATTATTTTAAGTGAAGTTAAATAATAAATATGATCTAAAGTGAATTTAAGAAAAAAAACGACTCTAGGAACAAAAATTCTCCTTTTTAAGTTAGATTTTGGTTTTACTTTTTTTTTGTTCATTACTTAAAGAAAAGAACTTATTATATTTACATAAAAATCAAAATTTATATATATTTGAATGAATATATCGAGGTTCACTTAAATATTAAGAATCGCTAGACAGATTTGAAAATTCTTCTTTTTATCGAGCTATAATTATAGCACAATCTAATAACTTCATTATTGAATGAGCAGTGAAGCTTGCTCAGGACTATTTTCAATTTTACAGCATTATGTTTTTGTATAATACAGTGGCGGCAACTGAAAAAAACGAATTAAACAGAATAGCTGGAAACAGGATAATAATTTTATTCTATACTCTACCTCATTCAAGAATATGGTACCGTATTATTGGTTAAACCGTATTCGGTGTAACCAAATAAATACTAAAATGTCAATGCAGATAATAATTTTTAGTATTTTTTTTTCTTGAGGTTTTTAGAGGCATCGACTACTTTTGGTCATTAGCCACATCCCACTTCAAAAAAATGGAAAAATAAAGGTTCAGTATTCAATTTCATGAAACGAAAATGTTCAAAATTTGCATTCTTCTATAACTTATATCCAAAAAATTACTTTCTAGGCTTTCCTTTCGGCCATCCTTTCTTGCGTTTCTCCATTCTTCTGACGGCCTCAACCTCTGATGACAGCGTATCTGAGGCCTCAGACATGGCATCGTCTTCCTCTATTTCGGATGCCAGTGACGTTCTGCGGCTGACGTCAGTTGATGAAAGTTTCGCCGGTGCTTTTAGCATCTTTGCTAGCGAATCTAAACTAATAAGCGATGATGTCTCCGCGGCGGATGAGCCGGACTCTATCTCTACTGCAGTACTGGGTCCAGCTGAAATAGATGCTCTCACCGAAGCTGATCTTTGCGCTTTTGGAGGCTCTATTGGTACAGGTTTTATTTCATCTGCGTCTGCTGCTTTTTCTATAATAACTTGCACCTCCATTTCCGCAGATTCAGATTTTCTTGTCACAATTTCTTTAAACTTTTGACTAGGCGACGGAGTGATCCGTTTCTCTTTGCTGGATAAGTCAAGATTTTTAATTCTTACTTCAGTTGGTGGCTTAATAATCGCAGGTTTAGCTGGTGATTTAAACTGTGCTGGTGCGTCTCTGATGTCAACGGCGTCAGTCCGGGGATGAGCCTTCTCATCTTTACTTTGTTTTCTCTGATGAGTCGACTCAATCTTTGAATCAATGATTCTTTCAATCATTGTCGCAAGACTTGGTGCCATCGTGTTAAGCAACTGCTCCACATTAATTTTAGATGTGGAAGGGGCAGCCGCTGCTTCTGCGTAAGAAGTCGATGGTCGTGGTGTACGTTGATTAACAATCTTCTTCGCTTCAGGATAACTGGCCTTCTGAAGCGTTTTAACTTCCTGAATCGCTGTTTCTAATTTATATGTAGGGCAGTTTCTTGAACGACAATTGTGATGCCCTTTACAGTTAACGCAGGTTGGAGGGTCTTTACATGGGTCCCCCTCATGTGTTTTCTCTCCACATATGCATATTTCCCGCGCTTCACATCTAGATGCTGTGTGTCCGAATCGTTGACACTTAAAACATCTCATCGGCTGCGGAATAAAAGCCGATGGATGCCAGCTCGTACCTTTTCAGAAAGATTCGGCCTATTAAATGTTAAAACATGAGAGGCCGAAGGAACAACTTCACCATTTCTTCGCATGGTTAGTCTGCGACACTGAGTCACTCCCTGACTCGACATTTCTTGTACAATTTCTTCTTCTCTACAATTAAGAAGATCGCGACAAACAACAACTCCTCTGGATGAGTTCAGTATGCTATGCGGTTGAACAGAAACCACAAATTCACCAATCTTCTTCAACACCTGGACTTTCTGACTTTGCATGTCGTTCATAGTTTCGACGTGCAATCCATTAAAAGTCTTTTAAAGGATTTCTTTAACGGGACCACCAGCACAATTTGTAATTTCTCTTGCGATTAAGAATGGACTAACTTTTTGAAAGTTTCCATTCTCCTTTGTAATAATTAAAAATCTTGGCTTAGGTACGCTATAGCCAAATAAACTTTTCTTTAATTCTTTACTGATTCTATCAGCATCTTTCTTTATCTTATCCCTTACTTTTCCTTACTTTTTCCTCTTCTCTTGTGGCGAATCGGAGGTTTCTAAACGAGGGTGTTTACGCACGTAAACACCCTCTGCAGAGGGTGCACGTGGCAGATGGTGCATACCCTCTGCCACGTTAGTTTGTTCAAGAATATTCAAGAACATAAATCCCTTCTGTAGCAAGGCTAGCCGCCGGGGTACACCCCCACTCCAGGGCTACTAACCTTGGAGGTCCGATCCTGTACTCCGGTGGAACCGGCATATGTCCTGGCAGAGAGCGGATGCGCAGTCTCTGCACTGACTCCAGGCTCCTACTCACCGAAGCTTTCAGAGCTCCCATGCACCGACATACATGGGCACCATTGCTACATGCTTGCCATCGCAGGGGGCATGTGGACAACGGAAGGGTCTTCGTTACACCTGCAATAACATTGACCCTGGCCGCCACGTCGCCAGCTCCAAGAGTGGTATGAGTCCATTTCCAAAATCGTTTATTATTCCATTTCCTGCAGGTAGCCGAAAAATCCAGTCCGTTTAGTGACCTGAAGTTGGAAACAGGTCAAACGTAAAAAGCATAACCGAGGAATTTACTCGGAACCCCGTTAGCCAGCTATATGTAATGTACGTAAGTACAGCTGTTGCCGCCCTGGACGTGGAACATAGATGTTGTGTTCCGGACGTGGGGATTATCTACCTCAGGGCTTTAGTATTATTAGATAATAACTTAATAAAATGTCCGCTTAAAAACACTATAGACTAATGGTGCTTAATTTAAATTTCTATGTAAACAGAAACAAATACATAATTATTTTTTACTAATTATCTTCTCTTTCGCCCTTCCAGCGTGTTTTTGGATAGATTAGGAAATCAAAGAGCACTTGCTTTCCGCTATCTTCTGATCACTACTGATAAAACAACTAAATCACTTTCATATTCCTTCCACCGACTAAACTAGAAAAGGGAACGAACAAGGAACCTTCCATACACAAGCGGAGTAAAAAAAAAACTACTTCCACTAGCACGCCAAGGTCGGCACTGCGGGAGCGACAGTTCTCTCACTCTCTTCCTCCTAGCCTCGCTTGCAGCATCCTATGTATCCATGCGCACAACAGCCGAACACCACGCCGTTGGAAACTGTGAATCGCACAGTTGCATACAAAGATTTTCCGTATCTTTTTCATAAACTGGGGGATGCCTACTGACATTAAGCTTTAGGATTATATGTTGTTCAAGTATAAAGAGACACAACCGAAGTATTGTAAAGAAAAAAGGACACATTATATTAAATGTAACCGACAATATCAAGTGTAAATAGAGAATGCTGCAGTTCCACAGTGCCTATACGCGAGCCGCCACTGGTGTAATAATATTTTCATTCGTTGACTAGGTCAAGTAACAAGAGATAACAATATAATTCTTGCTAGTGAAATTTATAAAATATTTTTAATTTTATTTTATTATTTCATTTATAAATAGCGGGTAAAGTATTCTGGAGATCTCAGTAACAATATTGTACAATTATCGTCATAAATTTTAACCGCCTAGCTAATGAATCGTACAGAATCGCCGTTCGCGTAAATAATGAAGTGAACAATATATTTATAGGTACTGTAAGTTATTCGAATTAAAAAACATGTTATTTTGATATTTTAGAATTCGCGCATCATCTAAATTCTTACTAGTAAAGATTTGATACGTTGTTTAAAACTTTGGATAAGTATAGATAGGTCCGTTTAAAACTTTTAGGATCCTAATAAAAACACCATCGTTTGATGAATCGTTCAAGACTAAAGAAATGAAGAGCAATATTTTCGTTAATAATCAGATAAAGAATAAGAAATTATACGGTAACAGGACTCTTTACAAAATAAAGAAGGCATCATTACTTGATTACATTTCAGAACAAACAGAAAATATTTTAGCCACAACTATTGTGAGTAAGCGAGTGAGATGTTTTTTTTCGCAAGCGCTATTAATATTCTATTTTACCAAAAATTATTAAATGAACATATAACTAAAATTAACAGTTTATGTGTTAATTAGAATAATTTACACGATTGAAATCTTAGCTGTATAGAATTTAGTAATGTTATTTTTAAGAAGAATTTTTTTTTCTCTAAACTTTTTGAATATCACATGATATCGTATGGCCACAGACTGGCCAATAAAATAACACTAAAAACTACTCTCTTAACTCCTTTTGAATCTTTTTCTAAAGAATTCGCTCAGTTAAAAGCTGTGTCATAAAAAGGACGCTGTTTTCAATATGATACTTCCTGGAAATTTCCTTTCGATACTGAGTTTGGGTTATATAACATTTGAGATCAGTTCTATTTGCGCCTCTTATGCGTATTAATTACACAGCTAAGTTTTTTTACTAAATAATTAATACGTGTATAAATGCTATATTAATTTTATAATTTTCTTTTTTTAATTATATTAATGTGTTTACAACACGAGTATTCTTCAATTTATTCAACACTTATATAGTCCATTACCTTAATTAAAATATATTGTTTACGAGGAACAAAAATAGCCGAGCGTTTTGGACTATCCTTATTTCCACAAGCTGTAACATTGAGGCGTTCACTAACCTATGAGTGCAGGCATAGATTATATGTATATTTTTATTACTATTATTCCAGCATAAATAATTCAGTATATTTAGTTCAATTAAAATATTTTCATCAAAACTATAAAAAAAAGATAATGTTTTTTTCATTGCAAACTCTGATATAAATAAAATAATTATCTTTATAATTTTATGTTACCGATTTTAATTATTTCTTTCTTTTTATAGACAAACACAAATGTACGGGTAATTTATGTCAGCTTGTATTAATTTTGTAAAATTTAATTTAAATACTTTGATTACGCATCAGTCAATCAGTTTCCGACGACCAAGTTGACAGGAAACCAAAAGTGAGAGGCAAATGTAAGAGACGCAATAGGCAACTCAGAATTTGAAAGTATTACATTAACCGGTCAGCAGAATGGTTTATGAATTAACCACACATCTCAGGAATTGTCGACCTGAGACTGTGCAAGACACACTTCATTTACATTCATACATATCATCCTCATTCATCATCTGAAGTAATACCTTACAGTGGTTCCGAAGGCTAAACAGAAAAGAAAGAGTCAGCAGAATGAACGTCGAGGAAATAGTTGTAGTTATAAACAAATATTTTTTTTAATAACGAAGTACTTGGTGATTCCTTTATTAGAAGATGTTTGAAAAATAAAGTTTACAGTTTTTACTTCCTTTTACGAAATAAAGGAATTATTATGAGACGAAAAATCTCGATTTTCAGATTTTAATGGAAATATTCATTTCAACCATCCCTGAATCCATTTTGACTAGTTTCGGTGTGACGTCTGAACGTATGTATCTCGCAGAATTCAAAAACGATTAGCCGTAGGATGTTGAAATTTTGGATTTAGAACTGTTGTAACATTTAGTTGTGCACCTTTTTTCTTAATTGTAGTCGACTGGACTAAAAGTTTCCAAAAAGATCCAAAATCCAAATTTTTTAGATTTTGGACGTTTTCTTAACTGCAGTAATAAGCTCTCATTGAGAGCTTTTCAACAATATATCATAACTAGTACTTATTTCCATTGGTTCCAAAGTTTTAGCCAAATAAAATTTTAATTATTGAAATAATTCGATCTTACAAGGGGAAGGCACATCGGTTCAAGTCCGACTTCATCTCCTTTTTTTAACTTTTTTTCAATTTAAATATACTGATTTATTAATAATTATAAACCTCTGATTGTAAAGAAAAATGTTCAATATCCGAAGTTATTAATGAAATAAAATTTTATGTGCTTTTCATTAAAAAAAAAACGCGAATGTGTAATTTAATAGGCCTATCCATGTGATGTCCACATCAAATTTTTTTACAAGCAAGAATATATGACCATTATTTTTTTTTAATTTTGTAAGAATGTGTATAAAAATATCTGATTTTTTAAAAAAATATAATGAGATCATCAATAAGTGGCCGAAGTTAGAATTTTAGATCTTGCATTTCTCATGAAGAGAAACAAGTTACCCAAATAGTCATTCGCTCTGTGGGTCGCCGATGTTATCTTGGTTGCCGGAAAGTGTTAGTCGCCCCGACCAAGTGTGTATGGAATCATATTAATCTTTAATTTTAGTTATTACTATCAACTTGGTCGCCGTCAACTGATTTCCTAGTTTGCAACAAACCTTACGGTTATCACCAAAACCTTTAATTCCAAATTTCTAAGCACAAACAAAATTAATTACCAAAAATAAAATGTGTATTTAATGAGCCATGTATATTAGGTAAAGCCTATACATTCTTGCTTTGACCTTGATGTCATATCACTAATAATAATATAGATTTATTAATAGTAGATGCAGTAATTATACGAGGGTCATCCAGAAGGTAAAAACCGTTTTTTTTTTTTTTTTATAACAAAATTATTGTAGTTTTTATATTTATTTTAATACCTGCATCCTAATCTACTTTCTTTAACCTATTTCTCCATAATATTACCTCCTAAGTCCAAGCATTTCAGATTATGGTACTAATTTTTGTATCGTCAAAAAAGTCTGCCGCCGTCCATTAGCCACTCACAAACAGTTATCTTGATGTCATCGTCACATCATAGTGCTTCTCGCCAAGAAATTTCTTCAACCTTGTAAACAGGTGGAAATTGATTGGAGCAAGAACTGAACTAACGGCGGATGATCAAAGATATTCCCATCCGAAAATTTAAGGCGTTTACAAGTTTTTTTGCGGCATACGGAAGTGCATTGTTATAAAGCAAACCACTCCACGAGTCAAAAGATTACACTGGCGATGAAGTTAAATTGCACGACGAAGTTTCCTCAAAACTCTCGAATAAAAGTCAGCATTAAGTGCCTCCCCACAATACACAAGCTCACACAATAAGAATCCGCAGCAATCCCAAAAATTTGTGGGCCATCATTTTCCGTTTTGAAAGTACCTGTTTGATTTTTTGGGCTTTGAAGGCGATACCACTGAAGTGTTATCATTCACAGATTGAAGCTTACTTTCTGGTGTGTAGTACGAAACCCACATTTTATCACCAGTCACTATGTGATACCATTTCATCCCCAGCCCTATGGTACCCCCCCCCCCCCCGCAGGAATGACAAAGCAGCAGATATGCGTATTTTTTGTGATTGCTTGTCAACATTCTTGGAACCCATGGGACACAAATTTTCTGGTAATTTAGGTTAATAGTCATAATTTCATGTAACAGAGACCAGGAACATAAAGAAAATTTATCACTAAGTTCGTCTAACGTTAAACACCGATTCTTTTTAATATGTCTGTCATCTACTCTTTCCGCTGTTCAGTAATGATAGAAGGGCGTTCTGAGCGTTGATCTTTATGAATAGATGTTCTCCCTGCCATAAATAAACAACAAAACTTTCTTAAGTTTCCTTCATTCATAACATTCTCTTGATATACGGCACTAATTTAACGATGAATTTCCACAGGAAGAACAAATTGCGCAATCAAAACACGCCAATCTTATCTCACAATTGGCACGATTTCAATTTTTTTATTCATACAAACAAAAAAAATCACTCCGTGTCTCAGTATGGTTACAAAATTTCGTACAGCGCTTCTAGAATAAAAAATAAACCAGCTGGCAACATTTTAGTAAATAAATTTTGAATGCCATCCGTTATTTTTTTATAACTAAGTTTTAATTTTCCAAAAATCTCTTAAAAACGTGTTTTTTTTTTTATTTGAGAATAATAAAAAAAAAATTGTATGATGATAAGCAAATACTGTTTTATGCATTTTAAGCGGAAAAAAATTATGATTGTAAGGAAGTAATTAAATATTTCTACGATTTTTTTTTTTGACAACACAGTAAACCGAAAAAATCATCCTCCAACTTATGTGGTGTTTAGTATTAGTTTGTAGATTCATCAAATTCTTGAAAAAGAAATCTTTCTGAAGATTTAAAAAAAAAAAGAAGAAATATCAGAATTTTTTTAGATTTTCATACATGACTACTTTGACATTTCCGTCTATTTTTTCTTTCTTTGCCTCATAATAATAATAATAATAATTACAGAGCTATGCAGGATTTTGAATTTTTATACTTCAACTGGATAGAATATGACAGGAAAATTACGTGTAATACGGAAGACAAAAAGCTTGCAACATCTGTGATAAAAACGTGTAAGCCATCTAAAATCGGTTAAAGATTTCTGATGACTAGTTTTGCTAATCTAAATTAAATTACGTACATATAAAGGCAATAAAATATTATCAAATAAAAGTTAAACTGATTATCAAAATTTAATTCTACAAAATAAAGCGTTAAATATAGCCTTTATTTGAGTTAAAAGATCAATAGATTTTATGAACTTACTACATTGAATTATGTAGATTTCTACATGCATATTAATGATGCCTGTTTAACTGTATCATTAAACGGTTGGATGACTATAATTAATGCCGTAGAAACCGAACTGAATGCTTATTATAAATATATGCTTTTATATTAGCAGTTTTCCTGCGTGGGTGTATGAACATATGAATAAATGAAATGGAGTTATTTGGGTATTGATGTTCCAGTAAGAGCTTCATCGATCACAAATTTATACAATTGTTGTCTAGCAGCGGAAACTTCCGCTCTTAGAATTCACACACGAAATTAGAATTCACATTCAAAATAAGATCACAGATTTCTTTCCCCGATCATCGCAAAAATCAATATAAAATCTTTTATATCATTAAAATAGTCTACCAGAGCATTATTTTGAACTTTGTATATTTATTTCCAGGATTCCTTGAAAGAATGATGTCTGCATTAGAATATATGTCATTCTCAAAAATTTCCATGCTTGTTTATCGATGAAAACACATATTATATAGCACTCTTCATTACTTCTTATAAATGATTTTAAGTTTACCATGTCTTTCTTTCTTTTTTCTGTTTAGCCTCCGAAACCACCATAACCTATTACTTCAGAGGATGAACGAGAATGATATGCATGAATGTAAATGAAGTGTAGTCTTGTCAGTCTCAGGCCGACCATTACTGAGATGTGTGGTTAACTGAAACCCAACAACCAAAGAACACCGGTATCCACGATCTAGTGTTCAAATACGTATAAAAGTAATTGCCTTTCCAAAATATTTGAAGTCGAACTTTCGACTTCGAAATCAGCTGATTTACGAGGACGAGTTCACCACTATACCAACCGATGGGTCAAATACACCATATTTGTAAGATTCAAATTGTCATCACTTTTTTTTTACTCATATTACTGCTTTGCACCGGCTACTCTTTTTATAGTTGATTGGAAATTCATAGTTCTATTAGAATTACAAAATTAGGATACGTACGTGTACTATCGTAACTGTAAATTTAATAGCAATTTCATAATACTAATTGATCAATTGTGGTTAATGTGGAAATTGTACAATATAATTTATTTAAATGAAAAGAAAGGAAATACATTCTGTTTTATTATGTACATATAAAGAGTGTTATTAGAAGTTTCTGCCATAATTAAAGACTTATTCCCTTCAAGAAAAAGAATGAAAAATATTGATACAAAATATCTGGAAACGCTGGTACGTTTCCAGCGTCTGGAAACGCTTTATTTTCAAGTTGTGGGTAATTAAAAATCGTTGATGTAAAGGTCAAATAATGTGCATTCTAAAAGTGTTCGGACATAAATTATTGAACAAATGTAGTGGTTTTATTAGCAATATTACATGAAAAGTTGAAAAAAATTTCATGGCGATGATCTATAGATGCGACTGCTTTCTTGTTCTTCTTCAGGAGTGCATAATGAAAATTACGCAGTCGTATTTGCCGCCTTAGAAGAAGAAAAAAAAAGCAATCGCGTCCAGTAAAAATATGTATTGATATTGGCATTGACGACATTTTGAGTAACTAATGTAATATTATCATTATAATTTAATTAAATGGTATACTAAATAATTTATTTTGTTTATTTAAAAAAATTATCTACAGTGAAATAGGCAAATGTTTTAACAAATAATTTGTTGTGCAAGATTTTTTATTGTTTGATTTTTAATAAAATTAGGTTTTAAAAACATTTATTAGATTGTTATTGATTTTTAATTACATGGATTCTCTAATAATTAATTTCTACACAATTTTTTACTTTGGTTTCTGGGAATTTAACAAGGTAAATTATGCTAAGCTTAAAAAATCAAATTTTGACTAATTTTGGGGTTATATAATAATGTTCTTGGAAACTATCAGAAATACAGTTCTGGGTCATTCTTGTTTTGTTTACGTACAAGTTCGTATAAAACCGCTAATTTTGATAATAGTTTGTTTCCACAGGGTTTTTAGTCTAGCGTTATTTGATTTTTAAAACAGAAATCTGGATGAAATCTTTCATATCTCAAAAAACAAAGCGTTTCCAAACCTATGTTTGTGAGAACATTTTTTATTATTTTTTAAGAAGAATACTCTGTAAAATATGGCTTAAAGCACTTCTTATGGCATAAAGCACTAAGATATATTTTTACTTAATAATATTTTATCTATAATTTTAATAGATGTGTGTATAATAAATTTGTATTAAAGATTCACTACAAAAAGATTTCAATGACTACAGTCAGCTAAATACAAGGAAAAATGTTCTTGGTTATAGTATTTGATAGTATAACATCAATAATGCGATGTCAAGACATCGTTTCATTCGGCGGACAATTTAAATATTATTTGTTAATATTTAACGCAATAATCAAAAGATTTGTATGATGCAACAAAATCAAATGTTGTAACACTGTTGATCCGATCGTACCTATACGTACAGTACTTCTGTGAATGATGTTCCACTGCTCAGCTACTAGCGCATTGTCCGATCATAACCGATAATTGCCGATTAACAAAAATACTCTTTCGGTGTCGGCGAAAAATATGTTTACAGTTACAGTTACGCGCAGTACATATTGTCGTCTGCATGTTGCAACCTGTGTGGATGTCTAATGTAAGTTCTGTTTTAATTTATCAGTTAATCACATGTTTTATTATTCTTTTATATAATAAGTACGGCAAAGGATTACATTTCATTTTATTATAGTTTGTTTTATTATGTTTAACTACATAATCCATAACTACTTTAAAACATTCAAGACGTAATTATAACCTTTAAACTGGATTAGTTTACACTATAAAGCGAGTGTTAATTGTTTTACTATGCGTCCCCATCTTACAGTCTATAATTAAACCGTTAAAAGCTACTAAAATAACTGTGATTACAATTATAAAATTATTTTCTGATAATATAATGCGAATTTAATTTAATCTTATCTATTAATTAATATTAAATTTAAGTTGATTTTCACAATCTTCAACCGATGAAATGGAATGCTATTAAAATTTTATTTACCAGTTTTACAAATACGTATTTCATTTTCGAAAGTAATTAAACCAATGAATTTTTAAGGGACAACAAGTTCTGACTGTTACTAAAGAAATTAAATATGTTAGTACCGATTTCCATGGCGGAGTAGGTCTGAGCATTTCATCCGGAAGTCCTGGATACGAATCCCAGTCAGGCATGTCATTTTTCATACAGTATAAATTTCCGTTCTCATAGAACAAATGACCAAAGCAGTTGAGATCCCGTAATCTCAAATAATAAGTTAGTTTTCTTTTCTAGAGACAAGAGAAATTGTCTAAATATTTTTTTTAGTTCATAATACCACGAATGATTGTGTTTCATATTTAAAACTTTATTAACAGGAATTAATATTTAAATTGTGTGTGTGTGTGTGTGTGTGTGTGTGTGTGTGTGTGTGTGTGTGTGTGTGTGTGTGTGTGTGTGTGTGGAATTCTTATTTTTTATATTCACATTTTTGTCTTCCTCTATTTATTTATTTTATGTAATGACAGGTTACAGAGTAACAGTACAGTGACATGATGTTAACAGTACTGCGCAGTCTGGCATGTAAATGATAAATGTGTAAGTCTTGAACAGACTCAAGCTGACCATGGATGTGTGGTTGCCCCACACATGTGGTTGCACCAAAGAACACCACCTGTATCCATAGTCTACCAATCAAATCCATATAAAAGCAACTACTACCTGTACAAGAACTCGAACCTTAGAACTCTTGACTTCAAAAATCACCTGATTTTGTGATGAGTTTAATCTATTGATTTTACCTGCTACATAAACATTTCAAATTTCTTCGACCCATTTTATATTCAAACTCTCCTGTAATAATACTTTTCAATTTTTTTTCCTTTTTCCTCATCTACATTTTTCTAGTATTAAGTGCTACACTGGATATAACTGCATTCAAGAATTTTTTTCTAATTTTTGTATTTGAATTTCTGTTCCTAATGCTATGATTAGGGTATCTTATCACTTAAAATTTTTCCTTGCTCATAATAATCTACTTATGATGTCTGTATGCTTTCTTCAATACTTTTTAATACATTTACGGTACTTCAATACATTTATGGTATATATTGTATTCCCTATTCTCTATTCTATGACATTTCACTACCTTGGAATTAATATTATTTTATTTCAGACTTTACTTCTCTCTGAGGAATAAACCCATTCCATTCAGTATCTTTAACTATTCATATATGGTTTCTTTCAAAAGTACAGTATCAACAGGGAATTTTAACAGTTTTATTTTTCTCTTTGAATAGTTACTCAATTTGTTCTTTTCAATCTGGAATTACTTCTGCTATTAAATATTCAAAAACAATTAGGACAGACTGCATCCGCACGTAAAGAAGAACTTCTTTATGAATTATAGCTTGCTCTTCTTGATGTGATATAAGTACTATCAGATTTTTGAAAAAATTACAAAATAATTTTTCTTTCTCTTTTATTTAGTTCATATTTACTTTATTTTGTTTAAATTTTGTTCCATTCTGCATTATCAAAATATTTCTTCAAATTTATAAATGCCATGTAAATGTATTCTTTTTAAACCAACCTTCTAAAAGTTGATAATAGTTTTCGACCCATGTTCTTTCTGAAAATAAAGTAGTTTTCATATAGTACATTGCCTGTCATATGTTCTATTAAACTTTAAATTATTGTATTAAATATTTCTTATGCACAAGATTATAAAATGTAGACAACATTTATAATATATGTGCAACATTTATAATTTATCAGATTCTGCTTCATTTGGTATAATAATTCTTGACTTTATAAACTGAGGGTAATACTATTACCTTGTATTATTTATAATACTTATCATTTATTTATAATGTAAATAATGTATAATAATAATTGTTATTATTATTACAATAATGTAATAAATGTAGATAATTATAATAATAATGTAAATAATATATTTATAATGTAATAAACATTTACAAATGCAATTCTAATACTAACACCTTTCTATATCATAATATTTTTCTCCAAATCATAAAATATATATCTTTCAACTAACCTTCCTTTTTAATTTAACTTCCTGTTAATTTTATCTCTTTTATTCTCTCTTTCACCATATACTGCATTTTTTACTTTTTAGATTTATCTATCAGTTTTAGTGTATTATCAACAACCATAGTTTTTCCACCTACTGTTAAAACTGCTGTCTTCTACAATTTTATTTAACTTTATCCATTTGTTTTTAAAAATGTCATATTAACTTCTATATCTTAATTTATTATCTGTTATTTTTTTAACATTACAACACTCTCCTCTAGCGTGACTGCATCCCACCTGCTTATTCTCATCTTTTCTACAATTTCAGTATATAACCATTATATAATCTATCTAATAGCTTCTTGTAACTTCTGTTCTAACATGTACCTTCTACTTTTACGATTTTAAAATTGATGTTTGCTGTTGTTAGTTTATACTTAATGAAAAAATATTTCCTTTTTCATTTTTATGACATAGCCTATAATCTCTAATTGCTTAAATTCTCATCCCTCATATATTAGTCTCCTATTACTATTAAATTATCGGTACATACGTATTAACGGCACCACAGCTACAGCTTTATTTAAAAACAAAGTAGTCAATTGGATTTCGGTGGAAATGAACAGTCTCTTTATTAATTTTAATAAATGGTTATTTATATTTATTTATTTTATAAATATAACTTTACCGAACTTAACCTACACGCGCTTCGCTCGCTAACCTTGACTAATTAACACCGTAATTTTTTGAGTATTTATTTAATAATTTCAGTAATTATTGTAGTTATTTATCATTTAAATAATCAAAACACTCCTGTTAATTAGTTAAGGTTAGCGAGCGAAGCGAGCATAGCTTAAGTTTGGTTAAATTATATTTATAAAAAAATAAATATAAATAACCATTTATTAAAATTAATAGACTGTTTTGAATCTTTATTAAACTTTATATCGGCCCATTTTCCACCGAAATCCGATTGACTACTTTGTTTTTAAATAAAACTGTAGCTGCGGTGGCGTTAATACGTAAGTACCAAATTATCATCCCCTTTTACACGTTTAATTAAATTATTCATTTCTTCACACACCTTTTCTACTTCCCCATCTTTTGCTGAATGAGAATGGCATATATACCTGAACTACTGTATTATACTTCGGTTTTGAATTTATTCTAACTATAAAAATTCTATCATTGTATTTCTTGTAATAACACACTATTTTCCTTGTTTTCTTATTTATTACTACACGTACAACTGCATTTACATTTCTTGAATTTTGTATTTATTATCATCCTGTTATCCCCTGATCAAAATCTACTTATATTTTCTTTTCAACTCATTAATTCCTACTCTATATATATATATATATATATATATATATATATATATATATATATATATATATAAAATCAATCAGTTTCTTGTTTTGTATTATGTAGCCAGCCAATGTTATTAAAACATCTAATTTTTTATGCTATGATATGAAGAACACCTTTCTTTCTTTTATTCTAATTTATATTTTCTAATGATCTTTTGAAAAGTTGTTACTTGGAGATCTTATCAGGAGACTATTTTACCTTCAAATTATTTTATTTTAGAGGATGCCATTTATTGACACAACAAATAAAGAAAGAAAGAAAAATATTCACTTAGAATATACAACTGCAGTTTTCTATTGCTTCAGCTATGTGAACTCAAAAATATCAATTAACGGGACTGCTGTTCCCTGTTTTGGTAGCACCTATGCCACAAATATATATTTTTAAAAAGTATGAGGAGTATTTCACATTATCTAGAGGTAGTTGATGACCTGTTTCACATTATCTTTATCCATCTATAAGATAGTCTTAGTATTTATAAGTATCCCCTTACTCAGTATATAACCCCTTAGACAGTAACTTTTCATATCTCCTTAGATACTTTTGCTGCCTGTCCATGACTATTTATTCAAATTTCTTCCTACTCAAAGGCAACCATCATTCTAATGTTCTACCAATACCCACAACCCAGGATCATTCCTACAGGTAGGTTCCCAATCTATATTACAAGAATCTGATTTTTTTTTTGTAGTTTCATTTCTCTCTACACTTTTAACTAACTTTGAAAATCTTGCTATGACCAAATTAAGTAAACTTAGTCGTCTCACAATACATTCTACCAGTCTAGTTCATCTTTTTACAAGATTTTGTGGTAAGTTTCTGTTCTCTTCTTTTCATTTTAAGAGTAACTTATCTTATTTCAGTTTAAAACCATTTAAAATTTTATCAACTAACTTTTTTTCAACATCTTGCTGTAACACTACATTTCAAAAACAGTTCTGTTTTTCCTTTTATCTGTGTTTCATTACTATAAAGTGTTTGTACTCCACGTAAGTATTATTAAGAGTTTCATTTTAATTCTTAGATCTGTAATTGATAATAATTGATAAAAGTAAACTTCCTTTTATGCATGGATCCTCTTCTTGTTTGCACCAGCCCACTTTTGATGTTATTCTTTCATTCATCCTTTGTAATAATTTGCATTAATACCAAAATAATAAACTGCTGATATTTTGATTCATTATATTATTTGTTCTTATGTCTTAAAGTTTACTTTTTCATTATTTTCTTTTTCAACATTTCATCATCTTGATAATATTTATTTATATTTTTAGCTGTAGTTTTATTTTTTCTAATTGAATTTGTCTCTTAATAATAAATCCATGACCATTAGTATTTTATGTAATTTATTTTTGCTTTTGCCAAAGGAGCAGTAATTAACAAATCTTAGAATCTTTATTCTCTCCCCATGGTTAGCTATTATATTCAATTATATCCTTGAATATTATACCATATCATATAAAAATGTATTTTAATATAAATACAATATTTGTAAATGAAGAATTTATATGATCTAGATGTACATCGTAAATTAGCCATACCACAAGCAGCAGGTATTTTCTACCTTTTATGTACTGATGGTTGTAAAATTACATATTGTTACAATTTATTAAAGGAAACAGTTTACAACAGACAGAGAATTCCATTTCAATAGTCTGTGACAGAAAAAATCATTTTTTGAATTTTTTAAAAGTTTAAAAGCTCAGTGTATATTACCCATTATGTTTAAAAAGTGAAAGTATTGATATTTCATTATCCCCAAATGTCTTGTATATTTACAAAAAAGATTGGCAAAGATTTTCACCTCTCTAAAAATCACATTTTAAATTAGGGACTGTATCTTTTTATGTTTTCAATATTTTTGAAATGCTTTTTTATAATTCAGTATTTGAGGCTTGTTTTGTAACATTAATCTTACCCAATGAAGTAAGAGGCAGCTCTCAAAATCAAAAATTATTTTTGACAATTCCAAATTATCAATGACTAAAGCTTAATTTTATAAATATAAAAGTCATATAAAAATCCCTCTTTTATACAGGAGCCGCCAGTTTAAAACAACAAAAACAAAATTTCTGATATGAAAGAATAAATTATGGATTAATAAGTTTAGGAACAGTAGGGATGAAATTCGGGAAAGAGTTAATAAAGGTAGAACATGATTAAAGCACTACATTCAGTCGTATGGAATGGTCAAATGAGGTTACAGATGAAGTTAACCATATTTAGATTATTAGTACAGTGTAATATTGTATGGTTCCGAGATTTGGGACGTGAAGAAAAAAGACAGAAATTGATGTAGGCAACTGAAATGGATTTTATGAGGCACTTATATTTTTAGATAGGTTGTTGTAGGTTTTTCATTTGCAATGTGTTAAAATATATCTTTTAATGACATTTTGGACACATATTCTTTGAAAAAAAGATGGTAATACTTGTTTTGGTTCTTATAGAATATATATAAAACTGTTTTAAATTTTATAAACTCGGTAAAATTTAAAGTTTTTATCATTTAAAAGACTGGAGGAACACAGGTTGTATTTTACACAACATTATTGTCATCATATAGTTATTTGCATTGAGGAATCTATCTCTCTTGCAGCATGTCTCTCTCTCTCTCTCAATTCTCTTTTAATTCTAGCAAAAACTTCTGGGCAATTGATAGCTGTAATTTCCTTTTAAATTATCCTCAATTTTTACATCCTGATCCCCTAGGAGAAGACATCCTCCACCACTTCCTTCATACCTAACCCTGATGGGCTTTACCGGAGGTCATCTTTTAAAGCCTTGGCATATAACATCTCTCAGTCGCCTTGGCCCAGGATGCCAAGTAACTGTTACTAAAAGTAACAAATTCACATCTCTAGTCTCAAGTAAGACTGAAAACTATAGTCGTCATAGGAACTGAATCACCTACCTACCCGAAAAGTAAAGTGAGTTCACTTATGACAGCATGGAAAAACACTAAAACAAAAACAAAAACATGAAAATAAAATTAATAAGAAAACAACCAAACTGATTTAAACTAACAAAACAAAAATAACACTAACAAGAAATCATAACAAAACAAAGTATGCAGAAACAATACCAAGCAGCACCCAATATTGCCTCTGCAATCCATTCCCTAGCCAAATAGTGCAGAAATTCTGCAACCACTTAACATTCAGCCCGGTCCTTCCAGTTTTGACTGATGTCAAGCATTGCTCCGATGGTATCCAGTCGACAAATTACTGCGGTATGCTTCAGATCATATTTGGCGCACTCATACAACACATGGAAAACTTCAACCTGCACGCCATACTGCAGGCACAGACCTGAATCCACCAGGCCAAACCCAGCTAGTCTACCCCTTAAGGCTCCGTAACCAGAATGACCTTAATTTTTACACTCTTCTTTCCTTTCTTCCTTTAATCCTCCACTAATTCTTCTATCACCATTGTAATCAACTCTTCTCCTTTCATCATAAATCACAGCCAACAGGCTTTCCAAACATGAATTTTTTTGATTAAGCATATGTTTTGTCACTTACCTCATTCATTTTATTTAATGAATACATAAATATGTGCTCAAATAATTTTTGTTAAAGATCTCTGAATTGTGAAATAGTTTATTATTTTTTATATTTGGTGTCTTCATGTATTATCTTAAAATTGTTTTATGTGTTTATATTCTAAATAACTAATGTAAACTTTATTCACATCTATTTACTATTTAATATTAATTATATATTTTGTAATGCTGCTCTGATCATGGTTTTACCACAGTTTTCTTTGTTCCATCAAAGCAGATGGTGGGGGTACTTCCATTTTTACCCTTATAGTACCATATCTATCCGTACTTGACGTGATTTATTTATTAATGTTTATATTTATGAATATGCATAAAAATAATGCACATTTTTCTTTGCTAAAATGAATGGTTACTGATTCATAATAAAAAAAAACAATATCCACTTATAGCAAACTACACAACTAAACTGTTTTCTTAAAATCAACTCAATACTTCAGTTTACAAGAAAGAGCCTTACACTACCATTGCCATTTTTAATAAATTGCTGAACCATTTGAAAAAACATCCCATCAGTTTATTTAAAATAAAATTAAGACAATTTCTTTTGCAGAAACAATATTACTCTGTTGGTGAATTTTTAAATAATACTAATTTTAAAAAAATCATGATTTATTTGCATCCTGTTCAATTTATACATATGTAGTACTAATTTCACATTTCAAACCACAAGTAAGTACATGGCATTCCAATAATGCATAAAAAATACCTATGTTAGAAAGCAGCATGTTCTCATTTATTATAGACAGTCGATAAGCAGTCATACTGTATAAGAATACTGTTGCATTGCTATGAGTATCTATTAACCAGTTACCATGGTATTTGGTTAACAGTTGACATTGACTTATTACTCTTTTACTCTTATTACTTGTTTCACCAATAATCAAAGTCATTCTAAGATTTTCTCACCTGCAGTAAATTATTTCCTCCATAAAAATTCTTCTAACTTCTGAAATATGTTTTTGACTCATTTAACTCATTTTAGCTTCTTCTTAACATATTTAATCTATAATTTTTTTTTTAAATAACTACAAAATTCCTTTAATGTTTTAATATAATATGCGATTGTGTTTTAAAATTTTACTATTTTACTTATCACTTTTTTTATACATATGATTACATCTGTTGTTCTTATTTTTAGATTTCTACTGACAATAAAACCACTTTTTACGATTATCTTCTAAATCATTTTTAACCAAGTATAAATACTTATAATGAGAAAAAGGCTTATTTATATACAAACAGAAATTCTATAAAGTGGATTTATAGTTATACAAATGTATCAATTCATTCACAGTTGTAATGCGTAACATTAGATTAGACACTGACTCTGAAATCCTAAGTGAACTCGGAACAAAAGCTTCCAACAAGTCATGTATCAAATTCATAACAAAACATTAACTTGATATAATAACATCACTGCATGCTAAACATAATACATACTGATATTACCTTCTAAACAATGTGTAACATTTCCATTAAATGTTACAACTACAGTAAACTGCATTGAACTATGCGTTACTTCGTTGAAATGAATTAACTGACACAAATAACATTAGCAACATTAATTAATGTAGAATATTATTACAAATAAATAAGAGATTTTTAGATAAATTCAAGAATTTCAAGTACATCGATTCTGTGGTATAATTACTATTCGGTTCATAATTCTTTTCTTTTTTTTTAGTATATTTACCTCCACAACATCTCACAGCGAATCGTTACTACCCTAGATGGATAGGTAGGAGCCAGGTCATGGTTAGTGAGAAAAAACAGTGCAACAGTAAAAAACCTTAAATGTGTTTAAATATAACAAATAAAATATCATTAGGTAAATCTAATTAATAAATAAGCATAAATAACTATAAATAGATAAAAATATAAAAATTTGGTTCTTTTACTAAAAACACAAAGAATAAATAAATACAAAGAATTAATAAAAAGAGAAAACAAAAACCGCAGGTAGAATAACTTTACTACTCTGGCAGTTTCGAAAACAAAAAAATCATACATGTCATATTTTCATGATTGAAATTTAGAAATTACCATGAACATAGAAAAGGAATCTCTCATTAGTAGCAATCAACTGTTTACTCAATTCAAGAGCCAGCCGAAATGTAGGCTGTATCATAATGCATCCTACAAGCCCTATTCACCTTTTCTGTATTTAAAACTCCTAAAGGCTTCTTATTTTTTCTTCAAAAAAGTAAATAAAGAAAACATTAAATTTAAAAGTAATCATAAACTTTTAAAATAATTACAATCTTCATAATTATAAACAATACAATAGAACATTAAAAAAGGGGTCAAATTCCAGTTAAAATGATGTTAAATACAGATTAAATTTAAAAAATTAAGTTAAAATCTGTCTGAGTAGGTGGAAGACTCCTTTTCCATGCATAGAGGGGATTTAAAAATTTCAAGCATGAAAATATGACAAGTATCCTTTTTTTGGTTGGGAAATTCACAGAGTAATATAGAGTAGTATTTCTGCCTGCTCTTTTCGTTTTCTCTTTTTAATTGTTCATTTTATTTGACACATCTAGTCTGTTATTAATTTTAGTTAAAGAACCAAATTTTTATATTTAGTTATTTCTGTTTATTTATTAAACAGATATTTACTAAAACTTGAAATTAAAACATTTATTCAATGTTAAAAATATATTGACAGATCACAGTAATTAAATTTTTTTTTCTCTATCGATTTTCCCTCCTTGTGGAGCCGGATTTGCAACTGAGCATAAGCTAAGCTCCAAGGGGTGCCATTACCTCAAACTAGCTTGGAAGGGCACAAGGCTGCTAGTACTTGGTCTTCCTTGTTTGCCATGCCTCAAATGAGTGATCCCAAACAGTTCCCATCACTGGGACTCCAGTTTTAATGCCTCACCTTTAATGAGGACCCCAAAGGAATCCCCGCTGGGACTACAGTCTTACACTCCCCACAATGGCACTGCAAGAGAGTCCCCACCCGATTATCAAAGATTAAATGCCGAATTAAATTCTATTAGAACAATTAGTCTTAACTATTTTAACAATAATAAGAAGAAATCACCACTACATTTTCTGCTTGTCCATTAAATTTCAAATTTTATTTTAGTTCAGAAGTATGCAACTATTTGTTTTTATTAAAATTTTTTAGAGCTTTCTGCAAACTATTTTAGCTTGTCTCTTCTACTTGTGAAGCTGTCAAATATTTTTTTTATTCTATTATTATTCATTCTATAAAGGTGGATGTAAAATTGGATTCTTTCATGTATTAAATTTATTTATGATATTTAAAGAATTTTTTTAAAAAATTAATGATATAAGTATATTTTAAACAAAGATTTAATTGATTAAGAAATTTAATTTGATTAAGGTTCATCTGATGAGAAATTTACTCATACTGGTATGTAGCACGAGACTATTAGAGCAAGAATAGTTTCTTGTGGTAAAGTTAAATGCAGCTGTGAATCTGTAACAAGTATAACAATTTACTGTTAGCACAAGTGTATTGATTAGTAATTTCATCGTTTTTCTTTGATAGTTTCTTTGTATGACATTAAATTGTCCAACACATTTACCAACTCTCATTTCAAACAGAAGTTTAACACTAAATACCATTAAATCTACATCTTCTTCTTCTCCTCTTCACATCTCATCTGTTTCTGCTATATTCACTCTTCTTCCTGGTTTGTATTATCATCACATTATGCCAATTTTTCCATATCATCATTTTGTGTTCTGCCTGGTGGAAGTCCCTTATGCTACTCCTCTCTCCATTCACTCCCGACCCAAGCTTTTTGCTTTTTCTCCTTCATCTCCTTGTAGTTTCCACACTTCATCCCATTTATTAATTTCATCCTATTTCTTCCTTTCTTCATCAGTTCTTTTCTCCTTCTACTGATTCTTCCAATGCAGCTGTCAAGATTCTACTTCTTCTAACTTCATGATTCACCAATTTCCTTTTGTTTTGAGTGATTCCTACACAAAAAACTTTCTTCTTTAATCCTATTCATTACTTCCTAATTCTCACTTTAGCCCCTAACTTTCTCTGTACTTCTCCATACCCACCTCTCAAAAACCTAAATCTAGTCCCCCTCTCTCGTCTCAAAATCCATCCTTCACACCCCGTACAGCACATCAATGCATAGCATTCGGCTAACCTCTTCCTTAACTAACTTTTTTTTCAGACATTTACTACGTAGTAACTGCAACTTCTTACTGAAGGCTTGTAGTATGAGCAGCCAAATTTTAAACCCTATGGAAATTTTGTCTGAGAATTTATATTTTGTTTTCAATTTTTTTTTTTTTTTTAATATTTATCCTCTTTTATTTTTTAACTTATATGCATTTTTTCTGATTGGTTCAATTGCAAAAATGATCTTTTGTCTTTTGTACATACGTATGCATATATATACATTCATACACATGTTTTTTTTTTGTCTGGATGTACTAGTAGGAACCTAAATTGTAAAGATTTGCATAAAACCTCATACCCCATTTTTCACTTGATCATCATACTGTCATCTTTAATATTACCAGGTAAGTAATATATATAGTTAAATAAGCTTCTGACTGAATATGACAAAATCTACTCTTTCATCCCTAAATGAAATTTTAAAATTTCAATAACCAGATATTCATAAATTATAATAGAACTACTATGTTTCTAATAAAAAATAGAGATAAAACTGATATTTATGCTAACACAACAAAAGTATTGACAAAAGGAAAAAAAAAAGATAGAGAAGGGAAAATGGGAAAGGTTAAATTTTGTGAAGTTCCGTAATGTTCAGTTTTTAATGTTTCATCAAACTTTCACTTTTCTTCATTTAATCTATATATATATATATATATATATATATATATATATATATTCAAATCTAGCAATGGCAAAGCATTGCCGGATCAGCTAGTATAATATAAGATTTAGGATTGCTATAACGGTATTACTATTTCTGGGAAAATTTCAAGGTGACAAGTAATGGAGATGCTACATTGTATCTGCCATTCAATGTCATTCGAAACATATAAAAATACACATATGATAAATATATTGTTAAAATAAATATATCTAAACGTGCCTCCCGATCTTTTTTATCCAATTTAGCGTGGTTGCCTATTTGTATTATTACTTTTTTTTTTTTTTATTTATTCATTTCCTAGATACCCAGATGTTACAATCTTCTAATTTATGTTTTTCTTTTTTATTGCAGATTAAAACGACAAGAAATTCTACACGCTTATTGTAAATCAAACCCTGTTTTATCTGTGACAAACGTTTACGTACTATTCTAGGTATAGTAAGATTTTAGTTCACGTTTTTTGTTTTTTTTTAATTATTTATTAATATTATATTATTAATATATAACAATATATTATATTATTAATTAATAACATTGCAATTATTGTAACTTAGGTAGCAAAATTAATAAGAATTATAAAAACGAAAATTACAAATTGAAACATTTTTTTATAAAAACTTATTTAGTTTTTAAAAGTATAAATAGATACTATTAAAAATAAATAAATCTTTTATTTTGATCGGTTCATATTAATGCATTATATAATTCATATCAGAAATGAGTAGATCTGCTACTTTACGGATTATAGGAAACTAATTGCTCCATCATGTGCCTGGATGAATCAAGAGAAACCGTTGATTTGTAATCCAGAACCGAGAAATCTTGATTAGAGCAACATCACAAATTATATAATTAAAAATATATGTGATTAGATTACATATAAATTATTTTAAATAAAAACACCATGAAATAATGTTAAGTTAAATACATGAAAATAATAAAAATTAAAAATAATTCCCAATTCAGAAGACGTTTATGAAAATTTTATAAGTTTATGAAAATTTACATATAAGTTTACGTTTAAGCGATCGAAAAAATTCTTTTTATATTTTTTTTAATTAGTATTACCAAAAAATTTATCAAAAGAATGAATACTTTTTTCTTATAAAAACTCATTTAATTTAATTTTTAATTAATTGGTGAGTTTTTTTTTAAATATTTCTGTAATTAAAAAAAGCTGACAACGTAGTTGTAGGACTTTCCCACCAGGCGACTTTTTTCTAATGCACGGCTTCCATACAACTTAATTTAGAACATTTACAATTTTATTTATATAATATTCTTTATTTACTTAATTCAGTGATTCTAACTAAAGTGCGCTCGCATACCATATTTCATTTGCGCGAGTGTGGCGGTACTAGCAGCCACTTTAAATCTACCCGAGTTTGATCAAAATCGGTCGAGTAGTTCTGGAGATATAAGGTGATTTACACCTCCAGTTCATTTTTCTGTTTAGCCTCCGGAACCACAGTAACATTACTTCAGAGGATAAATGAGGATGATGCATATAACCGTAAACGAAATATGATCTTTTACAATCTCAGGTCAACCATTCCTGAGATATGTGGTTAATTGAAACCCAACCACCAAAGAACACCGGTATACACGATCTAGAATTGAAATCCGTATAAAACTAGGATTTGAACCTTAGAACTCTCGACTTCGAAATCAGCTAATTTGCGATGACGAGTTCACCACTAGACCAACCCTTTCGGTTAGAGTGCGTACCTAACAGGGACACACACCCGTACATACGAACATCCGGAAAATTTCCATTCGATTTTTTTTGTTTTTTTTCGTTTCCTTAGGTTCAAAACGTAAAGATCCGATGAAAACCGCATGGCCCAAATTGGACCGATTACCATTCTTTCCTACCGATAATCATACTTTCCCTTCTGTAACTATAGCTCTGCTATAGCAACAAAAAAAAAAAACGGAAAATAAAAAGGCAACTTACAATAAAAAGATCTTTTCTTGTAGAACAGAGTACTGTACTGAATTACATGAAAGTAAATCTGTTGTCTATTATAATAGAAACGAGGATTACAATTTTTTTTTAAGAATAAGTGACTATTCTATAAGCAAAGGTTCCACATAAATATAAATATAGGATACCGTAAACTGTTTAATTTACTAAAAACCTCTGTCAACATAACTCTTACTTATCGATTTCACTGAGAATTAACAGCTCATTTTTGTATCTGAAAAACTCGTTCTGACTTTTCCCCAGATATCATACTTAACTTCAAACTGGAATATACATAAGTATAATTAACAATGAAGATAATTTGTTTTATTATTATTAGAAAAACATATATTCAGTATGTATTCATTATTTTTATTTGTAACATATAATGAGATTTAGTTATTTTAATAATAAAAAGTAAATTTAAAATTATCGTTTGTATTTTTCTTTTTGGTACCAAAAATTGAGCGCGTTTTTTTAAAGAGTTTTGAATTCAAAAAAATTAAAAATACATTTTCATTTGTTAAAATCCACGAAAGTAGATAAAATACAGACAAAATAAGCATTATTAATTAAAAAGAATCCCTCTTTGTTGCGAGAGGTACCGTCTTAGCCTTTCATCCGGAGGTCACGGGTTCGAATCCCGGTTGGGCATAGCATTTTTACAGGCTAAAAAAATGCCGTTTCATTTCATCCCCTCTAAATCAGTACCTCTAACTGTAGTTAAAAAAAAAAAAAAATCAGATTCAAAAGAATCATCTTAACTAAATTAAAGGTAGACTGCTTTTAAGAAGTATACTACAAAGGAAGATTATAATGCAAGACGATATTGAAAGAAGAATAAGATGTCTTAGCTAGTAACTCATTTATAAATTCGTGATAAGAAACAGAATCGTCCCCACGCTGTTTTCACATGCAAATTCTTACGCTAAAACTTTCCCTACATTTGAATTTAAAATACGAACATTACAATTAACAAATAAAAAAAAAAAATTCTGAAATTTCAAACCCTTGCATTAGAATTGAATGCTGTGTAAACTTTGTTATATTATTTATTTACCGAGTTAGTAAAATATTATCGTTACGCTTATCCGAACTTTACGTTTGTTTTATTAGTTTAGTAAATTCAAATGTTCAATGAAAGTTTTCTGAAAACGTTTTATTCATTGAATATTTTTTTCCTTACTGAATAAATACGATGATGCAATGCATTGTGTCATGTCAAAAAGAGTGCAATAATATTTTTCTTTTATACTATCGGTCCCAATATTTTTATGGTGAATTTAAAATACCTAAAGTATGAAAGGTATTAGATTTTTTTTCTCTGAAAGTAGTGATAGTTTTTATGTTAAAGACTATCTACTAGCTTTTATGTTAAAGAAGAAGAAAACGACGTTTTTCAACAAAAGACGAAGTATTTTTTTGAAATATGCTAAACTACTGCTTTTGTCCGGCTTGGTAGAGGTGGATATAGTTATTATTTTAAGAATTAGTTATTTTTAATTTTAGCGTAGATTGAACATTCGTAAATAGAAACACAAGGAAAAATTTATGTTTTTAATTTTGTAAAAATCTGTCTATATGATTCATATATAGAAGCCAATCAGCTAAGTTTGATTTTACCGTAGAAAAAATATGATGTGGACACTACTCGACTTCCTTATACGCCTATTAAATTATATATACACATTTTTTTTTTTTAAATGAAAAGTATATTATTTCATTAATAACTTCTGCTTTTTTTATTATTATTATTATTATTATTATTCTCTTGGGCAAGCCCAGTAAAAAGCATCCTGGCCGGCCCATAGGCAAGGCGCAGGAGCTATAACTATTGTTCTGACGTGCATTGTATATGGTAGCATGAACTATTGAAAACTATGGGTAAAATGTAAGAATGAGAGATAAAATACCAGACATAACAATTTATGAACTGCCAGATGTTAACGGCCATTGTCCCCCGTCTGCAGCTCCATCTGATGACGATCAGGTGGCCCCTCAAGAACAGGCGTTATCTTATCGCTCGAGCTTGTGATGTACCGACGGACCAAGCGGCATGTATCCAGCAACACAGCCTTCTGCATTGGTCGGAACAGATTTGCTGGTGCTCCAACGGATCTTAATGAGCCATGCAGAGAACGTGGAATCTCTCCCATCGCGCCCAAAACCACCGGGACCACTGTTACGCTCTCCTGGTCCCAAATCTCCCTGACTTGTTCTGCAAGATCCCTATACTTCACTAGTTTTTCCGTGTACTTCTTCACTATGTTGGTGGACAATGGGATTGTGACATCAATCAGGAAGGTGATTTTTTCCTGCTTCTTGGTCAGAACGATGTCTGGCCTATTATGCTCCACTGTCCTGTTCGTCAGAACAGTACGATCGTAGTACAGTTTATACTGATCGTCCTCTAATACAGACTGAGGAGCATACTTAAAATACGGGACTGAAACGGAGAGGAGACCCAGGTCCAAAGCGAGTCTCTGATGAAGTATCTTCGCCACGTTGTTATGTCGGACTGTATATTCCCTTGGAGCTAAAAACTGACACCCGAAAAACTGACAATTATTATTATTATTATTATTATTATTATTATTATTATTATTAATTATTGTAAAATCTTTTTACAAGCGGAGATTAATAATTATTAATAAATCAATATATTTAAATTGAAAATAGTTTAAAAAAATATATGTATATAAAGTCGGATTCGAACCGATATACCTTCCCCTTGTAATATCAAATATTTCATTAATTAAAATTTCATTTTGCTACAACTCTGGAACTAGTGAAAATAAATACTACTTATGATATATCGTTGAAAAGCTCTCAGTGAGAGTTATTACTGCAGTCAAGAAAAAGTCCAAAATTCTAAAGTTTTTTTTTGATTTGGACTTTTTTGGACACTTTTGGTTCAGTTGATTGCAATCAAAAGGGAAGGTACACAACTAGATGTTACAACAGTTCTAAAATCCAAAATTTCAACGTTCTACGGCTAATCGTTTTTGAGTTAGGCGAGATAGGTATGCACGTAGAGACGTCATGCCGAAACCAGTCAAAATGGATTCAGGGATGATCAAAATGGATATTTCCGTTGAAATATGAAAACCAAGAAATTTTACTTCCTTTTTACTTCTTAAAAGGAAGTAAAAAGATTGGAAAGAATTGAATTGGAAAGAAAAAGATATAAAACGAAATAACCGTAACATCCATGATTGATGAGTGTTATGGTAAATAATGTAAAATATTTTACGTATGCTTTTTTTTACTTGTTTTTTCATATAGTCAATACCAGGGTTTCCTTAGCAGTAAATTGCCCCAGGGAGAGGTATAAATAAAATCAAGTTTCATAAATTCAAAATATAAATAAATAAAATTATTTGTCATTCTACGTTTTAAATTTAAAAATTATAAATAACAATCATCATTTTAATTTTATATTTTTTATCAAAAAATAAAATTCAAATTAATTATTTATTCATATCATCTATACAAATATGAGATTCACACAAATTTATTAAAGATTCTTCGTTTCTACTTGTTTATCAACAGACATTACTTGTTTTTGACATATCAACCACCATTATTCATTTAAGAGCTATTGTTCGTAGAATCTATTGAATACATCATGAGATAGTAAATTTATCTGCCAATAACATTCAAATTAAATTGTTTTCAGTAGTAGAATCATTTCCGCAAAAATAATATTATTGTGTTCTCAATTACTTAATTAGAGGAAAAGATTAAATAATGTTTTCTGTATTAGAAATGTATCTTGGAAATCAAATTTTAGTTACTTTATAAAGATTCTTTTCTACACAATTTAAATTATTTATTGGCATTTTTATGTTTATTCAAAAGAGGTATATGTATACTACATTTTTTTATAGCAGTTTAGGGCGAGCGAAGCTCGTCCTTCCCGTCTAGCCAGGGATTCTGCACCCTGGATCTCCTATGTTCATTAAACTCATGCTTGTGAAAATAATAATGGTATAAATTAAAACCTGTTCAATTTGTAAAAAATATAAGTGTATTGTAATTTCTTCACGGCAACAGTTTCGTTAGTACAGGCTTTAACTTTGAGTGATCTAAAAATGGTTTTTAAACGGTCGGCCTCCATCTT
The DNA here is from genome assembly GCF_047948215.1 of Lycorma delicatula. NCBI lineage: Eukaryota > Metazoa > Arthropoda > Insecta > Hemiptera > Fulgoridae > Lycorma > Lycorma delicatula. Next base: position 26,084,599 of record NC_134459.1, on the reverse strand, counting down.
AAAAATACTAGTTACCCGTACTTCGAATGGGTAACCGGGCAAAATGTATTTTGCCCGGTTCTTATCGTTACCTGACAAGCACCACTAGAAAGTGACCGTACTTCGTTTCTCATATTTTTCTTTAATTTTTTAATTACTTTTATTTTATTTTTTTTAGTCAAGTAACAAGTGGCGTCGTACATATACTAAAAGTGGCTGTGTTGGTTGAGCCACAGCGCCGTACACCATCGCACCCCTTTTAAATTCAAAAACACCCGAACATGGTTGTTGGAAATTTATCCGAAGTGTATTCGCAAGCTCCAATCTGGTGAATATCTCGTTTAGTAGAATCGAAAATGGGGAAAATTTGCAAGGATTGTTCAAATGCTTTTTTACATTTCTTCACCCTTCGAAGGTTGAATTTCGAAAATTCTTAAAATTGATTTTTAGATATTTACATGAAAATTGCATACACAAAGATCACGTTGATGATATCTTCATTTGTTACCAAGAAATTAAAAAAAAAAAAAAAAAAATATTGGGATTTAAAAAAAAATTTTAAATCCATTTTAATCCTTTAAAATTGGAATTTTTTAAAATCTATAAATTAATTTTTAGATATTCACATGAAGATTACACACATCTAGTTGATATCCTTATTTGTTACCGAGAAATAAAAAAAAAATAGAAAATTATATTGTGATTCCATTTTGTCCTTCAAACTCGGAATTTTTAAAATCTTTTCTTAGTGTCCACTTACGTAACAAGAACATACATTCAAATTTTCATCGATTTATCTTCAGTGTTTTATTCTGGGTGTTTAAGAATCATTCAGTCAGGACATTTTCTTATATATATATAAGTCTTTTATTTACATAAAAGAAAAAAATGGTGAATTACCACATACTTAACCATAAAAGCAATACGTTGATTAATTATTCCTCTTCAAAATATTAATTTGAAATTTAAATCAAGCAAAGTATTAACGAAAGTTTATTAATAGAAATGGAAGAAAGTTTAGTAAAGAAAGTTTAGTAAATTATTTTGTAAGTGTTAACGAAAGTTTAGTAAAGAAGAATCTCTTTTACCTAGATATGCGCAAAGAAAGGTTTTTACTTTTTTACAGATCATATCTGCCATATTATGAAAGTATGTTGTGAAATAGAAAAAAAAAATATTTCATGAAAAAAGATGTGGTGAGTGTCACACTCCCTTTCCTCTTTCTAGTAGTGGGAATAATTCTTTCATTTTCCTTTTGAAGTTAATGAATTTATCTTTTTATTTTGTTTTTTTTCAACAATCAGTATATTTACAATCTGCTTCTTAAGTGGAACCATATGTAAGTAACTTGACAAGAAGCACATAATGAGGGGTTCTTAAGGAACTACCGTAATAAGTAATTCATAATAATTTTTATCAGTAATCTTAAAGATCATTAGAGAAAATATTTCTGCCAGCACTTCATACTCCATAAAAAGAAAACATTAATAAATAAAAATTAAAATGAATAAAAATAACCACTAGATTTGGCGTTGTCATTTATCAAACTGCCATGCAGTAGTCCCTAAGCCAAGCACATGAAGACTTTTCAACCTTCGGATCAAGCAGATTGATTGTTAAGTAGTTTACGTGATTTTCAAGTTGTTGCTGGTACTTAACACTGCGCTGCCTCACAGCCTCACCAAGCGTCGGTAGCTCTAAATATTCGTGAATTTCATCATTCCGTGTGAACTATGGTAGTTTCTGCAGTTGCTCTTGTTACTTTGTTTTGGAAGCGTTGTACGATACCTATGTTACTATTACTTGTTGTTCCCCACAACTCCACACACCATAAGTCCATATTGGTCGTAGGATAACCTTGTAAATCAGTACTTATTGGATAACGTAAGGTGTGAGTTTCTCCGTAGCAGCCAATACAGTTCCTTACACTTCGCGTTTAGTTTTCTTTTCTTTTCATTCTCACGTGATACTTTCAGGTCAAACGCCGATGTAGGTGAAATCCTAGGTACCGCATACTCTCTGTTTGTGGGATCAAGACACCGTCCAAGTACACATTGGGGAATTCAAATTTAGTGATTAAAAATATATTTTCGTTTACTACAGGGATTTTTTATAACTCATTTTTGTTGTTGCATCATTTATATTTTTAACAATGTCTTTGAGTTACATATAGATTTCACTTTTTAAAGTTGAACTACTGTAAAGCTATTTAAGGATTGTAATACATTCTTAACACACTGTTAATATTATAAGTAACAAAATTAATAATAACAGTATACACTGTAGCAGAACATAACAAAAAAACAGAAAGTGACTCATGAAAATGCGGAAAAATAATAGTACGTATAGGACATTACACTCATGAACTTTCTTAAATAAAACATATTTTTAATTAAAAATAAAATCAAAATAATATTCCAAATACACTCATCTAAACTCCAATCCAAAACTTCATAATTTCAAACGTAATCCTGGATTATTACCTGGAAAAGAAAAGAAATATACATTATAAATCAATGCAGAAATAAATCTATGAATTGTATAATAATATCAAAAATACTACTGGATCTACTAATTAAAATGGTATTTTAATATTGTTAAAAAGTGTACAAATGTCCAACCATGCATTCATCAAAACGAAATGCCTTTCACATATGTACTTTTCACCTTTTTTCAAGTTAATTTTTACTCTCAATCTTTGTTGACATTTTTTTTTAGTAATATCTAATGAAATGCACTACATCACGGCCCTTGCTATTAGATAAAAATTACTTTTTTGTAAGCTAATGTTTAATACTGTAGAACTTATCCGTATCAGAATACCGTAGTTAACTGTAATGTCTTTGTTGTAAATAAATTAATCATGCATGATTGATTTACTCGAAACGATACAATATATAAAAACCTTTGGTTAAAATGTATAGAAAATACTACAGAACTGATTCCTCTGTGAATTTATCAGTATACTATACTAGCTATGTAATCACTTTTATTCATGATATTAAACTTAAAATCGTACATTTTAGTAAATTAATTAATCATATACCCAATAAAAAATTATATTTAAAAATAAAATACGGTTGAAATTTATCTTAAATTAAGATAAAAAATAAAACCAATGAAACTAAAATATAATAAATTATTAAAAAAAAAAAAAACTAACGTTAATAAAATTAAAAAAATGGTAAATGAAATTAAACAAAATCTCTTTCAGCACGCCAGAAGGCGGAAATAATTTTCGCCGGTACTAAGTAGGGATAAAAAAGATTTCCACCTTAAAGTTAAGAAAAACTTCAAATTTACTCTATATAACAATGGTTGCATGTAAAAAAATGTTCACATATTTACCATACGACAAGCCCCATCTTCTTACAATTCCAGCAATATTTTGGTTTTCCTTGCCGTAAGGGTTAAGTTAATTTCAAAAATTTTTTCAGACAACAGTTTTAGATAATTTTTAAAGAACTAACGACCACCTTAAACCGATTCAATACTGTGCCTACTAAGAGAGATATGATTTTTTATCTTCGAAACCTCATTTTTTCCACCCCTGAGCCAATGGTTGATGATATCAAAAACCTTTACTTAGATAAATTTCAGGCCCTTACCCAAAAAATTGTAGGAACTTTAAACGAATTCGATATTTTACTTAATAAGAAAGTTATAACAATATTTTGTTTTTTCGATAAAGCCCCCCATTTTCACCCCGATGGTCCGATTTTGGTCGTTAAAAAACTCGTCCGAGATTTTGGGACGAGTTATTTTAAAGGAACAATTTGAAAGTTATTGACGCAAAATACGGCGTTATCGTGTCTACAAGAAAGTGAAATATATATATAAAATTTTGAGCTGACGGTAGTTTAAGGGTCTGGGGAATGTTAAACGCGAAGATATGTCGAAATTTTCCGGAAGTCGAATCTTGGTACCCATTATAGGTAACTTTCTTATGAAATCTAACTAATTGAAGTTTGAAACGTGTTATTACATTTATTCGTAGTAGTTCTAACTGAGGTGTCTGAAGTAATGTTGATACCAAAATGACGTGAATGCCGAGAACTACGAAAAATATCTGGAAACAAAATTAACCCTAAACTCCAAACCCTTTCTTTCTTGTTCGGTTTTGATAATTGACAACGCTCGCTACCATAACGTAAAATTACTAAAGACCACAAATTTAAATAACGATAAACAAGATCTAAGATTGATTACAAAACAGAAATATTCCGTGTTTAAAGATATAATGAATTGTACAGATTAGTGTGATTATTAAATTATGGTATAAGTGGCTACTTCGTCAAAATATTGAAGGATTACAGTTGCAATATATTAAGATTGCTACCGTTTCCAATTTGGATCGATCCGATTATACCAATTTAGGCGAATATAAAGTCAGACTGCGGAACAAAATTTTTCTCGTCGCCAGGAAAACAAATGTGAGAAAGAAATTCTCTGATCTTTCGGCTGAATAATGGTAAATAATGACCCAAATTCGCCTTAAAAATATAAAAAGACTGTTACAAGACAGATAGAATTGCCGACATTCAGATCGAAATCTTTACAATAGTTAACAAAGACTGCGAAAGCAATGACAGTGTACCGATGAATCTCCCTCATTTGGCACTGAGGATACAGATGGCACGAGTAGGATAGAGATGCTAAATTTAACAAAAAACTCCTCATCCTTCCTTCTTATTTTTTCTTTTTGTTAAAATAAAAAATTTAACAATAAAATCGCCACTCCGCTGATCTCGTGGAGGAATGGTAGGTAGCGTCTCGGCCTTTCATTCAGAGATCCCGGGTTCGAATCCCGGTCAGACATAGTATTTTTCATACGCTACAAAATTTCCATTTTCTTATTCTCATGCACAAGTTTCAAAATATATAGTAAATTAATCATCCAAAAAAAAGATGCTAAAAAATGGGAAACTGACACATTCCACGTATAGCGCAGTCACGTACGTGCGTGTGTTTCTGTTGATATTCCTGGTACCTTTCCTCCATTTCAGAAATTCATCCCCCACCCTGAAGTATCAAGTGAGTTTTTTAAACTTTGATGACTAATAATTGTCACTTGTAATAATTACAACGTAGAAATATGTATGGCACACATCCAAAACTTTTTGACTATAAAGTGTCCATATAGTTTTTAGTAATAGAAAATGCAACCTAATTACCACAAAAAATGACAATTTTAATGCTAATAAAGGAAATCAAGACAATCTGGTGGATTGCAATTTAAATTCTCACGAGTCGAATTGAGAGATCAGATTAGATACGACTTATTAAAAGTTTATCTCCCACGAACTAACAATTAGTAAACGTACAGGCGAAAGTTATGTGCTGAGTTATGATTTTAATTGCAATAGTTCATAATAAATATTCTAGAGACTGTATTCATTGAAAAAAAAATCAATTTGTTATAATAGAATTAAATAACATTATTAAATAGAAATACGTCAAATTTTTAAAGATTTATAACGATGTAATTTTTAATTGACTGTTAATTATAATAATATTATTAATGCTAAAATAGCATCAGCTTTATTCATTGAGCTGTCATATAATTAATTAATTAATTATCTGGACCAAAAGTTCATAATATAATTTTATTTGATCGCATGAATTGTTAACTTAATAAAATACAAAACCGTCATACCCGAGTTTAAAATGTAATTATTGGTTGGACTCTTGATTTAGATTTATAGCATAAAAAATGAGGAAAAAAATTTGTTACCGGATAATTAAATTAGCAACAACCGCTTCATAACACGAAACACAAATTTATTACAGAGTTTTTAAGACAATTTAGCCCACGTTCTGTAAATACATCATATTCTGATTAAAAAGATGTGATTGGTTTAATAATCTGTCTGGAAGAAATCCATTTTATAATAATGGAATATTATTAGGTTTTTATTTTAGTTGATTATTGTATAATAATTGAAGAATTTATTTATATTATTATTTTTTTAATACATTTATGTTGAATACACCATACCCATTGGGATTGTTGACAATCCGACATCAAACAAAAAATATTCCTGAAAATAGCATAGCCATTTTAAAAAAATAACGAGGGCCTATTGTCAGGCAAAAATGGAAATGAGGAGTGGAGTGGTTTCCTACTGTTTTTTTTGTTTTTCAATGCGCCATATTATTGCTCATCAGCATGCCAAAACTTACTAAAGTATAGGCAATATTTAATCCTATTAATGACACCTTCACTCTGCTTGCCACAGTAATTATCTGTACAGTGAGCAGCATTAAATTCTCTTCTGAAGTTTCATCTCATCACAATTTAAAAATTAATTAAAGAGATTATAATTTTTTATAAATGAGTATTTCTCATTACGATATTATTATTTTATTCATCTCTCTACGAAAATTATGTAGAGTAATTGCTCCCTCAAGAAATCAGAACGAGTTTTTAAAATACAAAAATGAGCTGTCAGATCATTTTTGGTGCCTACAAACATGAATTATGTGAATAGATATTCAATTATTTTAGAAAAATTAAAATAATTGATTCTAAAGAGAAGCGATTTATAGATAAATACAAATATATGATTCTATTTAATAATAATGACAATGGAAGTATAATAAAATCCTTTCTTGTATGCCGAATTATTGAGTTAAGTTACGAAAAAACAGCTTTGTTGTCGGGTTTTTTAGAGGAAGTATTGTGTTTTTTTTTTTTTGTTTTTTAAATGTAAAAAATATACATTTGATTACATATACAAAATTATTTTTTTAAAAGTTTTTTTTAACTAATATTAATATTAACATTAATAAAAAAAAAGAAAACAAATTAGAAAAACCCTCTAAAAAGTAAAAAAATAAGAATTAAATCAAATTGAGAATTTTAAGCAAAAAAATATAGTATATTAACAAATATAAAAATGCACTGAAAAGTAAAAAATAAATTATATAAATATCTAATAAATAAACAATAAATAAATTTAATAAATATTAAATTTTAAAATTAAAAGTAATGAAAATATTTATTTAAATAAAAGCGTGGCGCAGTTTTTATAATTTATTCAAACAACACAACATTTATTATTACAAGTAATCTTCATTTTCATTTTCAATAACGACACGAGGAGGCGGAAAGGTCTGCTGGAATCTCTCCACTTGAGAGTGACTAGCTACAAGTAAAAATCTGGGAAAATGCACTCACTCGCTTTCTTTGTACGTGTTTTCACATAGTTGAAGTTCATCTTCGAATTCTGCTTGTAATCTAAGCCAAATTGAACGCACTCTTTCCGCTAAAAGTTTCATTTTAAATAATTATGAATTTATATTTAATGAATTCATAATTACGATTACAATTATAATAATGATAATAATTAATAATTTTTCAGATTACCGTCAAAATGTAATAACTTCCTGCAAAATTTCTAAATTTAATTTTTATTTTTAATCTTATTAACCCTTAAAGGTTATCTCGGTGCAAATTTGAACCATCAAAGAATTAAAACTTGAGTTATTTTATTACATAGTTAAAGTGTATACATATACTAAACAACCTCATTAAACAAAATATATATTTTAAAACAGCAAATGTCTATAAATACTTATTCGAAAAGATTGTTATAAAAACTGCGCCACGGTTGTATTTAACTAAATATTTTCATTACTTTTAATTTTAAAATTTAATATTTATTACATTTATTTATTGATTATTTATTAGATATTTATATAATTTATTTTTTACTTTTCAGTGAATTTCTATATTTGTTAATATACTATTTTTTTGTTTAAAATTCTCAATTTGATTTAATTCTTATTTTTTACTTTTTAGAGGGTTTTTCTAATATGTTTCCTTTTTTTATTAATGTTAATATTAATATTAGTTAAATAAAAGCATTTTTTTAAATAATTTTTTATATGTAATCAAATTTATTTTTGTATTTTTTATTTTTTTTTACTTTTTAGTCTTAATGAACAATAAACTTTTTACATCAAAAAAAAAATATTCTTAATAATATTTATATCTGAATATTATTGTTTGTTCAAGTTTGTTTATTAAGACTAAAAAGTAAAAATATTTATTTTTACACATCGAAGTTACATACGTGTACCAAATTTCATTGATTTTCATACGATAGATAAAAAAATATAGCAGTTTCAAGATTTGATTATAACTAAAGCGAGTTAAATAATACCTTATGAAATGGAATGATGAAACTCCTGGAATTTCTGGCGAGCAAAGAAGTACTTGAACAACTTCAATATCCGTTTGATTTCATAAAAAAATTAGATTTCAACAATAAATTTTTAATCTAAGCATTTTATTTTATCCTGTTAGTTACCAGCGATAACTTTGAGTAACAGCCCACATATTATTACTAAAAAACTTTTTCCAATGTATGAAGTTCTATACGTATATATTGTGTTTATTAATCGTCGAATTTTTTTTTATTTCTAAAACTGATGAATTTTGTTTTAAAAAGACTAAAACTCATGACACGAGGGCGTGATAGAAATTAGCGAATGTTATACATTAAAGGGTTTTGGATTTTATAAAATTCTACTTGATTGTTTTTTGTTTTTTTTTTAAGTAACACTGTAAAGGAAAAAATTATTATTTTTAATTCATTCTTTAAATTCATAAAATCACCTCTCCCAAAAATTTCTGACTTTTATAAAAGTAATTTTTAATTGAAAAAAAATGTATTTGATTTCTTTTATTATTTGCCTTTGAATGAGGTATTATCAGGTTTTAATCGTATTCAACTCCCAACAAAGTTTTAGGGGTAAAAACCCCTCCTTATAAATATATTTAAACATTGTAGCATGTTTTTGAACTTTTCCAAAATATCCATATAGTTTTTAAAACTCTTTTTCATCACAGCAGGGTTTTTTAAACTTTTCTCTTATTAATCATGTCCAATTTTAACACTAAATTTTAAAAATCATTCTCCCTGCTAGATGAAGGGCATTTATTTTTGGCATAAATTTTAGATTGACATCTCACGCGGAAAAGCAATTAATAAAATGACATGAAAACAATTTTTAATCAAAGTTTGTGAGTTATTTTAGCTAGTTACCATAAAAGTAACAACAGCTTTCCTAAAAAAAAAAAAAAAAACAGTAATAAAAAAGAGGTGACAACAAAGTTTTAATAATTCCCAGTCCTGCTTATTTATTCTTACATAGTGGTAAAATTATGTATGAAAAAAACTAAGATTTCTTTTTTGTGGTGGGAGGTATTTTATGATGAAGTTTTATTGTAAAATTATCATTATATAATCTTTGGTTTACATAAACCAAAAAACGTTTTAAAAGTTCAAAAAATAGATTTTTTTTGTTTTTTTTCTCCTCTCCCGCCTCCTAAATCACCTTCCAAGAAAATATTTTGATTTTTCTACTTTTCCTATGATAAATGGAATAAACTAAAAAGATCCTACTAAAAAATTAAACATTTAAAAACTAATTTCTAGATTTTTTTGGAAATCAAGTTGAAAAGATTCAAAGGGATTTTGATTTTTTTTTTGAAATCCGACTATTTATTTTAATTTCTTGTTAATAAATGAATACTTCATTTTTGGATTGTTTAATTTTTATGTAAATATTTAAAAACAAATTTATGGATTTTTCGAAATTCGATCTTGAAAGGGGTGAAGAATGGAAAAGATTTTTAAACTATGATTTCAAATTTTTCCCATTTCTGACTATAATAAATAAGACATACATTAGATTTACGTTTGTAAATACGATAAATTTCTAAAACCCATTTTCAAGTTATTTGGATATTGGTTTTTAAGAGGTGCGACGGTGTACGGCGCGGTTCAACCATCACAGCCATTGTTACCATATGTGCGATACGACTGGCTCCACCCTGCCGCCAAGTTCCTTTACTAAAAAACATAATGAAAGGTTAATAAACATTTTTTTTAAAAATGAGGATCGAAATACGGTCTCTTTCTAGAGATGTTTGTCGGGTAACGATAAGAAGCGGGAAAACACACTTTTACCCATCTGAAGTACGGGTAACCAGTTATAACTAGTATTTTTTAAGATGGAGGCCGACTGTTTTGAAACCCATATTTTTAGATCACTCAAAGTTTTGGGTCTTGTACTGATCAAATTGTTGATCTGAATAAATTACAATACACTGATAGTTTTTATAAACTGAACAGGCTTTAATTTTTACATATTATTATTCTCATCACAAGCAGAGTTTAATGAACACAGGGGGTCCATGGAGCAGAGCCCCCTGGCTAGAAAAGGCGAGCGAAGCAAGTCATGACTGGCTAAATATCTCTTGATCGCGACGGGAGACACAAGAAACTATATAGTGCCAGCAAAACCGGGACAGGGGATGCGAGCACTCATATGTGAGATAAATAAGTTTGCTATTAAAATATTATCGCGGGCAAAGCGTTGACGGGGTAACGCTAATTTATGGGTATTTATTTAATATATATACACATATATATATATGATCTTAAAAAGGCATAATATCAAAAGAATGAAATAAAAATGAAATGTTTAATATTTCAAACGAAGTAGGGTTATAAAGAAAAAAGAGAACGTCATCCTATTAAAAAACGTTATGTACAAAGAAGCTTAAATAACACTGTTTGCTCGTTCTACAGTAAATCAGGTCTAGTTAATGATCTAAAGTAAGGTTTACACGAATAAAATATCATCATTATATAAAATTATGTATACATAATATTATATTTTTAATAAAAAAAAATGTATATTTTTTGTAGTTCAGTACATTTCCTGGCAGGAATTGCAAATGTTACAACCATTACAAAAAGTGTACACACCCAACCAACTAAACTACCCAAACACACACACTCTCAATGTTACATTTTACGCTCTTCTCAGTCCTCTGTCACCATAGTATCCAAATATTTGTGTAGCGACGTCGACGGGACGCCCTTGTTTAACGACGTTGCCGGTAGATTTTAGAGCGAGGGTGAACTGTATGTGTTCATAGGCGATGAATGAAGTCACCTTGCTGATTACTGAAGGATTGTTTAATTGTACGCCGTTTTTTTGCGGTTTAAAATAATTTTGTAACATAACACTTATAACTTAACGTTAAAGATAACAAACATAAACCAAATAAAACTTGAAGTAATGTTCATCCGAACAAGAATTGAGAGAGTCCATCCGGACGCGACCGCCTTGGATCAGGTATGAGTGCAGACTGGTTTAGAAGACGCTACGTACAATGCTCGAGGGAGCAGCTTGTGACGTAGAATGGCGTGATGGTCTGGCGACCATAGTTTGCCGTGGGCACCCTAGCCACCGTTAGGTTTCAGCACCCGACCTTAAGAGGGGATGAAAACGTAACAATCTGTAATTTTTTACTTTTTTCTATCCTTCCTTTACTTGCCTTACTTGTTTTTACCAATAAATCCTCTTTGATGTTGACTTCCATTACTTTAGTTTTTTAGATATTTATTTTCATTCCTTCCTCCAGAGCTGTTAATAATCTTCAAATGATTAGCTGAAGGCGTGTGTGTTACCGGCTAAAATCATCATACCATCAGCAAACCTTTTGCATTTTTTTTTTGTCCTCTTATATTCATTCCTTTTTCTCTTTTTTTTATTACATTCCTTAATATATATCTTCAAAGTAAATACTGAATAGTGTCGGTGAGAGGCAGCATTCTGGTCAAACACTTAGACCTAGACCCATTGTTACTAATCTGTTTCCCCTTCTACTCCTTATGCCAAAGCCAAATTACGGAGAACTTCAATACTCTCATACATCTCTTCAATATCTTCTTCATTATTCGATGTTGGCTTATATATTTGTACTGTAACTAAATATTTTGGTAAAATTCCAATCCTTAACGAAATTAACCTATCATTTAAATAACACTCGTTTTGCTACTTCACTCTTCATAATTATTATTGCTTCACGTTTTCCTTTCTTTCGTTTAGATAGAATATGATAACTTCTCTTTATCATTTATTTCTAACTTCTCTCTTACCTTAGAATTATCTTGTGATAACTTCTCTCTTCATTTGCCCTGTCCTTCCCGCCTCACTTTACTATCTTAATGTATTCATTTTATTTAACTTCATTTCCCTCTTGATTTTCTCTAACTTTCCATTATGCTGAAAAGTCTTGACATTCGAACTTTTGATACGCAATCGGTTCTTTAACTTGTATATACTAGCAGTTGTTAATATATAAAGTCGTTGCTCCGTCTCTACCAAAGAAAGGTCAATATCAGGATTTTCCTTTCACCGAATCTCAAATCTTATAAGCATTTTCTAGATTTTCTATTATTTTAAAAGGAGCGATTAATTTCATACTTATTAGTATAAGAAAGGGGACTTTTACTATTATTTATAAACAATAAAATACGATAAAAAGAGCTGTAAATAAAACACATTTATTGAATTTCTATTCTTTTTTTTATCCTCTGTTAACCATAAGATAGAGTAGAGAATTTACTAAGTACAGTTATATCAATTTTACATCAATCTTTAACGCTTGTTGAATAAAAGAGTTTCTTTCATGAGAACTAGCCACGCGTAATTCAATGCGTAACAATATATGATATATATATATATATATATATATATATACATACGAGTATACTTGATGCATTAGTACGTGATGTAACCAGCCAGTGTCAAACGTTCACTGTGATGGATGAGCGTACGTATTCAGCAGTCTGCCTACCCTATTATACAACCCCTATTAAATCACTACTTGAATTCATCCCATAAATATGTCCATATTCTTGTTACTACAGTACATTAAAGCGTGCATTTTAAAGTGGAAAAAAGTGTGAGAAATGAGATTAGTGGTGAATAAAACACTAATTTGTCAAATATTGATAACCTAATGCTGTTTCATGGTTTAATATCAGTTTTCAGGATGATTATCAATCTTGCGTGTAAAAAAATGTTTTCCTATGTAAAAACAAAAATATATGTTGCTCATAAAAATAAAGTTATTGCGCATAAACGTGTATAATAACCGAACCCTACAGCGTTTTCTATGAGACGCGTGACCAATATTTTGAAAAATTTCAAATTAAATTTATCAAAATCGATTTACATAATTTTTCTAAAATCTTAATACGTTAATATTTAAAAATTTCATGCAATCATACCTTTTTTATATACTTTTTTAAACACCCCCAACAGTCCCGGCCTCTACCGTTAGGCTATGCGCAGGAATGTCAGGGTGTCGTGGCAGTCGACTGCCCCCCTGTCTCGCCATATTTGGCTTCCCATCGGGGTCCTCACAGTTTTATCAAGATGCAGTAGCCCCCCCTTCTGGACGACCACTACATCCCTCCACTGAAAGGCTACCCTTCCCGGCCCTACACTAGCAATCATACCTACAGATAATTTACACCATTATTTAAAAATAAAATGTTAAATGAACTCACTCAACGTCGTTCTCGGTTGCTGATCTTGTTTTTTCAGAACTCGTAAAGTGAATTTTAAAATGCGATGTGTAATATTTATAAAATTTACAGATTTTTTTTTTTTTAAATAGATAAAAGCAATAATTCTGTAAGAAAATTTTTTAATTTAAATCATTATTAAAAAAAAGTAAAAATGTTAAATGAACTCGCTGAATGTCGATTTCCGTTACAATCTCGTCTTCTTCAGACGTATTACTTTAAAAGAAAGAAAGAATTTTTTTTCCTTTTTAAAATTAAATATTTTATTTTTTAAATGTGAAAAAATACGCTCAAAAAATTATTTATGAAAAATTCACTTAGATTTCTATATCAAGATGACCATTATATTTTTTATCTTATACCGAAAAATAGATCATTTCTAAATAGAAAATTTGATAATTTCCTACTTATATATTTAAGACTTGAAATATTATTTAAGGTACTTTATTAACATTTTGTTTTTAAAAAATATGTAAAATATAATTTTATACGGTACTAGAGGAATTCAAAACATTTAAAATACGGGTGAATAATACAATCATGTATTTATAAGTAAATCGTTTGTATTGCTGCTTAGTTTCCCATTTAACAGTTTTATTACTAAAAGTACACAAAATTGACCTGCAACATAATGCATGTTGTTCTGTTGCTGGTGGTACGCAACCCAATTTTTTTATTTTTTTTACTTTAATTTCTGCCTCATCATTTTATTTTTTACAACAGTAAGATATGAACCTACAACCACTCTACCAGCAAACCAGCATGCTACTAAGAGAAATACACTTTCCTACAATATAGTCTCCGGTGATCAATAAGCGGTAATATTTGGATAATACTTACGAACGAATAAACTTTTTACAGTAAAATTCGTGAAGATTGAAATAAATTATATTATGACGTACGAAAGTCCCGACCAATAGAAGTTTAATGTTGTAAATCATTCAGAAATCTGATGTATTGTGTGATAAAGCTACCAGCAATTAAGGATTAGGAATCATAAAGCTAAATATCTTCCATATATCTTCTTCTTTTTCTTTATGTAAATTATTCACAAAAACCCTTTTTTTGTAAAATAAAAGCCTAGAACACGTGTAATGAGTTTTCTGTAAATGTCATGATGAAAAAAATATAATATTTCTACATGTAGGAAGCTCCCAACATTATTTAACTGGAACAATAGAAGAAACAAACTACCTTAGAGAAATGTGATTTACAACGTTGAACAAACAATCAACGGAATTCGAAATCGTGGACTTTTTATTTTATTTTATTTTTTGGACATTTTTTTTTTAAATCGGTTTACAAATAGTCGAGTTATGGCAGAAAATTGATGATGTAATTACGCGTCTGTTTTAATGTCCCCCACTTTACGTTGAATTCGATGAAATATTAATTCTTTTTATTTATTGTTAATTATTTATTGTATTGTAAATTTTTTTTTCTTTCCATAGCGGAGGAAAAGGGTCTGCCAGCCGCCGCCAGGCCCGCACTGACGGCAGTGCGGGGCTCTCACCCGCTAAAAAATGTAATGTATTGTAAATTAGTATCAAATTAAGTAATAATTTTTTTCACAATAATAGACCTAATAAATATGAGACAAAATTACAACATTAATTTTCTCTCATAATTCGAATATATTTTAACTGATTTGAAAAAATAAAATGTCATTTTGTTCAAAATAAAAAGCTTAATATTTTAGCAGTAACATACATTTTGATAAAACTAATATTTCCAGAGATAACGGATTGAAAAATAAGCATGGCCGCCAATTTTTAATTTGCGAAAGTTATTTTTTGTTAATTTATTGCCAAGAGGCTTACCAAATATTAATGTGATTCGTGTATCCGAACATGAGATATACAAAAATAACAAAATGGCGGATATGGTAGAACGAAGAAGAAATTGCCATTTTTTCTAAGGATATTTTTTTGTTTAGTTTTACAAGTAGAATTCAAAAAAGTATAGCCAGCCTACCATTTTAGAAACATTCTACATATAATCCTGTATTCTGGAAAATTTTACACTATTTATACCGGTACTTACTTTTATTAGATTGCAAATTTCTTAATTTTGTGTAATTTTCTAGCGTTTTTTTTTTTTTTTTCATTTGGTAACGTTTTCTAAACCGCCTGTATAATTTTAAATAAAACTAAAAATAAAGGTAACTTTATAAAAAGCAGAAACTAAAACTAAAACTGTACTAAACCTAAACTAAACTGTACTTAAACTAAAATAAAAACACAGAATATTTCACAATTCTTCTTTAACTTTTGAAATTGTCATCAAGAAAAGTAAATACTTCTTTATTAACTGTTTGTTACTTCCTTGTTCGAAGTAAAGGTAATATCGTGATCGCAAAAATTTCAGTTTTCAAATTTAAACGGAAATATCCATTTTGGCCATCCCTGAATCCATTTTGACTAGTTTCGGGGCGTGACGTCTGTACATACGTATGTACTATATACTTACGTATTTATCTCGTATAAATAAAAAACGATTAGCCGTAGGATGTTGAAATTTTGAATGTAGGACTGTTGTAACATCTAGATGTTTAAAATCCCCAAAAATTTGGATTTTGGGCTTTTTCTTTACTGCAGTAATAAGCCCTCATTGAGAGTTTCTCAACAATATAAGTGGTACTTATTTTCAATGATTCCAGGGTTATAGCCAAATAAAATTTTAAGTAATTAAATAATTGGATCTTATCAAGGAAATACACATCGATTCGAATCAGGTTTCATCTTTTTTTTTTTACTTTTTTTTCTTATTTTAAGTATATTGATTTACTAATAATTATTAACTTCTGATTGTAAAAAGATGTTTACAGTAAATAATAATTCAATAATAATAATAAAAAAAATCAAAAAACATTTTTACTTGATTCCATTACATTGGTTCGTTACTTTGGTTTTGTGTATGGGAAATTTAGAAAAACCTGATATATACTCTTTATCAGAAAAATTATACAATTTTTTTGGGCTTTTATTTATCTAAATTTAGCCTTTTTGAAATCGGTTTTATTATTTTTAAGATAATTTTTTTTATATATTTTATTGATTAATGTAGAAAGCTAATAACATAAACTATAAAACCAATTATTTGAAAAAATAATTTTATTTTTATTTTTTTTCTAAATTACCCACTTTAAAATACTTTTTAACTAAAATTTAATAAAAAAGAAATTATGCTTAAAAAATACTTAAGTTTACGCTTCTTTATATTAAAACAGTTTAATGTTTTACTACCTATTTTACTTTGCAAAAACTTTAAAAATACCTTATATGTATGTAAACTTAACGACATAAGTGAAAGAAGTCAAAAATTATTCAACATTTTCTTATATCTCTTTGAACCATTAAAAAAGTACTAGAGATTAGATTTTATAACGTATTTTATTAAATAAAAGAAACAACAGTTGTTTGAATAACTTTTTATGAAAGTATTTAACTTAAAACGATTTACAGATTAAGTAAAAAAATAATAATACATAAGGAGATAAGGTTTAACAATATGTTGATAAAGTTTAAATTTTTTTC
Source organism: Lycorma delicatula (assembly GCF_047948215.1). NCBI lineage: Eukaryota > Metazoa > Arthropoda > Insecta > Hemiptera > Fulgoridae > Lycorma > Lycorma delicatula. The sequence continues at coordinate 26,067,684 of NC_134459.1, read as the reverse complement.
CTATTACTTGAAATAAACTTTTAAAAAACCAGTAGATTATAATTTATAGGTATAGTTATGAACAAAAGAAATTAAATTACTTTTTTTTTATGAATTACGTTTTTTATAAACGATTACGAATAATATTTACTTATACTAAATCAAATAATTACTTTAAGACAGTAAGAATAAACCTGTAAAACGTTAGTACATACTGATGAAATAATAAAACAACTCACCAACACTTTATGAAATACTGTAGTTTACTCACGACACTTACGGGACAGAAATGATAACTGCGTGGTACTTAAAATTTTATACAGATCGTAGTATAGTCTAAGGTGAATTATTTCTTTCATAAAAATAGAAAATAAAATAAAATTTTTATTATTATATATCAAGTTCAATATGTTTTAATGCGATATAAAATCTGAAAAATGGAAGAAAGAAATATTATAGAAAAAATTACAAGCCTGGTATTTTCTATATTGCAGTTATTTTTCAATTTATTTTTCCAAAAGCTGAATTCTGTGGTAAATCGTGAACTCAAGTACAAAAGAATAAAATATATACATATATATATATATATATATATATATTTATGTTGAAGTAAATTTTCTATAATGGTAGTAGCATTTGCAGTTCCTTCCAGGAAATGTGCAAAACTGTAATAAAACAGAGTATAATGATCACGATAAACTGAATTAAACAATACTTAAATAGGTCAGGTCATTTGAAAAGTCTCCGTACTGAATAAAGGTTTTGCTTTTAATACATTGTTTCTCAACAAAAAGGGATACATTTATCTACTGCTTTCCACCGTATCACTCAGTCATTCTCATAATTATAATCCCTGACCTGTAAATCGTCAAGGTACTAGAAATCATCATAGATGCTTTGATATTCCATTGTTTTTATAAAATGGACTTCACTGCACTTTCATTTGTTACAGTAGTAAATTGAGAATAACTCGTACTTGGATTTATATGTAAAGGGACTGGAAAGTCCCTTTCTTACAATAAAAATGTATAAAAGATCTTGAAAAAAAAAAAATATATATATATATATATATTTATCCAAAAAAGAACGCCGGGGTTTTGAAAACGAATATAGTTTTTATTCTGCAGCACCCCGGATCATTTGGGTAATCTTAAAGTGACAACAAATTAGTTTTAGTTTACACATTCTCCAACAGGTTAGTCTGTTATACAAGCCAAGCTGTTATGACCTTGCATTTCAGTACCACGGCATCACCAATACCAGTGCGTGTATTTGTTCTCGGAAACAAAATCAATGACTGTCGTACATAGAAATTATATACGAGTTTATCGTAAAAATTCTCCGATTTTTTAAATTAAATTTTAATATACTTATCTTCCATTTAATTTATTTTTCTTTTTGTTGGGTAATTAATTAACTATGTAAGCTCAAAACTTGCGCATGGAAATATGAAATTGGAATTATGTAGCGCATGAAAAATGTCATACCTAACCTGGATCCAAATCCAGGAACTTGGGATAAAAGGCCGAGAGGCTACCATTCCGCCACGGAGATCGGAAACTTAATTTTAATCTCCGAAGCTAGTTTTTGAGGCTGATGATGGACCATGATAACGTGTAATAATAATAAAAATAATATTTAATTCTTATCGATTATTTAGAAATGCAGAATGTAAGACCTTATGATTGATTCCTCCTGTAATGATCAAAACATGATATAGAAACAAAAATATTTTTATAAAATTAAAACTTTCGCATTTTCATGTTATAGAATTTGAATGTAAAGATAAAATAAAGCAAATTAATATAAAGAAAATTTTAAAAACAATAATATTTGAATAATGGTAAAAATCGTTCCACGGCATTAAGATTTATAATCTTCTACAAATTTTGACTTAATTACACATTCTAAAATACTGAAACCTATTAAATTTACTTATTCGTTTAAGAAAGTATGCTGCTGTGTTTGCGAAAGGCCGGAAAAATGTTAAAAGTAAGAGAGATGATTTTATTAGATAGCTGTTGGTCACCAACCAAACCTTGATTGAATTTGGACAATATCTGTTCTTAATCAACTAGAATGCAAAAGAAGCTGCTCTGTAAAACGAACAGACCACACAAGATACCAAACAAACTGGAAAAAATTCTTTAGTGTTGTCACACTTGTTAGCTGATATAGTGCCGGATATGATAGTCAAGCCGTAACGAAATACGAGGTACTACTGCATTCACTGATAACAATAGATGTGGTGGCAAAGTGGTCTTGATTTCTTGTCGATCATTTACTAAACAAACACGTGAAGAGGTTGTAAGAAAAATTCCATACATTTGAGAATTGTACATAAAAAGTTCGTTCAGTACCGCTTTGACGTTATTAACTTCTGAAAAAAATTTTTAACGAGGCAGGTGTCAATTAATACGGTTAGAAATAATATTTTAAATAATAGACAATGTGAACAACGATAAGCAATCAGTTTTGTAAAGCAAGTAATTAAAAATCCCAGCTGCAGATTGTTACACGTATCAAATAAATTTCAATCTTTGACTTGTGTAATAATAAGAATAATATTTAGTTTTTCTTTTGTAAATAAAATGCTGTTGTTCTTAAAAATGAAATCTAATCATTACCAAAATTAAAAAAAGTAACATTAAAAATTTAAAAAACTGATGAAAAAATCGTAAAAAACATGAAATAATAAAATAACTGTATTTTTACATTTTAATCCTTTGTGACTTTGTGATATTCTTTTTAAGACAATAAAATTTAAGATTATTATTATCCATCGTGCGTGACTATGATGATAATTAAAGCCTTTTTTTCTTTTTTCTGTTTAGCCTCCGGTAATTACCGTTCAGATAATACTTCAGAGGACGAATGAAGATGATATGTATGAGTGTATATGAAGTGTAGACTTGTGCAGTCTCAGTTCGACCATTCTTGAGATGTGTGGTTAATTGAAACCCAACCACCAAAGAACACCGGTATCTACGATCTAGAATTCAAATCCGTGTAGAAATAACTGAGTTTACTAGGATTTGAACGCTGGAACTCTCGACTTCCAAATCAGCTGATTTAGGAAGACGCGTTCACCACTAGACCAACCTGGTAGGCTAATTAAAGCTCATCTATTCAGTCTACTGGTCACGCACGAGGGTCACACAAAATCTTAAATTATTGTCTTAAAAACAATATCACAATGTTACAGAGGATTATAAGGTAAAAATACAATTGTTTAATTATTTCACGTTTGTTAAGGTTTTCGTCGTGGGTTTTTAAAATTTTTAATTTTATTTATTACTTTTTAAAGATTAGTAGTCCTGTGTCCAACAGTAGGATGTTTATAGGCTGATGATGATGTTGATGTTGAAAGTTTAGTATACTCGGCCAGCGCAAAATAATTAATAATCCACATAGCAATGTACCCTTGCTGGAATTAGAAAGACTTAGAAACATTCAAAAGCGGTTTTGAAAATAACATATCTACTGCAGCGCTCCGTGTCAGCTTATAACCGTAAACCTAATCTAAGAACCTGCTCTGAGATGATACCTATATAATGCAAAAAATCGCATCAAAATCGGCCCAACCGTTTTAGAGAAACACATCTACTTCAGCGCACACTGATGGCCTATAACCGTAAAACATGTCTAAGAATCTGCTCTGAGTGATATATATGTAATGTAAAAAACCGCATCGAGATAGGTTCAGTAATTTTTGAGGAAATGGTAACAGACACACACACAAAACCTCTTACCCCAAACGCATATACTGTATCTGTTCAGTCGTGGGTAAAAAATATAAGGATACTGTTTTATGTATACATTATATATTTTTAAAAATTATTATGAAGGTATATTTTTAAGTATTCTAAAATATTTGAGTGTTAAAGATAAGTCTGTTGTAGAAAACAATAGCTATAACTCACTACAAAAATAACATTAAAACATAGAAAATTACTAACTAATTTTGGGTTTAAATCTAAATAACTTATAATGAAATTTTAATAAAGGTTTCCATTTTTGGTTAAGAAAACGTTTACTTTTTTTTTGTTGAACAGTTTTTAAGTGGTACTGTAGTCCATTTTTTAACAAGTTGTGAAAAATATTAAACGGCGAGATCACGTATATTTTTTACGTCAAAATGTTTGTTTTTCATTGTTCTTTAAAATGACGCATCACAGCCCTAAGCATTGTATTTAAAACCTTTAAATTATCCTTCTATGGAAGCCCAATCTGAAGCTTGAATGTGGCGGTATACAAAAAAGTACGAGTAGATAGGAGCATTGTTAAATTTAATTTTTACATATTTAACTGTTGAAAAGTTATTTAAGAGTTAACGTACTTCATTAACAGTTGGTACTAAACTTTATGTACATTGTATAAATCTTTAACAATATTCTATACTTTGGTTAAAATTTAGTTTTATTTCATTTACGTTTAGAGGGGGACGTGTAATAAAAAGAAAATTATCAATAATGGATCAAACCAATACAAAAGTAAAACATAAATGCGAAATACTACGTACTTTACAGAAATGAATAAGTAATACTATTGACATAAAAATCGATGATAATATTTTATTTAGAACTAAATATAATACATCATGTAAAGCTCTTAACAATATGAAATTTATCAACTAAATACAGGTTCAGTTTATAACATATTTGAAGAATTTCTATTGTAAATAATATTTCCACGCTTTCAATTTGTAAAAAAAAAAAAAACATTGTTAGAAACCCAAGCGCGCGCAGGCGTGCGTGCACATGGTTTTCTCATACACACGCGCGCGCACATGTGCACACACACACACACACACACACAAGTACACATCTATTGTGTAAAAATTTAATTTTGTCTTCTGCTGTCACAAAGAAACAAATTTATATACTAAAGTAGGGGTTATGTTCCCATTAAGTTTTTAAACAATTAACATATAAATAGTAATGGGCAATGCAATTATTTATTGTGTTAGCCTTTTATACATCTGTATATAAATTTGGTCTGTTTTTATCTGACACCTCAGCCGCATAAACTTTTTTATGAATAATTCACAACTTAAGCTTGAAGGAATGAATATTACTCGTATGCTGAAGGAATATGAAATCTAAATTTCTTACGTTTGAAAAATAACATGTCTGGGTTTCGAACCCGAGACCTTTGGATGAAAGGTCGGGACGCTACCGCTTCGCCACAGAAATAGGTTTATTGGCTTGTTTTTTGCTTTTTTTTTGTAAAACGATAGAAAAAAATCTAATTTCTCGGTTTGATCTTTAAGTGGAGCCGCTTCAATCAACACACACGCGCGCGCACAAATACCATTGATACAGAAATTCTATACTTCATCACGTTATTCACACGAATCCGCCAGTTTTCAAGTGGCTAGAACTCGCAGTATACTTTCAGCAGAAAGAAATCAGTAATAAAAAATATGGGTGGTCATTAAGAAAAACTCGGATCACCACAGATGGATTACAAAAATTAATTAAATAAATCCATCCAACCGTGTGCATCAGATCTTCCTTCAGAAAATAGGAATCCATCTACTCGATAATTCCTTAAGATACATGGATTTATATCTAAAATACAAAATTACTGTTCAAAATTTTAGATTGACTAGCTCAAATAGATGCTGCAACAATTTCATTTCCTGTAGTTATAAATTACCAACTGAATATATATCTACTGAGTATATCTGATATATCTACTGAATTATATGTCTTTCCTGAGTTTAATGTTCCTCCATTCCCGGAATTATCACTCATAACAGTATCTAAGTAAATTAAAAAATCTACTCGATCAAACTTCCGCTAAAGGATTTATTAGTCTAAATCAAACGGTTCAGTTTCGCTGAACCACTATAAAATTTTCAAGCATAGTATTCATGTAATTTCATCTAAACAGTTCAAGTACAGATTTTTTTATGTTTCCATTCAGAATGTAAAACATTTACATTGGGATGTATTGGTGTTTGTATAATTTGCTAAGCGTGTTTACTAACAGTATCCAGTAATATATACAGAGTAAAATAGTATATCTAAAATAACTATAAAAAATAATTTTTTTGATCTAAATTTTAAATTACGTTCATCAATTAGTTGATCAGAATGACAATTTAATGAATTTTAATTTAAGTAAAATTATTTAAATAATACAATTTTCTATATTCATGGAAATGAACACTTCCATAAACGTTTTTAGAAAATATTATGTATTTATTTTACTGGTAGTGGTGTGTTAGATAGATGTTCTTACGTATATTGGTTTGATAAATGATAAAACCAATTAATTTATCTGCGTGCTTTATTCACGTTTAATTGATTGTAATTAAAATGTTACAAATTTTCACTTTCACATGCTACATGGCTGTTTGTATATTATGGTTAATATACTAATAGATGAGTTATAAAAGGTTTATTCTGTTGTTTCATTAATACTGTATGTGTTGTTAAAATTTGTGAATGAATGCTCGTCTGGTCTGCCCAATTTAGTATTTAGTTAAATCATTTTAGTTTCATTAAAACACTGAAGTATTTTTTTTTATTATCAGGTTTAGAATTCTGATATCCATATTTCTTTATTTAAGATATTCGGTCCGGTATTTGTTTCCAAAAATATCCTTTTATAAGGTAATAATAAGCTGTCATTACTTTGGGTATTCGGACCCCAGAAAAATTCGATTATGAAAATGAAATGTGATGACAAAAAAATTGTTATAGATTTTAAATTTAATGAAAATAAGTTCAACATTTTTATTAGCATGTTATTTTTAAATACTAGCCGAACCATTTGAGAATTCATATGAAACAATATTCTTTAAAAAAATTTTTGCTGTGATCTGTGCAAGAAGACAGATTTTCGTTATGTTATTTTGTTTCCATCTTCCATATTGTAGCACCATAACGAAACATGCCTCTAACTTGCACGGCTAATTTTTTTTCGAATTTAATTCAGCGCAACCCAAGAACAACTCAACCAATCTTCGTCAATTTTTTACGTGCACAACTTCAAATACACTACTACAGCATATCTAAATTTCAGTGAAATTAATATTGTAGTTTTAGAGATTTTCGAGCCACAAAAGTTTATAAGTAGTTCTATATATTTATAAAACGAATCACAATCTTACGTGAATGGTATTTATGAACTCTTCACATCTGAAAACGTAAATAAAATTCATTTTTATCCTTAACTCCCACTATACGACCGAAAGTAATACCGTACCTTTCTTCGAAGAGTTGGTAAAAAATAAATTTCAAAATGTAATTGGTGGGTAAGAAAACTACACGTTAAAGAATAATTTATCCCAGGTCAATCAATTTACCTGTGAGATTTTTTTTATAATATTAACATCAATTTATCGATACTTGACTTCGTTTACCTTCAAAGAATCTTTTTCGTCTATATAGTATTTATTGTTTTACTAATTAAAATAATCCACATTTAGATTCTAAAAGAAAAAAGTTGTATATTAATAAATATAAATACGTAAAAAATTGGCATTAAATTTTATCTGTTAACTTAAGATTTAATTAAGAGTTAATTACTACAAAATTGCGAACGAAACATATCTACATTAAAAATAATTAATTATTTTCACATTTTTAATCACATCTCAACCGCTCTACTAAATTCGATGAAACTAACAAACGTATCTATGCTGACCGTTGTTTGGTATTAAAAATTTCTGGTTGGCTATTCAAAATACAGAATATATGCTCAGGAGCTCCGAAAAAGGAAAATTTTAAAACTGTCTGACCGATTAATCTTATTTTTGGTGTACATATTAACTACGACCTAAATTATTGATTATTATATTTAAAACCTTCTGGGTTACAAAAGTAGAGAATGGAAATTTCGAAATTCCGAAAATATTGACCATTAAATTTTTTTGGAATGATAAATTCTTCTTCTTTCTTTTCTGTTTAACCTCCGGAACCACCGTAAGGTATTACTTCAGAGGATGAATGAGGATAATGTGTATGAATGTAAATGAAGTGTAGTCTTGTACAGTCTCAGGTCGACCATTCCCTGAGGTGTGTGGTTAATTGAAATCCAACCACCACTAACGATGAATTAATTACCACAGAAGCTTTTAAAACGTGAACATAGGAATATGGAAATGGATTTTTTTTTTTTGTAGCGTATGAAAAATGCCATGGGATTGGGATTTAAATGCGGATGAAAGACCGAGACGCTACCATTCCACCAGATGGTAACGTCAAATAAATATCATGAAGGCGCGCCCAATTCCACTTCCTTTGATTAAACAACTTTTTATAATTTTTCTCATTTCAATGTTGTTTCAGGAAAAAATTAATAAGAATTTTATTTGATCTTCAGGAAATTATCAAAACTATAAGATAGTATAAACTCATATGTTTTTTTTCATTACCTTTATTGGTTGAAAAGCGAACAATAAAACGTATTCATGAAAACTCAATTTTTTTTAAATCAGTTTGTTTTTTAAATTCATATTTATTTATTTTATTTTATAGCTTTCTTATTAATATACTTTCATAGTGACATTTATTCATACAAGATGCATGTACTTGTACATATGATACGTGTGTGTGTGTATATATACATATATATATCATCTATACTTTTATATTCTTTTGTAAGAAAAAGTCTTTTGATCTGCTTTTCGCTTACTTTTAAATATTTTAAAAAGAATCTCCAGTGATTTAGTAATTGTTTTTACAGTTTTATACTAATATACTAATTTTTTAATTTATTATATTACACTGGAGAACGAAACATACATTTTTTTGTAGTGGAAATTTCTGATTCTAACATAACTTCTCACGATGAATTCAAATACTTAAGTAGTTAATTTCTATCCCCACTTTTTTATTTACACACGCATTTGATATTACTCATTTTATACAACATGTATTTGTTATTTTCTTTCTGTGTTTGGCACATCCTTCCTCATTCTCAACAGCATTCAGCAAGTCGACAAGCATTCTTGCACTCCACACGTCATTTACACGATAGTGATATTTTAATGAAAACGCCCCAGTGTTCTTCACTGATGATACCAAGATTGTCTGGGATGAAATCTATTAGGATTCTAAGAAAATGGATTTCAAAGACATATAATATCATCTTAACTGACATAATTATACATGTATGTATAAATTGTTAACAATTTACACACAATTATATACCAGATCGGAGCTTTATATAAACTTAAAAGATTTTTCACACCAAATTTGAATGATTTCTACTATGACTTTTTGATTTAGCTTAACACATCTTTAAATTCGCTATATATTTAACCTTCAACTGGTGAGGTGACGTCAAAATGACAGCGCCCGTCTGGTCCTACGTGTTAACCCCACCCTTGATCGCATAATGAAACTCGCTCAGGTAACTTAACCTCAGGAAGAGAGGTGTAGGATGCCGGACTGGAGAGCGAAGGGAGAACAGACAGCCCTCTGCAGAGCTGGCGTTCGTTCGTGGTTGCATGGATAAGCGACAGCGATGATTCACGGGGACTCTGAACACACTAAGCTCGAAGGCACCTCCTGGGGCCGATTAATGCTTAAATGCTGTGTCCGGCCTGAGAGGGGGGGCTGGTGAGGCAGTGGTTAAATCGGTAGGGCGCAGGCTACGTTACTATTCCCCTAACCAGTGCGGAAAAAAGAAGGTATTTTCAAAACTTCTATTCACTTTACAACTAAAATTTACTCAAAAATGTCGTAAAAAGAAACAAAAATTAAGTGGTGTGAAAATGACGTCACCTCACCAATTGAAGGTTAATAAAATGTCTTGTTTAAGGACCTATCCAAAATTCCTTCCTAGATTTTAGTATCACTAACAATTAGGAAATTTTCCTTTCAAATAATGGAACAAAATACTATTTTCATTCATCACCTTAACAAGTACAACATACTTTTCTTTTGGCAAAAACTGTTTTTACCAGTGTAATCATTAAATTTTCTTCATTTTTTTGTGTTAAAATTTGTATAATTTTATCAAACGACAGTCCTTATATTTCTCAAATTGCACATTTTTGTATGAAATATTAATTTTAAAACTCTTTATATCCAATTCAAAAATATTTCCAAAGATTTTTTTGTTGTTATGGTTTTTGATCAATTTTCAAATAAGAATGTCACAAAATGTATGTATAATCCCTCTTTTTAGAGATTGAGGCTAACTCGGGTGGGTTTCTTATGTAAATAACATAATATATATATATATTTATGGAGTATTATAATACATCAAATTAAAGACCTGGGACCTTTTTCTTTTTGTATATGTATAAATTAAAAAAAATTAACGTACATTTACCAAATATATTTAAAATGTGTTTGTTTTTTTTTTAATGTTTACTAAAATATTTTTTATTTCCTAAAACAACTTGACAAGAAATTTTCATTCAACGTTTAAACAAACAAGCCAAATGAAATGAGTTAATTAATTAATTGTAGAACCTAATTAAAGACAAACAAGTTACAGTATCAAATATATAACGTAAAATCAATGGACAATTTTCGACTTGCCACGTCAACAACCTTTACAAAACCGCATTGTAAACCGCATATTAAACGCACACGAAAGAATTCTTAACTTACAATAAAAGAAATTCAGCAGTAAATAAAATAAATGAAAAACGTTAAAAATACTGTGTAATTAACGACTAACTTCCTTAAGTATTTTATTTTTTATTTCTTGAGACAATCAATTTTTTTAACTTCCTACATCTAATAAAGTGTAGTTTGTGTAATGCACCGATCTAAAAAAAAATGTATTTATTAATGTAAAAATCAATAATGTAGTGATAAATAACGTCTAAAAATGTAGCAATCTGCTATTCTAAAGGTTATTTTACAGTTAATATGTAATTAATAGCAAGCTGTTATTCTAAGGTTATTTTATAATTGATGAGTAAATGTTAATTAATTACTAATTTTTACAAATGTAATCCAATATAAGCTTTTTAAAACAATAATTTTTCAAAAATTTTTCATTTTGGACAAACCGTTTAATTTATCAAGATTTTCCTCAAACTGGAATTCTTAAAAAAGGGGATCATGTACTTGGCCGGAAATGTAGTAAGAATGATTACACATTCACATACTTGTACTATAATCGGATGATACTGGTACATTACATTAGCATGTCAACTTCAATTACACTTATTAAATGAATCCATTAGATTTGTATGTATCTGGAAAATTACATTAAGCCTAATTTTTTTCATCAGTCGTTATTTCGCTTGATATCTTCATATTGGATTAATCGATTTTTATGAAATTTTGTACTATGACTTGAAATGTCATTTAATTTTTGTTACAGTCGGTCAACGGGGTGAGAAGATATGGTCACTACGGGTTTCGTATCTTAAAATTTTAATAAAAAATCTGATGTGGACACCACATGACGTTTTTGTAAGCCTATTAAATTACATATACAACTTTTTTTTTTTTAATGAAAAGTACATAAAATTTTATTTCATAATAACGTCTGATATTTTTTCATATTTTTTTTATTTTTATTATTATAGTTATTATTGAATTATTATTTATCGTATTTTTTTTACAATCAGAGGTTAATTATTAATAAATCAATAGATTTAAATTTTTAAAAAAAGTTAAAAAAAAGGAGTTGAAGTCTGATTCGAACCGATGCGCCTTTCCCTTATAGATCCAAATATTTCATTAATTAAAATTTCATTTGGCTGTAACTCTGGACCAATGAAAATAAGAACCACTTGTAATATCGTTGAAAAGCTATTAATGAGGGCTTATTACTGGACTTTATTACTGGGCTTATTACTGGAGGAAGTCCAAATTCCTGTTTGTTTTTGGATGTTGGGCTTTTTTGGACACTTTTGATTCTTTCGATGGCAATCAATAGGAGAGATGCACAACAAGGTGCTACAAAAGTCCTATCTCCAAAATTTTAACATCATACTGCTAATCGCTTTTGAGTTATATGAGAGATACATATCATATGCACGTACATACAGACGTCACGCCGAAACTAGTTAAAATGGATTTAGGGATGGTAAAAATGGATATTTCCGATGAAATTTGAAAACCGAAATTTTTCACGATCACAATACTTCCTTTACTTCGTACACGGAAGTAAAAAGTAAACGAAAGATAAATTTGAAAATTAAAAAGCTCGAATGCCAAAAATACATTGTCTTTAATACAGGATACAACTAATTTAGGATAATTAAAGAGCGTGCAGGTGACAATTTCGTATATAGTATAATGTTATTTAATTAATTTAAATATATATACACATATTTATATAGCCTATGACAACTCCTAGTAACGTAAGGATTCCAACACGGAATCCTACATCTAAATCGTTTCAGCAATTAAGATGCTACGGTGGAACATACACATATGCATACACCCTAAATACATTACAGTATACATTTACGCAGTCGTGTAAATGCATAAATAAAATTTGTTACACAATAATTTATTGTGTAAATAAATTTATCTGTTTTATCTACTTTATTTATTATTTTTATTTTATAATATTATTATTTTTATTTATTTTACTTTTTTTGTATTATATTTACTTTATATTGTGTAAATTTATTTCTTAACAATTCTTCTTTACTTAATACTCACATATTTTCTTTTTTCATTTTCATTTTCCTTTCAAGAAATAGTTGCATAAGTAGTTATGTACTTTATTCCGGTTATTTCTCTTACCATTGGCGTCTAAGGTTTTTTATTTTAATAATTTTGATAATAAATACCAAAATGGTCGAACATGGGTAGTTAAATAAAAAAATGAATTTTAGTTATCATGCAGGTTAAATAAAATCGTTTTGGCTGGATACTTAATTCTACTTAATATCTTTACTTAATTCAGTATTAACAGACGTTAAATTCAAAATTTCTACTAATTAATCAATTTTATTATAAATTGCAAAATAATAGCAATAAAAATAAATGTTAAATAAAAAATATACAGAATTCAATTTCATTAAAGAAAATATACACCAATGTGGTGTGTGTTACACACCATCTAGATGTAACACAGAGGTTATATTTCAATTAAAATCCGTTAGACACGAGAATCGTTTTCCAGTAAGTCGTTGTTAAAAAGTAAATTTATTGATACTTAGCGTGCTATCCTTTTTAAATGTTCTTAACCAAAAGTAAAATATATTTTTCCCACTAGAAAGAACATATTGTTTCTAAAATGAAGGATATCATCCTTTCATACAAAAATAACAATGAGCTATTTCATTTAAGTTTCTAATTATACTGGTTATAAAAACTCTTTAAAGTTGCTTAAGTTACAAAATTATTTTTAACAAAGAATTTGTTCATCCGTAAATAATCTGATTAGTGAAAACTTTTTTTTTTTTAAATTAAGATGTAATAACATTATTATTATCTTATATATAATAAACTTTCTGGGTAGTGAACCACAAAAACTACCGTTCTAAGAAAGTAGTTCTAAGAAAAAAGGGGGAAAAGTGTTTAAATAATATTTAGGCCAACGTTTATTATTATTAAAAAATAAATATTCATTAATAATAATTATTATTATAATTTATAAAAGCAATATGTCATTTTGATAATTTTGAAACATTTTATTAATAATGTTATAATTTATTTAAACTTTTTTTATTTCATATTTTGTTTACTAATGGCTTTCAGTATATTTTTATTTACGCGATAAATATACTCTTTAGTTTTCAGGTCATCAGACTTACAAACCAATTCTGTAACGAGATTGGAACGTAAACAAAGTAGAGATACAACAAGGGATGTCTATGTCCAGTTAATACATGAGTTCGTTTATCTAAATTAACGTTTAATCTCCACTGGAGTATTCTCTACAGTCATTGGATAGTGATGTCCTCATAGCATTTTAAATCTACTTTTAAATGTGAATTTTATTTTTACAGTTCGAATAAAATCTAATAAAAGTATGAATATATATATATATATATATATATATATATATACTAGTACTTTTGTTTTATATATATATATATATATATAGGTAGATAAATATCTGTACCTACAAAATAAGATGTCCTGAATGATTCATAATCGATGCCCAGCAAAAACTACTGAAGATAAATTGATGAAAATTTGTATATTTGTTCTTCTTATGGTGTAAGTGATTTCAGAATTTCTTATTTTTAACATTTTTTTTTTTTTTTTAAAGTACGGATTTTTTTAATGAAGTAACATTACATTTTCTTAATTTGTTGGTAAAAAATGAAGATATTAAATTAATTTTTGTTAAATGTAATCTTTATGTGAATATCTAAAAAATATTTCTACATTTTTTGAAATTCGACCTTGAAAGGGGTAAAAAATTTAAAAAATGATTGCAAATTTTCTCAATTTCCAAATTTACTAAACGAGATATTCTCTCGATTGCGGCTTGCAAATACTCTTCGGATAAATATCTAAAAACCATTTACTCATTTTTTGAATTTTGCTCTTTTAATGGGTGCGACAATGTACGGCGCAACGGCTCATCCAACACAGCTACTACCACTGTGGCTGTGAATACAGATGAAGGAGAGCTGAGACTAGGAGGACTCACTCCAGAAAATACAATCAATTTCATGCTGACGGGAAAAAAAGAATGAGCTGTTGTTGAACAGCTTGCCGCCAACATCATGCAGCAAAAGGTGGTAGAACTTAGAGTATGGGGTGCAGATGTACCATCCTGAATGGAAGACCTATGTTTGAGCATAAATGATTGGAATAAGACCTCCAAGGATGTAGAAATCGACCGGTGAGCGAAGGGGTGACGGACAGCCTCCTGCGGATTCGTCGCGCGTCCGCGCTTGCGAGGATGGACGACGGTGATGATGCACGGGGACTCTCGATCCCCTGAGTCCGAAGGCACCTCCCGATATTGCGTTATGCTTAATTTCGGGTACGGACCCGGGAGGAAGTTGGTGAAATAGGAGGTTTAGTCGGTAGGGCGCAGGCAAACATACGCTCATTAACAACATCTGGCTGAACCTGTTATAGGAGGAACCCGTAGATGGGGTTCCTCCGACTCACAAAAAAAAAGTCACTACCACTGTAACTTAATGTGCGACACAACTGGCTGCATCTGCCTCCGGTTATTTGACTAAAAACATAAAATTAAAGTTCGTTTTTTTTTTAGATGTGAAACAAAGTCACCTCTTAATAGTGTTTGTCGGGTAACGCTAAGAATCAAACAGAATTTATTTTTACCCGTAATCAGGTATAATTATTATTTTTAAGATCAAGGCCAACTATTTTGAAAACCGTATTCTTCAGATCATTCAACGTTTTGGATTCTGTACTGACCAAACTGTTGCTCTGAAAGAATTATAATACATTAATAGTGTTTACATATTGAACAAGCATTAATTGTTATTTATCACTAGCAGCTACCTACGGCTACGCCCGTGAACTATAATTTTTACAGCAATTTTCGAGATTATAAATCGGTAACTGTACTTGTAGAATATTTCTTATTGTGATTTATGAATATTCAAAGTATGAAGTAATAGATTCATCATTCATGAGGCTTCGATAAAAAAAACAATATTTGATAATGTTAGGATATTTGTAAACATACAGTAACAGGATTAATACAAATACACAGGTAGATTAAATTTTTATTTCTGTAGAATAATACAGATAAAAAATAATGTAAATAATGTTTTTACATATTGTAATCCCAGCGCCTCGTTCTTCGGTTGTCACAGTAAATAAAGAGCTCGCTGTTCTTGCTTACTCAAAAACATCCCACATGGAATTGCCCATGAGAAAAGCATGCAACTCATGCTAATATGATGTTAATATATGCAAAACATATATTAACTGGAAACTGGATTTTTTCCATGACTATTTATATAATCATTTTAGGCTACAAATATGCTTTAATTTTTCACCAAAATTCCTCTGAAGAAAAACAAAATGATTTTTTTTCACATCATTCTTCCACCATCTTAAGCGATTTTGAAAAAAAATAATATAATCAACGTTCCATGTATAGAAATATTTGAAGAAAATCAGTGTAGTTAATCCTGAGATATAAGGCCAAAAGCAGTGCGACTCACGTATGCACATACATACATAAATATATTGTTTTTGTCTGGATGAACTAGTTGGACGCTAATACGTAAAGATTTGCAAAAAAAAATCCGATACCCCAATTTTGACATGGTTCCATACTTTCCCTTTTAATATAAACATTCTAAGTATATCCGCCGGGAAAGTAATTTTTTAGATTTTAAAATAACTATTCATAAATAAAATTGGTGTGCTATTTTAACATTGATTAATAATAATTTTTAAATTGTATTCTTAAAAAAAGTTTTTTATTTTTATTTATACGAAATAAATAATATTTAGAAATTATTGAAATAATTCTTAATTTAATATTTTCTTTAGAGTTTCTGAAGATGTTATAGTTAAAATCAATAGAATCTTAAACTTAAATAATTAAAATTTTGATAATTAAAACACTTTTCCAATTTAAATTTTACGTATGTTTTCATATATCGATTTAAAATATGTGTTAGTTAATAAAACAATTTTATGAACTTATTTAACTAAACTGCTTTAATTAAGATTTATGTAATATATTACATGAATCTGAAATAATCTTAATGGTGTAAGATGCTTGATTTATAATATGATTAATTGTGTACTCCCTGTATAACTTTAAACCACTTCCTAAGTTAATACTCCATTCCACTAGGATTTTACTTATTGCATAACTGTCTCAAACTAGAATGACGAATGTAATCAATTCTAGTATAATAATCGCTTCTAGATATTAACTCCGGCTAGTAATAAACCGAAATACTTTTACTTCCTTAAAATTAATTTTATTAGTATATTAATTTATTGTTTTACATTACTTTTCCCGTTCATTTGTATAACCGTGATGTACATTCCAAAAGTCAAAAAATAACAACCAGAGAATTTCTTATATTGAATACAGACTAAATTTCATTCGGTTTTATACAAATGAAAACCTCACTGCATTTTTGTGGGATCTTAATGCTTAAAAGTGTATATGGCTCACTGAAGAAAACAAAGGTAAACCGTTTTACTCTTTTGTTTTTCGACTGAATGTGGCATGAAGTTTTATACCATTCATTAATTTATATACTATACAGACTGGGACTCGAACCCAGAACCTCCGGAAGAAAGGACCCTACGGAGATCGGTAAACTATATTTTTAATTTATTTTCTTTAAAAAATAGTTTAAATGAAAATAATTGTAAGGAAAATATTTAAATCGTTTCAGAAACCAGTTTTTAAAATTCATTTTTTTAGTACCGGAAAATTACAGCAACTCCAATCAGGGCTTTTTTTTTATTACAGTATTTATTGTACAATTAATACTCTTTTAAAATAGACAACTAAATAATTTGGTTTATGATCTTTTTACTTGGAGTTATTAAAACCTGTAAAATAACAGAAATATACTGAGACTAAATATATATATATATTGCATCACCGTAATTCATTTTTATATTTTTTCCTCCCTCCTCGTAAAAAGTTCAGGAAATATTGAAACGAATAATTTTTTTTATTGTCATAATTGAATCTATTTAAGTATTCGTCGGTTAGTCATTGCGTGGTTTTTTAAATTTTATTTTATTAAATTAGTAATAAAATGCATGTGTGTTCAAATAAAAATAAAGAAGGAATGAATTTAATTAAAACAAAATGGTTCATAATAGAGCATTTGAGTCTGAGGCAATGAAACTAGGGTGCAATACTTTTGACTAACTAAACAAGTTAAAGTTACTCGTATTATTTAAAGATTACAACAAAATCTATAAATAAAGTGGTTTGATTTATTCATTCTTTTATAATCATATTCTACAGTTTGTCAATATATAAAGCCTGATATTATCTATAAATAAGTATATAAAGCGTTGTTATTTTGCTGACCTTTTAACATAAAAATATAAAATATAAGACGGATAATTATGGTGTTTAACATCATGGAAAATGCCAACGAAGGATTTTATAACAATAAATTAATCTACTTATCAAGAAAAAAAAATTAAATACCTATATATAAATATAATTAACTAAATGTCTCCTGAATTATTCAGAGTGTTCGTGTGAGCATGCGCACTTGTTACTAAACGTTTCCAAGCCCCTCCCGATCGATATTGTTATTTTAATTTGTCAAAAACATTTTTCTATAATTCAGTTTATGCTGTATTTACTTTAATAAATTATGTTACTTATACGAACAAAAGTATTGTAATAATATCAAAAAGTTTAATTCATGTTTTTATTAATTTCTTTTATATTTTAGACAAGCAACTTGGCATATTTGAAACATCGTGCCATGTATGACAATGTAAGAGTATTAAGATACGGAACCATGAATGATCCTCTGGTAAGAAAGCGGTCAAATCAGGAAGCCTATATATTCCCGATAATTGGAGAGAAAAATGAATTAATTAATAACAAAAAGATTTGGATTAGAAGGTAATATACAAAACAATCGATTCATTTAAACATAATTTTTTTAATCTTCTAACATCTATTTATTTTTTCTTTCAGCTTAAAAATATTTTTTTAAACTGATATTAGTTGTAATGTAGCTAGAAGCTTAAGTAGGTAAAGGTCATTTTTAATTGAAATACAAAATAGATGAGATTTTTGGAAATTAAAATTTGGTAATACCCAACTCCTGAGGGAGTTTGCTTTCTCACTGTAAACCATCACCGTATTTTCGCGTGTTCACTGTTCGACAAGAATATTAAAAGATTATCAAACGTAAAAATTTCTTACAAATACGATTTATTACCTTAAAGACGTACAAACAAAATAAATAATAGAAATAGTAATAATAGAAACGATGATAATAATAATGACAATAAATTATATAAACAGAATATAGTCCAATTTACTAAAAACATTATAATGACCGCTAGAACCTAATATGTCATTAACAAGATAACACTAGAAAATGTTAAAGTCATACAACCCACTTTCTGCAAGTATTATTACTTTTACTGTTTATAAAAGAATTACACTACACTTTATAAATTAATATTATTCTGTGACTTTCATTAATATTTACAAATAACTCGCCGAACTTCCTGCATTCGCTTACTGTCCGCACTGGAATGGTCGTGACGTACTCTTAACTCGTTGTTACATCACGCTTACTTTTTTTTTTTTTTTTCCATACTCCCCGACCGGATATCCAACTAAGTATACACAGTCGGGGAGAGTGTCCTTTTACTCTCAAAGGAGGCATCCCCCACCCGCCGGCTATACGTCCGACACGGCAGGTTGGCCAACATCACGCTTACTGTATCGCTATCATCGCAACCGCGTTGAACTCGGGCTTGCGAAATTACTCACTGTTACCGCGTGTTATCACGACTGCGTACCTATTTTACCACGGGTTCCTAATCGATCCAGACAAATGCTATGATAATTTCTTTTTTTTATTCATGGAGTAGCATATCTACTTATTCTTGATGTAATCTATGTAGTGTACTATTATCGCTAATCAGAATAAAAGATTAATCTATATCTATACTATTATAAAAAGACGAAGAGGGTTTTTGTTTGTTCGGTATAAATAAAAAAAAATACTAGATCAATCGAAACCAAATTTTTATCCATGTTTCTTGGCATAACTGATAAGGTTTTCAAATGTACATTATCTCAAAAACCTCGAATAAAAAAATATGTAGATGTAATAATGGAGATTTGCCGGTTGAAGTACAAAATTGAATGAACTGTAAACATTCGAATAAATCGAATGAATTATATTACAAAATTAATAAAATAAAATTTACTTTAGATAAAATCTATATCTATACTATTAAATAAAGAAAAAGAGAGTTTTTGTTTGTTCGGAATAAACAAAAACCTACTCGATCAATCGCCACCAAATGTTTACCCATGTTTCTTGGCATAACTGAGAAGGTTTTTAGATATATTTCATCTTGAAAAACCTCAAAGAACCAACCAATCGATTGCTTTAAAATTTTCAGGATACACTTGTATTATACCATGAAAAGTTTTAAGCCATTGACCGAGGCCGGATAAATATCCCTTGCATGATAAATATTAAAAATATTCATTATTTCTTCACCTCCAAGGAGGGTGAAGTTGTAAATTAAAGATATTCATTAATCAAAAATAAAGATTAATCCGTTACCTTCGTTAGTATATTTCTTCCTCAATGGTAAAGAAATAAGTTGTAAATTTTTCTTCGTCATAGGTGTGTGCTTTAATTACTGTAGCTACTATTATTCTCTTTTGTGATTTAGTTTCTTTTTCAGATTTCTGAAAAAAGCCTGATTACTTTAATTGTTATTTATCAGTATTATTCTCACAATCATGAGGATAACGAATAATGCGGGGGTCCAGGGGGCGGAGCTCTTTGGGTAGACGTGAATGGCGACCGAAGCGAGCTCTGCGGGCTTCCAAGACACGTCCCCCTGCAACATGAGAGTGGCAAGGAAAGCGAGCTCTGCGGCCCTGGGGTAGAGCCCGTGGTCATGGGAGGCCCGAGGAGCCCCTTATTTGGCGGGGTTCCCCTGGGCCCTGAAAGTCCAGGTTCTGGCAAGACGATCCGGCTAATTTATATTATGATTAATTTCTTTAATATTTTTTGCTATTTTTTTTCTTCTATTTACAAGCAAAACTTTTATTTATTTTTTTCTATTTAACGTATTATGGCGCATCGATTATACATTTCAAAAGAATTAAATAATGCAGAATAGGAACAATTTAGATCGGTCGGTATCCACCGACCGATCTAAATTGTTATTTAACAAAAAACAATTCACAAGAATTTTAAAAT
Source organism: Lycorma delicatula (assembly GCF_047948215.1). NCBI lineage: Eukaryota > Metazoa > Arthropoda > Insecta > Hemiptera > Fulgoridae > Lycorma > Lycorma delicatula. The sequence goes on along the minus strand of NC_134459.1, from coordinate 26,046,911 downwards.
TCTCATACCAATGTAATTTTATACAAAAAACGTCAAAATCACAAACATCAGTTAAAATTTTCTGAAATAAACAAATAAGTGAAGATGTTTATGTAATTTTACTCGACCCGATGTGTATAGTCTTATTTTAAATAAGTGTATCGAACTTACTGTGGGATTTTTTAAAGATCACTTTAGGAAAAACTGTTATTTTTGCTACACTCTAAAAATGTAAAGCTTTCAATCCTTCTTCGTTGTATGAGATACTTTTTTATTTCATTCAACTTGAAATTGATAATAATATTGCCGTGCGTTTGCATGTATAAAGAAATCATTATATTTTATAATTCAGTAATCTCATAAAAATGTTTTAAGAAGGAATTAGCAGTAACAATAAGCTTACCGCAAAAACCTCGACATTAACGAATATTGCCAACATCAGAGTTTTAATTGAATGAGGGTTTGAAGTACAGAAATGAAGGTATTTTAATTATGTACTTTGATCTACCTGTATGTTTAACAGAATCATAAAAAATTTACTTTTTTAAGTATACCTCTGCGTTTGAAAGAGATAGAAATTGTAACGGCACCCGTATTACTATACAATTAAATGTTTACAGAGTAATGTTGTTTTATCATTTATATTTTATGATTAATTATTTCCCGCAAAACACATTCTATGGTATTCGTTCATTAATAATTCAGTTTATTTGTATTATTCAATTGATTTTTTTTTGCGCTATCGCATACATCATCAGTAAATAAAATAAAGAATCTATATTATAGCATCCAATATTCTTAAATGTTATTTGATTAAAAAATTAATTATTATTTTTTGCTTTGTATTAACTTACCTGAATTTCAAAACCAATGTCAATTCTTCGGTAACTTTTCACCATCAATAGATTTTTTATAGGAAAATATTTAACTAATAAGAATGACACCAAAATATAACAGTATCGTTATTTAAAACCCGAAATACGAATGTATGCATTAATATCGGCTCATCTCTATTAAATATAAAAATTTTTAAATGATTTCATTGTTATGAATAAAAACCAAATCTGTTAATAATTTTAAAGAATTAAAATGTTTTTAGAGAAAAATCAAGACATAAATTTTAAATATAATGATTCCCAGTTTATTGAAAGTTATTGAGCTTTTCAAAACCTAATGTCTTAAGTAGATAGTAATATCTGTACTACTGCACTTTCTTTGTAACGTTGTAATGAAAATCAATACTCATTGTGGGCTGTTGTGCCAGAGGAACAGAGTAGATCGTTGCTACATTTATTGATTACTTTTAATTACATACGTCCCGCTGTGATATTTATCTTGAGAACTCCAATATTATTAGAATTGCAGTTTAAAGCTACAGAAAAACGTTATACATAAAAACGTTTTATGTATATTCTGCAGTGAAATATTGTAGCTTATATGGTGAGAAAATCAGGAATCACGGAAGGTAAGAACCGAGAGAATTATAGATCACTGTAGTAAATAAATAAATGGAGATGAGGTGTGCGTGTGTCAGTGCGCGGGTGGTGTATACGTGTTGGTATGTTTGGTTCAAGTGTGTTTGGTGTTGTATTGTGCTGGTTTATTAGTTATGTGAGGATCAGTTTTTGTGTGTGTGTGTGTGTGTGTGTGTGTGTGCCTTGCTATTTGCTTTGTTGTCTGAATGTGTGTGTGTGGGCGCTTACCCCTCTTCGTTCTTACTTGGAATTAATACTTTACCAGCTACTCCCAGGAGGGGCGGGTCACCAGTTGTGGAGGTTTAGTCGGTAGTGCGCAGGAATACATACGCCTTTTTTACTATCTTGCAGAACCTGTTAGCGAGTCTGACACTACTTCAGCGCCCGTAAATGGGGGTTCTAAATCTCTTAAAAAAAGAAGAAAAAAAACTACTATAAATGGAGATAAAGCATTTGATATTTGAGAGTAGCAGAGTATTAAGTCAATATCACCTTCGATATTTCGATCAATCAAAATGGACGGATGTTATGCAAATTTTACATAAATGTATTTTTGAATGCGATACGTTTTAATAAATTTATAAATCTTAATGATAAATTTTGCAGTCGACTGCTTAATTTTTGTATAATTTTTAAGTTAATAATTTTCAATCTATCCTGCATAAACATACTCGTAGAAATAAATTTGTTTATCAGTATATCTGAAAAGAGAGTGTAAGCTTCCACTTCTTATACCACCATATTTTTTCTAAATATGAATCGTAACTTAGATATTAGTTCATTGCTAAAATTAACGTCAGAATTATCTGTTAAAAAAAGTCCCTTTTAGGCATATTTTATTTCAAAAAATTAAAACTTGACATTTTTTTATAAAGTCTGAAAATGCAGTTTTTATGTCGAAAGGAAAAAAGGAAAAATAGCCTATTTTTGGAAAAAGATAGTTGAATTATTTTTATCTCAAAGTGTAGTTTTTTAATAATATAGAGTTTACATAAGATAAAAAATGTAATGAAAAATAAAAAGTAGAATCAAAAATTAATAAGCAAAGATTTAGAATTATTTCAATACGTTACATTAAGGTTTGTGAAAACAGAAAATTGCAATAATTAGTTAAATGATAGAGTACAACAAAAAAATTACAATTTTTTTTTGTAAATAAATAGTTTAAATGAAAAGAATTATTAAACCAATAAACCCTTTATTAAAAAGAAAACAGAAAATAATTTTCTCACTCTAGAAATGTAGCAAGAATATAAATAGCCTTTTTAGGGCTATAAAAAAAATAACTCCATAATATAAATCTAACTGTACTTCATTTTACGGTCAGGTATGCAAATCAGTTGTGTGTTTAAAGTGTACAAATTAAAACGCAATATATTGCGTAGTTATTAGATTATACTCTAATAACATTTTAAATCCTTACTATGTATATCAAATTTAACGCTGAAAACCCCATTTTAATGAATAAAATGAAAATTAAATTGAAATACGATACAAGAATTTTTGAATGTAATTTATTTTCTAATCAACTAGATCAGCTAATGCTAAACTAATCATGCTGTAATAAAGTAAGCATCATTTCCAAGGATACGAAACATTTTTGATTAATAGTTGTCGAGGAGGTATTTCCACAACAAACACGTTTTTTGTATATTTTTTATGTTTTGCATTTAAAAATTTTTTAATAATAAAGTTTTAGGGATGAAATAAGTTATTAAAAACCAGCGTAACATTAAGTATTTTTTTTAATAGTATACAGAAAGGCAGGATGCTGTACTGTATAATAATAAGAGAATGGAATCTTTACTATTATCCCACTATCACTAATTTAAAATTTAAATTATGATTAAAAACTGCTAAAAATAGATTAAATTTGCATATAAATGTTAAAAAACGGAAATATTTACTTTATAAAAGAGGGTCATATTCTAGTCTTGAAGTATGCTGAGCAAATCCTTCTGTCGTGCCGCCCAAACCGCCAAATGAACACACACAAGCACGAGTGAAACAATATTCAAATTTGCTTAGAAGTAGTTCATTTGTACGATCAGGAATAAGAATGAAAAATTGAATTATTTTAAATAGCAACTTTGATCCGGTATTTTATAGCAATTCTTTGTATTATTCATGATCCGCGTCTCTTTTGAAATAAGGTCTCCCTACAACTATAAGTTGAAAATCATGTCCTGATGAAGCTACATCGAAGGATTATTTAAGGTTCCTGTTTTTTGTTTTTGTTTTTTAAATTTAATTCTTCTTTTTCGCTCTTATAAGTTTATTTTAAAAGCAGAAAATTCGAATTAACATTGAATTTTCAATGCAATTGTAATAGAACTGCTTGCGTTTACCGATGGATTTCCTTTTAGCTCAAACCGTAATAAATTTTGTTATCGCTCTTTACTGCTTCAAATAGAAAAACTGATTAAAGAATTACCTCTTTTATTTTACTTTTCAGAATTCAAAACTTTTGCGGTTGTCGAAGACCCTTTAAATTAAGAGGTGGTTGTAAAATAATAGATATCTGGAAAACGGTCTAAGCCATACTTACTGGGAGAGTCTGGAATCGATGGTTACGTTAGTATGTCACAGAGGGTATGAAGAAGACCAATAACACTGGCGGACAATAGAACTTTCTACTTTACCTCACCATCATTCACTATCTAAAAAATATATCAACCGAAATTTCGAAATGAAAAAAATTGTTACACGTCATTCTACTTGATTCCACGAAATCTCGTTGCAAATATGCTACTTTTCGTGATGAAAAATAGCATACGGACTGATCGTAACTACCAGCCACAAACACACAAAGAAACATATGTAATACCAAAAGGTCAAGTTTAAACCTCTCTTCCTTCGATTAAATGTTGTTAAATAAATATATGGTTCGGTTACACTACGAAAAATACTGATAATTATAATAATAAGTTTTTTTATTGTAAACTTAGTAATTTTGAAAATATACTCGTAGTTATGTATGCACATTTATCGTAATAAATAACTTAAAAAACTTAAGCAGCACTTTACAATATTTTATATTGTCGTCGAATGGATTCGACGGTTTGTATTTCATAACCTTGTGGTAGCTCTGAAAAAGGGCCGATTTTTGCGATAGCTCTGAGAAGAGCTGCTGGGTCTGGAAGCTGGTCTCCGGCGAGGTCGGGGAGTTGCGACTCGTCCATTGAAGTCCCACCGAGCTTTTCCTCAGCAGTAGTGGTTGCCTCCAGAGCCCCACAGTGTCGGGTCAGTGTCGGTCTCCTTTGCCGGTGCGGCCGAGGTGGTTCTCCCCGAGTGATCCCACGCTGGGCCGGCTTCGGCCAGAGCGATTGAAGCCCGGCGAGCTGGAGCTGGAGCGAGAAGGTAGCGTCAGCATCCAGCAACTCCCTCGGTGAGTCGGCCAGACCTTCTGCTCCGGCGGGGATGTTGGCATCCGCCGGGAGGACCCACGTTGAACCGACCAGGGAACTTCTGTCTTCTTCCATCTTCTTCTTCTTGTTCTTGGTCTTCTCCAGGTGGTAATCGGCGATGAATTGAAATCACTCTCGTGCACGCTATTTTATAGTAGCCTGAGAATGGTGGGGCTGCAGCGTCACTATGGTGGGAGAAGTGCGCAGTCATCTGCGCGGTGGGAGTGATGCTTGTATTCGCGCGTCCGTATACTGTGCGCCCCTCTCACATCGTTGCTACCGTTATCGCCCGCCGATATTAAATTAGACACATATATGTGGTAACAAAATATATATATAAAATGGAAAGCCTCTCTGTCTCCCGTCCGTCTGTTTGCTTGTTTGATCTCGTAACACGCAAGAATTAACCGACTGATAATTTTCAGTATAGAATCGTGGATCCCAGGAAAGTTTGTATGTAGGCCATAGATCGAGGCCATAGCCCCCTTGGGGATGAAGTTGTGAATTAAAGATATTCATTAAAGAAAAAATAGATTAATTCTTTTACCTCATTATTATATTTTGATCACCTTGACAACAGGATTAAGTTATGAATTTTTCGTCGTCAAAGGTGTGTGTACTTTTAGTAAGGATATATATTACTATTCTATGTTTTGTAATTTGATTCCTTTTTCTGGTTCTTTGAAGCCTGAATACTTTAATTGTTGTTTATTAGCATTTTTCTCACAACCATGAGGATAACGAACACTGCAGAGGTCCAGGAAGCAGAGCCCTCTGGCTAGACGGACCGCCGAGCGAAGCGAGCTCTGTAACCTTGGGATAGGCCCCGTAGACTCCCGGGTCGGTTCCGGGACGGAGCTCCCAGGCTAGAATATATATATATATATAATATTATTTAGATACGAGATGATATATATGTGTATTACAACATATATATATATATATATATAAAATAGTGTGTGTGTGTGTGTGTGTGTGTGTGTGTGTGTGTGTGTGTGTGTGTGTGTGTGTATAAAACTTTACTTAATTATGCCAACATTTATATAAACAACATATGATATAAAAAACCTACACCTTTCGACGTCAGAGATTAAAATATTTAAAAGCACAAAGCTGTTTCCATTCTAATGCGCTTAGAGTGTTCTGTACTCAGTAGAAATAAATACAATGCCTCACGTGTGCTATTTTTTCATGAATTTGTACATTTTTTCAATATCATTTTGTGTGGGTCTATTTATTTTAACATAACTTATGAAACTCTACCAACTAAATAAATTTAGAGTAAAAAAATATAATTTCAAACATAATCTTGAAAGTAATAAAAACTATATTAAAAAATTGTGGCTTCAATTTTGTTTTTGTTATAAGTTAAATCGTCTTTCTACATTTCAAAGGGCAGCCTGTAATCGTCCAGGCTGGACGATAAAGGTAAGGAATCTCTCTTCAATTTTCATCTCACTCTTAAATTCATTCTAAAAATTTCTTAAAATTAGAAAACGGCAGTCAAGTGAATGGCGTCATCTTCAATCACCAACCAGACCGACGAAGGTCAAGCCATAACTATTTGGACGCAAACTGCTGACCACAGTCTTTTGAGTTCGGTTTGGCATACTGCTGATTGATTTGATGCTATGGAGAACAACTATAAATGCAGAAGCCTACTGCAAAACTCTACTTAAGTTATTGCGCGTCATTCAAAATCGGCGACGTGGGCGGCTGACCGACGGCGCCATTCTGCTGCTCGATAATACACGTCCACATGTTGCAGGTCCGACATATGATTTGCTGAAAACATTTGGATGGGAAATTTATGATCACCCACCATAAGTCCGGACTTAGCTCCTTCTTGTTTGGGAAATTGAATGAAGCTTTGAGTGGCAAGCAATTCACGCTTGACGATGAACTTAAAAATGCTGTTAAATCAGTGGCTAAATGGACTAGCGGCAGAAGAATACGACGACGGTATTGAAGCTGGTGTATCGCTACGATAAATGTCATAATTCATGTGGCGATTATATAGAGAAGTATAAGGTATGTCGTTTAAGAGAAATAAAAAATATTTATAAAGTTTTCAGAATTTTTTTACAATGAAACGGTGTTTACATTAGCGATAACTTCTCGTATAATAATAAAATATTGCTCATTAATAAACCAAGACGTCAGCTGTTGAGTTGTGATTGAATATGCTTCGTTCCATTTCATGTTTTTTCGTTTATTAGAATCAATAATTGCGAGAAACGTAATAGTTCTTTTGGTAGAGGAATACATTTTTCTCGTCGAACACGTCTTTCGTGAAGGCGACAAGTACCACTGATTTAGTGAAGAAAAGTTTTCTGAAAAGTTTCCAAATTCTCCTATTCCTCGCCGCAATGCAGTTCGAAATCTTACCAAAAAATTTCGGGAAACAGGCTATGTTGAAGATGCTGATGGAAGTGGAAGACTACCTAAACTAAGGTGCTTGATATTTCGGATGCTGTGGCCGAAAGTCCGTCGAAGTCAATGCGTAAGTTAGCACAGAAACAATATCGATGACTTGCTACCGCATGCAAAGCTCTAAGAAAAGAATAGAACCTTTTCCCCTACGAAGTAATGCGCGTTCAAGAACTGAAATTTTCAGATAATGTCAAAAGACTAAATTATTGTCAGTGGTTTAAACGTTTTATTAACTTAACTTCCGTTGGTATCCTCGACAATACGTTTTTTACTGATGAAGCGTAGTTTCATCTGGGGAGTTAATTAATTCACAAAATACACGTTTATGAGCGACAACTAACTCCCATGAATTTCTCGAACAATCTTTCCATGAAGTGAAAGTTGGAGTCTGGATCGAAGTGAATAGGAAGCGCATTGTGAATAGTAAGCTGTTTTAAAAAAACTTCATTAGTCATTCACGGAAATCAATCACGGTTGGTTCCAAAAATATGGCACCAAAGCGCTCACGCTAACAGATCAATGACTTTTATACGAAATGTCTTTGGTGAACGAATCATTTCGAGTGGTTTGTGGCTTGCACTATCGCTTTATCTGGCTCCGCAAAATTACTTTCTACAGGTGACAGCGAGACAAGCAGTGTATCGCAACATACCATGCACGATTGACGAACTAAAAATGGTAATAACGGAATACGTACGAGACATTCCAGTACATAAGCTGATTAAAATGTTTGAAAACAAATTGAAACATGTGCAGTGTTGTATTGATCTTGGAGGTCATTTTCAACACCTTTTATAAACTATTACTACAGTTATTGTAATATCCGTTTCAATAAAATAATGAAATAAAAATAAAGTAATAATTAAGAAAGTCTTGTCGTACACGTCCATAATTCCAGTACACAGCAACTTTCCGAACGCCTTTACATTAACGGAGATTTTTACGTTAATGAAAAAGGATATAGTAGAGCAAACGTCCAGGCAATGTATGATGGTAGGAAAAATAATCAGCATTGATGCTTCTTGGTCTGGAAGTATGCATGGTTGAACGATATGGAGGCGAACTAGCAAGTTACGGCCAGTTTAATGAAACTGTTTGTATGCTGAGAAATAGTAGATACAATATAGCATCGTGGTGTTTAAGCTACGGACAACAAGAAAAAAATAATATACAACAGGCAATATACAAAAGAACTGGTAACCATTGATATATTCTTCGGATAAATGAAGAAACTTTTGTCATACTTGGTAATCTTGTTTTGTCATTATGACAAAAGTAATACAGAAACGTTTTAATAAATTTGGAATTGGTTCAAAAAAATTTTCGTTAACATTTTTTTGTTAAAATAACGGACCGATCCTTTTTCTTTAAAAAATCACTCTGAAATTTGCAACTTGGATTAAAGGATTAAAGGATTTTAGGAATTTGTTTATTAAAAAACATTTAATTTAGATTTTTATCTCCAGACCAGAGAAATCTTGGTGAAATTCGGATGTCACATGAACAACTGGAGATGAACTTTCACTCTGTTGCATCAGAATTCCATCTACCTGCTCAAAACCGTGAAAAACTGTAAGATTTGAAATCTTTTTAATTAAAACAGTTTTGTTTATAATAAAAATGTATTGATTAATTAGAAAGAAAACGAGGGAAATAAATTTATTGAACTTTTACAAATACTCCTTTTTTGGATGATGAAAATGATCTACGCTCAATAATGCTAGAATATAATATTAACATTAAAATTCAGCAGTTATCACTCACTCATAATTATGGATACTACAGTAAACGGATATGTCAATAGCACAATAATAATTCTACAAAAAATATATAATAGTAGTATTTTTATCTAATTAAAACAATGTTTTAATCATATTACAGATGTTTAAAAATATTAGTAATATAACCACAACCCAATTTAGATAAAATAAAAAAATAATTTTCAGAGAATTAAAAAAATGAAATTTGGATGATGAGAATCGGTCCATTATTGAGATGTTTAGGTTTCAAAATGTTTAAAATATTAATTATAATAAATGCACTTTTCCTAGAAATAAGGCATATTGGAAAACTTGAGAAAATAGCAATCAAATAAATAGTTCATTTTATTTCTTTCTCCAATAAAATAATTAAAAAGTTTCAAAAATGACAATTTCTCAAAAAATATTCTTGTAACAAAAATAAAATTTAATTTTTGAAAAAATCGGCCTGTTAGTTCAAAAAATATAACCATTACAAATTTTTATTTAAAAAAATGTAATGTTTGACCTAATTTTTTATTAAAGAACAAGACGTTGACCTACACACAGCTTGGTTTGAAGGTTAAAAGACTTGGCAATAACACCAAAATAGAAATAAAAATCATAAAAAATTAAAAAAGAACCGAAGGCCAGTAAAACCCAGACGCTACAGTATTGATTAGTTTCAAACAAGCGTCTTAAATAATAATTTTAGTTCATCATGAGTAATCTTATTGACAGATTAGTATTTTTATACCCGGTTGATACCACAAAAAGTTAATAATTGGGTATTTAGGATATAAAGAAAAAAATATATTTATTTGATTCCATGGAATTACAATTATTATTTTAAAATTAATAGAAGCAGAAATACACATTTTGTATAAAACTTAATATTTGCATTAGAACTTCCATTGTTATATCTCTCTGATTGTTATAGGTTTTTTTTTTTTTGTAGTGAATAGAGCGAAGGGTTACTGGTAGAAGGAGATACCGGTTCAGCAAACTATCTAAATTAACAATTTTTCATAGGTCTACCTCCATTTCTTTAATAAAAATTGTCACTAACTTTCCACAGCAAACTTAAATTTCCTTTGTATTCCTTATTGTTAAATTTAACCTTTCAAATCCATCCCGATTATTACCTTACAGTAGTATGGTTCAGATGAAATCGCGAGGACTTTGAAGAAAGAAAATGTAACTAAAACCTTCAAACAATATACAGTACAATAATTAATGCAACTATAGAAATATTTGCAATTTAATTTTATTTAATTAATTAATTAATATTTCTTGCAAGACAACATTCTCGTTGGTCTATGATTCAGCCGCCCGCGTTTTTCTGGCACGATCATCACACAGTCTGAAGCCGTTGCTAACTTGATCATGTATTTCGACTGTTCACAACAGCTTTGCTTTCTTCGCTTTCGATAAAATTTGACCGGTGGACTTACGTTTCCTTTTAGGCATCGTTAACTTACTACGCTAAATTTTATACACTTCTCAGTGATAATTTTGTAAGAAAATTCACTATACACTATGATCTGAATACACTCACAATCAAGAAATTAAGTTTTATATCTCACACTTCGATCTTAACTCATTCACTTTTAAGTTCAAACTGAAGGAACTAATATCTCACACCTCTTTTTATATTGTTATAGAACTTTCGAAATCTTCTGTATTGCAGAAATGGTCCAAAATGTTCTAAAACATTTCGAAAATTCCAGATTAGCCTAGATTGGTTTACATTATACCAGATTTTCCAGTTAAAAAATATTCTTTAATATTGCAGAATGATCTAGAATGCTGCAAAATAGTGTTGGAATTTTTAGGAAGTTCTACAAATTTCCAAAATACAATAATGTTCATAAATATTCAGGAATACTTCCAAATAATCCAAAATTTTACCTTTTTATAACGTTTTAAGTTTCTCACTACTCGCCCTTCTCGCAACAATTGCCGTAGAGATGTTAAGTATTTTTTCTCAATAGTAAGTAATAATTATCTCAAGTTTAATTGAAATCCTGCGCTTTAGGTGGAATTGTAGAACATACATACATACTCACATATATACATACAATGTCTTTATAGTAAGATTATGCTTATTTTATTAAATAAACATTCGAGAAAAATTAAATACACAATGAAATTTTTCCGTAAAATAATAATACAGTAAATTTTATTAGGCAGTAAGAACCTCTTTCTTGTAATTTCTTTAAAAATATATAATCAAAATTAGCAATACTTAAAAAAGTAATTAAATTATTTATATTCGAATATACTCTAACTTTAATTATTACGAAATTAAATCAAGTTTCAAGCAGACAAATCCTTCCTCCGATCAATGTTCTTGTGAAAATACAACAGATCCTCTTACTATACTGAAAGCTACACACAGTAATTGTCTAAGATCAGAGGTACATTTTAGTCACATCACATTTTAATCAATTAAACAACAATTAATCGAATTGCTTTATAGAATGCATCAGCGTAAATGATCGTATAATACTATCAGAATATTAAATTAACTATCTTAAAATGTACGTCATGTCTTCAGAAATAATGCTAAAGAGTTAGAATAGCCGATGTTCATTACCTTTTATATAATTCAATAGCTATTTTTAAAAGCATTTCAAAACTATTTTTAAAAAAATACTCTTAATAATTTACTGTAAAAAATCAATAGTTTGCTTATCTCCGTAACCGTACAGGTGAAACCATAGATATTTATTGATAGCATATACTAGTAACTTCTAACATATAGACTTATACATATAAGAAGTATACGTAACGCTTCGAGAAAAAAATATTAACCTTATATTATACTACCACACATTTTTTTATAAATTTTATCGAATGGATAATGTATTATATTATACTGTTACAATATAAGATTATTTTAATTACTATAATTAAAAAGATCTTTGTATTTGATTAATATTTTTTTTCCGTTACATTGAGCGTAGTAAAGCAGGAGTTACCTTCTGACTTGAGTCATCAGGAACTATTTAAACGTACCTAAAAGACAGCGCTTATTGAGGTTGTTCAAAGTATGTTACTCAGTTGGGTACATTATAAACTTTAATACCTTTCATATTAACGATAAAATAGTAATCCGTTATCAAGTGTATTTACCCTATTTAAAAATAAGAAAACCTACTTTTAGCTTATGTTGTTTTATAGAATAAAAATGACAGATTTACACAAGAGTTTCCGATTGGCATTTTACATTTCCTTACTGAAAAATCATAGAATGTTATACATCAGTTTCGCAATTGACCAGATATAAAAACGTATCTTGTAGCCGTTATTTACCAAAATATATTTGATTTTTGACTAGTCTAAGAAGAAAAATTAAAAACAGATTCTTAAAGAAATATTTAGAGATTGATTTTTCTTTTCCATATTAATTAATTCCATTCATTTCACTCGTTTAATTATTAAAAACCCATTCTGTCTGAGGTTTTGCTTTTCATTCTCCATCATTTTCTGCACCCTTGTTGCAATATGCCAAAAGGATTTGGTTGTTGAAACTGCCGTGAAATATTATATTATAAAATCATATTATTCTGCTATTTTAGTTAAATTATAGAATAATAAACTAGTTAAGTTAATAATTATTAGGATTAACTAGGAAAATAATTCATTTAATTAGATATTAGCGAAAATAAGCAAATTATTTATCAAAAACAAAACTCATAATATTTAGGATGTAAAAATTTGCGAAATAAAATTTTTAAATAATAGTAATTCCAAAGAAACAATAGATGTAATTTTTTTATATTACAAGCATCGCATCGTTAATGCTAATAAAAAAAATTAATATCACGAATCATAAAGCGAGTTGAAAAAAATAAATGATTGCAAAACCAGATTTTAAAAAAATCAAAGTTAAACAACATTTTTTTTATATTTAACTTTATTTGAACCTCCGCCTAACATGAAAAAATCACGTAAGATAAAACAGAAAGTAATTAAATATCAAGCTTAGGCTTAACAAAGCCTAGTAACTGCTTACTAGGAAGGAGGTCCGTGTAGTCGTTAAATAACAATCTGTTGTTATATAAGGCGTTTTTAAAGTCAATATAGGTTTACGAGATATACCTTTAGGGTACGATAAACGATAGCAATATCGACACAATTTAAAGGTTCCGAAACAGAGTGCTGAGGGACATATCGAAGGCACCATGGCTTATGAAGAACTAGGAGATCCACGATTAGCTACTGATTCCAACTATTTGTGAACAAATTCACCGGTTAAGCTCAAAGTACATAGTTAAAACTTAGCACGCATAAAACTGTTGGATAACAGTGAGGATGAGAGACGACTGAAAAGTTTGCATGTACTGAATCTTGAGACTGTTTTGCGGTGAATATTGTACTTTCTTTGTTTTACTTTAATTTATCTGCTATGTTGACTATTTATCCCTTTTGCTTTGTTTCATTACTTGTTTATTTATGCGTACGGACAAAGTCCGGAACAAAGTACTTGTTAATTATATTTTATTTATTGTACTTTTAATTGTATTATTCTTTGTTCAGACTTTTATTGTATTGCCCTAGGAGATATTATTGGATACCTCTCTTTCAGAACATTGTTGTTTTATACGATTTACTTATAATTTCGTTAATTGGGAAACTAATTGTAAATAAATCAGTATAACAAAAGATATATATATATATATATATATATATCTTCAGAAAAAATTAAACATGTGAAGAGAGCATAAAATATTTAAAAGTTTAATGAAAAAAATATTTATAACTTACTCAATAATTAGGTAGAAGTAATTACAATAAAATAAACTAAATGAAACAATCTTTAATGTAATAGTTGAAAAAACGATGTAGTCTACTTTCATTGCTTTTGAAGTTCCACAACGGTGATAAATCATTGCTTTTCATATTCTTGCTTTCATATTCTTTGGTTAGCTTGTGCTTGACATCCACATCATTAATTCTAGGATCCTCTTCCATAACCTGGAGGAGTTTGTTTTTTGAATTTGTTGTTATTATTATTCTCCATGTCATAGGGAAAGCGCCGTCCCCCGACTTCCTCTATTCACCCGTTGTACGGGATGACGCTGAGCATACCTTTTTCAAATGTGCTTGGTGGGCGGCAGATCGAGGGACACTAGAGGCGGATCTCAGAACACTGACCCCACTATGTAGTTGCGATGATGCTCCATAATCTGAGCAGCTGGGAAAGTGTAGCCCGATTCGTCGGCAACATTCTCAGGACCAAAAAGGTTGACTTGGATAGTCTTGAAAATTAGGTAGCACCTAATCAGGCTAGTATAGGAGGACTCGACCGGAAGTAATGTGGTAAACGGTTCCGGGTCGAATCCTGGTAGAAAGGGGGTAGTTTTAGTCGGTAGTCTGTTGATAGTGTTTGGATAATACCATCAGCGGGAGTCCGAAATTCCGTGCGTAAATGCATTTCACCTCCCTCCGCAAAAAAAAAATAAATAAAAAATTTATTATTATTATTATTATTATTACTGCTTGGTTTGCGACATATTTTAATGAGGAAAATGAGATGATTGAAATCTTTGATGACGATTCCTCAAACCTCCTGAATATTCCCCAAATTCTCCAAAAGTGAAGTCGTTTTCAATCGTTACAACAGTTGCAAGAAAGTCGAAATGAAACCACCTAATTCAGAACCTAGAACGCTAACAATTGATCACAAGATGTTCATAGAAGTATACAGCATAACAATAAACATAATGTTTGTTGAATCGTGTAATCCATGATAGATCTATTTCTTCAAGCTAAATATTGACATAAAACCCTGAAAATATACCTCTATAGATTTCCTAGACAAACGATTAAGTATATCAAAAAAATGGACTAGAAACTTACCACAGAAATCTTATGGACATCTTTTTCAAACAAGAGACGTGGTTGCTAATTAACGAAGATTTGATTTAATGATATGATTTAGCTTAGGTGTGTAAGAAGGTATATTCAGTTATTTTCAAATCGCAATCGTTTACCTTAAATATTTAGTACCTGAAGTATTTTTTGATGATATTGCAACAGCTTGGTGTTAACATTATAAATTATCACATTCGTTTGTACTTTCATAACTTTTTGTAATATTGAATAGTGGATTATAATCTTATTATAAACAGAAGATGATAACGATTGCGTTCAAATGCATAAATAATTTCATCAGTTCAGACTATAATTTTAATATATTCATATTTTAACAATAGATTAATAACACAATGAATAAGTACATCGTTAAACTCTAGACTAAACATAAACAATCCAAGTATGACTTGTAAAATCAACCATTAAAAAAAAATCAGTAAAAAACGTAAATAAATAAAAAACTGATAATTACTGAACAGTTTATAATTTGTACGTTGTGAATGATGAATGAAAATTTTTTTATATATAGAGAAATAATTCTAAAGTCGTCGATTTTGCAGTAATGGAGGAGTACCGATGTAAAATATATTTATACATTTTTTTATTGCTATTTTTTTCATCAAGTTGTACATAAATAAACTTTTAGTTTTTACGAAGAAGAAATGTTTTTTTTTTATAATTTTTGAGTGATTTTATTAACGAAACGTTTTTAAAACAAAAGTTAACATACGTTAACAAGTTACTAACACATTTAATGTTTTAATTTATGACAATTTAATGTTCATGATATACACGAATTAATTAGGAAAAAAGTTTTTTTAATAGTGAAATTAAAGTAAATTAAAGTATTTTTTAACTAAAAATGTTTATAAATAAAGAAAATTTATCAATCGATGCCAAAATTATTCACTATAATACAGTAATTAAACGTGTCATTCTTTATGGTATGGAAAATATTTACTTTAACAATGTAGAAAAAATATTAAAAATAAAAAGAAGAATCCTAAAAAATATATAAATACTGATACATTAAAATCAAACAAAAACATTTATCAAAATATCAATACACAAGAATCGAATTGTAAAAAAAAAAAAATAAAGATTTATCGGACATATGAAGAGGATGAATGAATTTAGTAAACAAACGAATCTTTGATAAAATTTGAAATATAAAAATCAGCACGGTTATATCAAACGAATGAAACTAGAGAAGTAAAACTGTAATCTTAACTTAGGAAAGTTTTTCAAACAGAGATGAATTTAGAAAGTTCTTGTACATTCTGAACATACTTATGAAACAGAAAAACCCAATGGTAAAAAGTGAACTGAAGAAGAAAAAAAGGTTAAATCAGAACAGAGGAATAAGTTCTTGAAAGGAAATTAAGCAAAAAGAAGTCAAAAAAGGGATATGTGATCCTTTTATAGTCTACTCGAAAAACTAAAAGAAAGATGTTGAAATCAGATATCCAAAAATAGACAGAGGAGGGTTCATACATTAAACAAAGTCTGTATCATTTATTCTCAACCAATTTTTTACATCTTTCTCAGGTAGATGTAAAATTGGTGACCGAGTTCAATAAATGAGATATTCTCTTGGGATGATCGAATTGCTTTTGTTTATAACAGAATTTAATGGTATTGGCTTTGCCTAAAGCGCTACATAAAACATTACAATAGACTATAACAACAACATGATTAATAAATATTTATTATGCTTGCATACATTTCCATCTGAAATTTAATATCATTTTTTGGGACTACTTAAAAAAATCTCAACGAGTTTTCCAAAAACAAAAATGGGACATCAGATTATTGTCTACATACTTATGATTATTATATTTGTATTTATGAATGTGCAATCTTACATATAAGAATAATTTTAAAAAAATAACAGACTAAACAACAGAACAATTTTCATGTAATTCTACATAATATTTAAGCTTTTTTGAAAAAAAACTTTGTATAAATAAATTCTATTTTTAATTAAATACTGAATCATTAAAAATAAAATTTCCTAAAATTTTATTTTAAATATAATTAAAAGATTTTCTTTTACAGAAATAATATTCTGCCGAGAATTTTTAAACAATACTTATTAAAAAATGTAAAAAACGGAATTTTCTAAATATCTTTCAACGTATACATAAATATATCCTCAAGTAATTTTTATAAATACGTTTTGAATTGAGATTTTTCTTAATATTCAATACCTTCATTTATTTATTTACCAAATCATTATTTAATTTCTGTATATTTTAAATAATTTTTTTTTGTATCAAAATAAAATTTTCAATCGGTTACAATATTATTTTATATTATATAAAATTACATCCATAGAGGCTTCCATTGAAGCTCTTCAAAAATTGCATACTAATTAATATCCCAATTAAGAAATTCAATATAATTACACAACATAAGCTAAGTTAGAGAACGGTACCATTGGTAGCGTAACACAAAATAGAAATGATCATAAGGTTTAATAAAAAAGAGACAAAATGAAAATAAAACAAAAATTAATAACGAAAGAATAATAACTAAAATTGAATGAAGTGCATTAACAAATTAATTGATTGGTAACACTCAGTTGATGCAGTTCAAATTCAAATCACATAAAGTCAAGGTCCAACATGTGGAATCGTTTTAGCCTTTAAACTTATTCACTATTGTCTACAAGATTCATTTTTTTTTTTTTAACCTCCAGGAACACAGTTAGATATTGCTTCAGAGGTTGAGAGGAATAATTTGTATCGTGTGTGAAAATGCCATATCTGACCGAGATTTGAACCCGGGACCTCCGGATGAAAGAAACGCTACAACTCGCGCCACGGAGGCCGGCTGTCTAAGGTTTTTTTTCCCCTACATCCCTGGGCCGGACATCCAATTAAGTATACTCGGCCCAGAGACGTATCTTTTGACTCTAAGCCGGTCTTCCCGCCCACCGATTTTACACCCGGCACGGCAGGTCAACCGCCCCGGTACTAGATCTTTTCTTGCCTGCCTCTAATTCCCGCCGACGAGGGCAAAGCCCGGCTATGCCGTTCCCCACCCCCGCCGACAGAAACCAGGTCTCGGTCTTTATGCCATTTGTCTCAAACCGGTGCAACCAGCACAAGGAGCGCGCGCACCCCTATGTCTTTAAGGTTAATAGCTAAATAGTTCACGTGGTTATTTTGCCGCAGTTTATACTTTATTTCTTTTGCTGTATTTCTTTTGGAATATACATTAAACCTAGATATTCGTGGATCTCACTGTTTCTAACTAATCAAGACGCTTCTGTTATGCTTTTCAATAGTTTGTTTAGAATCACTGTATTATCTAGACGTTGTTGTTGATTGTAGTACCCGAAAGCTGAATCCCGTAGGTACAAATCGGTTTCAGAATAGTCATGTTAATATAATGAAAGCTGTGATCTCCTGCTCGGCAACCAGTTTATTTACTTAAATCTAATATTCTTCTTTTCTCTTTAATGAATCTTCCATTTCAGATGATGATCGAGATGAAGACCAAGGTACTGAAAACTTTGCGTTATGGAAAAAAAAATTGAGGTGAACCAGTGGGCAGTCTTTTCTCATCGTTGCGAATGTAACGTTACTCGACCTCGATTGATTAAACTTAATCTTCCATCTAGATAGCTATCTGTTAATTTGGTCCAATTCGGGTATTTGAAGCTAGAGTTGGGTCAAAATTAACAGACGATTTAAATAATTAAAATGGATTTTAATCACATCTATTTTTTTTTTAATTTTATAATTATAATATATTTTGTGATGCTGTTCTGATCAAGGATTTTCCACGTTTCCGTTTCCTTCAAAGGAAACGGTGATAAATCCATCGTGTTTACCAAAGGGTGTTAAATCCAACGGTCAAAATTATTATTTCTCTCCATCTAGGCAAATTCAGAGACAATTCCTTTATATTTATCCCTAGGGAAACACATATACCCATACTTTTTTTTGCCTCTGGGGCTACCGTTAGATATTGCTTCAGAAGATGTGATGAAATGGTAATTTTTTAGCGTGTGAAAATGCCATACCTGACCGGGATTTGAACCTGTTATCTCCGGATGAAAAGCCGAGACGCTGCCACTCGCGCCACGGAGGCCGGCTACCTACCCATACATGGCGTGATCTATTTAATGTATTATTACGTGTTGATCAAATAAAAGATCTATTTATTTACCCGTATCCTATAATATTTTATGAGAAATTAAAAAATTACCATCGATTTTATATAATTTTCTTTATTCCACTAAACCAGTTAATTAAATTTCTGATACCTAAACAGTCATTCGGAAATTAAAAAGTTAAATAGGGTACAGAACACTTGAATTCAGAAGGATTTCAAATTGTTTATATTTAAAGTTATTTCAAAATTTCAAATTATAATTAAGTTAACGAGGTGGTAACAGTTAAAATTCTTTGAAACCGAAATTGCTTTTAGTCTAAGAAAAGATATTTAATATTTACATGTTAGTAAAATTCTAAAACAATAATGTGTAGTTGTTTATTTATTTTTGGTTTTTAGTAAATCTGCCAATCTATACCTGGCATATCCATATCTTATATTGTTGTGTAAGGAGTAGAATAGAATATTAGATATTTATTTATGTTCAAAACATTGTTTATGAAATTGAATTATATTCAGTTTTTTTTTTCGGAAACTTGTAAGATTATATATATTTTATTTATTTAATTTCCTCTCAACAGTGAAAAAACATTCCACGTGATATTTCAGTTTAATATGTATCTCGTTCGATTTATATTTAAGAAATAATTGATATTCTCTACATAATATTGTGTGTTTGATCCGTATATTCACTTGTTATAATAAACGCTTTCAGAATATTTTAACATATGATTTCCTATATTTTCATTTCAAATAAATTTGATTTAAAATTCAAAAATAATATGAAATCATTAATATATATATAATATATTATATATAATATATATAATCTAAAGTTAAAAAGTTAAATAGGGTACAGAATATTTAAAGTTATTCCAAAATTTCAAATTATAATTAAGTTAACATTAATTAAGGCAGTTAAAATTCAGTTTGCAGTTAAAAGTTTTTATATTACATATATATTATATATATATATATATATATATATATGTGTGTGTGTGTGTGTGTGTGTATTTTAATTATTTTGTGATATCGTGTTATTCTTTAAAATCGATTAGCAACAAAAAAGACATGTATGTTTTTGTACATTTTAATTTTGCATGTAATAAATAATTTGCTAACATATCTGCTATAGATTAAACTTCCATTATTTCTCTGACCCATTTTCTACTATTAATATTTTAAATAAAACAGTTACGTTTACCGTCAATCGAATACATTCAGGTTAAGTGAAATCATCATATGTAAAATCCTTTCATTACAAACCCATATACCAGATTAAGATTTCACACACACACACACACACACACACACACACACACATATATATATATATATATACACGAGAGAGAGAGAGTATGAGTGTGTATTTAATCTCTAATAAAATTCCATCAGTTACATCTTTTCCTAACTGTTTCTTGAAAATCAATACAAATATGGTTACTTCCATTCTATTTTAAAAATTTAAGCGTGGATTAATTATTTTTTGATTATTATCATAGTTATAAGTCA
This sequence comes from Lycorma delicatula, assembly GCF_047948215.1. NCBI lineage: Eukaryota > Metazoa > Arthropoda > Insecta > Hemiptera > Fulgoridae > Lycorma > Lycorma delicatula. Next base: position 26,026,358 of record NC_134459.1, on the reverse strand, counting down.
AACGATTATTTTTATATTTTCAACTATTTTTTCGTAAAAAATTAATCTGTTCTCAATTGTTTTTACTTTCTCGGATATTTAAATATTCTGTATTGTTATGTACAGATATGTACCCTGTAGATATAGGTATGCATTGTATAGTATACTGTATTAGGGAAAGTATGGTAACTGGATCAAATTTTGCTCGTAGGAATTTTTGTTATTGGTTCATGACCCTCCCCCTCTACACAATAAAAAATAGAATTTCAGTATTGAAAAATTCCGGAATGATGTATGAATTTACGTTGGTCTGATTTCTTCTTTTTTTTTTACATTTCCATTCTGGATGGACCGATTCGGGTAAAGTTAGGCACAATGATTTCTAAGTTAAGTTTTTAAATACGGCACAGTTGATATATAATATTATTTATATATAAATAAATTAAATTCAACTTTACTAACAATTCGTCCGCGTTCTCTTTTCTAGCACTTTCGGTCATTCGACCATCCTCAAGAAAAGTTATTCTTCAATTTCAGATCATTAAAATTAAATTGTGTAAAATGTACATTTATAAAATGTTAAAATACCAAAACTGGTCGTCATAGTATAAAGTTAGTCATGTCTGTTATGTAAGAAAGTGCAGTTATAGATACATGTTTCTGCCCAGTTTTTTCGTTACAATTTGTTTATTTACAATCCCAGAAAGGAACCACAAGTAAATCGTTTAACAAAAATTTCATGATAAGGAGTTTCCAAAGAACAGCCTCAATAAATCATACATATATATAAAGATATAGATAAAGTACGTACATTCATATATAAAGTTCATATATATATATATATATGTATAAACACACGCACATTGAAAAAGACCACATACTTACAATAGTTCATAAACGTCTAAAAATATATAACATCATTATTGCCGGCCTCCGTGGCGCGAGTGGTAGTGTCTCCGCCTTTCACCCGCAGGTCGTGGATTCGACCTCTGGGTCGGTAAGGCATGGCATTTTTCATACGCTACAAATTTCCATTCGAGCTAAATGATCATAGCAGTCGATGCCCGCTCCTCTCGTTAAACAAAAAAAAAATCATTAAATAATAGACAAAGACAAACGAATAATAATATAACAAGCTTATTGAGATAGATGGAAAGTGCTTAGGCACCATAAGAAGCTATAGAAAGATGCTCATCACGTATCTGATACTGAACCAGCTTAAGAGTCACTGTCTTTTTTCCTGTTTAGCCTCTGGTAACTACCGGTAAGATAATTCTTCAGAGGATGATATGTATGAGTGTAAATGAAGTGTAGTCTTGTACATTCTCAGTTCGACCATTCCTGAGATGTGTGGTTAATTGAAACCCAACCACCAAAGAACACCGGTATCCACGATCTAGTTTTCAAATCCGTGTAAAAATATCTGGTTTTACTAGGACTTGAACGCTGGAACTCTCGACTTCCAAATCAGCTGATTTGGGAAGACGTGTTCACCACTAGACTAACCCGGTGGGTCAAGAGTCACTCAGTCACTCAGATTCCCTGAAGTTCAATACATGTAAGCGTTTCAGTCACCGGACATCCTCGCTGTTGTCTAAAGGATTAACTACTAGAAGTTCACAAGCTTATCTAATTGCTGTCTATAATTTGAACCAAACTGTTTGATCTCTTCTTGAACATAAGGTAATTCTAGGTAGTCGTGAATTTCTTCGTTCCGTGCAAATCACAGTGTCTCCAATGGATCTCGTTAATGTATCCTGGAAACGTAGTATAATCTCATCATTATTCTTGCTCGACGTACCCCACCGCTGTATGCCAATTTGAGATACAGATCTTATGGACCCGTATCTCAAACGTTTATACACCCCAGGTATAAAACCTGTATATTCATATACTTTAATACCCCTCAGGTTCTAAGATACTCTCTGATGGTTTTCAGCTTCATTTAAACACCAATAAAGAGTTGTGGGGGTGGGCACTCCTTTTTTATTTTTTTGTCATTTCTGAATTCATTTCCAGATTGTAATAAAATGAATTCATTAATTAGATTATTCCATTACGTCAGAATATCACTTTGTTTATGCATTTATGCAGTTTAATTCAGGCAGGGCAATAACAAGCTTTTGTCAGTTATTATTTTGTCTGTTATTTTCAAAATAAATAAACTAATTCTTATGATTTTTTTTACGATGGATTGATTGAAATTTGGATCGTTGATTCCATTTAATTTTGGTTGAATTCAGTCAATAGAATGGGGAGATACGATTATTATGGGTCACGTACCTCAAATTTTTACCTAAAGTAGAATATTTTTTACATAACTTCATATTTCTTTGGAGTCTTATACGCTTTTAATTCGTGTTGATCCCCGTCAAACTTAAATTAAAATAGAAAGGCAAAAAAAATTTTCTTTTTTTCGAGCATCGTAAAAATTTTTGTTTATTGCTTAAGATACGTGAATTGTAATTCTTGTTACAGAATTTGGTAACCAAAATTACATATCTTTCTCCGCGAAGTAGTTTTTTTTTTTTTTGCTGTAGAACAAAAATTTTCAATCGATTTCTCCTGAGAAAAACCATAAGTAAGTAATTTTTTAAAACATCACATGAGAGAGGGCCATCCAATTATGACCTCCACAAAAAAAAAAAATACCGTAAATGAATCTAATAACAAAGACACATTCAGTGAAGAACACTGAATGTGTTCTTCAACACATTCAGTTTGTACGCGCACGCGATATTTTTTTATCAAATAGAAGATCCTACTGCTCATATGAGCACAGATAAATAAACAAAGAATGAAAAATTAAACATGGATATAAATAAAAGGCTCTTGCATCCCAAACATACGGTATCCCTAGTTATTTCAGAATTTCTGACGAATCAAGGCGGTTGAGTCACTTCCTCAATATCTTGTTCTGTGACCTTTGGATCACTTTAATACCGCTGTCACTAGTCAGTCGTACCCTACAACTGAATCTCATACGTCCATATCGGTTTCAAGTAGATCTTACATATACCTTGTTAGAGAGAAACAAATGAGAACATCTACCCATTACACAAAACATACGCTTGAATTTCTGGTCAATCTGTTTCTTCTTCTCCAGTACATGACTTCTGCAAGTCATACGTTGATCTAGGTGTAAGGCAAGGTATCTGACAATAGTTATATGAGAAATTTTTAACGTTATTCAAATAGACTGGAGGGCAGTCTCCTCTCCTAGTCGCAAATGTAACGTGGGTAATTTTTTCCAGATTGACTTTAACCTTCCATTTGTGAACCCACGTAAAATGTTTAATGCGTAAAACAAACACTGATAATTTGTGGACAGTAAAGATAAAATAAAATAACTGAGTTCAATCCCTGGGCCGGTATTATGACATAAATAAAATAACGAGTAAGAACGAAAAGCACTAATTTATTGAAGATTAACATATATAACTACAATAAAAAAATACGGAAAATAATCATAATAATTAACTTATAATATAATACAAACACACGTGAGTATTCTCGGCTTAATATTTCGATCACACGTCCACTCAATTCGAATATAACTTCGCGACTGACTATGTATTAAAAAAATCTTACACAGTGACCAATGGTGGGGAGCATGCACATCAATAGCCGGCCGAACCTTCCCAGAATTGTGACGAAAGTCAACAGCGAAATCATTCTAAATGCAAAACCATATAACGCATGTAGAAAAATATTATACAGAAATACTAAATTCATCGTTCCAAACAAACAAATTGCATCCAGCGCCAACTGAAGCTTCTCCGAGGCTACAATCGGTTATCGTAAACCGTTGAGATCACCGCATACGCTGCAGTTGCAACAGATCCTGGACAAGAAAGGTCAGTAGTATATACTAGAAATAAACCAGTTTCAATGTCGAGCTGTGGCACTCCCAAAATATTTTCAATGAAGTTAGATAGACCTTGATTATAGCTAACCTACGAAAAGCGACCATCTAAATAACTAAAATTAGTAAAGAATTAAGTAACAAGTAAAAAAATAAGTAACAATAATCTTTAGTCCACAATTTTTTTTTTTTCATTTTCTTAAAAGTCCTTTTAAATTTGGAGTAATAACTAAGGAACATTTTTGATTATTCTCTAACCTGATTCAAACTTTTTTCGTATGCAATTCTAAAAAACTTACAATATGTAATTAAAAGATAAGTAACAATTTTTTTAAATGATCCATATGAGGATTTAGGCGTTTTTATAGCAAAATATTTTTTCGACTATCTGCATTATAGTTTTTTCAGTTCCTATGGATATTAAAACTAAACAAAAATCTGGTATATTGTTTCCATAAGCATAATTATTTTTTTTTTCAATTAATTAAAGTAACCATTATCTTGATATTGTTCAATAGGTTGGATGATTTTTTTTTAATAACTACATAATTACGAAATTATCACTAAGTATAATAATTACGTAACTATTACTGTACACTGCTGTTCGTAAGACAATACAATAACGAATTATTTCCTTGCGTTACTGTAGATTAATAGTATTGATGCAAAGTATATAACCTTATTTTTAGTTTAAAAAATAAACTTAAACACCGATTACCCTAATAGACCTTTGCAAGGTCAAATCTGGATAATTATAAATCCATATAATTTTTTTTTTTTTGTCTTCAGTCATTTGACTGGTTTGATGCAGCTCTCCAAGATTCCCTATCTAGTGCTAGTCGTTTCATTTCAGTATACCCTCTACATCCTACATCCCTAACAATTTGTTTTACATATTCCAAACGTGGCCTGCCTACACAATTCTTTCCTTCTACCTGTCCTTCCAATATTAAAGCGACTATTCCAGGATGCCTTAGTATGTGGCATATAAGTCACTCTCTTCTTTTAACTATATTTTTCCAAATGCTTCTCTCTTCATCTATTTGCCGCAATACCTCTTCATTTGTCACTTTATCCAACCATCTGATTTTTAACACTCTCCTATAGCACTACATTTCAAAAGCTTCTAATCTTTTCTTCTCAGATACTCCGATCGTCCAAGTTTCACTTCCATATAAAGCGACACTCCAAACATACACTTTCAAAAATCTTTTCCTGACATTTAAATTAATTTTTGATGTAAACAAATTATATTTCTTACTGAAGGCTCGTTTAGCTTGTGCTATTCGGCATTTTATATCGCTCCTGCTTCGTCCATCTTTAGTAATTCTACTTCCCAAATAACAAATTTCTTCTACCTCCATAATCTTTCTTCTCCTATTTTCACATTCAGTGGTCCATCTTTGTTATTTCTACTACATTTCATTACTTTTGTTTTCTTCTTGTTTATTTTCATGCGATAGTTCTTGCGTAGGACTTCATCTATGCCGTTCATTGTTTCTTCTAAATCCTTTTTACTCTCGGCTAGAATTACTATATCATCAGCAAATCGTAGCACCTTTATCTTTTCACCTTATACTGTCACTCCGAATCTAAATTGTTCTTTAACATCATTAACTGCTAGTTCCATGTAAAGATTAAAATGTAACGGAGATAGGAAACATCCTTGTCGGACTCTCTTTCTTATTACGGCTTCTTTCCTATGTTCTTTAATTGTTACTGTTGCTGTTTGGTTCCTGTACATGTTAGCAATTGTTCTTCTATCTCTGTATTTGAACCCTAATTTTTTTTAAATGTTGAACATTTTTTTCCAGTCTACGTTATCGAGTACCTTTTCTAGGTCTATAAACGCCAAGTATGTTGGTTTGTTTTTCTTTAATCTTCCTTCTACTATTAAAAAAGGTTAAATTCCATATAATTAAAAAATTAAAAAAGGTTTTTCTGGTAATTGTAATCTTTTGGCTATTTTATAAATTATTGATTTATAGCGGATTTAGCCGCATGCCGGGAAAGTCCTGCACCTATGTTTTGTCTAATTTTTTTAAGTTGTAAGCAATCAAAGTTACAAAATGGAAAATTCTTGGTAGAAATAAAACGAGGTAAAACGCCCCTAATAACTTTTTTTATTTTGTTTTACATTCAGAATTACATACTATAACAAACTTTAAACAGTGAACTGTCGTAATTAATGGCCTAATCACTAATAAGTATTTATACGGTCTATCGTTTATCTCCTATTTAAAATAAAAATAGGTTTGATCCAATATGGCGGAAAAACTTTCGAACACACATAAAATAAAGAGTTTTTGATCATTTTTAACCCTTGCTTTCAATTTTTTTTTTGTTCTATGTTTTTAATTTTATTATCCGATAAGGAGCCTTTTGCACAACCCATCGGAATTAGGTAAGTTTTATATAGTTTCTTTATTCGATTATTTTAACTTTTATATTTTAAAGATTTTTTCTGCGATATTAGTTTTGAGTTTTATTTTACTTTCTTGACTCTTGTTTTAATAAATTTTTATTATATGATTAATATTAATTTTTAATCTTATAAGTTTTATTATTTTGGTGTTATTTTACCCTTTTATTAATAAAATTTCGGGCGATGATAACGCCGAGGCGTTTTTCGCCCACAAACAAAAAAAATAAATAAAATAAATATGGTTTTGAAATACGAAACCACCATACTTTACCTGTGCGCATAAAGAATAATATTTTAATAAGGAAATATATGAAAATATTAAATATAAAAAGAATGACTACAAAATAAATAATATTCAGAAAGCTTAAAAGAGAATTATTTGAAAAATCTTTATGTACGATTTGAATGGAATGCAGAAAAATCATAGATTTTTTAAAGTAGTTTTAATTAATGTTATTTAAACTTTCATTCAGTATCATATTTATCCATTGTCTACGTGACGTGTATAAAGTATTAATATATGTATCTATCGAATAAAAGATCTATTTATTTATTATCTTTTAATTGATATTAAAAAAAAATGTACTAAAATATTATTTTATTTGTAATTAGTAATTTCAGATTATATTTTAATATACTTCAAACATTTTGTTTTTTCCCTTAAACGTTTTATAATTTTGATTTATTTCACAAAATTATATAATAATGTATCTCTTATGATTAACTCTAAAAAAAACTTTATTTCCTTAATTAAATAAATGTTCTTCACTTAATAATCCATTAAAACTCTTCATTTTTTTTTATTTCTACTTAGTTTTTTATATTAATTCATTTTTCTTCTGCTCCGAAATCTTCTTTTTTTAACATTTTTCTTTTTCTTTATCTTTCTTATTTCATTATATTTCCATTAATGTATTTTATTCCGGAAAATATTATAAGGTAAAAAAATAAAGCGAGTCAGAAGTATTTAAGATATGGAAAGGGTTGTTCTCATAACAATACATGAAAGGTTAGCTGATTTTATTACTGTAATATTTTTTTTTGTTTGGTTTTTATAAATTATATTTCATTCATTTGATTCTGTTTCTTTTAGAGCAAAATCTTTTAGAATATTGTTATATAATAAAATAATGGTCAATTTAGTGTTATTTTATTGAGTGGTCCTTGATGGAAACAAGTTTTTTCTGTTACTTCAAATCATTCCTATATAACTTTAAACGTAGCCATAACGTAATTTTGATACCAGTAATGTTATTCTAGAGAAAGAAAAACCTTATCGCTCTAGCAGAACTATAGCTACAGAAGGGAGAGTATGGTAATCGGTCCAATTTGGGCATATGCGGTTTTCACCTGATCTTTACGTTTTCACACATAAGGTAACCAAAAAACCGCATGGAAATTTTTCGGATGTTCGTATGTACGTGTATGTGTTTTGTGTTTTGTGTCACCTTACATCTCCAGAACTACTCGACCGATTTTGACCAAACTTGGCCAGATTACTTCTATATATAAGGCATTGATGCCATTAAATTTTGAATTAAAAAGACGGTGATTCTGTAGAGCAAGGTTACCCTCAACATCTCGATATTTTGCCTAATTAAGGTCTTACTTTTCTAAGGCAAATTTGTTAACAATTAAAATATTTTTTTCTGTCCAGTCTTTTTGATGCAGCTCTTTAAGATTCCCTACCTAGTACTAGTCGTTTCATTTCGGAATCCCCGCTACACCTTACATCCCTAACAAATTGTTTTACATATTCCAAACGTTGCCTGCCTGCAAAAATTTTCCCTTCTACCTGTCCCTCCAGTATTAAAGCAACTTTCCAGGATGCCTTAATATGTGGCCTCTTCTTTTAATTATATTTTTCCATATGCTTCTTCCTTCATCAATTTGCCGCAACAATTCTTCATTTGTCATTTTATCCACCCATATGATTATTAACATTCTCCTGTAGCACCACATTTCAATAGCTTCTAATCTTTTCTTCTCTGGTACTCCGATAGTTCAAGTTTCACTTCCACATAAAGCTACGCTCCAAACATATACTTTAAAAAATGTTTTCTTGACGTTTAAATTAATTATATTTTTAAATTAATTAAAATATAATACTTAAAAAAAAGATTTTGCAAAATCCAGTGTCCCAAAAAATGATCTAAATAAACTAGTGGCTAAGTGAGTATAACGTGTCATTAGTATCCCCTTTGAGCGCAAGGAGCGCTAATGTAGCACTGACGTACAGCTGCTGTAGTCGTCTATCTTTTTCTGTTTAGCCCTTCGGAACCACTGTAAGGTATTAGTTCAAAGGATGAATGAGGATGATGTGTATAAACGTAAATGAAGTGTGATCTTGTACAGTCAAGGGTCGACCGTTTCTGAGATGTGTGGTTAGTTGAAACCCAACCACCACGGAAGACCGGTATCCACGATGTAGTATTCAAAGTTCGTAAAAAAGTTTTTATACGAATAGTATAAAATTCTATACTAGGATTTGAACTGTAGAACTCTCGACTTCGAAATCAGCTGATTTGCAATGACGAATTCAGCATTAGACCAACCCGATATGTTGCTTGCTATGATGTAACTTCACAGGTAAGCGGTAGAATTAAATAAATAAATAATATTTAAGATGTAAAAAAGTATTTAAATTGGCCGCTAATACCGCCACGTACGTGCGAATGTAATATGATATGCGCGCGCGCTTTGGTTAGAATCACTGAATTAAATAAACAAAAGTATTATATTTAAATGAAATAATAAATATTTTTAATTAAGTTGTGTGTGTAAGTCGTGCATCAGAAAAAAGAGCTGACAACTGTGTTGTCAGCTTTTTTTTAATCGTTACTGCTGAATAGATTTTTTTTTTTACAGTCATAACAATTTATCTTCTTTTCTGCGTAATGTGTTTGCGTGTTTATATATATATATATACATTTTATGAAATATTTTCTTGTAAACCATAAATTCAAAACTCAAAAGAGAAACTATGAGAAAATTTTATTATAATATGCTCATAGTCTAATTTCTCCAAAGTTAAATAAGTAATGTATTTATTTGTTAAATAATGTGTTAATCTCTTAAGCCACTGCAATGTAATTTTGTATTGATAATTCAGTATAATTTAGTCTTAAATTAATACGAAATAAAAGGGAATCAGACACATTTAAACAAAAAATAAACTGATGATAGGTAAAAGGTAACATCTAACGTTGTTAAAATTATTTTATTTATTTATTTATACATTTTTATACTTATTTTTCTGACAGAATTATTTAAATCTTGTTTTGAAAAGAAATTTTGACAAATGGTGGATATTATGATGTAGTTATTACTATACGCGTTTTCCGATTTTTATTAACTTTGCAGTAAGGTTTCATATCTTTAGTCGGAACAACATGTCATTAAAGATCGTATCGTATCTTTTTTAAATAATAATAAGGTTTATCCTTAAAATTTGAAAAATAGCTTTTTGACAAAAGATCACTAAATAGAGAATACATTTTTAGCAAAACACTATGTGGTTTTCGGCTATTACGTAGCTGTTTAAATCAGGCTTGTATCTTGCCAATCCAAAATTATATGGCGTATAGAAATATCAGTCCATCTATTAGACCCAACCCACCGGGTTGGCCTAGTGCTGAACGTGTCTTTCCAAATCAGCTGATTTGGAAGTCGAGAGTTCCAGCGTTCAAGTACTAGTAAATTCAGTTATTTTTACATGGATTTGAATACTACATCGTGGATTTCCGGTGTTCTTTGGTGGTTGGGTTACAATTAACCACACATCTCGGAATGGTCGAACTGAGACTGTACAAGACTACACTTTATTTACACTCATACATATCATTCTCATTCATCCTCTAAAGTATTATCTGAAAGGTAATTACCGGAGGTTAAACAGGAAAAAGAAAAGAAAGATATTAAACCCAACCCACTGGGTTAGTCTAGTGGTGAACGCGTCTGCAAATCAGCTGATTTTGAAGTAACAGACTATACTTCACTTACATTCATACATACGATCCTCATTCATCCTCTGAAGTAATACCTGACGGTGATTTCCAGAGGTTAAACAGAGAAGAAAAGAAAGACATTATACCCGTCAATCGGTTCTACAAAATGGTATAATATATAATGTTTTCTTATTTTACATCATATTTCTTTTTTTGAAGGGGGGAACTAACTTCTTATTTTTATTAATAGAAACTATACTTTTAAAATTTATATATAGATTAAATAACGGATATAATTAATGGATTATAATGGATATATGGATTAAAGCTTATATATGTTTAACCTACGGTTGTACATCGATATTAATTCTTATATAAAAAATATATTTCATCTCCAGAAAATAAAATGTTTCGTTGATTAATTCATAAAGGAGTATTAATAATTAAATAAGATTAATAATGTTACGTGACTAATTAGTACGATCTATTTTACTGATATGCGTTTGTGACCGACTGATAATATTGTATCTGTTGTTACAAACGTATACATAGAGTTAACTAATTATCAGAGAAATGTACTAACTCCCCCATTACAAGATTATATTAGTCAACACTTTAATGGTGTTAACTGATGATATGAAGTTGAACTGCTAAACGGTTAGCATATTATTAATATAGAAGCTTTCCCTTATATCTTCTAATTTTATAATTATTAAATGTAAATAAATATCTATATATTAATTTTTTTCTATTTAATCAGCTACAGTAAAATCATCCGATTCCAACTGGTTGTAAAAGATGAATTTTTAACGTATGAAAAATGACAAGCCGAACTGACATTTGAACCCAGAATCATCTTGAAAAGAGAGAAAAGACAAGCAAGAAAGACGCTACCATTCCGCCACGACGGTTAACGAAATGATAGCTGTATTACAGTCATATATAAATATAATTGCAACGTAAATTTTTATTAACCAGAATTTGATTTTACGGAATAATAATACATTGCTCCGAGACGGATAGTATTTATTACCCCAAAAGAGTGACGTCATTCAACATTAAAAAAATATTAATTGTTTCAAATTTTACTTACTTTAAATCTTGCCTCTTGCCTAAATAAAATTCATCGAAACTGTGTGGTAATAATAAATAAATTGTTAATCATAAAAAGATTGTACCCGTAAGACGAAAGAAGAAATCCTCCTTTAAAATTTCAAACAAAAATTCTGTGAAAGTTGCACACTGTTGTACAATACGAAGTTTAAAGTATAACATTTGCTTTAATTTTCACGGTTTGAACATTTTCGTCAATATACTTCTTGAATGGGTATTTTATTAAAAGAACATAGGGCTTCTTTTTTTTTTTTTTCAATAAATTACAGCATTTAAATATGTCAGAAATCTGTTTTTTTATCAGGAGGAGTTAGTTGTTTGGTAAATATTCCAAATGATGAAAAAGATTATGCTAAGAAAAAAAAACGAAGAATTAAAATTGGGTGGGGCTGTGTCGGGGCGCACGGCCTTTGGTTTAACGTGAAAAGTTATAGATCTTGGATGAAATTCCTCCGAGCTACAGACCGACCAGTTTATCTGTAGATTTAAATGGGAGAGCCACCATCGTAATTTTTTTGAACAAAACTGAAGTCTCCAACGGAAAATTTTAGTTCCTTCATTTGGCCAACTCTATAGGTAAATTGGTCGGTCTGTATGTCAGCGAGTCACTTTTAGTATATTGGATTGAAATAAAAACGAGACATTGATTGCGTACTAGATGTAATTTTTTAACATAAAACAGACACTAAATGGTACATGATATTTATTTCGACTAATATTCGACGACAGTGTTGTTCAACATTGGTCTGTGAAATGAGAAGAGATATTAGGCATTATAAGCAGCGGAGAGGTGCTCGCGCCGTCAACGTCGTTCACTGACCGCGCCGTGCCAGCTTTGCAACGCTCTCGAAACAGTCTCGCTCGCTCTGCACCGGACATTGGGATACCTATGTGTGGCCCATAACCTCCCCTTTCCAACGATATGCGTAATTTATATTCCGGGTGGCTTTTGCGCGGGCTAAGGCTGACATATTGGATTTTTATCGATTTTTACATGTTTTATAGTTTTTTACATGTCCAAAATACACTTATTATTACTTAAATCGATCTATCTCAACAAATTGTAAACATAAACATACGAATCACCGCACTATCACGTCTAAGTCATGAAGTACACTGAATGGAAATGAGCGAGAGCGCCAGTTTTGATCGATCTTCGCTGTGTCCCCTTCCCGCCAGCCCGCTCGCCGGTCATGCAAACTCAAAGTTTTATCGATGAGCTGACTATGTAAGTTATAAAATGACACCGCATTTACGTCTGTAAAACTAATAGTTAGGAAGTTATTAAGGCAGGACGATATAGACCTTTTCGTTACGCTACAAATTTCTGTTCTGGTACCCGTATGTTTCGGTGTGATTTTAGACGTTCACGTCAAGAAACAAGAACTTCTTTTCCTTTACTTTATTTGTGATTTTATTGATCCCCTTACTAAGAAAGATTACGTATTTTCTGTAATAGAAATTCTATGTTAGAAGGTTAAAACGACTCCACGTGTTGGACCTTGGTGACGTCATGTGGTTTGAAGCAGAACTGAATCAACATCGTGTTAGCTGTCATATCACTATTTCACTTCGTTCAATTTTAATTACTATTCTGTAGTGTTTAATTATGTAACTTCATTTTCATTTTTGCTCTTTTGCTTATGAATTCTTATGGTTGTTTCTGTTTTGTGTTAAACTAACAATTTTTGTTGTTCTGACCTAACGTTATATGTGTTTATAGATTGTATAACTTGTGTAGGAATATTAGTATGTCAGTTTTAAGGATTTTCTATGTAAGTAATGTGATTGTATGCGATTTTATACTTATGGTTTCTGTAATAGTGTCACCGATTGAAAATTTTATTTTCAGACAAAAAAAAACTTTTTTTTGTCTGAAGATAAAACCCCAATATAAAAAATAAATTACACCTTACCACCTTAGCAATTAATTACAGATGTAAAATTATTTCAATTATTTTACTGATATACGAAATATTTACTCGTATTATATCTGCCTACGAAAATTGTGGTACAATAATTCCTAGCTCAAAACGTCTGAACGAGTTTTCAATGTAAAAAAATGGGCTTTTGATCAACGTTATAAGTACCCTTAAGTATGAATTGTGTACACGATATTTAGAAAATTATAGATTTTTAAATATCATATGGTTTATATTCATAAATTTGTATTATTTGCTGAAAATTATAATAGTCAGTTATTCTTAAAGGCATAATAATACCTACTTCTATCAAACCAGTCTACAGAACTGTTTTTACAATATTCTGGCTTAAGGACGTTATTGTGCTTACTTTGCCATTTTTAATAAATTATAGAATATTAAAGTTTTCTCACTAATTTTCTTAAAACGTAATAATTAAAACATTTATTAAAGGAAAAAAGACAATATTCCTCGGTTGATGGATTTTTAATATAATACTGATTAAAAGTATTTTAAACCCTGGATATTTTGCATCCCGTTCAACAGAAATATGCGATCAAAAAATTTTGATTAACCTATTATGGATTGTAATTAATTTTTTTTGTTTTTAGTATCCTCATATACTTTACTTTCATTATGTCATATTTATATTTTAAATAATTAATTACATTGATTACACATCTATTTTTTATTTTATAATTACTTTAGTATTTTGTGATTCTGCTCTAATCGTGTTTTACAATGGATTGATCCATCCTTGTAAATCCTGGATTAGTTGCTTTTTTCCCTGGAGTAACATTTTACCCCTTACTGACATGATGTCTGTAATGAATCATTGTGTATCGATCAGAATAAAAAAATTATTTAATAAAACATTCTACTAATAGCTAATATCTGGATTAGAGTTTTCCCGATTTTTATAAATAACATATTAAAATAAAATTCAGTATATTTTCTAATTTTTATTAACATTAATAATTTCTTACAGGATTAATACCCTAAAATATAACTAAACAAAAAAACGTCGCTATGAGATATGACACGTTCTTCGTTAAAACTTTAATAAATAATAATAATATTCAATAATGGATTTACCTGGATAAATTTATGCTTAAAACCTTTCTCAATATTCAGTATAAGTTATCATTAAAGAATATTCAGAATGACCTACTTCTGGCATTTATGCTAACAATCTTACTTACTTACTGACATATATACGGTCAATCTAATTTATTTTTTAAAAAAATGGTTATTAATCACCTAACCATAATAGCCCACCAATTTTAAAAGGTTTTTCACAACCATCTATTCTCTCAGTGAATACATTTTGTGGGATTCTTACGCGATTCATTATAACATAATAAATTATAATTGATTATGCAACCCCACTTCTAACTTCTAACTTGAGCAGTTCTCAACTGGTTCACTTTACTTCATGTTATCTTGATAACATGAACAAGATAACATTCTTATCTATCATGTTATCTAGTTTTAAAAGTACTGTAACTCAATTTTGTTCTAATAAACTGTCTAATCTGTCTTACTGTAAAAATCAGTCTAATCTGTTTAACTGTAATAATCTGTGTTTGAGCCGCAACAATAAAGAATTCGGTACAAATAGAAATATGTTGGATTCCTGTCTGTGTGAATTTTACTTGGCGATAGAGGAAAAAAATTCTACAGGACGTTATATTTATTTTGCCACCAGAATAATTGTTTAATTGTTAACTGAATTGGTTTTATATTAAGTATAAATAATTGTTTTATTTATATTTTTACTTTCTCTTCTATATAGTGCTGTAGCTCTTGAAAGGAAAGTATTGTAATCGGTCCAGTTTGGGCATGTGCGGTTTTCACCTGACCTTGACGTTTTGATACCTCAGGAACCCAAAAAAACAGGATGGAAATTTTCCGGATGTTAATGTTCATATGTACATGTGTGTGTATTCGGTGTTGGCCTCTAAATCAGCTTATATCGCCAGAGCTACTGGACTAATTTTAACCAAACTTAGATTACTTCTACATATGGGGCATTTATGTCATTCAATTTTTAACGTAAAAGGTCAAGGGGAGTGAGGCTGTAGAGGAAGGTCACCTTCTAGAGGAAGATATCTCGAAATTAAGGTCATATTTTTCTTAGGCACGTTTTTAATTAAAAAATAATATTTGCAAAATCGCACCCCCATCCAAAAAAATGCTATTGTAGTCGTCTGCTATGTTGTGACGTCACAGGTGAGCGGTAAAATAAATAAAAAAATAATATTTAAATTGTAAAAAAGTAACTCGGACTCAATCACCCGATACCTGGTGCGTTAAAAGTCGCGGAAACACCAGTCTGCCGACCGTACAAGCGAAATTTGTTGTATGTAAGTTCTGAAATTACATTAGTTAATGCCATCCCCGCTGGTGCCGCCACACCCGCGAGAATTAAATACGGTACGTGCACGCGCTTTAGTTGGAATCATTGAATTAAATAAACCAAAGAATAGTGTATTTAAATAAAATCATAAATATTATAGATTAAGTTTTGCAAGTATATGTTTGTAAGCCATGCATCAGAAACAACCCGTAGTTGTAAGACTTTGCCGAAACG
The DNA here is from genome assembly GCF_047948215.1 of Lycorma delicatula. Taxonomy (NCBI): domain Eukaryota; kingdom Metazoa; phylum Arthropoda; class Insecta; order Hemiptera; family Fulgoridae; genus Lycorma; species Lycorma delicatula. The sequence goes on along the minus strand of NC_134459.1, from coordinate 26,010,514 downwards.
CGGCTTAGCCGTGTGACGGGAAAGTCCTACAACTGTGTTGTCAGCTTTTTCTTAAAATTTTCTAATAAATTTATAAGCGAGTAATAAATTTACTTTTTAAAGATACTTATGATAATATTGTAAATTAATGACGTATCAGCTTCAGTAAGGGAAAATTTAATTCACAACGGAAGTGAAGGACTTATAACAATAAAACCCATGATAAGTTTATTAAAGCATAATAGAATAGTTGAAATTCTCTTTCGCTTCAAGAAAAGTTAATTTTACTTTCATTTATCCTTATATACTTTCATAAAATTTTCTGAACGAGCCTTTATTTTGAAGCTCACTAACTCTGTAAGTTTGTTCTTAATAATATAAGCTTTCAAACTCGGTGATTCGGGATTTTGTTCGTCTAGTAAAGAGTAGAATATATAATAAATTAATATACTTTTAAGTATTATAATTAATTGACAGAGTTAATTAATATCTTGACTGTAATTGGTGAGAATTTTTTTTTTTAATAGATACGTACCAGGCTTCAATTATGCTGCAAATAAAGTTGTAAAAGTTTGATAAAATAATATTTATTGTTTCACCCACCATAATATTCATTACTATTCCACTGACTTTCTTTTTCCTGTTTAGCCTCCGGTAACTACCGTTTAGATAATTCTTCAGAGGATGAATGAGGATGATATGTATGAGTGTAGATGAAGTGTAGTCTTGTACATTCTCAGTTCGACCATTCCTGAGATGTGTGGTTAATTGAAACCCAACCACCAAAGAACACCGGTATCCACGATCTAGTATTCAAATCCGTGTAAAAATAACTGGCTTTACTAGGACTTGAACGCTGTAACTCTCGACTTCCAAATCAGCTGATTTGGGAAGACGCGTTAAACTATTCCACTAACTGCTCCATATAGAACAATATCTATTTTAAATGGATAAATTTTTTTTTTTCAATAATATTCATAATTTTGTACCATATCCCGACTACGCCGATCAAATTATGCAATTCATTTTTTCACTTGAAAGAAGCTAAAAAGAAAAACGTTTTCCATTTTTGGGCTCTCATACTTAAGGGGAAGAATTCTGGTAAAATTAATCTTCAAGAGAATAATTTCTAACTGGTTAAAAAATTAAAACGAGTATTTTAAACTCGTTTAAAAAACTCAAATATAAAATCATTATTCTAAATAAACAAAATTGTGATTTTTTAGGAAAAAGTGAAAAGTTTTGGTTAAATTTTTCTTCAAGTAATACATACTAAAGAGTAAGGGCTATCAAAAAATAAAGATTTTTACTTTTTAAATGCAGTGTTGGGTAACTTGCAAGATGGATTTAAATTTCAAATGAATTTTGAACAAATTTTTTAAAAATTAAAAAAATATTTTTATTGGCAAACAATTTTTTACTTTTGTTTAAAGGCCTATCGGTATAAAAAATTGCAGCAAAAATCTTCCATTTTTCTGAAGCAAATGTAGCTAAAAAAGAAAAATATGTAAAGTCATTTTTGGGGAAGTGATTAAATATTAAATAAAATATCTGGAAATTTGCGATCATGATAAAAAATTTCAACTTTTTTAAGAAAATATTTTTGCCAAATTGCCCCGGTAAAGATCAGTTTTTGACCAAAACCCCATCCTTTTTCCAATTTTGGCAAAAATTTAATAAATTCTTTCTCTCCGAAGATAGTACTGGTCAACCATTTTTTAAGAAAATCTCTCAATGGGGTCCAGAGTTGTAACATACATACATATTGATGTTTGCAACATACATTCGTGCAAACGTACGTCTGTAAAAAATTGATTTTTTGATCTAGGAATATGGGAATAAAAAGTTTTTTCGCAGATTGTTTAGAATTTAAGTTTTTTTTAATTCCTCCTTAAGCCACAAAAGTTTATATAGGTTATATTAATATATTTTTTTTAGGTTTTTTTTTTTTACCGATCTATATACTTTCCCTTTAGTTATAGCAACAATCGCTATAGCCAATAGTAAGTAAAAATATGTTGAATGCATGTCTCATTTCTATAAGCCTATTACATGGATTTTACTGTGTGTCCTTTAATTATCTAATCAGCCATTATTTTTATTCTTTATTCTTTAAGCTTAGTTATACGTTTCTTTCATTCTATTTTATCTTGTTTAAAAAAAATCACTATTTCCCCTTCGTTTTCCTTCTGCCTGGCGTTTTGTGTTTTAAAAGAAAAATAGAATTATAAAGATCGGATTGAGGTATCAATATAATATATTTGGTATTCGCATGGAGATTAAATCTTCATTAATTTCCATTGGAGATGAAATCCGGCTGAAAATTGCGTAATCAATTTTCCTACAATAACGCTGTTATTTTTTGATCAGATTTTTTTAAAAAATGAGGTGTCATTTTTTAACCTTGAGACAGAATTTTGATAAAGTTAACGATTAGCGAAATAGAAAAATAAAAATGTATTAATTTATTTAAAAATTTAATTTTAAAATTATAATTTTTACTTCCTTGTACGAAGAAGTAAAGGAAGACTTGTAATTGCGAAAAATTTCGGTTTCCACATTTCAATGGAAATATCTATTTTGATCATGGATGATCAAATTAGGAAATTTTGGATTTAGGACTGTTGTAACATTTAGTTGTGCACCTTCCCTTATGATTGCAATCGACTTGACCAAGAATGTCCAAAAAAAGCCCAAAATCTAAAAAATTGGATTTTGGACTTTTTCTTAACTGCAGTAATAAGCCCTCATTTAGAGCTTTTTAACGATACATCATAAGTGGTACTTATTTGTATTGGTTCCAGAGTTATAGCCAAATTAAATTTTAATTAATGAAAATTTGGATCTGATAATGGTGAAGGCACATCGATTCGAATCAGACTTCATCTGCTTTTTTTAACTTTTTTTTAATTTAAATTTATTAATATTTATTAACTCTGATTGTAAAAAAGAAAATTATATAAAATAATAACAATAAATATTGAAAAAATACGAAAAAAATCAGAAGCAATTAGGAAATAAGATTTTATGTACTTTTAAAAATGTATATATTTAATTTAATAGACGTACAAGGAAGTCATAAGGTGTTCACATCAGTGTTTTTTTATAGTACTTTTTTGTGTATTCTGATATGAAGAATCCAAAAATGAATAATCAGGTGCACTTCTTTGTTTCATTCCGTACAGTATTCATATTTTCTCCATATCTATTTTCTCTATGCACTCTTAATTGTATTACTAATTTTCTATTAAAAATGTGCCTATTTTTATTATTATAGAATAGTAAAGCACTTACTACAGAACTAGTTATGCTTGTTTTCTTTCTGTACTAATTAATCAAGCTAAATTTTTGAAACAGCATACAAAATACTTCATTTAAAACAGCAAAATTTTAATACATAATTTTGTCGCTAAAAGAGAAGACAAAACAGTTTTTGCATACTCTTTTTCGGTGTGTCCTTTAATTAACTAATTATGCTATTTCTTTTAATTGCTTATATTCGTTGTAAACAAATTGTTTTTTTACGCTTTTTTTACTTTATTTGTCGTTTATTTTCCATTATATTTTTCTACAATCTTTATATATATATATGTATGTATATATAAGGTAATTATTCACTTTTGCAAATGAATAAGAAGAACGAGACAGTTTATGTATTTGTATAAAATAACAAGAAAATGAGAAGTGAATCAACGTAACTGCCTGTCAAAAAATCAGGCGATTTTTTTTTTTTATATTGGAAGTGAAAATATTACACACCATAACATGAAAATATGTTAATATTAATTGTTTTGTAATCACGTAAGTTATGTAGATTATCGTGTAATTAACAATATTACAGTTGTGGATAATACGTTTTCAATATAACCCATAATGTTTCTTAAAATTTAATAACAAACAAATATGTATATCGCTTAAATAAATAATAGCACATCATATAAGAATATATCAGTGTTAAGTATATTAATTATACAAGTATTATATAAGTAGTTTGAAACTGTATTTGCATCCATTATTCATACAGAATTAATAATAATCACATAATATGGAATGAATAGTTGTTATAAAGCTCATGAATATCTTAACTTGGTTTACCAACCGTATTTTATATATGTATATTTATAAGTGAATATATAAAATGATCTAATCAATGATCTGAATATTTCATCGAGTGTAGTTCGTGCAACTAATAGGAAGATGAATCCATTGGCGAATATATAACGCAAACCAATGACAAATTACATGTACCTACAATCACATAGATATGGGATTTCTTCTAATGTGTTATTCGTAAGTCTACTGGGATGATACACCCAATGACGAGCCACTCATTTCATTGACAATTTACGTGTACGGTCAAATGTATCTAGAATCATATAGATTTAGGATTTCTTCTAATGCGTTGTTCGTAGGTTTACTGGGAAGCTGTATCCAATGGCGAACAACTCATTCCATTGACAATTTAACGTGTACATATATCTCGTATAAATAATAAATAAATTTTGGTTAATCTAACCTCACATAAATCAATCAATAAATAAAACATAATGTATATGTGTATGTTGTATACATGAAAGTACAACAAATATATATGTGTGTGTGTATGTATGTAGTATGGTAATTTATATAAAATTTTATTTATTTTCCTAACGGTGATGAAAAATATTTATTTTTAGAACCTATAATTTCATTTTCGAAGTTAACGAAGTTAGTTGTTATTTATTAACACATAAATGTATGTTATAGTATAAATCTATTACAACCAAGTTAGTGTTGCTCTTCACGCCTCATTTTTCTATCATCTCAAATTTTGTATGAATTTTTAATTCATACTAAAGTAGCTGAAAGTAGAGTGAAAATAGCTTCATCCGAAAATAGTATAAACGGAATTAAATGTTGATTCCTATTAACCCATTGACAAAACTGCAACCGGCTAACGTAGTCACCAGGCTGGAGATGTTGCACTTTCTGAATATGAAAAGGATGCAATCCATTATTATTTAATGTCCTCCATACTCTTCTTTGTGAAATATTGAGCCGTGTTGCAATTAATCGTGTGCTCGTTGCCGGAATACGTTGAACCATCTGCAGAATGTTTTCACCTTCATCAGCATGATTTGCTTGTCGTTCAGATGAAATATGAGCGCTGGGAAGTGTGCCATTCTCACGAAGATTATTAAAAATTCTAATAAATACTTTACGATTTGGTACAACACGACCAGGATACCTATGTCGATATTCCGTAACCGCTGCCATTGCAAAATCCATAGATGAAAATCATGTCGGCATATTCGGACTTACTGAAGATACGCGGCATTTTTCAAAACAAAACTAAACAGAATTTCACTTCTTTTAACAGACTTTATTTTTATGCACTGTAAAATGAATACAAAATTACACTTCTTAACTGTTTTCTGAAATTGATACGATAAGAATTCGAGGTAATACTACAAAAACACGAATGATCACCGAAAGGTTATTTAACACATTACCACAATTAACTGACAACAATGAGTAGTATTTAAACAAATTATGATGAAAAAATCGGTGTTGCCAACTTCTTTTCCGTAGGTCTAAAATTATTGTACCTATTAGACACATCTGTTTTCTTTTTTTTGGAACACTTTATTTTAAGTTTTCGTCGGTTTTGTTGTTAATAAGAGTCGACATGTTTAAAATTTTATTTTTTTTCTGTTGACATTATTTACATCAATCTTATAATTAAATTCTCTACAATTTATGTTTAAAAAATGTATGATTTATTGTCAATTTAACAACGTTATTGTACGTCATACGTAAAAAAATGTGTTTTTTGACCATATTTTTGGCGTTTTACATGGGATATCTTAGAAACTAAGAGAGATACAGTTCTGGGACCTATTTTTTTCGATTTCCCAGCTCAAACCCCATAAGAAACAATTGAATTTGCCCCTTAATTGACCTTCCCAAAATTTCAGAAACCCGGAGGAACTGAAACTCGGGTGAAATCTTTCACTCTGTATAACTCGCTAAAGAAGCGTTTTCGGACCTATGTTTATATGAACTTTTTTCTTATTTTTAGCGTATAGAATGAGTTGTCAAAGTATTGCCCTATCCTCCTGAATCACTCTGTATAAAGATTACAAAGCAACAGTCAGTATACACAAAAGACTAGTCAATTTCTTTTAATATAAAACTGATAAATAAATACATTAAATGTTAATATTAAGAGTATTTTAATGCAGTTTTTTTATTTGTTATATTAATCTTGTTATTTAGTAATTTTAATTCATATTTTTCATAATTTCAAACAAATTGATGTGGTTCCATACCAGAATGTTTTTACAATTTATACTTAATTTAGAATTATATCTGAATTTAGAAATATACTCTTTAGAATTTATAAACAATTTTTTTAGAATTTATCGTATAAAAATACGAGAAATATTTTAATCGTATTTTCATACAAATGATCTATCTACGCGTGCGCGTATATTGGGTGGATGGTGCACGCAAAAATCTTACTGTTCTAAATTTACAGTCTTCCTATATTTTATGAAAATAAAATTGTCAAAGATATTTTATATTGGTTTTACAATTCTTAGTCGATTTCATTTTGTTACATTTCTTTATTTGAAAGGAAACAAAGCTTTATCCACACTTCACAATCCGCATTGTCATTTTCTTTCTCTATAGAATTTCCTTTACTTCTAGTGAATCTGTTGAATTATATCATTGAGTTCATTCGGCGTCCTTTTCTTCCGTTAATTTTTCTTTCCTTTTTACTGTACTTAATAAAGTTTCTTTTATCACCAATTTATACTATGTAGATAGCTTAATTATATCAACTGACGTTTTATTTCTGACTTTCAACTTTTTAAAATTGATTTAACATTTTAATTTCTTTTATTAATAATATATTTTCGCCTTTATTACCATCTTTTATGCAATTTTATTCTCGCACCAAATGGTTCGAATTAATGTCATTCAATTTATATGAATATAAGTTCATGTGTTTGTCTACAGTTTTATATACCTGCAGGGTGTGCCTATGGCACACCTCCACAGCTAGGATCTCCGGGCAAGCGGCGTCACGAAGTGCTATTATTAGGTTTTCAAAATTGATTACGTCTTGTGTGAAAATGCTTTTTTTTTTGAATGATTAAAATTGATCAAGGAAAATCCAAAAAAGCGTTCGTCATCGTTCAGGTAAGCACCCTTCTTCATTAAGAAATAAATGTTAGAATGGGTTACCATCATCGCACTTTGTTTTGAAACTATTTTTCCGAAATAGATTCAAACCAAAATATCTGTTTGCACTTTTAGACACCTCTTAAGTAAAAAAAAAATTACTGTTCCAGTTATTATTAATGTAGACCAACCAAAATTTGGCCATCCAAATTTAGACTTTCAACATTTTCATCAAGATCCATTCCGTATGCAAATTCACTCACTACGAGAGCTGAAAGATTAAATATAAATTAAATTTATTATTTATATATTATATTCAATTTACGAAACAAATCATCGTAATACGAAACTAACCTTCCGACAAAATATCAATGGATTCCAAATGGATAATTGATAGTGTTTTCAGTATCGATTTATTTGTATCGAAAATAGTTCTGTTTTAAGATCTACTACGATATTCAATATTGAATGAATTACGGATGTTAAATTTATTAATTTATTATATAATTATTAATACTTTTGTTATTTATTGTTTATAAACATTTAAGAAAACATTTTATAATTTTTTGATCGGCAGTATGTTCAATAATGTAAGCATATTCTTACTTTTTGCTCTTATTTGTTGGTGTTGCTTCTTCTTACTTATTGTTTATAAATATTTAAGAAAAAATAAAATCATATGATTTTTTGACGGGCAATATGTTCGATCATGTAAGCATGTTCTCAGCTAAGGGGGACGCCACAGACACACATACATATGCTCTTTAGTAGAGTAAGATACGTACATATGTGTGATGTATTTCAGAAGATGTGTTTTGCGAGAGAAGTAGGAAATATAACTTTAAAGAGAATTTCATGGAAGTAACAGAGTATATACGTGACACTTTGAAACGCAAGTAGACATTTGTATTTTACTCTTGTTCGGGCAAAATACAACGATTCTATTTTACGGCTACAGAAGCACGATAGAACATATGCTACCGCTACTACTATTGCGTGACATGTTAAATTGTTCAGGCATTACATTAGTAATTTCTATCGTCTTAGTATTTCTGCTTTAAGCATTCACTGTAAACTTTCAACAATTTAAAAGTGTATAGGATAAGATTTAACCGCAAGATGTTTATGAAAACTGATAGGTTTTTCCACCTAATAGTAAGAAACCTGTTATAACATTTGTAATGTGTGTGTATATGTGCGTGTGTGCTGTGTATATATATATATATATATATATATATGTGTGTGTGTGTGTGTGTGTACAACCACAAATATGTTACTAAGATATTTCAACAAAAAATGTCTTAAGACAATTTAATAAAAAACATCTTCCAGTTGTGAAGATTTTAAGCACAGTTGCATGATCATCGTTTCTAATACAAAAAAAATCATAATTTGTATAGGACAGGAGTTCAGAATAAAGGGACGTTCAGATAATACTGAAACCAAAATAAATTAAAATTACTAAATGTTGTTTTATCCATTTTTAATTTAAATTTGATGTATCTTTACAAAATAAATTGTAATGAATATTTTTATGAATTTACATGAATTTGGTATACATGTACATTATGTTTTTATTTGTTTGTCCAATTGGATATTATATTTTTAAATCGTAATATTGGGCTACGTTAAAAATGAACTATTATTTTAATATTACAAAATAGAGTAAAAATAGTTTTTATTTTATTTTTTACTCAGAAATGTATTATTAAATGTTATTATTTATTTTCCCTGTGGCAAAAGAAACATTTTCACTGCAGTTAGTATCATTTCTATTAAAAATTATTATTTATAATAAATATTGAAATGCACATGCTGTTAACCTATATATAATGGATTCAGACAACCTAATAAACAAACGAATCACAAAAAGTTTGTTTTTTTGTGATTGCTGTACTATTAAACCATTTTTTTTAAATTATTCGATTGCAATTTTCTTCAATAAATTTCTCCATGTTAAAATTTTCAACACCTTTTTTTAAAATAAGTAATATTTGAGCTTCAAATTTTTAACTACTATTTTTCAAAATTGCAAGAACTAGAGCTGTACTTAGTAACTGCGATTTTAAAATTTAAAGTTTAAGGAAACTGATAGGTTTTTTCACCTAATAGCAAGAAACCTTATTAAAAAAAAAAAATTATAAAAATTTTAAAACACGTTTGGGCGTAACCGCTTCACAAGCACACAAACAAAAGGTGATTTCCCAGAAGGTTGAGTTAAATTTGGATCACAGTTGCTTCGGTCAATTAATATATATTTTTTTAATAATTATTTATAAAAATTTCTAGCAAAACATATATTATTTTAATTAATTTTGAACTTTCACGTAATTAATAAAATTATTTATTTACACTACGATATTCTTAAAATTTACCACAATTAAAAAATTAAAATGCAGCCAAAATCCGAAGTAAAATTTGTTCCTACTTTGTGCCTATTTTTCATTTTTAGGTATGAGCATCTGCTCATACATAAAAATGAAAAATCTGTAATGGACAGTAAGTAAATGTATTAGCATTTAATTTATTGCCTTCAACTCATTTTAATTCTACTTTTATCTTGGAACATTTCCATGCAAAGAGCAATTTGTTATTAAAATCTGAAAACTTTTCTACTGACCAGACTACAATTGAAATTCATTTTTTTTCATAAAAAATCATATTGTATATATTATCTTTTAACCAACAGATAAAGAAGAATTTTTTTAATACTCAATATATTATAAATATTTTTTATTTTTATTTTTTTTTTTAATTCTAATATGTAGGTCATGATTCATAAGATAAACCTTTTCCACAATTCAAAATATTAAAAATACGAACACATATTTCTATAAAAATAGTTTTCATAACAGTGTAACAGAATGATAAATATCCTACAATATTGATTTCATTTTTTTTGTAGAATCGTCATTTATTTGTATATCAGGACGACAGATACAATGTTGTATTCTAAATTCACCACATCTGTAAATCTGGCCAACTGGTGCATATTTGTCAGAATATGTTGAAAGATAAATTATTACTATACTAAAGATATTTATGTATCTAGAGCACGAATAATAGTTGGTGACGTGTAGTTCTAATATGCAAAGGACCGAAAGCAAAACTATAATTTTTTTTTTTTTGATAATAATTATCTAATGCTGTGTAAGCTGTGTATAGCAATTTATAGTAATAATTGAAAATACAAAAATAATTATGAGGCAACTAATCTTGTAACCTAATTTAGAATTGAAATTAAATATTCCCTGAGAAATGAAAATATGAAATTCCACAGGTCATTACTCGATTTCAATATCGCCACATAGATAAAATGTTAAAAAATATTTTTACTAAATAATTCTATAATATTTTTAATTCTACATAATAGAATTAAAAATATATAATTCATAAGTATTTATAGTTTATTTTATATTAAAAAAAATTACCTTACTTCTTAAAAAATAGAAGATTCTAAAATAATTTTTTTTTTTAGTACATGGAATTATGAATTCAAACGATCTTTAGAAAATTATAAGGTAGTTCCTTTATCTGTGAATTTATAATTTTTAATGCGTTTTTTTTTAATGGTTCCCTACGTGATCGTTACGTGAGTAATATATATCTGCGTACTTTTGTCCAAAATATAACAGAGATTTTTCTAAGACTGATTTTGTTTTTTGTGTCTTTATATTTACCTTAAGCGACTTAATTTGGCATTGACATTGTCAGTTCTACTGCGAAAAAAGAACATTCTATTTTTTATTTTTTTTTCAAAACATAATTACAATGTGTTTCATTTACATAAAGCTTTAAAAATTAGATCACATCCAATTCATTGTAACGAGTCCTCAGCAAACTCCTCAAAAGTTACGCAATAGTATATAAAAACTATTATGCCAAGCATACATTGTTCACGGGTAGAAGAAGCGGTGTTTTGACCGGTTTTCTTGGCTTCAATACTCGCCAAGCGTTAAGAGTAACAAATAAAATTATTACAATGCAATAAAAACAGTAATTTAAGAAAAGAATCTTGTTTGTTTTAATATATTATGTAAAATAATTTTTAAAAAAAATCTTTTAAGAAATAGTTTCGAATTATTTTCAAAACTGTTATTCTGTTATTTGAAGGGGGGGGGGGTACTGATTTCTGTTTCTTCTTTATGCTTTTATATTCATAAAATATTTATTAAATAAAAATAAGAAGATTTTTTAAATATCAGTTATTATATTACTGTACAGAATGTTCATTTTAAGTGTTCGACGTCTAGGATATTGTAAATCAGAAAAGAATTTTAGAAAAGGAAATCTCGTGAATCAAAAAAAACTTTGAACTTTAGAACTTAAAAATCTTCATTATTTTTACATCACAAGCAACTTCATTTTTTCTTACATGGCAATCTCTATTATTACATTATTTCTGGATACTAAAATTTATTCTTGCAAATTCTAGAGTATTTTTCCCTAAATGTAACCGTTCCGGAACTACAATTTTGTTTCATTTCTATCAAAAAAATATATATATTTGAATAACCGTTTACATTGCATAAACTTAGTTAACGAATAATCGCCGTATTCCGAAGATTTTAATCGACACTTATTAAGATTGAAATTTTCTTTTTCTCACCTCTTCCATAGTGTTGCCAATATAAATAAATAGAAATTTATTAAATACTACATATGATTAATTTATTACAGCTTCAACAATATATATAGAAGATAAATAAGTAAATATAAACAACATTTCGTTATGCTGATATATCAATTTTTCATATATATATATATATATATATATATATATATATATATATATATATATATATATATATATATACGTATATATATTTAGTAGTATATTTTATTATACTGCTAGCATCCCCGGTTACGACTTCACCCGTGCACCTTTAAAATTGGAAATAGGTTTTTATCCTACTAGTTACGTATCAACTGTGCCATCAGAACTATAGTTCTGTAACCACAAACTAATTTTTGTTGGTTAGTAAGCGGTTTTGTTAATCGCATCCAACAAAACGTTTTTAAGTTCTGTTATAGTAATACAAATTGATCCTTTATAGATAATGACATTAAATTTAGTAAATCGCAAAATAACTTTATGAAGAAGTCGATATTGACATAGAAAATGATCTTTATAGACAGTATCTATTGATATAAACATCGGACATTAAATTTAGAAAAATAATTTCTTTGTTAGTTATTTAAAATTTGTCACCCAACATTCATTTTGATTCGATATGGCTTCCGTTTGTAACGCGACATATGTCCCACCTGAAGTCGATTTCATTCCGGCTATAACCAGCAATTTGGGCGATTCCTCTAAAGTTGCGGCGTTAATTAGAAGTCTTAGTTCATCAAGATCAGCAGACAAAACAACGAAAAACGTTAAATAGAAACTTTTTCTCATTTGGTAAGTGTATTAAAAAATAACCAATCGGCACACATAAAATCTCAATTATTTTTCTAATATGGTGACTAAATTCAATTGTTAAGTGGAAATCCCTATTTTTACAAAATTTTCGGATAGAACACGTAATTCTAAGACATCCTTAGATACTTTCCTCTAAGTCCAGCAGTTCAGGAGTTATACATAGAAGAAGAAGTGTACCTATCGACAATATGAAAATTTTAACGATCGACAATATGATACATTCCTAATGTATACGTTGCAATTTGTTCTAGTAGTGAACAATAAGAAACCCCCTCTACCAGGACCAATCAGATTAAAATGATATGTAAGACATGTAATTGAGGTGTAGGTAGTCTTGTACAGAATCAGACCGACCATTCCTGAGATGTGTGGCTAATTGAACACAAACCATCAACGAACACCGGTACGTCTAGTAATCTAATCCGTATAAAATTATCTAAATTTCACTAGGTTTCGGACCTCTGAACCTTCGACTTCGAAAATCAGCTGTTAAGTAACTTCATTTGCCACGACGAGTTTAGTTCTAGAAGAACCCGGTTGCTAATATGTAATATTATAAAGCATATTCTTCGAAAAGTAAAATTTGCTTAAATTTTTAGGTTGTTTTGAATGTGAATTTATTTTCTTAAATTTTAATTGTTAATTAATTAATATTCTTTGCTATAATCAGATTGATTTTATTTTTATTTTTCCTAAATTTTAATGTTAAATAATTTGTCAGTTCGTTAAATTGACAATTTATAAATTGAAATAGACACAACTGTTTTGTCAGTAGTGTCTTTTTTCTTTTGTGTTTATTTATTAGAATAATGAGATTAGTATAAATTTAAGCCATTGATTTAAAGTTTCTTAAAACTTTTAAGACAAAAAAATGTACAGTTTAGAGCAGTAACGAAAAGTAGAATTAAATAATGTGTGAACAACTTATAAGTCAGTTATTTTTTGTTGATAAAATTGAAAAAAAATTTAGTTCCGGAACAGTTGCGTTTAGGGAAAAATACTCTAGGATTTCCGAGAATAAATTTTAGTATTCAGAAATAACGTAATAATAGAGGTTGCCATGTAAGAAAAAATAAAGTTAGTTGCGATGTTGTAAGAATAATGGAGATTTTAAAGTTACCAGTAGGGCATTTAACCCACTCAACAACCCATGAAAGGATTATAAGTTCTAATGCTTTTCTAAGGGTTTTGATTCACGAGATTTTCTTTCCTAAAATTCTTTTTTGATTTACGATATCCTAGTCGTGGTACACTTAAAATGAACATTCTGTGTAGTAATATAATGATTGATATTTACAAAATATCTTCTTATTTTTATTTAGTAAATACTTTATGAATATAAAAGCATAAGGAAGAAATAGAAATCAGTATTGAGAATAACAGTTTAGAAAATGATTCGAAACTATTTCTTAAAAGATTTTTTTTAAATTATTTTACATAACATAACAAAACAAACATGATTCTTTTCTTAAATTAATATTTTATTGTATTGTAAAATTTTAGCTCAAGCCTAATTAAACGTAACAAAGCGTAACATAACTCTAATGAAATTAGTTTGGTGAAGTTAAGAAATGATATAAAAACTGTTAAGGGATTTAATAACAACAGGCAATACAGTTCCACCAAAAATTTATTAATGAAGATTAAAAAAAAATATGAGCTATGTTTTGTTAGAAAATAATAACTGTCCTTCAATAAATCACAGATTTGTGATTCACTTCGTAATAATATTTACATTCCTAAATGAATTCCATAAAACTAGAAAAATTACGTTACAATTTATTTTTAGATGCTCTAACTATGACGTTTGTAAGTGAAAGGGTATAAATCAAATTTCATTTCTATAAGTGGCATCGCATTTACAAAAATAACCCAGCACGGTAAGCCAAACGTATTAAGTAAAATGAAACAGAAAATGATAATAGGGAAGTAGCTTACAACTACAGAAGTAATTTTCACTTATAATTAATTTTTAAATTGCCCAATGTAGATTAATTCTACTACTCTTATTTTGGCGACCCGGATACCCCAGAACATGTGGTGTTCTGGTGCTCGCAATGGGATGAATACCGCCTAGCTTGCTCGGCGATTACCGGACCGTTCAGCGAGAAGAACATCATCGCCACTATGATAACATTGCAGGGTTCGTGACGAGGGTTCTTCAGGAGAAGGATCGGGTGGCTCGGGGATGAGGGACGGCCCTCTGCGGAGCTGCCGTTTGCATGTGCTTGCAGGAGTGGGCAGTAGCAATGAGGCACGGGAATTCTCGCACCCCCGAACGAAAAAGACCGTGATCTGGCGGGGACCTCCACTCGGGGTATTCCCGTTAGAGACATTGTCATAAAGACCGAGTCCCAGCTCCCGGTGTAGGGACCCAGGGACGGCATAGCCGGTCTTGGTGGATCCTACTCTGGCCATTTAAAGCGGGCGCAAAGTGAGATCCGACCGGCGGATCTTCCGACAAAGGAGAGATCCTCGGCGGGCCGAGACATGGAAGCCGGTTAGTGTAAAGGACACTCCCCTGGGCTGTGTAATACTTAACTGCAAGATTCCGCCCGGGGAAAAATAAATAAAATAAATGTAGACTAATTCAAAATCGTATTATAATTATACAGTATTCTAAAGTATATTATAAAGTACAATAATAATTGTATAGTACAATAAATAAAATATACCAAACATATTTCATGAAAATCATTGCCAATCCCCCCCCCAAAAAACATAACAATTATGCCATTAAAAATATCAGTAAGTATCATGTTTGTTTTTTAATTGATATTCCTAGGCTAGATATACCGATCTGGATGAAATTTGGCATAATGATGTCTTATACCACTTAATTTCATTGATACCACTTAATTTTGGTCTCGATTGGTCTAGAAGGAAGAGATACCAGACCTCATGCGTCCCGTATCTCAAAATTTTACGAAAAGGGTTGATAAATATTTTCACATAACTTACTGGCCTTTGGTAAAATACTATGTGATGGTGATTTGTCTTAATCAAACCTCGTATGAGGGGAGGGCAAAAAAACATATTTTTCTTGTTTATCGTTTCTGAAACTCAAATTTATGTACAAATAGGATACCATAACATTAGTATTTCAATTTGGTTTTTTAGTTGGACAATTATTCTTTTGTAGCTTGATATTCATTGACGTTTAAATGATTTTATGAAATTTATTATGATAACTTTTGAGTAAGTCAATGATAATTTTTAATTTCGGTTTTATTTTGTCAAGCAGAGGTCCCGTATCTCAAAATTTTTCTCAAACAGTAGAAAAGTTTTTTTTACTTAGTTCAATATCTCGTAGAAACTTCACACACGTTTTGTTCATTTGTATCCCATCAGTCTCTAAATTAAAAGGTAAACGCTAAAAATGTTTTTTTTTTTTTTTTTTTTTATGTATCTGTAAAAATTTGCATTTATAAGCGAAAATACAGTTTCTTTTGTCTTTAAGTGGTGTTACACAAAGTTGTTTGCCAGATTTTACTTTCCTTACATCATAGCTGTAGGGCTATTTTACAAAGAAGGAAAGTACGGCAATCAGTCAAAAAATGGGTTAAGTGTTATTTGTATTTCTCGATGTTACATGAGCCAGGGACCTCCAAAGAGGTACAAGTATGTACTTGTATTAGAATTTTTGAATCTTAATAATCTTTGAATGGATAAACCTGTTTATCTGCATATCGACACATCCGTAATCAAATACCCTATATACCGATGCTATAATATTTACAAAATAATTTCCAGACTCAAAGAAAACGACGAAGGAAACAGAATAATATTTGAATAAATTTTTATGTCCTCTAAATAGTATCATTATAACCTTAAAATCGTTTTCCTGAAAAATTTTTAAATATGAGAGCCTGTTTTTCTCTAACACCCTTCAGATTTATGGGCGTTAATCTTCATTAACGCTTTCTAAATTATGAAGTAATTTTTTTTAATTATATTTTATTTCGTATCTTCACATGTTTATGTTAATATTATTCTGTTTGTTTGAATATTCAAATAATTAATATGGATTTTAATCACATTTACTTTTTATTTTATAATTAATTTTAAATTCGTATTTTTTTTTTGTTGCACTGGTGAAGGTTTTACCACGATTTCCTTTGATCCATCTAAGCAGATACTGAGGTAGATCCTTTTTTTATCTTGAATGAAATATATATGTGTGTGTGTATATATATGTTCCTCATATATTATCTCTATCAAAATAAAATATATGATATGATGTGTACCGATTAAAAATAAAACATCTATTTAAATTGTTATATAATCATATTTATCGTTAACATTTAATACTGTACATGTTTAAAACAATATTCTTAATTAATAATGGTTGAATAAATTAATTTTTACGAATTTAATTTTACGCTACAATAAAATTTAATTATAGCGGAGGGAAAATGTAGTATAAAAACTAGATTACGTGAATCCATGATTCTGATACTTTATTTAATAAGCATTTCAAGCTGTTCTGACAAAATAGAAAGGTAGCGTAATACTAGAATAGTGTCAATCTTACTATAGTTACAAGCTGACCTTTCATGTGATTAACTAAAGTGCACGTCCAGTCCCGTGTAAAATTAACGACTGTACTCATGAATACCTTACGGTACTTCACGAGAGATTGAGTTAGCGTTAACGTGAAAATGTTAAGCCCTATTTAATTTAAAATAACTACATAGTCTAACTAAATCTGATAAAATTTCCTTTGAATTTTGCAACGCATTGTACAGAAGAACGAATGTTTGCTTCTAGAGATATTTTTTATTTTTTTGTAAATATACTTTATTTAAACATTTTTTTCAACTTATAAAACAACAAATTTAAATTAATGGAAATCGTATCATTCTGCACCAATATTTGTGTTTATGTAGAAATATTGTAATACTTATCAGTAAAATAATAATAATTTTTTTAAATTTATTGCCCAAATATATAGAACAGGAGAGTAGTCAAGTATGATAACCGAGTTAAATAACTTTCCAGTAAATATTCTTACCTCAAAACGATCTATTTTTCAATATAAGAACCAGTACCCCCCACGGGTGAATTCAAAAATTGTAAATATAAAGAGAAAAGATCTGACACATCATTGTAAAGAGCTATGAGAAACAAAACTTTTAACGTAAAAAACGACATGCCACGACAGCCTCAACAAAACAGTGGTCATTTAATTTTATCACAAATAGTCTCAAAAAAACCTAGTCCATCTCCAGTAGAGGTTTCATATTGAAAAAAATGTAAAATTTTGAGTTAGGAATTTTCCCTAAATTGTTTTTATAGTTTTAGTCTTTTTATTGTTGATCAGTTATTTAGGAAGTGATGTAGAATACTTTTGAAACTAACTGTAAAAAAGATTATATGGTGCCATTCATTTTTTTGTCACAATTTTAACCTTGCAATTTACAGTTTTTAAGTGCCCTCCCCCATAGATGATTGAGGTGTCATGGTTTCATACCGATAAAATAGATGTATTATATTTTATTTGTTTATTTATTTATTATATAAATTGTACTGTACTCGTCGTATATCTTCATTATAAAATAACCTTTCACGTTCGACTTGGACTGACCAAAGCGATATTATTTATTTTTTTATTTTTATAAATAAAGATAGTAATACAATTATTTTTGTAGTTTTATATATTTTTGTAGCAGTTTAAATATATCGGTTTGTTACAATTTTTTATAGTCACTTATTTTTCTTATTCTTATGTTGTTTGTTTCTGTTATATTATTGATTGTTTAAAAATCGAAATGACCGTCTCATTTTACATTTAATTTTTTTGTACATTGTAAAATATATAGTATGGGCCAATACATATATATATATATATATATATATATATATATATATATATATATATATATACATATATATATATACATACAGAACGAAAGGTTCTCAGTTCAATTTGCAACGTAAAATCTAGAATTTTTACAATGTTATAATTTCATTTCACTTTTCCATTTCTTGTATAAAAAAAAATATATAAATTTATTTAATACAATCTTGTATTTAGAAATATAACTTTTTTCGTTACGAAGCATTCAGTTTGTTTTCTATTAAAACTTTTCTTTGGATTTTATGATATGAATTCACTGAATCTTTTTTTATTCTTCTCTTATACATATATAATATTAAAATGGATTTTATTTAATTTGCATATTTATTTTACTAGTGAAACTCTTTTTGAAGACAAAATAGTACAGATAAGAAAAAGTAACCATACTTTTTTCGTATCGCTTGTAGGATAAACCATTTTCTGATCGGATTCAAAGTCCAATCTAATTTTAACATTTTGCTATTTTAATAAATATTTTTAATTATTTCATCGCTTAAAATTATTTTTCTTTGTAATTTCTACAATATTAACAACATAAGTCACAACACTAAAAAATTTAAAATTTTGATTGATGAATATTTAAGCAAAATAATTGAGAAAAGTTTGATATATTGAGATGAAGAATAAGTTTTAATTCCGTAGGGAATCGAAGAAGTCCGACTCTTTCAAACTGAACGTGATTACAGTAGAGTCTTTCTTATCTTTCTGGTATTACTAGCAGCAGGGCGTGCCTAGGGCACGCCTCCACAGCTAGGCCCTCCGGGCGGGTTGCTCTGGCGGGCAGCGTCTCAGAATGGAATTATTAGATTCCAAAATTGAATACCTCTTGTGTAAAAATATTTTTTTTTAATGATGAAAATTGATACAACGAAAATTAAATTAGAAATTTAACTGTAGAAATTGATACTAACGAATCGGGATTTTCCGCTAGTGATCGGTACATTCCGGTGCCTATGCTTTGGTTATAATTCATTATTTTATGAAGAAAAACAATCACATAAATAAATAAAGAATATATAAAAGAAATTTTTAAAACACCACTCTTAAATTAAACGCACTAAAAGGTTAAAATCATTTTTGGACGGTATCTCAGAATTGATTTGACACCAAGCTTTGATTATGTGAAAATCATAGCTTCAAATTACAAATTTGAATATTTTGACCGTTTTTTCGTATGCGTGTTTGCACCTCACTCTTTAGGCCATTCATCACACATATGAAAAAATTGGCAGAAAAACCAGATTTTTAATTTGAAGCTATGACTTTCACATAATCTTACAAATCACCATCAAAGGTTGTTGTCAAATCCATTCTGAGATAGAGTCCTGAAATTATTTGTTTTACATTTTAATACGTTTAATTTTAAAGGTGTTTTAAAAACGTTTTGGTCTAAGCGATTTAATTTCTGGATAACCAAAGTCCGGTCATTCCTGTGCTAAAGGGGGACGCGTAAACAGACACACATACAAATTCCGTTTAGTAGGGTAGGATAGAACCTATATGAGTAATTCTATAACATTTTTTAAACTAGGAATTACATTTAAAATTTTTATATACATGACCGAACCTCACCGTGACAGTTATAAGAAAATATGTTTTGCTAAAATTTTCCAGGGATGTGGTAAAACGTAATAAATTTCATTATATCAATAATATGGAACTAATCCTTTTTTTAATTCCCAATTACACATAACTGTAGTATATTCCATTAAAATTTAAACGTATTATAAAATAACATTTATCTGTTCGTGACAGTATTTATTTAGCTTTATAGTCAATGGATTCGAAACTTAAACGCAACTAAACCACTTATTAAAGCCTAGATCAAATACTCTGAATCTTGGATTAACAGTATAAAGCTTTGTCTAAGCTGTCTTGAAATGTAATCCACATTGTAATGATCAAAGTGAGAACATTTACATTTAATCAAGAATGTTTTTGAAAAATTATTTCGAACCTTTTGACTTTCGTTTTTTAAATTTAAAAATAATATTTTTTATGTACCACATAATTGTAATAATTATTTGATATATTTTACATCCACAAAAACCCTTTATTTTTACTATAAATTGTTTTTTTTTTTTTTTTTAATTTAACTTTTGCTGTAATTATTAAAATTTATAAATCACAAACCGATATCTTGCAGTCAGAAAATTTTAATCTCGAAGTTTACTTACAGAAATAAAAATATGGGATAATTTTTATGAAAAGAAAACAATTTTTAGATATCTTTATACGAGTTAATAAAAACATATCTTTAAAAATAATAAAATTCTAATAAGTAGTGGGATGACAATTACGAAATTTTTTGTCCTAGTTTCTGTATTCGTTCAATGAAAAGAAAAAAACAAATAATACGTTCCGTGATATTTTTATATTTTTGATTGTTACGCTAATTAAAAATAAAAAAATGATTAATATAAAAAGAAAAACAAATATTTATTTGGTGTTTTCAGTTGATCATTGATCTATTGTATCTTTTTTATTTTTATAACACCTGGTTACATTAAAAAGAATCAAAATAAGACTTTTCCTTTTTTATCAATTTTATTTACACTTGGCCTGTCACTCTCGTCCTGTTTATTTTATTTTTTTTAAGAATTTTATTTACAAAAAAGTAGCGTATACCAAATTTTTTATATAAGAAAATGATGAAACATTTAATTAATTTTTTTTCATTTCTCATGTTAATTTACAGTTTGTTTTTTAACATTCTACATTTATTTTTAAAACGTTCTGATACGATTTTCAAAAGGATTAAAACAATCTTCGGTATTAATGTAGTAGGCGATCTACCGCTGTAGTTAGTTCTTAGATGGCGCCACTGAATCGCTATACTGAAATAAGAAAATAAATAAAATTATAAATATAATCTAACCAAACTTAACCTACGCTCGCTTCACTCGCTAACCGTGACTAGCGAGCGAAGCGAACTTAGATTAAGTTTGATTAAATTATATTTATAATTTTATTTGTTTTATTTCAATACAGCGTTTCAGTGGCGCCATCTAAGAACTAATTAATTAATTACAGCGGTAGATTGCCTACTACAATATTCCCAATCTTTTATTAATTTAGGACGAGCTCAGATAATAACATGTAATTATTTAATTTTCACCAATGAACAATTTAGGTAGAAGTTAATGGATTTTTAATTTTTGGTAGATTTTTATTTAAAAAATGAAGGTTCAATTTGTAATTTTTTTTAACCCTTACATTTTACCAAATGCACCGATTTTTAGAATTCTGATTTTTTTTTTTGTAATTGTTATAGTGTAGAAAGTTTCTTTCATAGCGTATAACTTGTTTAATGAAAAATTTCATAGACCTATCTATGTGATGAAGTAAATTAAATTTGTGTAATTAGGTGACTTTTTAAAAAATACATTTTATTTCTTTGTTGTTATCATTGAAAATTGCTTAACGGTATTATTACAATCTGTTATCATCATGATATTCTTAGTATTTTAACTATAAAATATCAGAAAACTATTTTCCAAACTTAGGTGAAAAATAATAAAGAGTTCCCTTTTACGATCAGCCTTATATCATGCTCGTTAGTAGAATTTTGACGTCATTACTCTACACTAAATTTCTAATTTTTCTGAAGGCGCTGGTTTCTCGCCTTAAATAAAATAAAACTACAAAAAATTTTAATTAGATAAACTTAAAGTAAAATTTTATAAGTAATTAGTTAATTAATTTCGACTTTTTGTAGTCAGTACTAAATTAAGGTCGAGTAAATTTTAATTGATTTTTCCTTTTTTATTTGCTACAGATCCAAAATCCGGAAATTTAAGAAAGAATTGAAAAAGTTAATTTTTTTTATTTTCTTATATATATAGATATATATATTTTTTTAAATTTAATTCTATGAAAACTTTTATTTTAGAGACTTAATCAAAATATTATAAAAAAAACAAACATAAAATTCAGTATTTTTTTACAATTTGAATATTCATCTTTAAGGGTTCCGTTTTGATTCCGAATTTAATTACTACCCATTCGAGAAATGTTTAAATATAATTTTCTTTAAATATTATCTCTGAAGATAATTGTTTTTTTTTATTTTAGAAAAAAGTGTTTTTGGATTACTTATGTATGTATTGTAGGTAAAAAATCTCCTTTAATAAAATCTTCCTTAAATGCCTTTGAAAAAATCGAAATTGGTTTTTTGGCGAATCCCCTACCTCCCTCATTAATTCTGAAAAAAATTAATATGATCATTCCCCCATATATGAAAATATTTTACCCAAATTTCAAGGAATGGTCAATCTTGAGATAAGGTCAATAGCATTACGACGTACGTACGTACATACATATTTGGTCTAGATGAACTAGTTGGACCGTAAAACGTAAAGATTTGAAGAAAACCCGACACTCCATTTCTGATATGAAAATGGAAAGTATGGTGAATACTTTCCATTTTCCCTTTTAGCAGGGAAACTAAAATGAAATTCACCAAATGTTTCTACCTTGAAACGGTCCTTCCCGGATATGAAGACCACATCCCAATTCCTTAGGAGATCCCCATGTGAAAGAAATCAGAAATTTTAAATAAAGGGGGTAGAAATGTGACAAATCACTTTAAATACCATTGAAAAATAAAAATGTTTATTTACTAAAGCTACAAGAATCCTAATAAAAACATTTTTCACAGTAGTTTCAAAACTGGTTTACGTTACCTCTTTACTGATTAAATTACACGTAGACCGATCGAAATAACCTATTTAAAGGGAAACAAAATTGTTACCTGGACTTTAATAAGTAGAAATGGTAAGCGGGCTTATAATGAACGTAAAAAAAATAAATGTGTGAGCGGGGTTGGTGTAGGATTGATTTGGGGAGTTGAAAAGGAGTGAAAAATGGTATTGCG
This sequence comes from Lycorma delicatula, assembly GCF_047948215.1. Taxonomy (NCBI): domain Eukaryota; kingdom Metazoa; phylum Arthropoda; class Insecta; order Hemiptera; family Fulgoridae; genus Lycorma; species Lycorma delicatula. The sequence continues at coordinate 25,987,201 of NC_134459.1, read as the reverse complement.
ATTTCCGGCGAAATTTGACGTCAAAAAGGTTTGTGATTACTTAAGACAAAGAAAGATATACTTTCACAAAGTTTTGTCAAAATTAAATTATTTTTGCGGAAATGAAAAAAAAAACGAAAAAAGAAGATTTTCGCATTTTTCTCAAAAATTTTGAGGTTATGTTAAAAAAGTGATCTATACAAAAGTTGTAGATTTTTGCATGATCTACAACTTTTGTATTGGAAAATGTTTTATCAACCCCCCCAAATCTACCTTCCATCACCTTCACTCACGCATTTTTTTTTACGTTTATTATAAGCCCTTTTACCATTTCCACTTATAAAACTCCAGGTAACAATTTTTTTCTCTGTGTAATTTGGTTGGATTAACAGTGAAACACTAAAAAAATAAAATACAGAATTCTCAAAAATTCAAATGATCTTTTTTCCATTACCATAGCCAAGTATTTTTAAACATCTCCATTGCCAATGTTTTTCGGCAACTCAAACATTTTAAATAGGATAGTAGAATAACACATCATTTTAAGTCATTAAAAAAAAAACTTTTGACTTAAAAAAACTTCGAGCTCTGACAGCTCTTACCAAAAATGTAGTCATTTAAGTAATGTTTTCACAACTAATTGCAATTCGAGTTGTAATAACAAAATTTTGTTTTTCCTTGCCTTTTAAAGTGATATGAACCTTTCCATTTAAAATGTTTGAGTTACCTTCCATGGGGGCTTGGAGATATGATCATCTCGTATCGAAAAATATATCGGTTTAAGGTAGTAACATTTCCTAGACTTTATTTATTGTAGTTTATCATTCTTGTACAGTTAAGAAGTACTGTGGAGCCCTTTTGAAATTAGCAGTATAAAAATATTAAATGACTACAATTGCGATTATTGTTTTTGTAACCTCAAATTTATAAAATCAGCATTTTTGTTTTTCTATGTCCTTTAAAGTGATTATCATAATTCTACTCTTTACATTTAAATTTTTTTAGCTACCTCCCCATTTCGGCCCCCTGAGTGATTAATGTATGGTAATTCACACCGAAAAATAGATCGTTTCTACAAGGATATTTAATAAATTTAATTTTTCTATGTTTAAATATTATTTAAGGGTTACTAAACTATTAAAACAATGTAGATGTAAGATAAAAAGTTCAATTTACTTCAATTATTAAAATAATATTTCCACAAAATCCCTTCAATATTGAAAAAAAAATACTACCTGCAAAACATTAACACCTGTTTCTCCAAACATTTTTCACCGATGTTTTTCAACAAGAATGAAACAAAAAGTAAAAATTGGATTCCTACCCGGATTAATTTTATTTTTCAATAATAAAATACGATGATATAATTTTTTAAATTCTTTTTTTTTTAAATATCCAAATAAAAAACCGTAATTCCATTTAGATATCTGTAAGGAAATATATAGAAAAAATGCCCATCATTTACTTACATACATTTTTTAATTATCGTATAAAATTATTTTTTATTTATTTAAAATACTTGTTCAGGTTATTTTCTACGTTAGTTGATACTGGAATTTAATAAAATATCCGCTTTCGTCTTTTTTCGTTTTTGTTAATTTTTTCCAGTATTTCACGTATTCTAAATTTTAAAACGTACACAATAAAATATTTTATTGATATAACGGTAAACACAGAAAAAATAAGAGGGTGGGTTTAATTTCCAAACCACTCTTTAGTTTTATAATTACACGGTCAAATTGTAATTTATAATTAGGTCTCATAATTGGAATGTTTATTGTTAATGGTATTCTTTACGTAATGATATCCGCTACTGAATTGAAATCAACGTATTACTTCAAAACAGAAAGGGATAAATTAATTTGATACTTCAAACTACCCAGTCCTTATTACAGTTGTGATATTCATAAAGTATTTCGGTGTAAGAACCATACCATACCAGCCGGCCTCCGTGGCGCGAGTGGTAGCATCTCAGCCTTTCATCCGGAGGTCCCGGGTTCGAATCCCGGTCAGACATGACATTTTTACACGCTACTTCTCATTTATCTCATCCTCCGAAGCAATACCTAACGGTGTTACCGGAGGTTAACAAAAAGAAAGAGAAAGAAAAAAGAAAAAGAAGCATACCAAGCAGATTTTCTTTCTCTAATAGTAATGATTTCGGTATACAACTAGAAATTAAAGTAAACAGGGTGAATATTTTGCGTGTAGGAATGAATATCGTTTAGATCTCATTATGCTTGGCATTCTGATAATCGTCATTGTATAATTATTATCTCCTTTGCACCATGTCCATCACCGATTTCTTCTACTCCAGTTAAACATTTGAATTCCTAATTGTTCACATGGTCTTTTATATCGTCTCTATATATTTTTACTTTTTTCAACCTCTCTTCTTTACACCTTTTACTGATCTTTCTAGTACTGTTTTAATCAATTCTTTTCTTATTGTATGGATCAGCCGATTAGCTTTTCTATTCTGAATTATTCTGATTAAGCTCGCATTCTAGTTCAATTTTCTGATTACTTCATTTTACTGTCTTTCTATCCTTTTAATTTTCTCCAATTTCCTCCATACCCACATTTCAAATGCCTCTAGCCTTTATCTTTTCCTTTTTTTTCTTTTGTCTATTTTTTTTTTAACCAGAGAAACACTTTAAAAAAATTGATGCTTGTACAATTCTAACTTAATCTTTTTAAGTTTTAATCGTTTATTTCTAATAAATGACGTTTCTATTTCTATTCCACTTCCAATTCTATTTCATTTTATCTTTCTCAATCTTCTACTATTTTATTAAATAAGTTAACCTGTAGTATTTTATTTTCTCAATTCTTCTTTAATTTTTTCTAGACTCACATTCATTTATTATATCCTATTCTTATTTCTTTTTTCTTCTAATAATTATGTTTCTTCCGTTTTCCTTCGTAAATCTTCTAATTTTGAAATCATCCATCCTGTATATCTTCTAAAACCACCGCGTCGTTCATAAACTGAATAAAATTTATGTTACTTTATCCTAGGTTGATATTTCGTCCTCTTATAAATTACTGATCATATCTTTATCATACATATTAAAGAAAGTCGGTGACTGGCATCACAGTTATCTTTCACCTTTTCCTAGAAAAAAAAACTAAATTAATTCTCTTTTATTTTCATACCTGGTTCTTTTTTCATGGCGTGCTAATATACAATATATTATAGTTAGTGTTTGTCGCAATGCCCTAGTCCTGGATGACATGGATAAATCCTTCACTTTCTCTAAATAGAGACCCAACCCTTAGCCAACATATAGCTGCGTCCTTATCGACATTTTTGAGAGAATGGGGAAATCTACCGTGGAGTGCCTTAGATTTCCATGCTTGGATCCTATTTACTGGTTGTAATGATATTGGGATAGAGATTGTCATCATTCAGTCTTAGAGGGGAGTAGCCCTTGTCAGATGTAAATATTGCTTTGTGCAATGATGATGCAATTTGCTTCATAATATACTTGATGATGCTTTTGGATCTGATGATCTGATGCAATCTATTGCTTCATTGATCCAATCTGTCTGTAACAAAGTGACTTCAGGTCACGGAAACCTCTGCAATCTTCTTTACGAGAGATATACAAACGTTCTACTGCGGGTTAAGGTTGATGCATCCTGTATTTTGTTAATGCTGTGCGTACCAAGATGTTCAGGTTTTCAAGATCTGTCTGGGACCAATGAACAACTCCAAATGAGTATGTGAGAACTGGCACACATCAAGAATTAATGGCTTTGATTTCGTTAATTGAGTTGAGATCTGTTTCCAGGATTTTGTGGAGTCTTTCTCTGAACAATTCCTCCAATTGCTGTTTGGTTAAATTATTGTTTATGATGAGGGTCTGTTTGAAACCAAGATATTTTTAAGTATTCTCTGTGTCTAGTAGCCGTAACTCTCCATTTCCCGGAAAACTGTTGATTTTTGGAACATCCTCAATTTCTCTTTTTATAAACTTCAGAGTGGTACATTTCTCGACATTAAAGTGTATCTGGATGTCATTGCAGAATATGGCTGTAATATGACTTTTAAGCTCTATATCATTGATACCATATAATTTGAGATCGTCCATGTACATTAGATGGTTGATAGTTTATACACTTTTCACTTTGTCAATCATTTTGAAACCGAGTCCTAATTGGTGCAACATACTTGAGAGAGGGTTCAGAGCTAGGCAGAACCACAGGGGACTCAAGTATCGCCCTGAAATATACCGTCATAATAACCATTATTTATTATTATTATTATCATCACACTTTAAAATAAGTCTTTTTATTTCGGTGATATTAAAAAAAAATCATCCAAATGGCTTTTATTATACCAATATATATATATATATATATATATATATATATATATATATTTTTTAGATTGAAGTTAATTTTTCTATAATTTTAAAAACCATCTAATTTTGGTTATAGCTTTCCAAATTTCTTGTACGGTTAAATTAATGTTTTGTTGAAATCTTCATAAGTAAATCAACAATTTTTTTATTCTCTATATAGTATAAATAAAAGTTATTTTGAAAATAAATCCACAGATAGATTAGGGTAATCTTCAATTTCGAATACCAAGTAAAATACTTTACTTCAAAATATATTACTCTAAACATTAAATTTATAAAAAAGACCAACGAAAACTTTTTAATTTAAATATCAAAATAAAGTAGGTTAACAGAAAAAGTTTTATAAATGTAAAATCTCCGTTGGAAAAAAGAATATAAACAACAGGTTAAGTAAAATTCATTTAAAGAATAGTGAAACTGTTTTTGTCTTCAAAAGTAAAATATTTTACTTTTTTGTATTATTCTTTTAACTTAAAATTCATAATTGTCCGTATATTTTTTTTTTTAAATTTAAGCTCTTGTTAAGCGTTCAAATATCATAAAATATTTATTGAACGTTTATTAATCTATCGTATAATAAAAACATTGAATTCAAACATAAAAATTTTAGATGAGAACTTTTATATTTTATATTTTAAAAATATAATTAAATCTTTTATTTTATCTAATTAGTAAATTATATAGATTACACCAGGAATTAAAAAAGTGGTAAAAAATTTGCCTAAAAAAAGTAAATCGTAGTAAAACTTACATCGTAGCACCACCCCAAATTAATACCATTAATTATAAAATGTAAAATGATGTGATTAGTTTCCATATTAATTATTTAAAGTAAAACAAGTGAAATAATGTTAAGGTAAATACATGAAGGCGAATCACAAAGGACCGAGTCCCGGTTGCCGGATGATGGAGGCCGGGAACGGCACAGCTGGGCCTGGCGTTTCCCTCATCTGGCGGCTAGAGGCGAAGGCACCTCCCGGAACCGTGTTTATGCTTAATTGGGCTCGTGTTTCGGGAGGCAGGGTTTAAAATAAAAAAATACATGAAGATATTAAATACAAAAAATAACTACAAAATATTTCATAAATCAGAAGACATTAATAAAAACTATTTTAACAACTTTTATATACACGTTGTATGAGCTATAGAAAAATAAAGGTTTTTACAATTTTCTTTTAACTAGAATTATATAAAAATTCATCGACGGAGTAATAATATAGTTTTTTTTTTAATTTTAACTTTTTAAATTCTAGTTTTAAATAAATTGATAGTAAGATATTTTAAATGCTTTAATAATTTATTAAAAATGACTATGGAATGATAATAATGCCCTTTCTTGTAAGCTGAAATATCGTTTGTTTTTTTTAACCTCCTGGACTACCCGTTAGGTATTGCTTCAGAGGATGAAACGAATTAAATTTTTGTAGGGTGTGAAAATGCCATTCCTGACCGGGATTCGAACCCGGGACCTCCAGATGAAAGGCCGAGACGCTACCACTCGTGCCACGGACGCCGGCAGTTTCGTATTAGTTTTATCTGTTACATCGTTTGATAGAGATAGATATTGTTATTTTTTAAAAATAAGTGACTTATTATTTTTAGCAAAATTTGCGTATTCTTAAATATAAATAAGTTTTAAATCTGTTAAAAATTAAAAAACACGACCTTGTAAAAGAATAAATAAAAAATAGGATGTCCAACCAGTGCAAATCATTACACGACAGTGTAATGTAGAAGTGCGGAGCCACTAATTTTCGAATCATTGGCATTAGATCCGTGAAGGCTTTATCCAATATGACTAGATAAAAATATTTAACTTAGTTAAAATGTCCACGTACTATTATAATAGCACGTGGGCATTTCTTCTTGTTAACTATATCTTGGAATTAACATTTTTCATTTTGTTCGACATATTGACTTTGCTACATTATTTGTATATAGTATATATATATATTTCTTCAAATATTTTTAATTTATTTAAACATATATACATATTTATATAGCCTATGACGCTTCAGGTAACGTAAGGATTCCAACGCGGAGTCATAAGTCTAAATCGGTTCAGCCATTGAGCTGCTACGGCGGAACAAGCATACATGCATACACTCGAAATTCATTACACTACTTTTTGGGCAGTCATGTAAAAAAGGGTATATTAATTTTTTTCATTTAAAATTGAGTCAAGGTTATCTAACTGTCAGTTTTGCCTAATTATAAAATTTGATACTCTTAAAAACTTTAATGCTGTAACTTACATTAGACCTTGACGTCATAGGTAATAAAAAATGATAAGAGAACACAAATTTTAATTTTGTATTAATTATCTACGATACTTCAGTCATCAAGCTATGGCGCACGAAATGATCCAACATTTGGTTTTGATAAAAAATATTTACTGAATCACAAAAAAGTAAAATACAACGAGTTTACCATATATCTGGAGATTATGTTCTACTTATCACAATTTCAATATGACAACCATCTTAAACAGCAACTTCTTAAACACGTGCTCCTATGTTCTTAATAACTCGACGACACATATCCTCGGTTATCTCGTTGCACGCCTCGATGATCCGCACTCGCAGTTCCCTAATTAAAAAAAATTATTGCGCAGCATGTTTAAATAACGTTCACTGTTCACTGTCAAAAAAGAATGGCCCTATTATCCGGTGACATGAGATAGCGGCCAGTACCGTAATTCTTGGAGCGTGGTGCACCTTTTCATGAAGCACGTGTGGATTTTTGGAAGCCCAAAAACGCACATTTTGTTTATTAACAACCCCGTCTACGTAAAAGTGTGCCTCATCTAAAAATCGAACGTTGTTATATTATACGTCTTGGTTCACAGCCCGTTCAGCGAATGCCATTCTTCGATGCTGTTGTCGACTGTTAATTTAGGCAACACTGTTAATTTGTACACAAATGCAAATCAGTTTTTAAAATTCACTGCACAGGTCGCCTAGAAATCCCAAGTTGGGCTGCTACTTTTCTTGATATGCTCGGGCTCTTCAGCAACACTACTCTGACAGCTTTGACATTCTGTGGAAAACGAACATCGGCGTCGTTCGCGCTTATTCTCAAATACTGAGCCATTGCTATTAAACTTTTCGTAAAGTCTACGTATTTTTTTTAAATGAGGGTGACTACCGAGTTTGAAAATGTGCACGAAACCGTCTTTGTGTAAGCACCACACCTTTTGTTTAATTAAAACAAAACAATCTTTACGGGCTGTTCAACAGTCACTTCTCCTTTGTCAGCCATCTTGGAACTATACGCAGACAGTGCATTTGGAAAGAGAAGAAGCAAATATATATGAACTTCACTTCTGCCAGCATAAAACACATTAATAATTTATTAACCTAAACAATTACTCCCAAAACAAATGTTGGATCCTATCGTGCGCCACCCTGTAGTTCGTCTAGAATGTAGGCGTATATAAGTAACAAAAAACTGAGTATTTTATGTTCTCATAAATATAAATAAGTAGTACATTTTTTTATAAAATTTAAATTACAGTTAACGTAAACAATATAATTAAAAATGACAAAACGGTTCAATCAACCGTTTCACTTTAGAATTAAATTAATGAATTCAATAGGAACCGAAAGATATTTAAGAAAATTACATTTCCTGAATTTGCGTAGATTATAAAATGTAATTTATTCCCCAGCTGTTATTGTTGAATTTTATTATTAAAATTAGGTTCTTGATTAGTGTCTTAATGATTTATATACAAAGTGAACATAAATTATTCAGTGCATTTTTGGGGGTTAATAAAAAATTAAAAAAGCAATGTAGCTCGGTTAATTTTTTCAAATAACAATGTAGGTACTAAAATTACTGATGTTCTTGAATGAACAAGCCAGCGCAATATAACGATATGGAGAATCGTCAGTTGAGCAATGGCTATCGTGGAGGAGAACGCAATATGCTTTCTATGGTTTTATGAAAGCGGATCTCTTATTATTGTACGTAGACATTTTCGTTTAGAGAACAGCTATGATCCTCCTAATGCTCTATTAAACGCTAGTATCAACATTTTAAGAATACAGGAGTGTAATAAACATAAAAGTTGCTGACAGATCTCCCGAAGAATTTGTGGATCGAGTCGTAGAAACTTTTCAGATAAACTCGGGTAAATCGACTCGTGCAAGTTTAGAACGTGGAATACCACAATCGACAATTTTGAAGGTTCTACACAAGCACGTAAAACTTCATTCATACAAATTTTATATGGTTGATCCGATTGAAGATAACGATAAACCACGCCGTTAAAATTTTTCCGCGGACATTTTAGATAAAGTGAAGGAAGATAATGTTTTTTAGAAAAAGTAATTTTCTTTGTCAAAGCTACTTTTATTGTTCTGGTCATGTTAACCGTAATAACTTTCGGATTTGAGATATGAGAATCCTCATGCCGTTAGACAACACAACATGAGAGCCCGAAAATTAACTTTTGGTTAAACTGCTTATGAAGTGATTGAACCACATTTCTTCATGTCCAGATAACTAGTTATCTAGAAGTACACTAGTTATAGGAGTATGCAGTACCCCAAATTGAACATCGGCAAGCCAATGTTTACTTCCAACAAGTTAGTGCACTACCACGCTGAGGTTTACATGTTAGGGACTACCTACATGAGCAACTTCCTCAATGTTGGATTGGTTATAATGGACAAATTCCCTGGCCATCTAGATCCCCTGACATTACGCTACTCTATTTCTTTCTTTGGCGGTTTGTCAAAGACAGGAAGTTTGCAACGAAGGTCTCATCATCAATGAACTAAAACGAAGAATCGAAGTTGTAATTAATGGAATAACACCAGATATTTTTCGTAATGTATGAAATTGAAAGCAGGGATAATAGAGTAGAAATACAAAAATGGACCACTGAATGTGAAAATAGGAGGAGAAAAGATTATGGAGGTAGAAGAATTTTGTTATTTGGGAAGTAGAATTACTAAATTTGGACGAAGCAGGAGCAATATAAATGACGAATAGCACAAGCGAAACGTGCCTTCAGTAAGAAATATAATTTGTTTACATCAAAAATTAATTTAAATGTCAGGAAAAGATTTTTGAAAGTGTATGTTTGGAGCGTCGCTTTATATGGAAGTGAAACTTGGACGATCGGAGTATCTGAGAAGAAAAGATTAGAAGCTTTTGAAATGCGGTGCTATAGGAGAATGTTAAAAATCAGATGGGTGGATAAAGTGACAAATGAAGAGGTATTGCGGCAAATAGATGAAGAAAGAAGCATTTGGAAAAATATAGTTAAAAGAAGAGACAGACTTATAGGCCACATACTAAGGCATCCTGGAATAGTCGCTTTAATATTGGAAGGACAGGTAGAAGGGAAAAATTGTGTAGGCAGGCCACGTTTGGAATATGTAAAACAAATTGTTAGGGATGTAGGATGTAGAGGGTATACTGAAATGAAACGACTAGCACTAGATAGGGAATCTTGGAGAGCTGCATCAAACCAGTCAAATGACTGAAGACAAAAAAAAATGAAATTGAAGATCGTCTAGACATGTTACGTGCCACAAAACGTGCTTATGTGAAACTTGTTTGAAGTTAATAAATGTTATAAACAAAACTATTTGATATGCCTTGTTCAACAATAAAACACGCGTGAATGTACATTACGGTTTTTATTTTTGTTTTATCACCTAAGATATGCTGAATAATTTATGATCATATTTCTTTATCAACAAAAAAACCATAAATTTTATCGCAAATTCAATTTCTATTTAAGGTACTCTACGGTAACGAATCATAACATTTAGTGTTATTTACATTTTACAAGGTCTATGTTTATCTCCTTCTATAAACTCTTTGCCTTCCATAAAGGGGGAAAACGATTCATATTCAAAGGATGCTGTACTTAAAAACAAAATAGTAACAATAAATGTTTTAAATTGATAGTTAGAAAAGTAAAAATCACAGAAATATTCTTTTTTTTAGAGGAGGATTTTTTTTACAGTCAAAATTAATAGTTTAAATAACAATTATTTTTAATCATTCTGAATTAAAAAAAAAAATTAATTTCTATTGGAAGAGGTTTTATTCAATCGTGAAGATTGAATATTACTTGCAGTTATATATTGACAATCTAATAAGCGAGTGTGCTAATAAAGGAAGTTAATAATAAATCTAACACCCTTCGAATCAGTCACTGCATTCTTGATATTTATGTAAAGTGATCGATTCTTGATAGAATCTATCACTTTTATACACAAGCTGTTACACTGGTTTAATGATTTTAAATTAAACCTTATTCAGCATATTCATGAATTATGGCAACCCTTGAATAACTTTTCAACCGTGAAATGACATTTAGTAAACGCTTCTACGCTTCTGAAATGACAATTTTTACTTTCCCGGTTATACCTATATATGCTGCTGCAGCAGCTCTAGCTATAACAGGAAAATACATAGATTGGTAAAACTAAAAATCTAAATTTAAGTTTTTATTTTCATTAAGGAGACATTAAAAGAAAATTTTAGAAAAAAGGAGATTTAATTAAAATGTAAATAAACGTTTGTGCATATGTAGAGATAAGTACAATGAAGGCATGTATTTAATCTATAACTCTGGACCCCGTTGGCCGATTTTTTTTAAGCTAGGTAGACAGGTACTACCTTCGGTGGGAAAGAATGTATTAAATTTTTCAAAAATTGGAAAAAGGGGTGTGGTGTTTTAACCGAAATAAAATTTCAAATATTTATTGAGCACTTCAGCAAAACATTTTTCTTACAAAAGTGAAGTTTTTTTTAATCAATATCACAAATTAGCAAAAAATGTTATTTAATATTCACCCTCCTCCCACAAAGAATGACATTTTTTTCCTGTATCTTGCTTGATAAAAGAAGTTAACGGGAGTTTTTTTTAATTTATATTTTCTAAATTAATAGACCTTTAATCCATTATAAAGATGTTTTGTCCATCCCACTCCAATGATCTATGGTAACAAATAATATTTTTTTTATTTAAATTCATCTCGCAAGTTACCCATTGCTTTAAAAGTGTATACATTTTTTGACAGTCCTTTCTCTTTAGTAATTCTTATTTTTAGTAAATATTCACCCCTTATTTTCTTTATATATATGTATATATTTCTTTAGTAAATATTCACCCCTTTCCTAGGAAATTACAACTGTTTTTTTTTTTTTTTTTTAGAATTATGACAATAATCGTTGTGTTTTTTTATTGATGAATTAATTCATCACAGATGCTTACACGTGGGAATATAAAGATAGAATTTGCAGCCTATGAAAAATGTCATATCTGACCAGGATTCAAATGCGAGAGCTCCGTATAAAAGACCAAGAGTCTACCTCTGTATCACTGATATCGTCAGATTTTTGAACTGTTTTAAAAAGTTCATTTTTAAATTTATTATCACCACTGAAGTATTATTTTAATTATTTTCTTAAAACTTAATTTGAGTATGGGAACTCCCAAAATGAAAAAAACACAAAAATATTTTATTTTCCTCCAAAAGTATAGAAATAATCAGTTTTTTATTTATTTAACTGCTTATGGTAAAATTAAAAATGAAATTTTTACATAAAAATGTGAAAAAAATTCGTAATATGAGACATTTTTAATATGAGACATTCTCTGCACACATATATGAAGGGTGAGGGGGTAACGCAAAGATTTTAAATAGGAAATGTAGAATTGTAATAAGTCATTTTAAAGGGGACTAAAAAACAAATATGTTTTGTTAAAAACATCAAGCTACGACAACTCTAACCATAACGGCGGCCATTTAATATTTTCCACAGCTAATTTCAAAATATTACTTCTTAAATAATAATTAATCGAAAATGCAGCAATAAAAAATAAAATTTACGTACCTCGAAACCCCTCCACTCCATGGGGACTTAGTCATGCCAAAAATCTGATCGTTTCCAGGTAGAAGCATTCGTTAAATATATTTTTTCTAGGTTTAACACGTTTCTTATGAATATACCGGAAGTCTCCAAATATCTCGTGCAGCTTTCTGGACTCCAGAGTAACATATCTACCCGTTCCTGGCGAGATCAACATATTGTATAAATATGTACCAATCAGGATGAAATATTTATTCCTTTTACTTTATATAATATCTTGACTATTTTTTTGTATAATTTCTCACGATATCTCAAGAAGTTATTGGCCGGATAAGTTGTAACTAACCTTGCTCTAATTATGCCTAAAAGAATTTTTAATTTTTTAATACTAATACATCTTGGACGAAATTGGCCATTTTTTTTTTCAATTAGCCATGTTTTAATTATAAAATTTCAATACAAAAAGAGCTAGATTATGGCCCTAAATTCATCTAATATTCAATTATATGTAGGCTGAAAAATACAGAAATAGGGTCACCCTTTTTTTCTCTACTCCTCTAGGTCGGTCCGAACTGTTGGGTATAACTCCATCCAGAGGTGTGTCTGGTTACTCTAACGAGCCTTCCCACCAACCGGCTGAATAACCGGCATGGTAGGTCGGCTCGCAGGTCAGCTCTTTTGATGAGTCTTTATTGTGCCCTTTCTTGACGCCGTGTCCAGACATATCTGCCCAAAACACAGCGTCGGGTCTTTTCTCTTTTACTGTGCCTACCATCCCCTGAGTCCCCAGAGGATCATAGGCACTGGCACACCTGGGTATGCCAGCCCTCACCTCTGGGTCTGTCCTCCCGTTCCTATACTAATATCCCCGGCGCCGCTCCTCTTGATTTTTACTCCTGATTACCTCCGTGATTACTCTCCTCCGATGTTCCTCGATTTGTAACATGTAAGTCACAAGGGTATCTGGTGTGCACTGTGTGATACCCGCTCTATTCCATTGTATGTCCCACTTTCGGCATTTGAAGACTGTATGTTCAACTAAGTCCTCATCTTCGCAAAACATACATGACGGTGACGCGACCCTGCCTATACTATGCAGGTAATCTTGAAACCATGCCCCGTTAATATCTGCACTATGTAGAAGTTTACTTCACCAAACTTCCTAGCATTCCACTCGTCTAGGTTATTTATACTTAGCTTTCTCCACTGTGCCACCCCTCTTGCGCCCAACCTGTTCTTCCATTCAGTCACCATACGTTCTCTAGCGGTCACCCTGGAAATATTTACTATATCCATAACAACACGCCTGCTATTTTTTCTATATAATCTGTTCCCTTAGAACGATTAAAAGATGTGTTGAATGTACTTAAGTGACTTGAAGGAGAGAAATTCCAGGTGAAATTAACCTCCATATACCTGAAATCCATTTACAGCTGCAAGTTGATGATAGTGATAAATTCATTTTTTGTAGAGTATGAAAAAATACCATTTCTGACCGGGTTTCGAACCTAGAACCTCCGAGTGAAAAACAGAGATTCTACTACTCTGCCACAGAGATTGACACCTACCATTACAAAAATATAAATTATTCTAATTTTTTTTTTCTTAACTAAAAGATACTTGTTAAGTAAGTTTCAGTTATGAAACGTACAGTCGTCAAAGAATGACGCAACCTTATGGGAAAATAAGTAAGTTAAAATAGTTATTGAAAGTGTTGGCTTCATTATACGAATCACATAACTGAATACGACGTTGCTTGCTCTTAAACACATGTTGTAATGTTTTTTGAGGAATTGCAAAGATATAGCGTTCAATTTCACTCTACAATTTGGAAATGGTATGAGGATGAGTTTTGTAAGCAGAATCCTTAAGATACTCCCACAAGAAAAAGTTAGGAGAGGATAAATCAGGAGACCCAAGGGTCCACAACCCCTTCGAAATCACTTGTCCATGAATACACTGATCCGAGAAAGTCATAGTGTTGTTAGTTGTATGTGCCGTAGCATTGTCCTACTGAAACCAAGTGTACTCTACCCAGTCTGAAGATCAAAACTAATCATCGAGTTTTTCCCCATCTGGCGTCACAGATGGTATGAATCACTGGGAGAAAGCTATATGCTTTTCAATGACTGCAGGTAACAACTCATGAACAAGACTAATTCTGTATGGATGCATCTTTAAACACTTCCCCAATGCCATGAGGGAACTACCAACCAAGAGTCCAGACTGGCTAGATAGGCATCACACAGACGTTTTGGGACTTTTAACAGACACACACAGACAGACACAGAATATACAGACACACACAGACTTTTAACAGAATATATAGCTTGCATGTGGATCAATTTTTCTGGTTTTAGCACTTTCGGTCAACCCCTTCTAGCTTCATCTGCCACATTCTCTGTCTCTTGAAACTTGTTGTATAGCTGCTTGATGGAGGAATTGTTTGGTACATCCACACCATAATTTCTGTGAAGGCATTCTGAGTGTGCATAATTGGCACATCTAATACATTGGATAACAATGAATATTCTCTGCTGCTTTGTGTAATCCATTTCTCTTCAATTTTCCACAATTAAACTGGCAACAAAAGAAGGAAGCATTCTTCCATAAGGTTGATTCACTTTTTGGACACTATTATTTTTATGTATAAGATACCACTCCGGATCTAGTTTATAAAAAAAAAAAAAAAACATAATAATGACTGTAAACTTTTGTCAATTAATTCATTCGTTCCTACTAAATGAAACTAGATACTCGATTTTAACAGATGAGTAACTTTTTTATACTCGAAATAAATTATAATTAGCATTAAGCCTTTTGAAATTAAAAATTCCTGTTCTACTATTCTAATAAACATTAAAAGGATATAAGAGATAGGATTTTGATTTTAAGATTAAAAGATTTAAAAAGTTTCTAAAAAATTTATTTTTGTAAGTTGAATATAAATTAATATGTGGTGTGGTATTAATATGTGATATGCTGACTAAGGTTTCTCATTTCACACCACTTAATCTTAAACTTATAAAAAAGTAAACCAAAAATTGAATATTATTTATTAAAAGAAAATAATAGATAGACTGTGTTTCATATTCGTTGACTGAACAAAAGTCCTTCTGGGAATGACATATTTTTTGGCTCTTCTAATTCTTCTTTTTTTATATATAAAAATCTTAATTTTTCTAACCATTTTTATTAATTTCACAATTTGTACAATTATATGATTGATTACGCTTTGGAACTTATTAGACGTTAATTAAAAAGTAGTTACAAGAACTTAATGAGTAGTAAAATATCTTGTAACTAATCAACACAGACTGTGTTGAATAGGAACTGTACACAATAGGAACTGTACATTTCAACAGAATTATACAGTTCCTAGTCCATTATTATTACCTACATACATTGGATATTGATTATCTAACTACGCATCGCAACTCTTAAATTAAATATTCATATTAAACAGCTGTAGTAGTAAAAAATGGTGTATATTGTAAAACTTACGACATGAAACAACTTTGTATATTACATAGACTTACTATCACTCATGCGCAGAGAATTACTAGTATTGTCCTTTTATATGTATCATTAACTGAACGTTTTATATTGATTACCATAAATAATTCATTAAAGTGACTTGAATGGTTGTAAAATAACTATGAAAATAATCCATGCAACCTACAATTGGATTTTTTCATTAGCTACTTGACTGGTTTAATTTAATTCTCTATTCCTTTCTTTTAATTACATGTTACACACAAAAAGCTATAATACATGTATATCATACATTTTAACTTTTGTTTTCTTCTACGTTTTTTAAAACTTTATACACTCTTCTGCAATAGAGAATTAAGTGAATCTTATGTGTATTAATAAATGGCCTAGCAACCTATTTTGTAGCTTCTTATTTTGACTGGCTGTCTCTCCCTTTTTACTTCCTTTTTTCTCTTTCTCTTTTTGCCTTGCTAATCCTTCAAAAAAATTGGATGTAAGTTTTATCATTACTTATCGTTTCATGATCCAGGGACCTCAAAGAACAAAAAAAAATGGGGAGGGAATGTTCGTACGTATAAATGTGTGTTGGTGTGTTTTAATATTAATAACTTTTGACTGGATAAACTGATTTGATTAAATTTGCCACAGAAACTGGCGTACAGGAAGCTTTTTGTTGGTAAAAGTTGGGGTTCATATCTTCAAAGGATGGGGTAGATAGTTTCTTTGGAGTCAATTTTCTCAAAATTTTTCAAACATAGCTAACTTTATATAAAGCTATGCATGGAAAAACTTATCTTACCATTTAAAAACAAAAATTGCCCCCAAAATTTCCATTCCCAAAGATTCTATACAAGCTATTTTGTTATTGATTGCATATTTTTAACCAAATTTTTTTTTATATCTTTCTAAGCATAGTAGTAAGCAAGTGATTAAAAAAAAATACTTTGGGGGAAATATTGGAGGTAAGGGTCCGATCAAATTTTTAAAATATCGATTTTTTTATCTTTTAAAACTTTTTTTTTAGTCTATTTCAATTTTTATTAATAATATTACAATAAAATTTCATCATAATTTACCCCCCACCAAAAAAAAAAATATTAGGTAATTTTTTATTGATTGTACAATTCTCAGCGTAATTTTTTTTTTTAGTTTCTTCTATTCAATGTAGTAAACATAGACAAATCAACAATTTTTTATTGGTAGGTGATTTTGTGGGAGCATATGAAAGTATAAAAATTTCGAATTTTTAAATTATTTTAACTATTTTCATGTACTATTTTACCATTATACAAGAATAAATAACCAATGCCAAGAAAGTATAACTTTTTGTCAGCTATTTTTATTCAGTCTTTAATAATTTTAATTCTGTTTGGATTTTATTTCAATTATATTTAACCATCAGTCTAATATATTATTTTATTCTACCAAATAGTCATTTGTTTCTATTTAACTTTTTAAAGGATTGTTACTCTCTAATGGTGAATTTGCAAAACTCAAGTTTGCTATTTCTTATAAGATAGTGTACTTGCCGATGAAGCGACTTACTTTGGAGGCTTCTCAAACCGTAGTCGGTCCATAGCCTCACACACTACTCACCTCTACATCATTCTGTTCCATAAAAAAATTATTTAAGATATCATTATTTTAGAGAAATCTAAAATTATTATTAAATTAATTTATATATCATTATCCATCTCATTCTTGGTCTGCCCTGGGGTCTTTTCCCATCCATCTCAGCCTTGATCATTTCTTCACTCCTCCTTAGAAAAAGTCATTAAGTTCTTAAGTTTTTCTGCTTCTCCAACGATCATCATCCCTAACTGGGCCATAAATCTTTCGTAATATTCCGTTTTCGAAAGACTTTAAATCTGGACCCATTTTCCTTGTCATCTTCTTTTTTTGAGATCCATATATAACTGCAGGTCTTATAGTTTTATATATCTTAATTTTCGTGGCTTTGGATAATAGTCTACTTTTAACCAAGTTGCTCAATCCACAGAGGCATCATGTTGCTAATAGTAACATTTCTGTTGCTGATTTTTATGTTACTGATAGTATTCTGGTCTATATTTCTATCTTCATCTCATTTTTGTTATTTACTACTGTCCCAAGGTAGCTGAAGGAGTCTACTTTCTTGAAGCTAGTGTCATTTATATTTAAGAATTCTTCACCAGTGTCTTCTCTTGTAATCACCATGTATTGAGTCTTTTCTATGTTTATTTCTAATCCTACTTTATTTGCCTTTTCTATCGAAACCTTAACCACCTCTCTCATAACCACTTCCTTTTCATTTGCTCCCAGTAGTGCTACATCACCAGCAAAACCAAGAGCATTGACTATCCGCCTAGCTTTAATTCCAGCATTTTGCTCAAGTATACTCTTCATGACTCCATTTGAACAGGGTTAAATGGAGCTGGTAAGATAACATCACCCTGCTGGACTCCTGTTTCTACCTTGAAGGTATCTGTGGTTTTCCCTGCACTTTTAAAATGCACTTGACCTCTCCAATACACACTTGAGTAATATTTATCAGTATCTGAGGTATTCCTACTCTTTTCATTGCAGCCCATAATTCTTTTTTTGATATATTATCATATGCCTCGCTAAAGTCAACAAACAAACAGTATGCTTTGATACTGAAGACTTGTCGATGGGTAGCACTAGGAAGAGTTTCCTTCTCTACCAAGTAATGGATACATTATGCCCCAGTGGTGAGAAAGTGAAGGTGCTTACCAAGATTTTCAGTGGTGCTTCCCCGTAGTGTAGTACAAAAAACACTTTTCAGCGGTTATGGCACTGATAAAATAGGCTAGAGGAGGCAACTTGAAGCTGGTCTTCCAGGTTGGGGGGGTTGATCATAGGCTAACACTTGTATTGGAAAAATATATTCGTTTAGAAACGCATACAGCAAGCCTCGGATTATGCAGTTTAATGTCCAAATTTGTCATATTTTATCATTTTAGTTTTTTGAGTTGGAAAGGAAAAAGAGATTATGATTTATTTAATAACTTGTCACGTGATAAAATCATTTCTACATTGTAGTTTTAAATCTATCAATATAAAAACGTTAAATATTGCAATTAAGAGTCTACTTTATTTTTATTCTGAATTTTCAAATCACCCAATACATAGTGAACCGATTTTCATAATTTTTTTTCTAGTTTACATTAATCTGGTTTTTTTCATTTTAAACTTTTTCAAAATGTTTAATTTGGAAAAATGATTGTTTAATTCGATATGGAAAATATAATAATAATTAGTATAAATAATAATTGAAGATATTAGTATTAGTTGACCTAGCCATTTAATTTGTAGTAGTGTTCCAAAATATTATTTATTATGTGTTATTATCGTTAGTTATTATTGTGAAGATTGTTATTACCAGTGTTTGGATCATTAATTCCAACACTAACTGTTTAAAGCATGTTATTGGATGTAACATTGCAGGAAATGCAAACAAAAAAAAATATGTTTGTCCTTGTTTACGTATTACTACCGTTAATTGTTCCGATTTCACAACTTTGCTTGTAATCAATAACGTAGGTATTTATTTATCAAAAAACGGTTTTTGACGTCGTTTTTATTGTAAAATTCTAAATTAAAATCATGTATTACCAGTCCATCTACTTATTAAAAAAAAAAAGTTAGATTGAATGTGGCAGATTCAAGATGGCAAAAGAGTTTCCAACACAAATGAGTAATTTTGTAACTGTGTAGATCTGCACTTGTTTTTATTTCCTAGTATCTTTAAATTTGGGAATTTGAAGCAGTTTCCGTACTTTAATATCATAATCTACAAATATCTTTTCGTTGTTTATCAGAAAAGGTTCGTTAATTTGCTTTACACATCTATCCCTATCTTTCTTAGGTTTTCATATACTCTTCAAATACGAGTAAAATCCACAAACACAAATAATTTTCACTTCTCTCTTCAGTATGTAAATTATCGATTTCATCTCCATATATTTTCCTTATTTTTTTATTAAATTATTACATCATTTTCATTGATTGATTCAGTTTTTATTATTTTTATTTTAATAATGTTTCGATTAAATTTTTTTATGACTATTTTGTAATTTAAATTTCTTTCAGAGACCTAAACAAAATGACGTATTATTACATTTTTTGAATTCGTTTTTAAAATATGCATCCACGGTTTACCACTATGTTTTTACTTCCTCGTACGAAGTAAAGGAAGTATTGTGATCGTGATAATTGTCGGTTTTCACATTTCAACGGAAATATCCAGTTTGATCATCCCTGAATCCATTTTGAATAGTTACGGCGTGACATCTGTACATACGTATGTATGTATGTGTGTATGTACCCGCATAACTCAAAAATGATTAGCCGTAAGATATTGAAATTTGGATTTAAGACTGTTGTACCATCTAGTTCTGCACCTCTCCTTTTGATTACAATTGACTGAACCAAAAGTTAGACACTTGGTTGTGTTCAATAACCAATTCAATAACCACGGACCACTTACCAATAAAAATAATTTGGGGCCAATTAAAATAATTAACTGTTATTTATAAATCTCGATTTTTACAACCTTATACTAAGTAAAAAAAAAAAATATTGTGAGCGCCAATAATTTCGGTTTTCAGATTTAAAAGGAAATTTCCATTTTACCATCCCTGAATCCATTTTGACTATTTCTGGCGTGACGTCTGTACGTACGTATGCGCGTATGTATCCCCAACTCAAAAACGATTAGGCGTAGAATGTTGAAATTTTGGATTTAGGACTGCTGTAACATCTAATTGTGCATCTTCTCTTTTTATTACAACTTGACCAAAATGTCCAAAAAAGCCCAAAATTCAAAAGAATTTGGATTTTGGAGTTTTTCTTGACTACAGTAATAATCCCTCATTGAAAACTTTTCAACGATATATCATAAGTGGGACTTATTTTCATTGATTTCAGAGTTATAGCCAAATGAAATTTTAAATAATGAAATAATTGGACCAAGGGAAAGGCACATCGGTTCGAATCAAACTTCATCTCATTTTTTTTAGCTTTTTTTTAATTTAAATAATATATTGATTTATTAATAATTATTAATCTCCGATTGTAAAAAAGTTTTATTATAAATAATAAATTTTAAAAAAAAATATTAGAAATTATTAATTAAAAAATTTTATGTACTTTTCATTTTAAAAAATATGTGTATATGTGGTGCCCACATAAATGTTTTCATCATCATGGGGCGTCAGTTAAAACGAGTATTTTTATAACTATTCTACGAAAATCCATTCAACCATTATGAAGTTACGTATCATAAATACACATATAAGATTTTCAAACACCTGTACCCGCTATCCGATTTCGTGTGAAAAGTAAATAAAACAGTCTTAATTAATAATATTAAACGACTGTCGAGTCTGTATTTGTGTATTTTTTTATCACTGTATACAAAAGATTAAAATATATTTGAAAAATTATCCTCTGACAGTATTTCACATCAGTATAATCCTGCTGCAGAAGAACACTATAAAAAAAGAAAATGTTCTAAGGAATCATAAAGAAGGTGTACTCAAGGGATCATAAAGTCTTATAGCTATTGTTGCAGATGCGAATTTATCAGAGCATCATACTGTAATCCCACAGCGTACTGAAGCAATTTGAAAATGTGTCATATAATCCAACACTGTACGCAATACTTAAGACGTTAGAAAAGTTTTTTAATAAATGTAGACATATTTTTATGTAAAAAAATAAATAAACAGTCTGAGTTCATTACTTTTCAGAATAAATAGAAATAATTCTATCCAAGATTATTTGTATATAAATAAATAAAATCATAACCGTAAATTATAAATACGTAAATTTTTAATACGCTTTAGTTTTTATTTTTTCATTATAATTTTGTATTTTTTGTAATTGAATAGTTCATAATACAAGTTAAATGATTGTATGTGGAATGTAAAAATGTTGTACCGTCTGAAAAATATAGTTTCTGATCGGGATTCAAACCTGGAACTTTCCGGATAACTACATTTCAATTTTATCATAATAATAAAATTAAAACCAAATTAACTCCAACTCCCTAGTAATAACTACATAATACTTGAATTAAAAATAAATAGGACAATTTTTAATACCTGAATTGGTAGAAGAAAAAATAAAATTATCACACAGTGTTAGTAACTGAATTATTAATACATAAATATGAAGACGCGAAGGTTAGAAATATTTAATTTATTCATTCCTGTAATTCCTAAACTGAATAGGAGAAAGACTGTAAATGGGAATACTTGTAGTTTTCAATTATTTTTATGAAATTTTGTATACCTAATCTACATACTATAGGCTTTTAATCATAAGGTTTTCCATTAAATTATTAATTTTACAAAGATTTACTAAGTATTTCTACTTTCAATTTGTTCACATGTTCCCAACATTTTAATTCAATTCATCTTGATGGCTTAGTTAACAGAGTTGCTAAGTCTTTGACTAAATGTCTTAAGTTAAACTTCTACATGAACTCGCTTTTTATAGTAATTTTTAATTCGTTTTTAATGATTTCTATCCGGTAAAAGCTACTAACAGAAATAAAAAATAATTGCAAAATAATTATTTGCAAAAAAAGCAAATAATTGAATGATAATTATCTTCATAAAAATTTCGAAATTCGAATAAAGTCTGGCGATCGACCTCAAACAGGGTGATTAGTTTAAAAGTACACCGTTGTTACTTAATAAAATTAATTTTATTCGTATTTGTTACATTTAAGGTGACTTTATACCAACTCATCAACAGTAAATACTGAATGTGGTTACCATTTTGTTCCAGACACTTATCCAAACGTTTAACCATTGACCTAGATACGTTTCTTAACATTCCAGGCGTAATTGGTTTTATTGTAACAGTAATGTTCGTCTTAAGTTCTTCTAGTATATGAGGATTGTTTTATATAAAGCTTTTCTTCTAGAAAACCGCATAGAAATAAATCCAAACTGGAGACTTCTCCTTAACTGTACTCATCACCTCTTCTGTTCAAATTGTCCTCTTCCTATTCGTTTTTTGTTACAAACAGAACCTGTATCGTATAATTTTTTTACCGATTTCTTCAATAGCTTTTTTTTTGGTGCCACCTTGTTGAATTTTTCAGTAAATTCGTTCATGCATTGAATTTAAGAACGCGTGGTGAAATACCGCTTAACAATGAACACTCTTTCTTCTATTGATAAACACGTATTGGCACATCACTATTCAAACAATTAACCGTGTACCGATATATGTAACCAGCTAGCGAATCAGTTACGATCCAGTCTAACGGTCTTTCCCTCACATACCAACTGTAATCCACTAAATTTCCCTCATTCAAATGAATTATTCCCGCTACGACAAATTCCGATGTAAACATTCACAAGAAAGTAGCGGTATACTTTTAAATTGATCACCCGGGAACTTAAATTCACCATTTAAGTTGTAAAAATAAATATTTTTACAACTTAAATTGTGAATTCACAATTGATGTGCTGTGAGATGATTTCGCTAAACTTTGCCAACTTATGTAGCTGGCAAATTTACTTAACTGGGGTTCTAAGTTTTCGTTTCAAATGAAATATTTTGAGTCTAAAATGAGTAGAAACAGTAGGAAAGGGAGAAGGAGAAACCAGGAAGAAGAAAAATATAAGAAAGTGAACAAAAATTCCATCTAACTTCTGTAGACCATTATTAGAGAGAGAGTAGGACAGGAATATTCTGTAATGTTTAACCTGAATATTAATATTATTAATTGTTATATTAAATTCGCAACAACGATGATACACATTTTATAGGTACAAAATCCCTGTTTATTTATCCATTCATTCATTTATACAGCACCTACAAGCTGATGATTATTAAAGTTATTGATGGATGATAGTTAAATTTGTATAGTGTAAAAAATGGCATACCTGACCGGGACTCGAACTCGGAATATTCGGGATAAAGACAGAGACGCTGCTACTTCACCAAGGAGATCGGTTTGTGGAAGTAATCTTCATCTAAATAAAACTGACTTAATTTTTTTTTTTCATTATGTTGAAAATATGCGATGAAAATATGAGTATTTACAACCACTATACAAAAAGTAAAAATAAAATACTAATTGGCGAAAACTATTACTCCTCTTTTTAAATTTTTCCAAAATTTAACGCCACCGTATATAGAAATTTGTTGAACCATTGTCAAAGAATTTATGTTGAGCCAGGTCCAAAGAGATTAATCAAAATACAGGCCAACAATACGTATACATAATGGCACGTTTAGTTAAGACTACAGAGTAGCACACATCGTGGACTTTCTTACAAGAGTTTTTAATTGCTATTCACAAAAAAAATATTCTTATCAGTTACCGGCAGTTCAACACACAACCGCCTAAGTTATCAATATTATTTGAACAACATGTCTCATATAATAATAATATATAATAACATATAATAATAATATAGATACAATATAATAACAAAGTATAAAAATATCGATTAAGAAAGTTTAAATGAAAAGAAAAAGATTTCTGTATGAATCACAACATTACAATTAGTCATTAATCAAATTATAACCAAATTCAGTTAGCTTGTAGAAAACAAATTGAACTGCATTGAATGTGCGTACTACTCTTCAGGCGGCCGATTCAGAAGCATCTCCGTATGTTTAATCATACGGTGACTAATACAAATAATGATTCCAATGGAAAAATTTAGTTCCATCATTTGGCCAATTCTACAGATAAATTGGTGGTTCTGTATGTCAGCGAGTCACTTTTAATGCATTGAATTGAAGTAAAAACGAGACATTTAAATTTAGTAAAATTTAATTTTAACATAAAACACACACTAAATGGTACATGATATTTATTTCGACTAATATTGAACGACAATTCTGTTCAACATTGGTCTGTGATGTGAGAAGACATAAGACATAATAAGCAGCGGTAGAGGTGCTTGCGCCGTCGGTGTTGTTCATTGAGCGCGCCGTGCCAGCTTCGCAACGCTCCCAAAACAGTCTCGCTCGCTCGGTACCAGACATTGAGGTACCTGTATGTGGTCCATAACCTCCCCTTTCCAACGGTATGCGTAATTTATACTTTCGGCTGGCTTTTGCACTAGCTGATGTTGATATATTGAATTTTTACACATTTTTACATCTTTAGGTTAATTTTTTACACATAAATATTGTCCAAAATACACTTATTATTACTTAAATCGATCTATCTTGACAAACTAAACACAAACACACGAATCACCCCACTATTACGTCTAATTCGTGAGCTGCACTGAATGGAATTAGCGAGAGCGCCAGTTTTAGCCGATTTGCACTGTGCCTCTTCCCCGCCAACCCATTCATCAGTGACGGATCGTATCGGCAAATTGACCATTTAAGTTTAAAATGTCACCGTATTTACGTCTCTGAGACTAATAGTTAGGGCTGAGAGTTATTAAGGCAGGACGATATAGGCCTTTTTGTTTTGCTACAAATTTCTTTTCTGGTACCCGTATGTTTCGCTGTGATTTTAAGACATTTCACATCAAAAATTATTGTAACAAAATCTCTACAGAATTTGAAACGTATTGTACATTCATAATAGGAATATGAAGTGGACTACAAATCTGAAGGATGAACTAAGATTAATTAAACATGAATAAAATAAATATATATTGTGTGATAATAATATTATTCCACTTATTTCCCATCTACTTTTAAATGTATTGTACACGGAGACCTTACGGTGCGTGTTCTCTACGAGTTTTGTAGCTACTGTGGCACTAGCAGTGCTACGCTAAACGTCTGCTAGTGGCGCTAGAAAGTAAGCTACGAAGGAATTTGAAATCTTCAACAGAATTTATTTTATGAAAATTTATTTAGTTTTAATTAAGAACAGCTAACCACTGGGTTGGTCTATTGGTAAACGCATCTTCGCAAATCAGCTGATTTCGAAGTAGAGAGTTTTAAGGTTCAAGTCCTAGTAAAGGCAGTTAATTACTTTTATACGGATTTGAATATTAGATCGTGGGTATCAGTTAACTACACATCTCAGAAATGGTCGACCTGAGACTGTATAAGACTACACCTCAATTCCATTCATACGTATCATCCTCATTCATCCGCTGAAGTAATACCTAACGGTGCTTCCGGAGGCTAAACAGAAAAAAAAACAAATTAAGAACAGCTAAACTTTAAGAAATCCATTTTTTACTTTCGATTTTTTTACTTCTTTCATAGGTGTAGAGGTATGCTGCAAGAAGGAAAGTACGGTAATCAGTCAAAAAAAATGGAATATGGAATTTTTGCATTTTTCAACATTTCATGACCCAGAGACCCCAAAAAACAAAAAAAAAAGGTGTAATGTTCGTACGAACGTGCATGTTGGCGCACGTGTGTTGGCCTGTTTTAGGTAAGTAACTTTCGACTGGATAAACCAACTTACACGTACACAGATTCGAGTGTAAGGGGCAATTTGTTGGTAAGATTTTAGGGGTCAATATTTCCAGAACGTGAGGTGAGTCATTTTTTTTTCTGAAAGTTTTAGATCAAATTTCTCAAAATTTTGCAAACATAACCGCACTTTATAATAACCTCAGCACTTGCATGGCATGATTATCTTAACTTTTTTAAAAACGTTTTACCCCAAAGTTCCCTCTTCCCAAAAATCGAAAAAAGTTATCTTTTTATTTATTGCTTATTTTTTAACCAATTTTTTTATATCTTCTAGGCATAGTAAGTTGTAGTGTAAATGATTCCAAAAAAAAAAAAATAGTTTGGAGGCAATATTGAGAGGTGAGGAACTCGATCAAAATTTAAAAATACAGATTAAAAAAATTTTTTTTAACTTGTTTTGATTTATTAACTAAACTTATTAATAATAGTATTACAATAAAATTTCATCATAATTCACCCCTTCCTCAAAAAAATAAATCTCAAGTAACTTTTTATTGATTGTAGCCAACATTTTTATGTAGAACTACGTATTCCATGTTATTGTGTATATTGTTATTTCCGCAAGATTAGGCTTACTCGTTTTTCTCACGATTTTAACAAATATTCTTGTTCGTAATACATTCTTCTTGTTCGTAAGAAGTTAAAATCACATGAAATAAATGAAACGTATAAAAACCAAACAAAATATTAAGTAATTCTTATTCAACTAAATGTAAGAAGTTTACTTACTTTATCAGCTAATAATATTTTAATACTTCTTTCTTTTTGATAATATTTTATGCATTGACGTCTGCTGCGCCATTTACATTAATCAAAATTACATCACCTTAATAATGAATATTTAAAAATATTTCTCCTTTGCTTAAATCCTGTGGCGGCTCGCGTATAGGCACTGTGGAACTGCAGCATCCCTTATTTCCACTTGATATTATCGATAACGTTTAATATAATCTGTCCTTTTTTCTTTAATTTTTTTCTTTATACTTGTACAATATATAATCCTTAAACTTAATGTTAGTAGCCATCCCCCAGTTTATGAAAAACATACAAAAATCTTTTTCATAAATCGTTTTCATAAACTGCTGGAAACGAACCCATGTACTAGACTTAGGGTCTGCGTAACAGTTTGGAATCTAACATCGTCAAGTTTAGTGGTGTTGTAACTAATTTCTTGTTACTGCTCTTTCTTTTTCTTTTTTCTTTGTTATTAATGTTTGTTTTGTGAACTATATGGTGCTGAAATTATTGGATTGTGATTTATGACTGAGCTTAAAATTTCGTATTTGACTTTAAGTTTGCTTGCAACTGTTTATTGTATTTTATTTATTTTGGGGGTTCCTTAAATACCTTCTTATCACGTGCTTTTGTCAGGAAACTTACTTATGGCTCCGCAGAAGAGCCGATTGTAATTATAATTGTTATTGAGCAAAAAATAAAAAATAAACTGCTGGAATTGTGAAGCGCACAGTTCCAGCGGCGTGGTGTTTGGTTGTTATGCGCATGCGCACATAGGAAGCTGCACGCGAGACTGCGATGGTAAAAGAGCACTGTCACTTCCACAGTGCCAACTCCGGCGTACTGGTGGAAAGTAGTTTTTTTTTTTTACTCCGCGTGTGTTGTGCTTAAAAACTGTGTACCATATTCTTGAATGTGATAAAGAGTAGAATTAGATTATTATCCAGCTTCCAACTACTATTCTTTTGGATTAATTTTTTCGGTTCTTTTATTTTACAGGAAACTTTAATCTTTTATACATGTGTGTTTCCTTTTACACAATTTTAAAACAAAGACTGAATATTTTTTGGATCAGCACCCCATAAATTTTAGCTTCGAGCCACCACTGCTTAAATCTAAAAGTAACCACGATCACTTTAGATTTTATTTAGCTCGATCTTTTTGATCAAACAATTATCGCAAAGGACATGAAAAATCTAGTAATGAAAAAAATATTGTTCATTAGCTGAATTTTAACCACCTAACTTTAAATATGGATAACATCGTTCCGTTATGCTTCTCTGGTAGACTAGAACATAGCTACTTGCGTGGGTCGCATTCCTAATTCAAGATAAAAGTAATATCTCTATAAGGGAAATTTATGGACGTTTTATCAGATGACAAATTCCGTGGAATGATCAAATTAATTTCGTTTGAAACAATATCAAAACCGTTTTGTTTTCAAACTCCTTAATTAATTTAGTATTTTCTATATATAAAATATAACTTCTAAATAAATCACAATTTAGAAGGCATGTATGAAAATGATTTCAACACATATTAATATAAAAACTGAATGGATGCAGAGAATTCTGGTTTTTTGTTGTTTTTTTTTATATTATTTTTTAATTAAGATTATTTAAAAATTCCCTAACAATAATATTACCGTTTCTACGAAAGAAAATTCTTTAATTTTTTTTTTTTTTTTAATTGATTGTTGGAGAAATATTTTTAAATGTTCCGGTAATTTATTAAACATAACAACGGAAGCGTATTAAGGTTCTTCTTGTAAGCCGAAATATTAATGTAGAGTAAGAAAATAATTCTGTTGTCTGGTTTGGTAGAAGTGGATATTGTTTTATTTTTTTTTAAGAGAAATTCTTATTAACTTAATTAATTTTAATAAGCATTTTTAATTCGTTTTAACAAAGATATATATATATATAGTCTTTTTTCAGTATTAATTTCGAATTATTTCTTGGAAGAAACTTCTACTGATTCAATTGAAATTTATTTTTAATTACTTATTCATCTTGATTTCTTTTTCCCTATCGTCCACGTACGTTAAAACAATTACTTCTTATGCG
The DNA here is from genome assembly GCF_047948215.1 of Lycorma delicatula. NCBI lineage: Eukaryota > Metazoa > Arthropoda > Insecta > Hemiptera > Fulgoridae > Lycorma > Lycorma delicatula. The sequence goes on along the minus strand of NC_134459.1, from coordinate 25,958,283 downwards.
TTTTGGCTTCTTTTCCTTTTAAGGTTTTATTTTTCCGGAGATGGCTTTCTTTTCTTCTTCTGTTTTGGTGTGGTATCCACGTTTTAATTTCGATTTCTCCTGAAATCTCTGGTTTTTATCTTTTAATATTTTACTTAGTTCGTTTCTTTTTCTTTAGTGGTTTTTTCTGTTATACATAGTTCTGTTAAATCTTCTTGAACATTTGGCCTTTGATTTTCTATAATTGAAAAATTAGATTTGTTTTGTGAATTTGCCGTAATTTATTCTGGAAATATATGTTATATGCTGTATATATTTGGGTGTACGTTATTCATCATTTTCGCATTATGTCAAAGTTTTTCTACTTTATTATACAAATCTTTAATGTGAATTAGTTTATCTTTTTGGAATTTCTGATGTAATATTTTCCTTATTATTTTTTGCTTTTTTTCTCTAGATTATCCATTATACCTTTGTTATGAATAGCTAATATTTCCACTACGTGAGGTTTACAGTTTTATTACTTGTTGTAATGTTAAGTATTTGCTTTCACATTTGCGTTCATGTTAAGTATTTGCACAGTATTGTGCAAATTAATGTGACCAAGAGTATATTTTCAAAAATAATCAAATTAATGAAATATGAAGAATGTAGATTATTTATTACTGTATTTTTCAGTATTTAATATGTCCTGCTCGCTCTTTATAACTATTTCAATTCTTTTAGACATTGAATCTGTGAGTTTTTTTACATATTTCTTTAACTTCTTGATCGTGAAACCTTACCCTTATCACAGCACAAATCATCTTCTCTTTGGTAATGTAGTATTTTCTCAGTCTTTTCTTCACAATTCCCCATAAATTTTCAATTGGGTACAGATCTGATGAATTTCCAGGCCAGTCTAAATACTGAATCCCTTTTTGGGACATGGAAAGCTTAACTTTCTTTGACAAGTGTCAGGAGGCCAAATCTTGTTGAAAAACAGCGTTTTCAACTCCTGATAGATCTGCAAATTTTTGAAGTTCTGGTAGAACCCTGTTTTCCAGTAATGGGATGTACTTTTCACTGTTCATCAACTCAAAGATGGTTACTAAAATTTTAAGTCCAAAATAGCTGAAGCACCCCTGAAACATGTTCTTTAAAGGATACTTTACAATTTGTTTTGACAAACTTACCCTGAACTAGAAAATGACTCCTGTCAGAGAAAAGGACTTTTCTCCAAGTATCAGCACCCCAGTTTTTGTATTTTTTACCCCAAAAAAGCCTTTTCTTCTTGATGGCCTCCGTAAGAAGTTGTTTTCTTATAGGCCTTCGTGCCTTGCGACCGCTTTCCAGAAGTCTTCTGCATACAGTAGAATCGTCAATTTTCACACCAGGTGATCCTTTTGTATCGTAGTCTTTTTGTAACTCAAAACTATTTTTCTGAGGATTAATTTTGCTTATTATACGTAAAATAGTATCCTCTTTTAAGGTGGTTTTACGTTTTCTTCCACAGCGACCTTTTGATTGGGGGTGAAATTGTATCCGTCTCAAGATTTTGCCCAATTATCTGATTAACTACACCTAGACTACCTTTGCACTCTGCTGCTATCTGTCTTTGAGACATACGAGTATGTTCATTGAGTGGTTATTATCTTTCTTCTTTTCTTAGGAGTTAAATCCATATTACTGCTTTTCTAAATTTATTAAAGAAATCATAAGATCAATTACACTCGAAGGAACCAAAATAAAATAGGTAAGTAATACACACAATCTCCTGGAACAAACAAGATATTCTCAAGCAGTACTTGAATTTACGGAAACAGCTGTACACATTTGGAGTCAGTGATACAACATAACTAAACAACTAAACTAAACAACTAAAATTTACCTCTTGTTCACATTAATTTGCGCAAGACTGTATTTATAAAAATAGTAAAAACAATAATAATAAAATTAATATATAACGTTTTAGGCTACTTTTTAACTTGTATTTAACACTCCTTCCGGTGACTTAACTATTATTGTTTTTTGGGATTGGAAATTCGCAAGTATAATTTTTTTTCAAATTTTCATATATCCAGTAATAATGTCATATTGTTGTAGATAAATCTTGAAAATTTATGCAGTCGTTCTGCAGTTAAAGGGCCATATACAAACGAGTAAACAACCAGCATCTTACAAAAAGTAATAGTCTTAATAAACTATCCTGTTCTTTATCGCAGTTAAGTATAAAATACTTCTCATAATTGGTAAAACGTTTCATATAATTTCATAGAAATGTGGCAGGAAAAACATAATTTTTAGGATTACAGAAATATAAAATTATCTCTCTCTGACAGGTTCATCCAAGCCACTGATCTCTGTATATAACTGTATAGAGGATCACATGTATTGGAATTGGTACAATTTGAAACATAAACTAGCGCCTCCAAATGAGTAGCTAGAACTAAATAAAATGGAACGGCGCATGTGTAGAGTTAAGTGTAAGAGTAGAGATAAAAACCACGTTTTAATCAAGATTATAGTCGCGCAAGCGTATAATGGTTATATTTGGTTCCCAACCACTAACCCATCGGGTTGTTCTAGTGGTGAACGCGTCTTCCCAAATCAGCTGATTTGGAAGTCGAGAGTTCCAGGCTTCAAGTCGTAGTAAAGCCAGTTATTTTTACACGGATTTGAATACTAGATCGTGGATACCGGTGTTCTTTGGTGGTTGGGTTTCAATTAATCACACATCTCAGAAATGGTCGAACTGAGAATGTACAAGACTACACTTCATTTACACTCATACATATCATCCTCATTCATCCTCTGAAGAATTATCTAAACGGTAGTTACCGGAGGCTAAACAGGAAAAAGAAAGTTCCTAACCACTCATTTTGGAGCGCTGGAGTATGCTTCAATATTGAGCACTTAATTGTATTTTACCCCATAAGGATCCTCTATCCAGTTACACAGAGGTCCAAGCCATCAGGATCTGATTAAACGCCCATAAATTTCCATTTATTTAAAGATAGAAATACTATCGTTATGTTAAATTATAGGAATGCCACTTATCCAAGTAGCTATGTCGTAGTCTACCTGAGAAGCTTAATGCAACGGTTTTATCTATATTTAAAGTTAGGTATTACAATCCACCCAATGAATAATAATTTTTTTAACTGCTTAACAGATTTTACATATACTTTTTAATAATTTTTGGGTCAAAATGATCGAGCTAAATAATATCTAAAGAGATGTTTGCTTATATATATAAGCAAAGGAGAAATATTTGTAAATATTCCTCAATACGGAGTTCAATTTAGTATATTATAAACAGCGTAACAACCGTCAATGCAAAAAAAAAACTTGTAAAAAAAAGAAGTATTAAAATATTACTAGCGTATAAAGTAAGCGTATTTAACCAATCCATTGCACAAAATATTCTTCTGGTTGACCTATATTACAAATATTATTTCTTCCTCAAGATTCAAATCTGATTTACATTTTTTTCATTTTACATACTTAAGTTAATATTTTCTTACATGTATAACAACATAAGTTGATAAAAAAATTACTTAGTTTTTTGTTGGAATTTTATACGTTTTATTTATTCACGCAATTTTAACTTCTTACGAATATTTTTGAAAATCATAAGAAAAACGAGTAAGTCTAATCTCGCGGAAATAACAGTATACCCAATAACTCGAATATGCAGTACTACGTAGTTTGGAAGTGTCGACCAAATGTCTCACTCTACCAACTATTACAAAAGAACACAAGCAACCAGTTTGAGTGCTTGTGTAATAAAAATGATAATATTTTCCTAACTTATTTCTAAATAAATTATTATAAACTAAAAGAAATTTAACTTAAAGTTTTAATAAGTTAAAACTTGTCTATTACGCTAAGATTTTAAGACTTTACAAACGAAATGTTTTTATTCAATGCAAATATAACCTACATTAATTAACAGTTAATAAATTTAAACAAAATTTTAGAAATATTTCTTTACAAATATCTTTATTAAGGAAGTATATTTCTAAAAATTTTTAACAAAATAAATCATAAAAGAAAAATCAAGTGGAATTTAAACATCGCAAAAATAACGTTTATAAAACATAATAAAATTATATTTACTAATAATAATTTTTTGGATCAACTTACTAAGCTTCCCTATTCAGTGAGGACAACACACACACACACACACACACACATACACATACACATACACATAAAACAAGAACATGCGCGTTTATATTTTTGCATATGTACAAGATTGAATTCGTTGTGTGTATAAAAAGTTGCTTGTATATTCTGTTTTTATGTTTTTTTTTATCTTCATAAAACTATATTTTAGAAAGTAAAAGAAAATATAATACAGAATATACATCGCCGTTGTTGAAATATAGTATGAATGTCGTGGATATCGTTACTGGTGATCTCGTGAGTGCGGTTGCGGAGCAAGATAAGAGAAAATACCATTTCTTTCTTCTGAAGCAGAAAAAGTTCTTATCCTTTATCCAAAAGACTTAAGTCTGATCGATTCTACTGACCGTCTCTTTAGTAATACTACCAAACATTTTTTATTTAAAAAAATATAAGAAGCTACAAAAGTATCTCTGGTATATGTTTGCCAAAGAATAAACTCAGGACTTTCAGACTTATTCTGTCAGTTACAAAAAATTTACTTTTTTAATATTTTTATTTAAAAAATCATAAGAACTGAGGATTTTATTTTTTTATATTTTTTTTTTATCTATCTGTTTTTAAATTTATCCTGATAAATAATATAAATATTTTGAGAAGAAATAGACTTAGGAGACGAAATAAATCAGTGAATGTTTACACAAAAATAAGAAATATTTAAAGAAGTAAAATTGTTTTTTTGTCTTCAGTCATTTGACTGGTATGATGCAGCTCTCCAAGATTCCCTATCTAGTGCTAGTCGTTTCATTTCAGTATACCCTCTACATCCTACATCCCTAACAATTTGTTTTACATATTCCAAACGTGGCCTGCCTACACAATTTTTCCCTTCTACCTGTCCTTCCAATATTAAAGCGACTATTCCAGGATGCCTTAATATGTGGCCTATAAGTCTGCCTCTTCTTTTAACTATAGTTTTCCAAATGCTTCTTTCTTCATCTATTTGCCGCAATACCTCTTCATTTGCCACTTTATCCACCCATCTGATTTATAACATTCTCCTATAGCACCACATTTCAAAAGCTTCTAATCTTTTCTTCACAGATACTCCGATTGTCCAAGTTTCACTTCCATATAAAGCGATAATCCAAACATACACTTTCAAAAATCTTTTCCTGACATTTAAATTCATTTTTGATGTAAACAAATTATATTTCTTACTGAAGGCTCGTTTAGCTTGTACTATTCAGCATTTTATATCGCACCTGCTTCGTCCATCTTTAGTAATTCTACTTCCCTAATAACAAAATTCTTCTACCTCCATAATCTTTTCTCCTCCTATTTTCTCATTCACTGGTCCATCTTTGTTATTTCTAGTACATTTCATTACTTTTGTTTACTTCTTGTTTATTTTCATGCGATAGTTCTTGCGTAGGACTTCTAAATCCTTTTTACTCTCGGCTAGAATTACTATATCATCAGCAAATCGTAGCATCTTTATCTTTTCACCTTGTACTGTTACTCCGAATCTACATTGTTCTTTAACATCATTAACTGCTAGTTCCATGTAAATATTAAAAAGTAATGGGGATAGGGAACATCCTTGTCGGACTCCCTTTCTTATTACGGTTTCTTTCTTATGTTCTTCAATTGTTACTGTTGCTGTTTGCTTCCTGTACATGTTAGCAATTGTTATTCTATCTCTGTATTTGAACCCTAATTTTTTTTAAATGCTGAACATTTTATTCCAGTCTACGTTATCGAATGATCTAGATCTATAAAGGCCAAGTATGTTGGTTTGTTTTTCTTTAATTTTCCTTCTACTATTAATCTGAGGCCTAAAATTGCTTCCCTTGTCCCTATACTTTTCCTGAAACCAAATTGATCTTCTCCTAACACTTCTTCCACTCTCCTCTCAATTCTTCTGTATAGAATTCTAGTTAAGATTTTTGATGCATGACTAGTTAAACTAATTGTTCTGTATTCTTCACATTTATCTGCCCCTGCTTTCTTTGGTATCATGACTATAACACTTTTTTTGAAGTCTGTCGGAAATTTCCCTTTTTCATAAATATTACACACCAGTTTGTATAATCTATCAATCGCTTCCTCACCTGCACTGCGCAGTAATTCTACAGGTATTCCGGCTATTCCAGGAGCCTTTCTGCCATTTAAATCTTTTAATGCTCTCTTAAATTCAGATCTCAGTATTGTTTCTCCCATTTCATCCTCCTCAACTTCCTCTTCTTCCTCTATAACACCATTTTCTAATTCATTTCCTCCGTATAACTCTTCAATATATTCCACCCATCTATCGACTTTACCTTTCGTATTATATATCGGTGTACCATCTTTGTTTAACACATTATTAGATTTTAATTTGTGGACCCCAAAATTTTCCTTAACTTTCCTGTATGCTCCGTTTATTTTACCAATGTTCATTTCTCTTTCCACTTCGGCACACTTTTCTTTAATCCACTCTTCTTTCGCCAGTTTGCACTTCCTGTTTATAGCATTTTTTAATTGCCGATAGTTCCTTCTACTTTCTTCATCACTAGCATTCTTATATTTTCTACGTTCATCCATCAGCTGCAATATATCGTCTGAAACCCAAGGTTTTCTACCGGTTCTCTTTATTCCGCCTAAGTTTGCTTCTGCTGATTTAAGAATTTCCTTTTTAACATTCTCCCATTCTTCTTCTACATTTTCTACCTTATCTTTTTTACTCAGACCTCTTGCGATGTCCTCCTCAAAAATCTTCTTTACCTCCTCTTCCTCAAGCTTCTCTGAATTCCACCGATTCATCTGACACCTTTTCTTCAGGTTTTTAAAATATTATATATATATAAAAACTATTTTAGTAGAAGATTTCAAAAGTGAAGTTAAAATACCAATTAGAATAATACTACGAACCATTTAATAAAATGAAATTCTTATTATGTAACTAAAATGGAGTTAGACTTGAAAATGTTAGTTAGACCTGTAACTTGAGTAGACATCTTTTAAACTTCTAAATGAATATGAAACAACATGAATATTAAAAAAAAAAAAATGGGGGAAAAGAAAAGCTAGAAGCATTTGAAATATCAGTTTGAAAGAACTGAAAAAAGACTAAAAGGACAGAGTAAAATGAAGCAATATGCGAATGAGATTGAAACTTAATCAAAACAAAAAGAAAAAAGAGAATAGAAAAACTAAGTGGCTAGGACATATCATTAAAGTTGATTAAAACAGTGTTAGAAGAATAAATAGATGGTGAAAAGAACAATGACAGGAAAAGATTAACAGTGAGATAAAAGTTGTCTAAAAGAAAATGGATTTAACATAAATTCAAAAGTTTAGCTTAGAATAAAGGAGAATAGAGACTAATGTGGTGTAAGAAGATATTTGCCTCAAGGTATCTTGAGGTATACCACGCACAGTTTGTTATATGATGACAAACTGTACGTTACATCTATTCGCTAAAACTTGATAATCGACTTTACGCTTAAAATGTATTATATTATTTCAATAACTCATAGATTTTTGCTTTTCAGCAATTAATTAAGTCCTTATTTTCATTTCTCAAGATACTCCTTATCAATATTTTTAGTAGTTTAGTAACCCTATTTTTTATTTAAATTAAAGTGTTTAACGAAAAGAAATTTTACGAAAAATACGAGATATATCAAATAATCAGAATTATTTGCTATTATTTTTAACATTCAGTTTTTTTTATTTTTGTCTTTTTATGATCTCTCCAGCTATGATTCCATAAAAATATCATCATCATTGAGTTTTACAGAATAAATAAAATAAAACTAACATAAAAAATAAAAAATTATCCTTTCATTTTGAATTTTTTTTTCTTTTCTGTATTTTTTTTAGCGTCAAAACAGTCATACTATATTATAAAACACTTTTCTTTATTTTTTAGCTTTTTTTTAAAGATGCAACTTTTATTATCGCACATATAACTGAAACCTTGTGACACAATTATACTGGGAATGGAAGTAACTATGTTTATTTTGTCTGAATATAGTTTTTCAATACTTGGAAGACAACCGTGTTAAAAGTTTTTGTATTTTTTTCTTTTAAAACACTATTGATAGTAAGGTAATTTCAAAGACTGTTCGTTTCATTCTTTCTCTTTGTATATTCAAGAAAGTTTTCCAGGAAATGTGACAACATGATTTTTAGGTAGGAATAAATTATTAACTACCGTTGATCAATATATGTGTATAAAATTCATTTACTTTTTTTTTACTTCATAACCGATTTACAATATCATACGATTTTTTTTTTAAATACGGAATATATTTAATTTCAATAAAAATACAATTTTTTGTGAACAATTTTGTTTTACCACTCTCATAAGGAAGTATTGCAAAACTATAATTAAAGGTAATTGTTACAAACTATAATATCTGTTTATTTGCATTTATTTATTAATTATAAAACGTATTTGCGTACAGATTAATTGCTTTTAGAACTCAAACTGGCTAGAAATAGAATGTACAGTAACTGTTTGAGGTAAATATAGGAACAGGCACGCTGTATAAATAATAATTGACTCCCTGGTTGCTAATCAGTACCCTGTTCTACCAATGATTATTAATAAATTACGAAATATTTTTGATAGTGAGCATCAATAATATTACTTATATTAGAAATATATTTTTGCAGATGATTCTGAGTTTAATTCTTCATATTAACGGTAAAAAACATTGTGTGATTTTAATTTAATATCTTAATTTTAATACATCAATTTTTTCCCAGCTGGAGAAGGTGATTTATAAAAATCCAAAAGTAGTTTAAAAAAGTACTCAAAAGTAGAATAAAATGTTTTACTTAATTCTTTTCTTGAATAGTTAAATATTCCATTTAATTTTCCTTTTTAGTAGTAGAAATCTACTTAAGAGAGAAATCCTTCTATCCAAAGTTTTCTTAACTTTCCTTTCGAGCCGGAGAAATTATGCAATTCTACCAGCTTTTTGTTTTAGAATTATTAAAATTAAATTTTACCTTATTTAGTTGATCATTTATATTTAACAAATTTCATTAAAAAAATGTCAGTTGATTTTTTTTTTTAATAGTACAGCATTATTATTCAAACTTAATTTTTAATTGTACTAAGTAAAAAATACATGAATCTTGTAATAATGAAAATAGTCACTAAAAAGAAAAGTAAAGTAGTTAACCAACTCTGAATATACGAATAATTTAACGAACTGAGTAACCTTAATTCTTTTAACCACTAATTTTGTACAAGTACTTTAGAGTAGGTAATCTTAAAAAATTTTCATCGTACATATGGAGTACATTTGTACGACATATGTACTTAACATGTATATATGTTCGTTAGTACACTTACACATTAATCAATTTTATTTTATAATTTTTCTCGATTATATTTTGGAAAGTATCCTAAAATAATAATGATTTGCTCACAAAATCAACATGAAAATAAAAAAAATACCTCTGTTAGCACAAAGTGATAAAGAATAAGCGAAACAACACGGACCAGTTCATCCGGTAATACTGAATGCTGTGTAAAGTACGATAATGTGGGTTAGCAATTAAAATTAAAATCATGTCCACTCGAGTTTATTTGCAGAAGAATTTTCAAAAATTAGAATAGTAATTACAAGTTTCATGAATAATTCCATTGAACCAATTAAATGAGTTTAATGACGAATAAAACTACTGTTAAAATTTAAAGTGTCATGAAATGCAGTTTTAATACCGAGTTTATAAATTTTATTGCGTATGACCTATTTTTTTATATGCATTAAAACATGACTGCAAATGCATAAATGTTTATTATCTTAATGAGATTTACGACACCTAAATAGTAATTGATATAGGCAACTTCATGAATATTTTAACGATAAGGTATCTTTACGGTTTGATCAGTTTGGTTTTTAACCAGTTACAGGGAATAATTGGTACCGTTCTTAAATCTTATAATATAAATTTAGTTTTATTTTAAAAACCTATTGCTGCTCCATATTTAAATAAAATTTCATTATCCAATTTTTTTCTAAAAAAAAACAAAATACAATAAATTTTCTTTATAAGTAAATTATTATATACAATTACTGTATTTGTAAACGTTTTTATTTCTAAAAACAATATTCTAAACATGAATTCTATGAAACAGGATAGAAAGTATTTGTATGCAACTTGATACCAACTCTTTTTAAAAGCAAGTTTCATTTCGATGATAAATATTCGATTCGATAATACGAATTTTATCATCAGTCTTCACAAATAATACATGAATATATTATTTTTACTAAAACTTTTAAACCTTAAAATTTAAACTTTTGACTTCAAAACTTTTAAAAATAGATCCGAGAACTGTATCACCATTATTTTCTACGAAATAGGGTGCAATAAACAAAACAAAAAATGAGTAAAAAACTAAAGTTATTTAGCTTTGGCGTAAGATAACTTTGTTAAATTGTCAATAAACAAATAAAACTTAATGGTTAAATTGATAGAGAATTTAAGTGTGAGAAAATTGATGTAAATTATCTTCTAACATCCCACAACAGTAATTTAGTTGTATTTTCATGTGAAACAATAACGAAAAGATTTTACTAATATGTATTTGTCTTTAGGACAAATGTTGTAATGTTTTTATTTAGGACTGTTGTAACATTTAGTTGTGCGCCTACCCTTTTGATTGCAATTGACTGAACAAAAAATGTTCAAAAAGCCCAAAACCCAAAAGCATTTGGTTTTTGGACTTTTTCTTAACTGTAATAATAAGAACTCATTCAGATCTTTTCAACGATCTATCGTAAGTGGTCCTTATTTTCATTGGTTTCAGAGTTATAGCGAAATTAAATTTTAATTAATGATATATTTGAATCTTACAAGAGAAGACACATCGGTTCGAATCAGACTTCATCCTCTTTTTTTTAACTTTTTTCTTTTCAATTTATTTTCATTAACCCTTTTTTTAATTTAAATATATTGATCTGCTAATAATTATTAACCCGTGATTGGAAAAAAAGTTTTACAATAAATAATTATTCAATAATAAAAAAAAAATTTTAAATCAGAAGTTATTAGTGAAATAAAATTTTTTATACTTTTAAAAATGTGTATGTTTAATTTAATAGGCATTACTACATATGCGTATATGTAATAAATTTGGTGATACATCTGATTATTTAATATTAATTGAAAATTATAATTTAGAATTGTATTATTTTTGGATTTTCTAGTTTAATTTCTATTCAATTTTATTTAATTATTCTGGAATTTCTGTTTAATTTTATCTACATTAAAATTAACTACAGAGTGACTGAAAAATAGACCCTCACAAGAACAACATATACACTGAAGCATACACGCCCGCCCGATCTTTAACAAATTTCAAAGAATTGTTATCTTTTATTTATGACAAGCGAGTGTAGATCAGGTACTTTTATTGCTACGGATAATAAATATGTTTAATAAAATGTAATATTTATCTACGTATATGTAGTGTTTGTAGATTAGTTGTAGTTTTTACAACGTTAATCTTTGTTATTCGTGAAGGGATCCTTTACAACCCTTTCGGATTATGTTAATTGTTATCATTACTCCTCTGATACTGTCGGACAATATTTTTCCTAAGTTGTAGTTGATCATCATTTCGTTTATTTGTCTTTTTTTCCAATTATTTGATCGCTTTTTGGTTTGATATAATTCGTCTGATATTAATTTGTGTAACACGTTCTCTAGTTTTCAAATTTTCTCTCTCTTTTTGTATTCATCATTCTCTCTTAATTTTTTTATTATTTCCTTGGTTTTACCGTTTTCTTCCTCTTCATATTCATCTTCTTGTCGTTTTTTTAAGATGTATTTCTTTATGTTATCTTTCTTTTTCCGGTATGATTGTTTCTTTTTCATTTTTGATTACTGACCAAAGAATCCAATAATAAAACCGAATATTTTACACCGTAAGGTCGAAATTAGCATTTATAACCAGTATACAGGAGTTCACTAAACGGAATAGTTTAATTATTATTAACTTTTATTTACACGACACACTAGAAATCTATAATTTTTGTTAATCAGCAACTTGTGAAGATATGAATAATACTTATCTACGAGGGTTATTTTTTTTCAAGGTCCGATCGGTCACGATATTAAAACCACAGTGAAAATAATTTTTTTTTAATTTGTAACAAGTACTTACATATTACGCTATTTCACTACATAATCATAGACATGGGTGAATAAGAATAAGCGGAGAGGAATATTGTCATCAGGCATTGTCTTTCTCTATCAGAATGCTCGGCCGCACACTGCAGCTGTACCAAAGAAGCTCCTGCAGCGTTTTCGTTGGGAAGTGTTTGATCAACCACCATACAGCCCGGACTTGGCTCCATCCGATTTTCACCTCTTTGCTCACATGAAACGCTGGCTAGGAGGACAGCATTTTGGCACAGACATCGAGTTGCAGACCAGCGTAGAAACATGGTTGAAAACACAGGCTGCTCCGTTCTATGACGAGGGTATTGAAAAGTTGGTACCACGATCGACAAATGTCTAAATCGGTGTAGCGACTATGTAGAGAAATAGCCTAACTATGTAAGTACTTGTTACAAATAAAATTTTTTTTATTTTCACTGTGATTTTAATTTCGTGACCGATCGGACCTTGAAAAAAATAATAACCCTCGTATTACGAGTAATAAAGGGACTTTTACTCTATCCTAATATTTCATGTAAGATTGTTGATTAATAATTGTATAAGTATTTGATGTTAATAAAAATTAATATTTCAGCAATTGTATAAATGTCCACTTTATTAAAAAATGGAGAATCGTATCTCACTTTCAAATGAAAAAAAGTTTAAATGAAGTGCAGCAAATTATGTAGTATATATATAATTTAATAGGCGTACAAGAAAATCATGTGGTGTCCACATCAGATTTTTAAATCTACTTTTAAAAAATTATTAACCTGGTTTAAATAAACACAACAGATTAGAATTTATGAACTTTTTAGTATTTATTAGCTTTTTTAATCTGGTTAGATTTTTTTTCTGACTCCACAAGAATATAAAAATTTACTCTACCGTAATTTTTTTGTTTGTATAAACTAATTATTTTTTATCTAATCTTAAAATAATTATACAAAAAGAATTGCTATTTATAATATTTAAAATAATCGTAGTATCTCCCACTTTTTTTTTTGTCTTCAGTCATTTGACTGGTTTGATGCAGCTCTCCAAGATTCCCTATCTAGTGCTAGTAGTTTTTTATTTCAGTATACCCTCTACATCCTACATCCCCAACAATTTGTTTTATATACTCCAAACGTGGCCTGCCTACACAATTTTTCCCTTCTACCTGTCCTTCCAATATTAAAGCGACTATTCCAGGATGCCTTAGTATGTGGCCTATAAGTCTGTCTCTTCTTTTAACTATATTTTTCCAAATGCTTCTTTCTTCATCTATTTGCCGCAATACCTCTTCATTTGTCACTTTATCCACCCATCTGATTTTTAACATTCTCCTATAGCACCACATTTCAAAAGCTTCTAATCTTTTCTTCTCAGATACTCCTATCGTCCAAGTTTCACTTCCATATAAAACGACACTCCAATCATATACTTTCGAAAATCTTTTCCTGACATTTAAATTAATTTTTGATGTAAACAAATTATATTTCTTACTGAAGGCTCGTTTAGCTTGTGCTATTCGGCATTTTATATCGCTACTGCTTCGTCCATCTTTAGTAATTTTACTTCCCAAATAACAAAATTCTTCTACCTCCATAATTTTACTCTCGGCTAGAATTACTATATAATCAGCAAATCGTAGCATCTTTATCTTTTCACCTTGTACTGTTACTCCGAATCTAAATTGTTCTTTAACATCATTAACTGCTAGTTCCATGTAAAGATTAAAAAGTAACGGAGATAGGGAACATCCTTGTCGGACTCCCTTTCTTATTAGGGCTTCTTTCTTATGTTCTTCAATTGTTATTGTTGCTGTTTGGTTCCTGTACATGTTAGCAATTGTTCTTCTATCTCGGTATTTGGACCCTAATTTTTTTTTAAATGCTGAACATTTTATTCCAGTCTACGTTATCGAAAGCCTTTTCTAGGTCTATAAACGCCAAGTATGTTGGTTTGTTTTTCTTTAATCTTCCTTCTACTATTAATCTGAGGCCTAAAATTGCTTCCCTTGTCCCTATACTTTTCCTGAAACCAAATTCGTCTTCTCCTAACACTTCTTCCACTCTCCTCTCAATTCTTCTGTATAAAATTCTAGTTAAGATTTTTGATGCATGAGTAGTTAAACTAATTGTTCTGTATTCTTCACATTTTTCTGCCCCTGCTTTCTTTGGTATCATAACTATAACACTTTTTTTGAAGTCTGATGGAAATTCCCCATTTTCATAAATATTACACACCAGTTTGTATAATCTATCAATCGCTTCCTCACCTGCACTGCGCAGTAATTCTACAGGTATTCCGTCTATTCCAGGAGCCTTTCTGCCATTTAAATCTTTTAATGCTCTCTTAAATTCAGATCTCAGTATTGTTTCTCCCATTTCATCCTCCTCAACTTCCTCTTCTTCCTCTATAACACCATTTTCTAATTCATTTCCTCCGTATAACTCTTCAATATATTCCACCCATCTATCGACTATCTCCCACTATCTCCCAGATTTTTTTAATTTTTCGTTTAAGATTGTATAATCATAAAAACCTTTGAAAGATAATGTTTTCTTTATTTTTTAGTTTCTTCATTATATTTGAAAACTAAGAAGAAAAATTTGTTTAAAAAAATCTAATTAGTTAAATCTTATATCAAAATCAGAATGTATGAATTTTTTACACTTCTTTTTTAATGTATCAACATATCATGTAAATATGTAAATTGTCTGGAAATAAGTACGTTAAGAAGTATTAGGTAGATTTCATAAGAAAGCTACCTATTATAGATACCATGATTCGACTTCCGGAAAATTTCAACATATCTTCGCGTTTCACATCCCCAAGACCCCCAAAACCACCGTCAACTCAAAGTTTATATATACATTTATATATGTATATATGTATATATATATATATATATATATATATATATATATACATAAAATGTATATATATATGTATATATATATATATATATATACATATTTCACTTTCTTGTGGACACGATAACTGCCGTAATTTTGCGCCAGTCACTTTCAAATTGTTCCCTAAAAAAAGTCCCAAAGTCACGGTCGCGTTTGTTAATGGTCAAAAACAGACCATTGGGGGTGGAATTAGGGTGGCTTTTTCGAAAAAAATATTGCTATAACATTTTTATTAAGTAAAATATAGAATTCCTTTAAAGTTTCTACGATTTTTTTTAGATAAGAGTTTAAAATTTATCTATGTAAAGTTTTTTGATATTACCAACCATTGGCCCAGGGGGTAAAAAAATGGGGTTTTGAAGACTAAAAATCATACCTTCCTCAATAGGCACAGTATCGCATCGGTTTAGAGTGGTCGTTAGTCCGCTAAATGTTACCTAAATCCTTTGTCTGAAACAATTTTTGATATGACCAACACTTACGGCGAGGGTTTACCAAAATGTTGCTGGAATTGTAAATTGGGGCTTTTCGTATGCTAAACATGTGAAACTTTTTTCACATGTCAACCATTGTCGTATTAAGTAAATTTGAAGTTTTTCCTAACTTTAAGGTGGAAATCTTTTTTATCCCCCTATTTTGCACTGGTGAAATCTACCTCCGCCTTCCGACGTGCCGAAAGGGATTTTTTTTTTAAAGATACACCAAATAAATATCAATTCATAATTAAAAATTGGAATTTTATATATTTTTCTAACTTTAATTGCCTATCAACACCGAATGATATTATCGAAGAAATAACAGATTTTTATACCTTAATGGATTGGAGCGGAAAATTCGGAGTTTTATAAATTTTTCAATATTTTTCTGTTAAGACTTATAAAAATGGTCATCATTTTGTTTTCTACCTGAGGGTGGAAATACTGTACTTTTCCACTTTTATCATAGCGTAAACCTTTTAATAAAAAATATAAATAATTTTTTGTTCAAATAGCTCTAAATATTGTATCTGAAATGTTTTTAATTGCTTCGTATAGTAATAATGAATTTTTAAAAGAACATTATTTAATTATTTTTCTTTTGAAAAAAAAATTCTAAAAAGATTCGTAATGCTGGTAAATGTTTTCAACTTCATAGTTAAACTTTAATTTCTATGAAAATGCTAGAAAAGTTCAGAGAATTCGAATCTAATTTTTCTCTTTCAAAAAATTAAGTATCGATAAACAAATATAAAATGTGTTCATCCATTTCATTAATTTATTTTAACTACTGGAACATGTATAGATTACTGTATAATAAATAATAACAGTTTTTATTACATATAGTAAAGATTACGTGATATGAATATACATACAACAGCAGTTTTTTATATACTAAATAATAGGACCTCATATCCTGATCGTGTTGGCTTACAAAGGTCACATAATTTGTTCTGAATTAATAATATATAGCTTGCAGTTTAGATCGTATCTCCTACACAGAGTACTCGATATTTTAGTATCTTCTAATCGTTTAGTAAAGATTTAGAAGTGTTCTTAATTACGAATAACCATTTATATGCCATCAAGATCTAAAAATGAGAAATTGGAATCTGTAATTTTTTAAGGTTTTTTTTTAATATAAACGGCAGTACAAATGGCAGATTTTCTTTTAATAGCCTTAACAATTTCCCGTATAATGGAAATCCATATTTATATTTACGTTTCGAAAAGGACATCAAATCGTTTTTACTTTTTCTCTTCATCTCTATAAATAAAATAAAAAATAAACAAGTTCTCCCTGTTCTGTATATAACAGCAAAAAAAGCATAAATTATTAATCCATAAAAAAATATGGAAGTTTATTAAAATTAAAATACGCTTCATAAAATATATAAATAATTAAATTCTAATCGTATATACTGGTATTTTCTGATCAAATACTGGCCAATTATAAGGGTTAGTATTTTTTTTTTTTTTTTAATTCATTTTGCTTTCCTGATTTATTCAATACATATTATATATGTATTATACAATACATATTATATTCATGTACTCCTAAAGTAAAATATAATTTCCATCTATGATGAAATAGTATTATGTTGATCATAAAAGTAAGTTTCTGGGTTTTACTAATCGACATATTCTCTTTGGATGATCGAATTGATTTCATTTGAAACAGAATCAATCCGTATTTTTATTTATAATCAACTTTAATAAACGCTAAGCTTGTCATCATTATTTCATATTTATTACGCTTTCATATATTCCTGTCTTCCTACGTGTATTTCAAAATGAATATCGGGGTATTAAAGTTATATGTTATTTATTAAGTTTTACTTGCATTGATAAACTACACACGAAATTAAAGAATACTCAAACAATTTTTCTATAAGTGTTCAATGTGAACACCAATCGTCACTCGCTACATGAAAATTAATAGCCATGTGGAATTCCAGGTAATGAACGTTCAGATTCCACTGCTAAAGACGCACGCAATCAACCGCCTTTCCCCATTCGTGTTGCTGCTTCTGACTTTATAAATTGTATAAAACAGTCTCTACGAGCAAAGTGGCGAGGGGACTGGATGGCTACCGTTAATAACAAACTCCGGCACATTAGAGATTCTGTGTTGCCGTTGGACTTCTAATGCAGAAAATCTCGTCGTGAGGAAGTAGTCCTCTGTTGATTGCGGTTAGGACATACTAGAGTCACACACGAGTACCTCATGTCAGCAGGACACACACCACTATGCGTAAGATGCGACTGCCGTTTAACTGTGCGCCACATCCTGTTAGATTGCATATGTTATGCGGCCTTACGACGCAAATTTAAATTACCCCGAAACATTTGCCGTATTCTCGGCAATGACAGGCGAATGTAGATCAGGTACTTTTATTCCTACGGATAATAAATATGTTTAATAAAATGTAATATTTATCTACGTATATTTAGTGTTTGTAGATTAGTTGTAGTTTTTACAACGTTAATCTTTGTTATTCGTGAAGGGACCCTTTACAACCCTTTCGGATTATGTTAAATTTTTTATATTTTAGTTTTTCGTTTTAAATAAATTTATTTTGCTGTTAGATTCTGACCGTGTATTAGTTGTAAAATTTACGTGATATTAGTTTTAAGTTTTAATGATATCTTATTTATGATATTAACTGTGTTTTTTTTTTCTTAATATTAGCTTTTAATCTTTTCCCTTGTATGTGATACTAGTTGTAAGTTTTAGTGATATTAGTCTTAAATTTTTTTTAGTTTTTAAGTCTTTAGTTTTTTTTATACTTTCATTTTAATCAAGTTTTAATTTGTTGTTCTTGTTCTTTAAATGTTTAAATGCTTCCCTTCCAAAAAAAAAGGACTCGGCACACACATCCGATAGGAGAGTTCATCCCGTACTTTAATCAGCAAGTCTGGAGTAATTGATGCGACAGCTGCTTCAATCCTGTGTCTCTAGTCAGGTGGTCAGTTGGTAACTGTGACTCCTACACTTGATCCTTTATAAACCCCCAAAGAAAAAAATTGCATGGGATCAGATCGGGCGAACGTAGAGGCCGCGGCATACAAGTCCTGTCATCTGGTCCCCGGTGACCAATCCAGTGGTCGGGAAGAATTTCATTCAACCAGTCACGTACAGCGTAGAGCCAGTGAGAAGGCGCATCATCTTATTCCCAAATAAAGTTCTGTAGTTCGGTATTGCAGGTAAGGAAAGAGCCAATCATTATTTCTCTACAAGTTTTGTTTAAAACTTTTTTCACGTTTATACCCATTAAGAAAATTATTTATGTCAAACATAAGATAATGTGTCTTTTATATTTTACTTTAAAAAAAACTAAAAATATAGTTCTAGGATCTATTTTTTACTTTTTTTATTTTTCAGATCAGATATATATATATATATGAGAGAGAGAAGACAGATTAAAAAAGAAGTTCAAAAAATTTAAAACGTATACCTCTTTGGGAAAATTATCATCAGTATCGTGTACCAAAATATGGTTGAAAGTCACTCATCTGAGAGTTACACAATGAAGAGAAAAAAACATGATTCTGATCCAGAAGTCGATGATGGTTATCGTTTATACCAGCAATTTTTTTTTGTTAGATTGTTGATGGGATGGTTCAGAATGTTTTATCTCTTCGTTGCCGCAAATTTGAAGTTATATTTCTTTTAATGGTGTTTCTATAAAAACTGAGTGTATATTTCGCTTTACTCCTGCCTCGCTGAAATCATCGCCTCAACTCTAATAAGATAAGCTTAATTTAAGAGTTTGGAAAAAAATCGATTTGAAATTGGATTAATTAATAGTGATGCTTCCATTGGATATTACCTGGACTCCAGGTAACATTTTTTACTAAGCATTCTATCTATCAGAACAGAAACTTTTCACTAAAGAAAAGAGTTATTTCCAAAAAATATGTTCAAAATAATACTTTCAAAATAATATATTCAAAATTTCCAATGAATTTTCTGAAAAACTGTGAAAAATATATTATCAAAGAAAGAAAGTGATTTTAATTTTCAGAAAATTAAAATTAAAATGAACGTAGAAAATATAAGAATGCTAGTGATGAAGAAAGCAAAGGGACTATCGGCAATTAAGAAATGCTATAAACAGGAAGTGCAAACTGGCGAAAGAAGAGTGGATTAAAGAAAAGTGTTCAGAAGTGGAAAGAGAAATGAACATTGGTAAAATAGACGGAGCATACAGGAAAGTTAAGGAAAATTTTATGGTCCATAAATTAAAATCTAATAATGTGTTAAACAAAGATGGTACACCGATATATAATACGAAAGGTAAAATCAATAGATGGGTGGAATATATTGAAGAGTTATACGGAGGAAATGAATTAGAAAATGGTGTTATAGAGGAAGAAGAGGAAGTTGAGGAGGATGAAATGGGAGAAACAATACTGAGATCTGAATTTAAGAGAGCATTAAAAGATTTAAAAGATCCATCAGCTGCAATATATCGTCTGAAACCCAAGGTTTTCTACCAGTTCTCTTTATTCCGCCTAAGTTCGCTTCTGCTGATTTAAGAATTTCCTTTTTAACATTCTCCCATTCTACTTCTACATTTTCTACCTTATCTTTTTTACTCAGCCCTCTTGCGATGTCCTCCTCAAAAATCTTCTTTACCTCCTCTTCCTCAAGCTTCTCTAATTCCACCGATTCATCTGACACCTTTTCTTCAGGTTTTTAAACCCCAATCTACATTTCATTATCACCAAATTATGGTCGCTATCAATGTCTGATCCAGGGTAAGTTTTGCAGTCAACGAGTTGATTTCTACATCTTTGCTTAACCATGATATAATCTATCTGATACCTTGCAGTATCGCCTGGCTTTTTCCAAGTGTATATTCTTCTATTATGATTTTTAAATTGGGTGTTGGCAATTACTAAATTATACTTCGTGCAAAACTCTATAAGTCGGTCCCCTCTTTCATTCCTATTGCCCAGCCCGTATTCACCCACTATATTTCCTTCCTTGCCTTTTCCAATGCTTGCATTCCAATCTCCAACTATTATTAAATTTTCATCTCCTTTTACGTGTTTAATTGCTTCATCAATCTCTTCGTATACACACT
This sequence comes from Lycorma delicatula, assembly GCF_047948215.1. Classification (NCBI taxonomy): domain Eukaryota; kingdom Metazoa; phylum Arthropoda; class Insecta; order Hemiptera; family Fulgoridae; genus Lycorma; species Lycorma delicatula. The sequence goes on along the minus strand of NC_134459.1, from coordinate 25,937,550 downwards.
CTACCTCATCATCATCATCATTATCATGGGCGCTTGTAGGCATATAGACTTTAACAATCGTTGTCGGTTTAGGTTTTGATTTTATCCTTATTACAATGATTCTATCGCTATGCGTTTTGAAATACTCTACTGTCTTCCCTATCTTCTTGTTCATTATGAAACCTACTCCTGCCTGCCCATTATTTGAAGCTGGACCTTGGACCGATTTTTTTTTTTTTTTTTTTTTTTTTTTTTTTTTTTTTTTTTTACAAAATAACATGATAATTTTTCTGAATTATTGCAATAGATGTTTCTAAAGTGTTTTGTTTAAATCATTTTATCCGTGAATGTATGTGTGAGCATGTACAATTTATTGAAATTTTGTACATTATACAGAACAGTTTTATTAAAGAATTATTTGCCATAAAAAAAATCGAAGAAAATAGCCCGTTATCTCGATTTACCTTTTATGTTTGATTATCACGCAAAGAACTTCCAAATCGATTTAACAGAATTCAGAATGTTAATCATGATAAGAAAAATCAGTTTAGATTTTTAAGCTATCATAAAATATTTACGGAAACCTGACTCCTTAACGGAAAATTTTTTTTTTTTTGAATTTACCACCTCTGGGAAAGTTCTCGATTATAATTATTGTAACAGAAGTCAGTAACATTTTTTAGGACAGATAACGATTCTTTTAAAGAAATTCTTTTCGATTCTTTTTTTCTTTTAGAAAATTTATTAATTTAGAAAATTTAATTTAATTTAGTAAATATTTATTTCATAACTTTTGTAAACCCCCTCTCCCTTTTCCCCTGTGGATAAAAATAGATATTTTACTTACGTATCTTAATTCTTAGGATATTTTTTACAAAAATATTTTGAGGAAAAAATGAAATAAAATTTAAAGTAATCTTGCATCTACAGTTTTTTTTTAATTTCAGTTGGGTACTCCATCTGATTACGTGAGAAGAAAACATTTACAATAAATTATGTTGTATGATTAGCTAAATGAAATTCAGCATGGAATTTAGGAAAATACAATTTTTAACAACTTTTATATAAAAGTTTTTTAACTTTCCCTTAAGAACGTATAACTTTCCTACAAAATTTTGCAGAGCTTCTCTTACGTTAACCAGATAATCTTTGGGTTATATTTTATCAGTTGTTTTGCGGAGGAAGAGAAAATAAAGGAAATTTAAAAATAGTTATGTAAAATTTCCTGGAATTTGTGTGGAGGTTAATAATGTAATGTAATGTTTGCGTGGAGATAATTTTTGTGTAGGTGTTGAATTCATTGCAGGTAAGCAATGAGTTAAAATAATTATTTAATAACTCAAATGTATAAATAACCTAATTTACTAACGTGTGGTCTCAGACTTATTCCCGAATATAAAAATATGAATAGTTTTTCCTACTTGTTTCTTATCTTCTTTTTATATTAAATAACAAACAATTTTTTTTTTATGGCAATCGAATTTTATTTTAAATCGTATGAAACAGATCGTTGGGTACCTTCCCTTTACAAAAACGAAGTATTGCTTATAATGTAATGTTTAATATGTGCATAAAATATTTAACGGTTATTTCGATGTTGATATTTCGAAGATTGGAATTCGAGTTCCAAATAAAAATGTAAGATGAAGGGACTTTATGAAGATACTGGAGAACTGAGTTCGCTTGAGTATGTGTATAAAATTTTAATAAAGTTTTTAGACTCGGTGAGTATTTTTCGTTATTTTTATGTCTTCTAGATTAGACATTTTTTTTAGATTTCTTTTTGCTATAATAGTTTAAGACTTTCAGTCCTACTACACCTGCTTCTACGTTAGTTAGGTCACTCCGGTTCCCTGTTTAGAGTAGAATTCTTTTACTTGGAGGTCGGGATGGTTATAAGCGGTGATGTGGTGGAAGTCATAAAAAAAATTATTCATCTTATTTATTCTTTTAAATAATATTAGTATTTTATAAGTCAGTTACAGATGTTGATGGCAAAAATTAATTTTTGTAACGAGTAAAAAAAGACTAAGCCTAATCGGTACTTGAACCCAGATACTTCCGATTGAAATATAAAGAAACTCCGGCACGGAGGTCAATTTTTATAAAAATAAAAAATATAAGGTTTATTTTATAAAAATATACAAAGAGTGTAAGAATTACATAAATTTACTCTAAATTTGCTTACATTAAATCGTAGTTGTAAAAACAAATAATACTAGAATGAACAATAAAACAGAATGCAGATTATTTTACTGAACTTTTAACCTAATAATTTTCATTTTATAATAAAAAAATCTGATGTGAACACCACATGACTTCCTATTACCTACACGACATTAAATTGCTATTACCATGACACCTATTAAATTACACATACACATTTTTTAAAAATACATCAAATTTAATTTCATTAATAACTTCTGATATTTTTTCAGTTATTGAATTATTATTTATTGTAAATTTTTTTTTAAAGTCATATGTTAATAATTAATAAAGCAGTATATTTAAATTAAAAAAACAAAAGTTAAAAAAAGGAGATGAAGTCTGATTCAAACCGATGTGCCTTCCCCTTATAAGATCCAAACATTTCATTAATAAAAATTTAATTTGGCTGTAACTCTAGAACCACTGAAAATAAGTACCACTTACGATATATCGTTGAAAAGCTCTCAATGAGGGCTTATTACTGCAGTTAAGAAAAGATCCAAAATCAAAATTTGTTTGGATTTTGGGCTTTTTTGGATACTTTTGGTTCTGTCGATTGCAATCAAAAGGGGAGATGCACAACTAGAAGTTACTGCTGTAACTTCTAGTTGTACAGCAGTTACACTGCACAACTAGAAGTTAAGTATCAATTGTAAATATATTGATAAACAGCTGCGGTATAATTGAAATTATTAGTAGAACGCAAAGATTATGCAGACTTTATTTTTCCAGTCTGTATTCCTACAGATAAGCGAGTAACCTGGTACCCGTTTTCACATACGAACTAATGATATTAGTTTTCTTTTAATATCATTAAAAAACTAATGAAAATGGATATTTCCGTTGAAATCTGAAAATCAACATTTTTCGTGATTACAATACTTCCTTTTACGTAAAAAAAAAACGATTTATATAATTAAATATTCAATGCAGGAGCAACACTTCTTTTTTGGTTAAATTTAGACACATTTACAGTCAACCTATATTTTTATCCACATCATTTTAGCCTTAATTCTAAAATTAAATTATTTTTTAAATATACTCAGTTTATAACTGTACAAAACACTTTCTTTATACCAAGTAAAAATAATTAAATTATGCAAAAGGAAAGCTAATAAATTAGTTGACATCAATTGGACATTTGGCTTAGATTTGATGAAATTATATAATGAATAAAATTAAAAAGAATTTTTAATTAACATTCAATTAAATCTAATTGAAGCTTTACTTAATACAATTATGATGCCTTATGTAAATTCATACTTAACTTGAGAAAATCGGTAATATTAATTCCCTCTCTAAGTCTACAGACGATAATCTGCTTTATCACCATACCGCAGGTCAATTACTAGATCAATTACTCGTCTACCACAACCGTCAGTGTTATTAAATTTACAATTATTTTCTACATATTTCAAATTTTTATTAATGATTGTTTTACAAAGCAGTTTCCACTAGTATATGGAAAACGATTAGAAGTTTATATTAATTAAACTAATAATACAATAATGTGATCATATTTTAGCATATTTTTTATTAGTCTATAATATTTACTAATATTTTAATTTGTATGAAGTAGATATTAAAACAAAATAAATGTTTAATCTAGACATCATAATTTATAACGCTGGCAATGATTAACAATTTATAGTTTTTTCAAACAAAAAAAAACTTACCTCACTGTTGTTAATCTGTTCTGTCATTTACCGGGTGACTCCTCCAGAGATAAAGTTACAAACTATTATCATTTTTATGACTAATTATTTTCTTTAATAAAACTTAAGAATTTTTGATTTTTTATTAGAAATATATAAGAATGACTCAATAAAAATAAATTAAATATGTAGATTAGTTAACTATAATAAGGTAACATTTTTTACTAAGCATTCTATTTATCAGAACAGAAACTTTTCACTAAAGAAAAGAGTTATTTCCAAAAAATATGATCAAAATAATATATTCAAAATTTCCAATGAATTTTCTGAAAAATTGTGAAAAATATTTTATCAAAGAAGGAAAGTGACTTTAATTTTCAGAAAACATTGTAAACAATAATTAATAATTTTTTTTTTTTTAATAAATTTAATCAACCATGTTTTCTAGAAGAAACATTGAAATCGAACAAAATAAATATGTACTGAATCGCTTAAACCTATTTATAGAGAAGTTCAACATTAAAACTGCTACAAAATAAATTACACTTGTTACAAATAAAATTAAAAATATGGTTTACTTACTGATAATTTTCTAACATAAACTAACATTCCAATCCAACGGATCTTACTCCCACTGATAATAATAATAGCATTTATATTAGGCAGTTACTTTTATACAGATTTGAATACTAGATCGTGGATACCGGTATATTTGGTGGTTGGGTTTCAATTAACCACAAATCTCAGGAATGGTCGACTTTTTTTCCTGTTTAGCCTCGGGGAATCACCGTCAAGTATTTCTTCAGAGGGGAGTGTGGATGATATGTATGAATGTAAGTAAAGTTGTAGTCTTGTACCGTCTCAGTTAGACCATTCCTGAGATGTGTGGTTAATTGAAACTTAACCCACCAAAGAACACCGGTATCCACGATCTTGCATTCAAATTACTAGGATATGAACGTTTGGAACTCTCAACTTCAAAATCAGCTGATCTGCGAGGACGCGTTCACCACTAGACCAACCCGGTGGGCAAGGAATGGTTGACCCAGACTGTGCAAGACTACACTTAATTTAAATTCATACATATCATCCTAATTCATCCTCTGAAGTAATACCCTACGGTGGTTCCGGAGGCTAGATAGAAAAGAGAGAGAGTGACAAATTTCTGAATATTTTATTTCTGAATTTGTTACCACCTAAAATCAGGTTGTGGCAAATTCTCGCGGAACGATAGAAGAGATCTTGCTTCTATTTTCCGCTTTTCGCCAATTTTTGTATTTTTCTATAAATGTTTATAAAGATTTCAGATATTTTAATGAAATTTTATATGTGTATGTATATATATATATATATATATATATATATATATATATATATATATATATATACAATATATATATATTGTTCAATATATATATATATATATATATTGAACAATATCTTTTATAGAATAAGTAAGTTTACCTCTATAAGTTTCAAAATGATGGCATTGGAACCATTTAATTAATTATAGCTTCGTAAAAATTATTTTTTTATCGAATGTTTTATTAGCTAAATTTTTAAGCATTTTATTGCTAAAAAAAGATATCTCATTTATTTAAATCAATTGATAAACAGCTGCAGTATAATTGAAATTGTTAGTAGAACGCAAAGATTATGCAGACTTTATTTTTCCAGTCTATATTCCTACAAATAAGCGAGTAACCTGGTACCCGATTTCACATACGAACTAATGATATCAGATTTCTTTTAATATCATTAAACAAATTTTATATTTATGCGCGAAACGCAAAATTTAATTAAAATGTTTCCTTGTAACGGAACTACACCATGGATTATTTATTTTTACATGAGGTATAACAGCTACATTCGGTACCAGCTAGTGAAATGTAGTCAGAACCTCTAGGAATACTCTGTTGAAAACGAATTTTAAAACTACTTACTAAATTCGATAGCTTACATCAATTTCCGAAATTATTTTCTACTTGTACTTTTATACAAAATCAGTCTAATAAATTACGATGTCAATAATATTAAAAACCCAATATTGTTTTTGAAATAAAGGTCTATCGACGGCGAAGTCGAGGAAGTTGTGCTATCTTTTACTGGCTTTTTTATTTTATTATTAATTCTCAGAGTAGTGAATTTTTTAATAACACATTAAAAAATTGTTTAAATCCTGAAATTTCTGCATTTTTATTTAATTTTTATGTGATTAAATAATTTTCATTAACGCCTTTAGAAATTCCATTTATTTTTTATATTTAATATATTCTCACATGTTTAATTCAATGTTGGTTCGTATATTTATATTTTAATTAATAATACGAACTTCAAATACTGCATATTTAAAACTTTTATTATTAATACTGATATCATTAACACTGATTAATAGTTGTTTTTATCAATGTTCTACCTTAGTTTCCTTTGATTTATCCAGGGAAACGTTTAGCATGCACTGATAGTGAAATTTGAATAAAGATTTTTTTTTCTAATTGGACAAAGGGCATACCATCTTATCGTTTATTTGTATCGCTATCGTTCATCCCTGCAGTTAATATATTCCGTATATCCTAACTGGCCCTTTAAACTCATAAAATGCTGAAATTCGATTAAATGTATTTACAAATGCGGTGTATTTGAATAATCGTACTCTAATCATTATCTTAATCATTACGATAATTAATTACTTTAATCATCATTTGATAATCATACTTTTAATTATTTTTACTTTCCCGGTGAATATAGTTTGTTACCACATACATGCCTAATTTAACATCGGCGGACGAACACTCTAGCATCTCATTGTGAGTTGGCACACAGTATACGGACGCTCTGATACAATAACTGATTACTACCGCCGCGCAGATGACCGCACAATTTTCCCACCATAGCAACGCTGCAGTTCCACCATTCTCAGGCTCCAATAAAGGAGCGTGCATGAGAGTGAATTCACAATTCTTCGTCGACCACCACCTGGAGAAGACCAAGAAGAAGAAAAATATGGAAGAAGACAGAATTACCCTAGCTGGCACAACGTGGGACCTTCTGGCGGATGTCAACATCCCCGCCGGAGTAGCAGGCCTGGCGGGCCCGTCGAGGGAGCCGCTGCACGTGGACGCTACCTTTCCGCTCCAGGTTACCGGGCTTCAATCGCTCTAGCCTGCGGACTCGGCAGCAGTAGCCGGCCCAGCGTGGGATCGCTCGGGGAGAACCGCCTTGGCCGCGCCGGCGAAAGACGAACGACGCCGACCCGACACTGCGGGGCATTGGGACCCACCACTGCGACGCTGTAGTGAGAACCCAACTGCCGCTGAGGGAAAGCCCGGTCTGACTTCAATGGACGAGCCGTAACTTCCCGATTTCGCCGGAGACCAGTTTCCGGACCCAACAGCTCTTCTCAAAGCTAACGCAAAAAAGTGCTCTTTTTAGGGCCACCACCAGGTTATGAATTACGAACCGTCGAAGACATTCGACGACAACAGCCCTTCTCAGTGCTACCATAAGGTTAGCAATTACAACGAGCTGCCGAAGCCAATCGACGAAAAAAAGCGCCCTTTTCAGGGCTACCATAAGGTAGCCACGTGCCGTCGAAGCCATTCGGTGACAAGTTAGAATAGCTATATTAAAGCCATCTGATTTTTAGTATTCTCCTACAGCACCACATTTCAAAAGCTTCTAATCTTTTCTTCTCGGATATTCCGATTGTCCAAGTTTCACTTCCATATAAAACGACACTCCAAACATATACTTTCAAAAATCTTTTCCTGACATTTAAATTAATTTTTGATGTAACAAATTATATTTCTTACTGAAGGCTCGTTTCACTTGTGCTATTCGTCATTTTATATCGCTCCTTTTTCACAATCATTGGTCCATCTTTGTTATTTCTACTACATTTCATTACTTTTTTTTTGTACTTGTTTATTTTCATGCGATAGTTCTTGGGTAGGAATTCATCTATGCCATTCATTGTTTCTTCTAAATCCTTTTTACTCTCGGCTAGAATTACTATATCATCAGCAAATCGTAGCATCTTTATCTTTTCACCTTGTACTGTTACTCCGAATCTAAATTGTTCTTTAACATCATTAACTGCTAGTTCCATGTAAATATTAAAAAGTAATGGAGATAGGGAACATCCTTGTCGGACTCCCTTTCTTATTACGGCTTCTTTCTTATGTTCTTCAATTGTTACTGTTGCTGTTTGGTTCGTGTACATGTTAGCAATTGTTATTCTATCTCTGTATTTGAACCCTAATTTTTTTTAAATGCTGAACATTTTATTCCAGTCTACGTTATCGAATGCCTTTTCTAGATCTATAAAGGCCAAGTATGTTGGTTTGTTTTTCTTTAATCTTCCTTCTAATATTAATCTGAGGCCTAAAATTGCTTCCCTTGTCCCTATACTTTTCCTGAAACCAAATTGATCTTCTCCTAACACTTCTTCCACTCTCCTCTCAATTCTTCTGTATAGAATTCTAGTTAAGATTTTTGATGCATGACTAGTTAAACTAATTGTTCTGTATTCTTCACATTTATCTGCCCCTGCTTTCTTTGGTATCATGTCTATAACACTTTTTTTGAAGTCTGACGCAAATTTCCCTTTTTCATAAATATTACACACCAGTTTGTATAATCTATCAATCGCTTCCTCACCTGCACTGCGCAGTAATTCTACAGGTATTCCGTCTATTCCAGGAGCCTTTCTGCCATTTAAATTTTTTAATGCTCTCTTAAATTCAGATCTCAGTATTGTTTCTCCCATTTCATCCTCCTCAACTGCCTCTTCTTCCTCTATAACACCATTTTCTAATTCATTTCCTCCGTATAACTCTTCAATATATTCCACCCATCTATTGACTTTACCTTTCGTATTATATATCGGTGTACCATGTTTGTGTTGCACATTATTAGATTTTAATTTATGTAACCCAAAATTTTCCTTAACTTTCCTGTATGCTCCGTCTATTTTACCAATGTTCATTTCTCTTTCCACTTCTGAACACTTTTCTTTAATCCACTCTTCTTTCGCCAGTTTGCACTTCCTGATTATAGCATTTCTTAATTGCCGATAGTTCCTTTTACTTTCTTCATCACTAGCATTCTTATATTTTCTACGTTCATCCATCAGCTGCAATATATCGTCTGAAACCCAAGGTTTTCTACTAGTTCTCTTTATTCTGCCTAAGTTCGCTTCTGCTGATTTAAGAATTTCCTTTTTAACATTCTCCAATTCTTCTTCTACATTTTCTACCTTATCTTTTTTACTCAGCCCTCTTGCGATGTCCTCCTCAAAAATCTTCTTTACCTCCTCTTCCTCAAGCTTCTCTAAATTCCACCGATTCATCTGACACCTTTTCTTCGGGTTTTTAAACCCCAATCTACATTTCATTATCACCAAATTATGGTCGCTATCAATGGCTGCTCCAGGGTAAGTTTTGCAGTCAACGAGTTGATTTCTAAATCTTTGCTTAATCATGATATAATCTATCTGATACCTTGCAGTATCGCCTGGCTTTTTCCAAGTGTATATTCTTCTATTATGATTTTTAAATTGGGTGTTGACAATTACTAAATTATAAGTCGGCTCCCTCTTTCATTCCTTTTGCCCCGCCCGTATTCACCCACTATATTTCCTTCCTTGCCTTTTCCAATGCTTGCATTCCAATCTCCAACTATTATTAAATTTTCATCTTGTTTTACGTGTTTAATTGCTTCATCAATCTCTTTGTATACCTCATCATCATCATGGGCGCTTGTAGGCATATAGACGTTAACAATCGTTGTCGGTTTAGGTTTTGATTTTATCCTTATTACAATGATTCTATCGCTATGCGTTTTGAAATACTCTACTCTCTTCCCTATCTTCTTGTTCATTATGAAACCTACTCCTGCCTGCCCATTATTTGAAGCTGAGTTAAATATTTTAAAATCACCTGACCAAAAGTCGCCTTCCTCTTCCCACCGAACCTCACTAATCCCTACTACATCCACATTTATCCTATCCATTTCCTTTTTTAAATTTTCTAGCCTACCAACCTTTTTCAAGCTTCTAACATTCCACGCTCCGACTCGTAGAATGTTATTTTTTAATTTTCTGGTGACCCCTTCCTTAGTAGTCCCCACCCGGAGATCCGAACGGGGGACTATTTTACCTCCGGAATATTTTACCAAGGAAGGCGCCTCCATTATTGCTATGTGAAAATGCAGAGAGCCACATTTTCTTGGAAAAAAAAGCAGCTGTAGTTTTCCATTGCTTTCAGCTGCGCAGCACTCAGAGGACTGAGTGATGTTGATACGGCCATTTAAGTCGTCCTGACTCACGCCCCTAACAACTACTGAAAGAGCTGCTGCCCTCTTTCAGGAATCATTCCTTAGTCTGGCTCTCAACAGATACCTCTCCGATATGGTTGCACCTTCGGTCCAGCTACTCTGTATCCCTCAGCACTCAAGCCCCCTCACCAACGACAAGGTCTCATGATTCATAGAGGAGGTTCTTCTTATTAATAAAAAGAAAAAATGGTAACAGAAATTAAAAATGAAATATAACAGATCATATTCGGCTTTCATCCGGATGTCCCGGGTTTTAATCTCGATGAGGCATGGCATGACATTTTTCATACGCTAAAAAATTCCATTTCGATATCCCACAGGACAAGTTTCAAGCTTATGTGGAGATATCATCAGCAAAAATAAAAATTATATCGACTGATTAACATGTTTAAACCAAGTCAGTTTTATCTGTTCATTGTAAGCAATGATCTAAAAACAATGAATTTTTTTACTCATGGAACAAAGAACGATAGGCTCGCTTATAGCAAATAATGTTTGTTCTCTTTCAACGTAATGCAGTCTGAAATCGAAAAGCAGTAGCTTGAACATCAACTCATCCCTTTTTTTACCGCAAAAAAACTGTGAATATAAATGACGGAAAAAGTTTTCTTCTGTTGCTGACATTTAATCCCCAAAACTTCTGTTACCTTTTTTTTTTTTCATTCATCTTTTTTGTTACTTTTATATTATATTGTTCAACTGAAATTGATTCATTTAAATATATTAATATTGTTTTCAATTTTTTAATTAAATATTACTTCCTAATTTACAATAAATATTGTTATTATAAAGTTTTCTTAACGATGTTTGTAAAATAATTTTATTTTTATTATTGCAGTATGGTAAATCATGTGAAATGAATTTTATTTTTAAACAGAATGTTACGATTTACTGTGAGAAATGCTATCTCGTATAAAACAAAGTAATTATAAAATTAACCAAAGTAAAACGGCATACAAAATTATTTGTTTTTTTTTTATTTATAATTTTTTTGGTGTTTTTGCTCAATGGTTAGAAATTAAAAAAATAGCTTTTAGAAATCTTTATTGTTTTTATACATATGACCCTCCTCTATGAATCATGAGACCTTGCCGTTGGTGAGGGGGCTTGAGTGCTCAGGGATACAGAGTAGCTGGACCGAAGGTGCAACCATATCGGAGAGGTATCTGTTGAGAGCCAGACTAAGGAATGATTCCTGAAAGAGGGCAGCAGCTCTTTCAGTAGTTGTTAGGGGCGTGAGTCAGGACGACTTAAACGGCCGTATCAACATCACTCAGTCCTCTGAGTACTGCGCAGCTGAAAGCAATGGAAAACTACAGCTGCTTTTTTTCCAAGAAAATGTGGCTCTCTGCATTTTCACATAACAATAATGGAGGCGCCTTCCTTGGTAAAATATTCCGGAGGTAAAATAGTCCCCCGTTCGGATCTCCGGGTGGGGACTACTAAGGAAGGGGTCACCAGAAAAGTAAAAAATAACATTCTACGAGTCGGAGCGTGGAATGTTAGAAGCTTAAAAAAGGTTGGTAGGCTAGGGAATTTAAAAAGGGAAATGGATAGGGTAAACGTGGATATAGTAGGAATTAGTGAGGTTCGGTGGGAAGAGGAAGGCGACTTTTGGTCGGGTGACTTTAGAGTAATTAACTCAGCGTCAAATAATGGGCAGGCAGGAGTAGGTTTCGTGATGAACAAGAAAATAGGGAGGAGAGTGGAGTATTTCAAGACGCATAGCGATAGAGTCATTGTAATAAGGATAAATTCAAAACCTAAACCGACAACGATTGTTAACGTCTATATGCCTACAATCGCCCATGATGATGATGAGGTAGAATGTGTATACGAAGAGATTGATGAAGCAATTAAACACGTAAAAGGAGATGAAAATTTAATAATAGTTGGAGATTGGAATGCAAGCATTGGAAAAGGCAAGGAAGGAAATATAGTGGGTGAATACGGGCTGGGCAAAAGGAATGAAAGAGGGGACCGACTTATAGAGTTTTGCACGAAGTATAATTTAGTAATTGCCAACACCCAATTTAAAAATCATAATAGAAGAATATACACTTGGAAAAAGCCAGGCGATACTGCAAGGTATCAGATAGATTATATCATGGTTAAGCAAAGATTTAGAAATCAACTCGTGGACTGCAAAACTTACCCTGGAGCAGACATTGATAGCGACCATAATTTGGTGATAATGAAATGTAGATTGGGGTTTAAAAACCTGAAGAAAAGGTGTCAGATGAATCGGTGGAATTTAGAGAAGCTTGAGGAAGAGGAGGTAAAGAAGATTTTTGAGGAGGACATCGCTAGAGGTCTGAGTAAAAAAGGTAAGATAGAAAATGTAGAAGAAGAATGGGAGAATGTTAAAAAGGAAATTCTTAAATCAGCAGAAGCGAACGTAGGCGGAATAAAGAGAACTGGTAGAAAACCTTGGGTTTCAGACGATATATTGCAGCTGATGGATGAACGTAGAAAATATAAGAATGCAGGTGATGAAGAAAGTAAAAGGAACTATCGGCAATTAAGAAATGCTATAAACAGGAAGTGCAAACTGGCGAAAGAAGAGTGGATTAAAGAAAAGTGTTCAGAAGTGGAAAGAGAAATGAACATTGGTAAAATAGACGGAGCATACAGGAAAGTTAAGGAAAATTTTGGGGTACATAAATTAAAATCTAATAATGTGTTAAACAAAGATGGTACACCTATATATAATACGAAAGGTAAAGTCGATAGATGGGTGGAATATATTGAAGAGTTATACGGAGGAAATGAATTAGAAAATGGTTTTATAGAGGAAGAAGAGGAAGTTGAGGAGGATGAAATGGGAGAAACAATACTGAGATCTGAATTTAAGAGAGCATTAAAAGATTTAAATGGTAGAAAGGCTCCTGGAATAGACGGAATAACTGTAGAATTACTGCGCAGTGCAGGGGAGGAGGCGATTGATAGATTATACAAACTGGTGTGTAATATTTATGAAAAAGGGGAATTTCCATCAGACTTCAAAAAAAGTGTTATAGTAATGATACCAAAGAAATCAGGGGCAGATAAATGTGAAGAATACAGAACAATTAGTTTAACTAGTCATGCATCAAAAATCTTAACTAGAATTCTATACAGAAGAATTGAGAGGAGAGTAGAGGAAGTGTTAGGAGAAGATCAATTTGGTTTCAGGAAAAGTATAGGGACAAGGGAAGCAATTTTAGGCCTCAGATTAATAGTAGAAGGAAGATTAAAGAAAAACAAACCAACATACTTGGCATTTATAGACCTAGAAAAGGCATTCGATAACGTAGACTGGAATAAAATGTTCAGCATTTTAAAAAAATTAGGGTTCAAATACAGAGATAGAAGAACAATTGCTAACATGTACAGGAACCAAACAGCAACAGTAGCAATTGAAGAACATAAGAAAGAAGCCATAATAAGAAAGGGAGTCCGACAAGGATGTTCTCTATCGCCGTTACTTTTTAATCTTTACATGGAACTAGCAGTTAATGATGTTAAAGAACAATTTAGATTCGGAGTAACAGTACAAGGTGAAAAGATAAAGATGCTACGATTTGCTGATGATATAGTAATTCTAGCCGAGAATAAAAAGGATTTAGAAGAAACAATGAACGGCATAGATGAAGTCCTACGCAAGAACTATCGCATGAAAATAAACAAGAACAAAACAAAAGTAATGAAATGTAGTAGAAATAACAAAGATGGACCACTGAATGTGAAAATAGGAGGAGAAAAGATTATGGAGGTAGAAGAATTTTGTTATTTGGGAAGTAGAATTACTAAAGACGGACGAAGCAGGAGCGATATAAAATGCCGAATAGCACAAGCTAAACGAGCCTTCAGTAAGAAATATAAGTTGTTTACATCAAAAATTAATTTAAATGTCAGGAAAAGATTTTTGAAAGTGTATGTTTGGAGTGTCGTTTTATATGGAAGTGAAACTTGGACAATCGGAGTATCTGAGAAGAAAAGGTTAGAAGCTTTTGAAATGTGGTGCTATAGGAGAATGTTAAAAATCAGATGGGTGGATAAAGTGACAAATGAGGAGGTATTGCGGCAAATAGATGAAGAAAGAAGCATTTGGAAAAGTATAGTTAAAAGAAGAGACAGACTTATAGGCCACATACTAAGGCATCCTGGAATAGTCGCTTTAATTTTGGAAGGACAGGTAGAAGGGAAAAATTGTGTAGGCAGGCCACGTTTGGAATATGTAAAACAAATTGTTAGGGATGTAGGATGTAGAGGGTATACTGAAATGAAACGACTAGCACTAGATAGGGAATCTTGGAGAGCTGCATCAAACCAGTCAAATGACTGAAGACAAAAAAAAAAAAAAAAAAAAAAAATACATATGACCTCATTTAACATCCAATTTTAATTATATTAAATAATTTAGAAATAGAAAAGTACAGCTGGGTTCAATAAATTTCATGTATAATTGAAATTCAATTACTCGTACCTTAATTTAAAACTATATATTGTAGGAATTGATTTCTCAGTACAATATTAATACAGTAATATCTGGAAAGGGAAATGTGAAATTGAAAACCGAACTCCGGATAAATAAAGTATTCTTTTTACTTTCCAGTAATAATTTATTTTAATAACATAAATTATAAAATAAATTGCTACTTAAAAATTGTTTATGTATATATATATATACATATATATAAAATACAAAAGAATATATTATTAGTGAAATAAAGATATTGTTAAAAAAAGAAGAAATCGTTATCCCGAGTTTTTTGTAACATAGTATTTCTTTGTTTCTGTTTTTAGGCAGATTTCATTAGTAAGCTACCTATTGTAATGGGTACCATGATTCGACTTCTGGAAAATTTCGACGTATCTTTGCGTTTACATCCCCCAAACCCCAAAACCACTGTCACTTAAAAAGTTTACATATACATTTATATCTATATCTATATCTATATATATTTCACTTTCTTCTGGACACGATAACTGCTGTAATTTTGTGCCAATCATTTTCGAATTGATACATGAAATATAACAACACAAAATCTCGATCAAGTTCGTTAATGGTCAAAATCGGACCGTGGGGATGGAAATGGGAGGGTTTTATCAGTAAAATAAAATATCGCTATAACTTTCTTATTAAGTAAAATATCGAATTAGTTTAAAGTTCCTACTGTTCTTTGGATAAGGGCCTAAAACTTATTCAAGTAAATTTGTTTGAACCAACCATTGGCCCAGGGAGTGGAAAAAATGGTGTTTCGAAGACAAAAGAAAATCATACCTCCTTAACAGGCACAGTATGAGATCGGTTTTAAGTGGTTGTTAGTTCTCTAAAACTTTTGTCTGAAGCAATTTTTGATATGACAAACCCTTACGGCAAGGGATGAACAAAAATTTCTGGAATTGTAAGATGGGCTTTGTATGCTAAATATGTGAAACTTTTTTCACATGCAACCATTGTCGTATTGAGTAAATTTGAAGTTTTTCTTAACTTTAAGGTGGAAATTTTTTATCCCCTACTTAGAACCAGTGAAATCTACATCCGCCTTCCGGCGTGCCGAAAGGGATTTTTTATCCCTCGTATAATTTTAACTTTTATCAATAATTATACTAATATTGTTATTTGTAACAACTCTTTTCGCGGTATTAATTAAACGATAGTTAACATATAAGCAAAAATTACGTAAAAATAGTAAAATAATTAAATTTATTACTTATCTTTTACGTATTATTGGTATAGTTTATTATAATTTGAGTCGTCGCATCTATGTCTTTCATTCGGAATATCATGATTTCGAATTCTAGTTGGGATTGCCATTTTTTACATGCAAAACTTCATCACCAATGATATAATTGTCCTTAGACTGTAGTTCCTAAAAAAATCCGACAGTGAAATGCATAACTGGAGCGTCATAGCCTGGAAAGTTATCAATTTATTTTGAAAAATACAATTTCAACATTAAAAATTATAAATCACGAAAAAATTTTATTTTTTTTTTCATTTTGGGGGTTCCCATACTCAAGCGGAAGCAGTCGGGTAAAAGTAATTTTTAAGAAAATTATTTCTAAGTACTGATAAAGGATTTATAAATTATTTTTTTTTAAATGGAACCGATATCAAGACCATGTATTGTGATGCACGAATATATAATTATAAATGATTCCCACTGCCGCTACCTATATTCTAAATTATATATAATGTACATTGGGTCTGTAATTTTTAAGACGAGATATATGAATTTTTGATGATTTTATTAACGGTGCTACATATCTTTTGCAGAAACTCACGTTACTTGCCCTACAGAAGACTATATAATATTATCTAACGTGACGCATACATATAGAATATCAGGATTGCCACTGTTCCTACCTACCCACCGGACGGCGAAAAACATTTTTTATCAATTTTTAGATCGATTTTTTTGTGTATAAAAAATTTCTTATAATTTTTTATTGGAAAAGCGGCTGCGTTGATTGCAACAAGATTTATTGCAATCGGATTAATGGGAATAGAAGCGTGAACAAATATTTTTAAAAAATATACGGGTCGAATATATAACCTCTCTTTTTGAAGTTGGTTAAAAAATAACTTTTTTTAAATTGTTTCAAAGATTCCAAATAAAAAAAAATTGTAATTTTCATAGAAAGGGCTAAAGGTTTTGGGTAATATTTTTTTTAAAAAAATAATAAAAGAGTAAGGGTTATCAAAAAAAATTAAGCTTTTATACTTTTTAAATACAATTAGTAACTTGAGAGATGGATTTAAATTTATTTTATTTTTTTTTTTTTAAATTTAAAAATATATTTTTTGTTACCACAGATCATTGGAGTCAGATGTGCAAAAAATTGTTATATTGATTTTAAGGCATACTGATGTACAAAATATAGACGGAAAGACTATCATTAACTTTTTTCTAAAGCAGTATACGGGTAAACAAAGAAAAGTAGTTAAAGTAATTTTTTGCTGAGGAGGGTGAGATTATTTTTATTTTTTTTTAAATTTGTGATCTTGATAAAAAAACTTATCAACATTTATAAGAAAAATTTTTTTGCTAAAGTGGCCCGGTAAAGAAATTAGATTTTATTTCGGGCAAAACACCTCCCTTTTATTCCATTTTTATGCAAAAATTTAATACGATCTTTCCATCTGAAGATAGTATTTATCTACAAAATTTCAGGAAAATCATTCAATCGGTTAACGGGGTCCATATTCATAAGACCAAATGCTGACCAATTTATATATATACGCGTATATATATATATACATACATAAGTACAAACATCCATCTGATAAAATTAGATTTTTTGGGCTTGGGAGCATTAGAAAAAAACGTTTTCATTACAATTTATTAAAAACTCTTTTTTATTAAAAAAACCTTTTAATATCCTTAGGCAAAAAGCTTAAAAAAAGGCCAGTTATTTTAGATAATTTTTTTTACCGATCTGTATACTTTCCAATTATAGCTACAGCTTCTATAGTAGCATTTATCGCTCGCTTTAGCCGGGAAAGTAAATCTATAAATATTTTCTTTCTGAAAATAATTAATTTTCACTATATAGACAGTTTCGGCCGTAGTGTGATATTACTGAACTGAATATATCTTGTATTTGGTAGGCTTAGCATTTTTCTTAGTGCCATTTGCTTAGTGAAAAAAGGGATTGAAAACTACTTCACTCCTCATATTTTCTTGTAAGTTTGGCGTGAGATGCTGATTATTTTTGAGAATAGCTATATATCGTTTCGAAATTTAATTTTAACAAGTTAGGATTTGCCTACTGTAACCACATTTAACACGTTCGCGCGCGCACACACACACACACACACACACACACACACACACACACACACACACACACACACACACACACATAACTATCTATTAATTGATTTTTTTTCATCGTTTTAAAATGATGTAATTTTAAGTTCTCGGCCTGCGAGAACTGCGTCGGTGAATCGCACACATTACAGTGGAGGAGACGTTAACAACAATTCTGAAAAATAATCAATTATGGGCAGTCGCTGCTGCGGCGTAACTATGGACATCAAATCATTGGGGGTTCATGTGAATTATAGAATATGTAAAGTAATTTTTCAATATTGAAACAACTGAAACTTAGTGATGGTTTGCATTTTATAAATTTCCAAATTTATGAATTTTCCAAAATAAACGTCTATTATTAAATAGTGGTAAAGCTGGTAACTTCATTGAGACTGTTGGATTTCCGATCCTTCGCCAATTTCCAATGTTCCTATCGGTGTGATTGTATAAATTATAAACATCATCAGCTTACATGTTAACTATTTCAAGTATTTTTACGACTTGTCTATGTTCGTATCTTTATTACGGGAACCAATTTTTTTGAAGAATAATTTTTGATGTGTTCATTTGAAAATAGGGAACTCAAGCATTTTATTTTGTTTTTTTACCGCTATTAGTCTTGTATTCACTTTCCTGAACAAAGTATCATTCCTTTTCGTTAGGGTTCGAGTTCCACAACAGTCCACGCACTTGGTTAGAAGTTGGCAAATTGCAAACCATCTTTTTCAGATGACATAATATCTAAAATTGAGAAATCTATACGAGTATAATGACTGATTAATGTTAAATTATTCTATTTAAAGTATTTAATATGTAAAAAAATAAAATAATAAAAAACTCTAATTAAAAACACATAAAAAATTATTATTATTAAATAGTAAATAGTATTACTAATATATATACACACACACAGAGAAAATAAAACACTTCTCAAGACTGTCAGACAAGACGCAAGTTGAACTGAAAGTGCATCCACCGTTTGCGGGACGACTTGACCTATCAAAACGGCTTCCGTTTAAACATCGAAAAGGCGTTTAATATTGAATCCCTCTCATACATCATTCCATGCGCTATAACACATAACCTTCTTGAAGGCAAAATCTCACGAGTGTGGTCGCAGCAAGAGAAGTGAAAAGTAAAGTGGTTTCCCAATCTCTTCTTCGTTGAGCCAAGCATATGGTTCTATATCAGTGTACCAAGCCTACTATTAAAAAAAAGATGAGGTTTAGCCCTAAAACTGAGACTTTTATTCTGTTTACCACAGGAACTTATTTATAATGATCATTACTCTCAGAGAAAGGAACTCTGACATTGTCTCGTATACCTCGGACGAAATACGTGCGTGACAATTATAAGAAAGACTTGATAGTTAATGAGAGGGAGAATTTGATGTGCATATTCCCTTTTTGTGAGAATTATTTTATTATATGGCATGACTGCCGTATAGTACAATAAATAATAAACGAGAACACCATACTTAATGAAAAATAATTTAATGATCGAATAACACATTTAAAAATCTGTAATGTTGTATTTGCACATTTAAGTTAAGGATTTAATTTGTTTTAACTAAAATACATTAAAAAAAATGAATGCTGTTATAAATGAAGAAATTTATCATTGGATAAATTGACCCGTTTAATTTTCAGAGAAAAAGAAAATAAACATTATTTCAATCTCTCTCCTTTTCTTTCTCAGGCATTCTCTCTGTTTCTGTAGTATACCGAGAATTCTAGACTGAAGATTTAAGTAGAACATTAAGGAACAAGTAATATAAAGTTCCATAATTACTTAGAAAATTACTTAATAACTTACTCGGTTATAGCCAAATTTTATGGTTACCGTGTAAATTCAGTTAACTCGACTTTTATTAATTTTAAAGAATTTACTGAAATAAATATCTCATACTTAATAAAATGTTCTAAGATAAATGATGTAATTTTCAGATAAAATCCATGAAAACTGTTGATTTAAAGATATATTAATTATTAATAAGAAAATATCTTGCTAATAGAAGAGAATAAATTAAAGCTTGACTTTGTAACCTTATTCGAATACTATTTTTAAATCTAAAAATGAAAATAATTTATTGTTGATACAGATTTTTAATCATAAACGAAATTTTTCAAATTTTGTATTATAAAAAAGAAGAGAAAAAACAAAAAAATAATATAGATCTCTGTGACGGAGTACTAACTCCGTCACAAGGGACCATCTCAGCCTTTTATCCCGAGGGCCTGGGTTCAAATCCCGACCAGACTTGGTATATTTTATACTCTACAAATTTCAATTCTCATACGGTAAAATGACGAAAGCAGTCGTCATCTCAAAAGTAGTAAAAAATAAATAAATAGATGAATCGGGTTAGATTTTTTCTGTAAATATTCGCATACACTAACTGAAATTTTTGTATAATATTCTTTACTTTCTGAACCGGTTTGATAAATTTATTATTAAAAAAATATTTGTAAAGAGTGAAGAGCCCAGGGAAAGAAGGGGCTAAGTCCACTTTAGTAAATTTTACTGGAAAGCGATTTTAGATTTTAATCTAAGACTTTTAAATCTAAACTCTCCTTCTGCAACTTCATCCATTTCTTGCAACAAATTTGTTGAATTCCTCATTATTTTGGTATCCCATTGACCGTTAAAAGTTGTTTTGAATTTGACAAGTCTTGAATGTACCTTTTCAAAAATAATTTCTCTAATAGGGAACGTAACAAATGGATACTTTTTTGTATAAATTGGTGTTAGAAAAGATAACTTCTGCCGAAAAGTATCTGTACTTTCTTCAACTACTTCAAAAGGAGGCGACTTCGTTCTGGTATTTTTAAAAATTTCAACCCAATCCTTCGGAGTTTCTGTATGTAACTTTTTATTAATAAGACTAAAATTCGTATCTCATTCAAGATAAGAATGCCCTTTTATTGGAAATGTCACTTTAATATAATCTGATCGATATTTAAAATGAATTAAATAATGCAGAAATCGAATGAGTGTGTAATTTTTGTTTTGCCCTGCACAAGATCCCAAAAGATTTGTAATTTTCGTACAGAACATTTAAGAAAAATCATAACAAAATTTGTTTAACATTGAACATACATCTTCACTACCTTTCTTTCCAATGTTTTCAGGATAAACAAAAAAAAAACGCTGTTAGATCCAGACAAGACATGTATGTTAAATGAAAGCACGGTCTTTTGCAGTATACTTTGTTTATCTGGATATTAGGTAATGGTAGATTCTTTGAAAAATCCAAGCAAATTGCTCTCATGTCAGTCCGTTTTCTCCTTTCCATTTTAGCCTTTCTCTTTCTGTTATAAAACATATCTGCTTTTAATTTGTGTCCATCATTTAATGTTTTTTGCCAGTTTACTTTCAATTCTGTTAATATCACTTACATTATTGCATGCCTTGTTCTCTAATTGTAGATATTTTACCTTTGCTACATATTCATTGCAGCTGCTGCAAGTAAGGAACCCATAGCTTATATTAGAATGTTTATTAAATATGTCCCGATATGACTCGTGTGAACAGCATCTACGGGATGAGCTCCTTGAAATAAAGAATGCATTTTTTTACATAAGATCTTCTGAGAGGTAATTTTTTTTTCATTTTTTAAACCATAATGACTATTTTTTCCACGAAAAGAAGCAATGTGCCTTTTAATAATATTTAATTTTTCTTTTCCAAATTTCCACGGTCTGTTTCCATGTTGGCCTCTTTTATCATCAGGACATCTTTTCGTAAATTGGCTACCAAATCGCTATTTTTTTTTTATTAGAAATACCATGAATGGAAATAAAAGCCTTACGGTACACCATAATTTCTTTTACTTCATTATCAATGCTACATCGAACTCTGTTCTTATAAGATGCATTGTTAAATCGTGCCTCTGCTTCGTCCTTCCTTGGCCTTCTTCTTTGTATTGGAAGCACAGTAATCAAACCACATATATAAATATTTTGCTTGTTGACAGATTCTATTAAATAGAAATTTTGTAAAATGTCATTTCTACTTTTTTCCGGTAGAATATCAAAACATTTCATTGAACAATTGCAATCTTTACCCATTACATGTGACATTAGATTAATTTTTTTGTTTACCGCAGACATACGCCCATGCTTCTTTCTTTTTCTTATAGACGAACTCTGTGGACCTTCGCAATCACTCAAACGATCCAAATTTTCATCACCTTCCATTACAACAAACACTACTTTTATCCTCTCAAAAAAATAATAAACAAAATTATTACTTATTAACCAATTAGCACAAACCACTAATAAGTGTTTCTAACTTCAAAACAAAGTAAATTAAAAGTAAAGTAGAGTGACGCATTTTACAGTGGTATGGACTAAACTCTTTCCTTCCCTTTACCAGATGCACTAAGCCCTTTCTTTTTTTTTTTTTTTTTTTTAACTGAATTTTTACGTGCATCGACTGCTAAGGTCATTAGCCCTCGTCACATTCTTTAAAAGAAATTATTATCTCCATCAGGATCGTCATATGTAAGGGTGTAAAGGGCCCTTACATTTTATTTAAAAACACAAACTTCACAATAAACATTAAAACATGAAAGACAAGGACAATCACAAACACTTACGGGGTGTAAAGGGCCCCAATATTAAAATTTGAGATAGGTTCTCAAAAGACCATGAACTTAAAATTAAAATTAAACTAATCAATACCATATCTTTCTTTCTTCTACGAAGTCTCATTTATAGTTTGCTTAAGCACCCTCGGGGCGACCAGAACCGCCGTTGAGCAGTATATCAGTCGTACCAGGGTGCCGTGGCAGTTGAATCCTTCTTATATCAGGCCATGGGCATGCACGGCGTACACCCATAGCCTCGCGCCCTCAATCCACCCTTGAGGGTCCCCCATGCCATCATCGGACACACCCCGACTCACTGCTCTTGAATGCAGGTGAGCCAAAATGGCCTAGGCAAGAGGGATACCTCCCATCACTATACGTCCCACGCTTCGAGACTCCCTTATATGTATATATAAAACTACCGCTTAGAGTATCTCTTACCACAGCTTTAAACTTCCATTTTATAGACTTTTAAGAAGTCCACTGGCGTGTAAAAATGCAACTATATTTTCTTCATTTCCATTATCCAGATCAGCACTAATATTATTTGTAAGACGGAACCTCTTTCTGAGGTCCTCATATATGGTACACTCTTCTATTAGATGCTTGATTGTCAGTGTTTTATTACAAACACCGCACATTGGTCTCACTTCGCCGGTTAACAAATATAAATTTGTTAATCGCGTGTGACCGATTCTAAGTCTGGTCACCGCTACTTGTTCACGGCGAGTCAACTTAAAGTCGCTTTTCCATTTATAAGGAGAAGTTTTAACCGAGTTTAATTTTGTATTTAAACTCCTCCATTCAGCGTTCCACTTGTTTCTTACTATGTTGGTTAGACGGTTTTTAACATCTGCCACTCTTACAGGAAATGCATCCAAGTCATCGCAGACTGTTGCCTTTCTGGCAGCTTCGTCTGCGATTTCATTACCTATAATACCAGCATGCCCTGGAGTCCATACAAATACGCATCGCTGTCCTCGTTGTTTTAGTACGTATAAAATGGACAAGATGTTTGCAATTAGGACATCCTTAATGTTCTTGTTCCGAATTGCGACGAGTGCACTTAATGAATCGGAACATATTAGCACTCTCTCTTCGCAATAGTGTTCAGTGTAGCGAAGAGCTTGCTGAATTGCAGTGAGTTCTGCCGTGTAGACACTGGCCACATCTGGCAGTCTCCAAGAGTGGGCTTCTTCATTTACATATATCGAGCATCCAACACCATGTTCGGTTTTAGAACCGTCAGTATAAATTCTAATATGTTCTTCGTAACTACTGACGGTTGCTAAAAATTCCTGCTGCATGATCACTGCTGGTTTCTTTTTTATTTCTCCTTGAGAGAGATCCAAATTTGTATTTACCGCTGGCAAGAGCCATGGCGGTATTTCTCTCGTAGAAATTGTTAGTGTCTCTGGTATAGCAATTTCATATTTTCTTCTTAATTCGTGGTACCTAATTCCGGTTGGTCTGGAATAGGTAGCACGATGTTCATATACTGCAGCCATAGGATGATTCGTGAACAATTTATTATTTATATGAGCAGGGAAAGCCCATACATTTGCTGCATATCTTAACAAAAGGATCTCTCTTCTATAATGTAGTGGCATTATTCCGGCTTCAGACATTAGACTAGCCGCCGGACTTGTGCGGAAAGCGCCTGTTGCATATCTTATTCCGCTATTATGAACTACGTCTAACTTTCTTAAGTGCGACTTTCTAGCGGATGAATATACGATACATCCGTAGTCTAGTTTAGATTGAACCAATGCTTTATACAATCTCAATAATGTCTCTTTGTCTGAGCCCCAGTTTAAATTCGATAAACATTTTATAATGTTTAGGGCTCTTTTGCATCTATCACTCAAGTCCTGTATATGTAATCCCCATGTAAGGGATTTATCCAATACTAGTCCTAAATATCTTACGCTATCTTTATATTGTATTGGATTATCGTCAATTGTCAACGCAGGACTTTGATGAGGAATTCTCTTCCTACAAAAGTGTACACAGCACGTTTTCTCTGGTGAGAATTGGAATCCGTTATTCCTTGCAACTTCATTCAGAGCATTGATCGCTCGTTGCAATTTGTACCTCACCATAGCAGTCTTGTTGCTGGCATACACAATTGCCAGATCATCAACATAGACGCTTTTGCTGATTTCTACTGGAATGGCTAGTATCAATTTATTAATGGCAATTGTAAACAAGGTACCGCTCAACGGCGAACCCTGCGGTATGCCATTTTCCAAGATTCTTTCACATGAATATTCATTGTTGACGCGTACTTGAAAGGTACGGTCATTCATGTAGTTGCTGAGCAGTATAGGCAGATTGCCACGAATGCCCCATTCATGTATCTGGAGCATTATACCATGACGCCAGGTCATATCGAAAGCCTTCTGAAGATCAAAGAAGACTCCGACACAATGTTTCCTTTTAATAAAGCTGTTATATATAATGTCCTCTAAGCTGATCATTTGATCAGTGGTAGAATGGTATTGCCGAAAACCTGCTTGATACGGTGATATCAGGTTTTCTTTTTCCAAAACCCAGATGAGTCGATTATTAATCATTTTTTCCAGTATTTTTCCCATAGCACACGTCAAAGAAATAGGATGATAGCTATTGGGGTCTGTTAAATTTTTATTTTTCTTTGGTACTGCAACAACATGAGCTTTTTTCCACTGCTGCGGGTACGTTCCATCCCGCCATATTTTATTATAAAGTTCTAATAATCTGCGTTTTGCAGTGGTATTCAAATTTGGTTTCAGGCGCCGATTGAGGGGCGGCAACCTGGTCGCTCCCCAACACGGGGGTCGCACCGGTCACCGCCTGTGGGAGGGAGGACACTCGCCCCCCTGTGTGATTTTTTGTGGCCTCTGAGGCTTAGAGGCCACTTCAGTTACAGGAGGCTTGGGAGCCTCCATAACAGACTCTGTAGGTATCACCTTTTTCTTTTCATCAAGAATCTCGCTGAGACGGACTTGACATTCTGGTTTGGTGTCCGTTTTCTTTTCTGGAGGAGCAACTTTCACTTTTATCGACTTATCTTCAGCAGGCTGTACCACTATCTTTGGCTTAACAAATTCTTTATTGCCAAAAGGTTTCATCTTGTTTTCGATGATCCTCTCAATCATGTTAGCCAAAGTAGGCGCAAGTTTATTTATAATTTGAGCCTCATCTACAGCAATCGGAGCAGGAGCAGGAACAGTAGCCGCAGCCTGAGCATAAGATGTTGCTGCTCTAGGCTTACGGGCGTTAACTATCTTCTTTGCATCGAAGTAGCTGACTTTTTGCAGGGTTTTTACTTCCTGCACAGCTACTTCATCTTTGTAGACAGGACAATTCCTTGATCTACAAGAATGCGCTCCTTTGCAATTAATACATGTAGGAGGTTCTTTACACGGCTCTCCCTCATGCACCTCTTCACCGCACACGCATATTTGCGGTCTTTCGCATCTAAGAGCGGTGTGGCCAAAGCGTTGGCACTTGAAGCACCTCATTGGCTGTGGGACAAATGCCCGCACATCCAAACGGTGAATCCCCGCTCTTATCTTTTCTGGCAAAGTAGGCCGGTTGAAAGTGAGGACATGAGAAGCTGAGGGTAAGACCTCACCGTTCCTTCTCATGTTCAATCGACGGCACTCTATTACTCCTTGTGCTGCCAGTTCCTCTACAATCTCTTGCTCCGAACAATTTAAAAGATCCCGACAGACCACAACACCCCTTGAGGTGTTGAGCGTGCCGTGGGGATCAACACGTGCTAGCTCTCCAATTTTCTTCAGTCCTAGAATCTTCTGAGACTGTATATCATTAACAGTCTCTACATGAAGTCCCGTAAAAGTTTTTCTTATTTCTTTAACAGGGTCTCCAGCACATTTGTTTATTTCTCGAGCGATGAGAAAAGGACTCACCCTCGAGAAATTTCCATCCTCCTTGGTAACAACCAAATATTTAGGTTTTGGTATATTATTGTTCTTGAAAAAAGCTTTTTGTAAGCTTTTTCTAGCCTCAATCTCTATCTTTTTATTTTCCGTACTTTTTCTCCGTTTTGCCTCAGGCGAAACGGCTGGTTCTAAACGAGGGTGTTTACGTGCACCCTCTGCCACGTTTAATTGTTCAACTTGCATGAACAATAAATCCCTTCTGTAGTAAGGCTAGCCGCCGGGGTACACCCCCACTCCAGGGCTACCAACCCTGGAGGTCCGTTCCGGTACTCCGGTGGAACCGGCATATGTCCTGGCAGAGAGCGGATGCGCAGTCTCTGCACTGACTCCAGGCCCTTACACACCGAGGCTTTCAGGGCTCCCATGCTCCGAACAACATGGGCACCTTAACTACATGCTTGCCATCGCGGGCGCCAGCTCTAAGTTTGGTATATGTCCACTTCCTAATCCATAAATTGTTCATATCCTGCAGGTGGCCAAAAAATCCAATCCATGAGGGGACCTGAAGGTGGAAACAGGTCAAAAGAAAAGCATATCCGAGGAATTTACTCGGAGCCCCGTTAGCCAGCTATATGTATTGTACATAATTACGGCTGTTACCGCCCTGGACGTGGAACGTAGATGTTGTGTTCCGGACGTGGGGATTACCTACCTTAGGGCAGCCCTTTCTTTCCATGTATACTGTTTTTTTGTAAATTACATTTATTCTGGACTGAGCCCGTTTTTTTTCCCAAACCAATTATATCATATAGATTACACTCAGTGTTATAGCATTACAGCAGAAATTTAAAAAAAAAATCATTTTTAAAAAAATTGGACTTAGTACCTTCTTTTTCTGTGTCGTTCAAGTATTTTATCTATTTATTTTTTAATTAGTTAATTGTTTTACCTCAAACGAAAAAATAAACATGTATCTATGTATAATTATTTTTAATAAAGCCATTCCTATTCAATAAGATTTGATTCAATTTATTTAATAAATCCCCGAATGAGGCTACTATTGCAAGCTACTAATAAGCCTTTATTGTCTGTCATTAAGCGCACTTAGGTCACCAAATTAAGCTTTATAACAATTGATTGGCTTGACCGAAAAACCTTTTCAAATTTAAAATAATCATGTGTGATAAACATTTTTTTTCTTCGCTTGATTTTTTTTAATTATTATTATTTAATTACCTTCAATAATAATAATATAAACTTTATTTACTAAATAAGATATAATACAGTAAAGAATTACTGTATCTTTTAATTGTTTAACCTTTTTAATTGTTTTAATTCAAATTATTTTTATTTTTTCTTCC
Organism: Lycorma delicatula; assembly: GCF_047948215.1. NCBI lineage: Eukaryota > Metazoa > Arthropoda > Insecta > Hemiptera > Fulgoridae > Lycorma > Lycorma delicatula. The sequence continues at coordinate 25,909,725 of NC_134459.1, read as the reverse complement.
TGTAAAAATGTATTAATTTTTCATTATTCTATTAATACTCGTACACATTCTTCTTTTTCAGATGCTTGGGAGAAGTTTTCAAATTCTTTACTATTTTTTTGTAATTCTCATATTATTTTTAATAAATTGCACTTAATACTGTTATGCTTAACATATTAATTCAACATATTCTTAAGTAATAACCAGTTCATCGACACGGAAATTATTCGAGATCGTTGACAAAAACAAAAATTGAAAGTAGGTCAACAATAGATAGATAAAATAGAAAAGAGTACAGAAAAAACAGAATTAATGCATTAGATACTACAATTACATTCTGACGTCAACACGTTTCCATTCTTCGTTTCACTCTTTGCATAATTAACCCAACTAAACTAATTTTCCCCATTTAAATATTTTGTAATATCATTTTAAAATGATACAGATCTATTGAAACATCTCTCTTTAATTTTTTTTTTTTTTTAAAGGGAAAAGAGCACTTTATAACATTTTTTACAAAATAATAAAATCACAAGACAGATGAAGCAATGCGGGTCCTTTAGCGTATTTAGCAGCAGGCGGGCACACAAAATACCAGTCGTCATTATAATACTAATTTAAGTGGGCCATTGAACTCGTCATTTTTAATTCAACATAATAACTGAATTTAGCAGCCTAAAAATCTGTAATATTTATGTTTTTTTTAACTTAGGTCGCCATATTGAATTCGCCATTACTGGTTTTTTATTTTGGACATTATAATCGTATATATTGGTATAAAACTTTAAAGACTTCTGCATAATCATTTTGGAGTCAAAATGAGTTGAAAGTTATAAAATAACATTCTTTCATAACTGTTTTCGAAAAAATGTTTTTTGGGTCGTAAAATTATTGAAAGAGAAGTTTTTGAAAGATAAGATCTCACTGAACCAATTATATTTTAAGTAATTTAAATGAAGGAACTATTTTTTTTTTTTCGTTTAGGCCATCTGTCGATTACATTAGGTTAATTTGTACCAGCATTTTTTCATATTTTAAGTCATAATTTAACTTAAATTATTTCTCCTTTCTTCGGTTCACTTTTTTTTAAGACCGTTTTCTTTTCCTATTTGTTGAAACTCAATATTATAAATGAACATCTAAAAGAGAACCGCTGTGTAAAATATCTTTTTCTGTTACTCCGACTTCTTGGAGATCCTTTTTAATTGTTTTAATTCAAATTATTTTTATTTTTTCTTCCTGTAAAAATGTATTAATTTTTCATTATTCTATTAATACTCGTACACATTCTTCTTTTTCAGATGCTTGGGAGAAGTTTTCAAATTCTTTACTATTTTTTTTGTAATTCTCATATTGTTTTTAATATTTCGGGTCACATAAATCTTTCTAGGATTGTTTTTTTTTTTGAGATTTTTTCTAGTTCACATTTAAAGTTTAAAATTAAACATTCTGCTGCATATTTAAATTTCTGTTCTTAACTATAGTGTCTGATTTTAGTAATGATAGAGAGGGGGACTTTTATTGTAAAAATTATGTCTTTAGTCTATAAGAATTTTCCATTTAATTATCTCACATTATATAATTTGTCTTGAAATTATTTTTGAAGAACAGCAAAACAAGTTTTTCAAGTTATAATTAGAGTTGTAAGCTCACTAAAGTTGTGAATCATTTCTTAATAAATAAATCGTAAAATTATATCTTATATCGTAAATTATAACTCCGAAAACTCTGTATAAAAACTCCGAAAACTGTTTGGAAGATGACTTGATAAGCGTAAAAAAAAATCTGCTAGAAGGATCTTAAATTTTATTGAATATTTTAAAAGTCGAACGTTAAATTTTAAAGTTAGCAGAAATGTAACTGATATTATTTAATCCTTCTTCGATAAAAAATAATTTTACGAATAATTACTATAAAGTCTGTTGGGATCCAAAATAAATTCTGTGCAACAAATTAGAATGGTAGAATTGAATAAAGATAATATATATTCCTGTTCAGAACGCATCGATGAAATATGGTCTATGATATCCTGAAGTATCTATCTACCAGATAGGCCAATTTAAATGGTACATCGAAACTAAATTAGTTCTTCAGTTATACAACACCTTGATACAGTGCCGTAATAATTATTGTATACGTATTTGTGAAAGTAATTCTATGTACATGAATGATATGTTTATCCACCAAAATTAATATTTATCATACAAAAAATACCTCTACAATTTATTTTAAAACTAAGTGTTTTTTTCTTTGTACACTGTCATACACTGTTGGAATACTTTATTCCATTAAACCCACTTAACATTGAATTATGTCGTTGACAGTAATAAAAGAAATTAAGATGTACCTCAGAGATTTCTGGATTAAGGATAATTAAAAACTATGTTTTACTTTATAAAACACAATTATAAAGGCAAATCATTTTTTATCTCATTTCCTCTTCGAATTCGGCAGTTAAACTTATAAAAAAATTCAGACTTTAAGAAACTGATTTAAAAGAAGAACTGAAAACTTTTAACCGTCAGCGTACGAAAATTTAACGGAAATTTTTCTAAATTTTGCATTTATATAATTTTAAGATGTTTTCTGTACTGAGGTTTCTCTCTTTCGTAAATGTGTAAATTTTTACACGTTTAGTAAGTACATGTAGTAATGGTAAATTTAATAATTTATTGTACAGTTTTTATTTTTTTTAGCGATTTATTGTACGAGTATATTTTTGTCATAAGTTGAAGAAGTTACGTCTTTTTTATTACAATTAGTGAATCAAAATAAAAACGTGAATCGGAAATTTTATTTAATCTTCCTTCATTAATAATCAAAACAATTTCGGTAATTAATTATAGCTTATATTAGAAAACAATAAAGTTCTAACTTATTATAAATATAAATTAAACACATTAGTTTTATTAATATTTATTTTACAATAAATAAATCATCAAAAACAGTGGTCTTAGTGTTTGTAGATGATTACAAACTTATAACTGCACAACTTATTACGAACTTATTATAATTGCATAGCTTAATGAATAATAAAATTTTAAGGTTTTTACTTTCCCGTCTAGCACTATAGCAAAGCTATAGCTTTAGAAGGGAAAGTATTGTAATCGGTCTAATTTGGGCAAATACGATTTTCACCGGATCTTGACATTTTGACACCTAAGGAACCCAAAAAACCGGATGAAAAGTTTCCGGATGTTCGCATGAACATATGTGTTTTCAGTCTTGTACTTCTTATATTTCTAGAACTACTGGACCGATTTTGACCAAAGTTAGTCAGATTATTTCTATACATGGGACATTGGAACCATTAAATTTTCAACTCAAAAGGTCAAGGGGGTGAGGCTGAGATGAGGCTGTACAGCAAGGTATTTCGAAATTTCACCTAATTAAAAATCTTATTTTTCTTAGATACATCTGTTAACAATTAAAAAATAATATCTGCAAACAAAATATTTACAAAATCGCACCTTCACCCCAAAGAATGATCTAAATAAACCTAGCGGCTAAGTGGGTATACTGCTTCAATAGTACCTCCTCTCACCACAAGGACCGCTCTAGTGTAGCAATGACGTACATATGTAGTAGTCGACTGCTATGTTGTGACGTCACAGGTAAGCGGTAGAATAAATAAATAAATAATATTTAAAGTGTAAAAAAGTATTTAAAGTGGCCGCTAGTACCGCCACACCTGCGCGCGCGCTTTAGTTAGAATCATTGAATTAAATAAACAAAAAAAATTATATTTAAAATATGATAAATATTTTTAATTAAGTTGCGTGTGTATGTATGTATGTGTACATCAGAAAAAAGCCGCGTGACGGGAAAGTCCTACAACTGTGTTGCCAGCTTTTATTGTTCTTACAAATTATCGTTGTCAGAATATTGTCTATAATAATAATAATTTTATAATAATAAAAAAATAAATAAATGTATCATAAATTTTAGTAGTGTAAAAATGCCGGTTCTGGGACAAGCGTCATCAATGACGTCATCAAAAAAAATCAATGACGTCATCACCCCGCCCCCCGCCCCCTCTGACGTCATTAAAAAAAAAAAAAAAAAATTGACCTTTGACCCGAAAAAAAAAAAAAATTGACCTTTGACCCGAAAAAAAAAAAAAAAAAAAAAAAAATGTGCTTACTTCGGCATAAAAAAATGTACACGTGCTTGCTGACTTTGCATTAACCTTGTTTACTAGTTTGAAAGTCAACCGATAATGCATTTGCGTCAATTGGTGATAGCATTGTTATTTTCAAAGTTATCTCAATGATAATGATAGCCGATACATATAAATACCCGCCAAAAATTTAACGGATTCATACTACGTTTTGCTGTTACTGTTACGTTTTGCTGCTACTATTATATTATCATCTTTATCATCTTTATTTAAAGAGGTAAGTGAAATAATATTTAAATGTAAAATTATTCGCTTAAATATAATTCTATTTCATATTTATTTAATAATTATTTTTCCAGCCAATATTTAAATGTAAAATAATTCTGTTCCAGTTTATGTATTTAAAATCAATTCTTGTACATCTAGTTCATAAAATTAAAATAAATAGTAATGCAACTGTTTTCTTTGCAGATTAATTAAAATTAAATAATTCAAAACATATTGGTGCTAAGATTGGAAAACTGGCGTTTTGTATTGGATTATATCAATATTTTCGTCACCTTTATAAAACAGTAAGTTTTTTCTTAGAAGTAATATATTATTACATATTTTTTTATTATTTTTCTTATAAGTTATATATTATTACATATTTTTCGTTATTTTTGTTAGAGTACAATGAAAATATTTCTTTGTAGATGTCCGAAGAAATGTTTCCAGTAAATGATGCGCAATTAGAACAGGTTGTTTATGATGTTTTACAAGAAGATGATGAATTAGAGGGAACTCCTAATCAGCGGCTGCAGTTATTAATACCGCGAAGGTTGGTGTATGGGGAAGTCGACGACCAACAACATCATCCTTTATTAGATGACGGCAACGATAACCTCATAGCAGAGGCTGCTGCTGATGTTGAAAATAATGAAAGTGAAGAAAGCACAGTAGTAACAACATCATTCATCCTCGAAAACCGTGTTAGATTTACAAAGGCAAATATTATTTTTTTATTTGATAAAAAGAAATATATTTTTAGTTTTACAGAGAAACTAATAGGTCTTTCTTTCAATTTCAGTTTCATAATGAACAAGAGGCTTATTTTGGACTTAGGCGTTGTCTAAATGCAAAAGAAGAAGGAGAATATAAAATGAAAATAAATATTGAAAATATACCGATGAAAGAGGTAATCAACTGTGGAGTAATGATTTGTTCAACAAAAAATTCTTTATTAATAAAAGGTGGAGGATTTATGCACAAAATAAAAAATGGTTCTGTTCTACATAAAATGTTAAATAAAGGTTTTGCAAAATCGCAAAGGAAACCTGATAAAAATAGTTTTCCTATTAGACTTAGTGAAACAATTGCTTTAAACGATCGAGAAGCAATAACATGCCAATTTTGTAAAATAAATGTAATTAAATTTATTACTATTCCATGTGCACATCCAATATGTTTTAGATGTAAGTTATTATATTTTAAAAAAGTACCTGTCGAATGTAATTTATGTAATACTTTAATTATAGCATTGAATAAATGTTTCTAAGCTTAATTTAAATTGATTTATTATATTTTCCTTTTTGCAGTCGAATGAATCAGCGATTATAGAAGAAGGAGAATATATTATTTATCCATTTTCCAATAATATATCTAATATATTATTATGTATTGTGAAACATGAAGAAAATGAATTTGACGAAACCCAGGAGGGGGATATTGAAATAAATTCTTTATCAGAAGATGAGATAAAAGAAAAATATATTTGTCAAATTTGCTTTAGTAATTTAATAAAAGTAACTTTTGTTTTGTGTGGTCATTCCGTCTGCAAATTATGTAATGATCGTCTCGAAAGTAAACCTATAGTCGATGAAAAAAAATGTCCTTTCTGTAGAAGCCCAATACAATTAGTAATTGAAACAAAAGGTGGAAAAATAGTTTAAATAAAAAATTGAAATGACTGAAGCTATTACATGCTAGTTTTGTTTTAGTATTAAATAATTGTTTTTAATTCTTATGTTAGTTTAAGTAACACTTTAATTTTAGTATTTAATAAATGTCTTTAACGTTATAGTATATTATATTTCCTTTTTGCAACCAAATGAATCAGTTGTTGTAGAAGAAGTAATCAACAGTCATAGAAGAAGAATATAATTATTCATTCGTGAAAAAGGTATGTTAATAATTTATTGAAAGGAATTTTTTAATTTTTTGTTCCTAATATTTTCTGTTTCTAATATTTTTTTGTTTCTGTTTAAGATTGATGTCGCAGTTGCAAAAAGAGATTCTTAAGAGCTACTGTGAGAGGCTGAACATATTTAAAAAAGAACTAGAAGAAATTGAATTTGATATAAGACTATATGCTGTCAAAAGTGGAATCAGAAAAATAAATCTAGGAGATGTTTGTCCCGTTTGCGGCGCTCAGCAAAAGGATAAACACACTCCCATTCAGAATTATTAAAGAATGTGGATTAAATCGCTTCGATAATGATGGAATCGTTTCATGTAAGGAATGTAATTGGACTATAACCTCTGAAACTAATTTATTTCATTGCGGAATTGCACATAAAACATATGATGAAACTTGTAGTGTTGCTGAAGAATTATTCAATTGTTGTTTATTTTTTAAAGATAGCATAGTTTGTATTGACCTGATGATGAGTACTTTTAGTAATTGGCCAAGGCTTTTTCCAAAGGTTGAATTATTGTTGGAAGCAGGATTTTATTTCACCGGCGTGATGGATTCTGTGGCATGTATCGAATGTGGTCTTGAAATTTTTGAGTGGTTGGATAATGATAACCCGTTTAAGGAGCATCAAAAAGTTTCATATAATTGCAAAATGGTGAAAAATAAAATGAAAGGTGTGTTGTATTTTAGTAAACATTTTTATAAGTTTATCAGTAATATATAAGTATTTGTATAATTATTTTCTATTTGTTTGTTCTAGGTTAATTGCTGACGGAGTGTTGTGGAGAAATAATGGGTTCGTCTTCATCTGAAGAATATTTATCAATGATGGGAGAGAGTTCTTCCGACGAGACAGCTTGCGAATCTGAATCTGATATCACAAGCGATTCATGGATAATAGGATTTGTACCGGGAGGTCGAATAAAATCGATAAATCATTTAATAAATATTTTGAAGAAAACTTTCCCTTTATCAAGATTAGAAGTAATAAAGAAAGGAAAATATTTCGGTAATAAAACAGAAGTAGTAAAAATGAAAATACCGACAGTTATTGAATATGAATTTTTGCGAAACAAATTAATTGAGTGGGAATTTTATCTCGTTTATTATTTGTAAAATAATATGTTATCAAAACCAATGAATAAATAGATTTATAAATTGAAAAGAATTTTATTATTTTATCCTTATTTTTCACCTTAAATATATAAGTTAAAAACATCCAATTTAAATTTAGTTTATAATAAAATGATGAGTGTTAAACAAGGGATAGCAAGAGAGCTTCACAAGCAAGCTCGCAGAAATTTTTTGACAAGGTCTGTTGAACTTAAGGGTATAGACGATTTGTACCAAGCAGACTTAGTAGAGATGATACAATACTCAAGATTTAATAGGGGATATAAATATATTCTCACAATTATAAATTGTTTTTCAAAATTTGCTTTTGCTTTTCCATTGAAGAGTAAAAACGCAGATGAAGTTGTAATGGTCCTTAAACCCATATTTCATAAACATAAAATGAAGCATTTTCAAACCGATGATGGAAAAGAATGGTTTAATTCAAAATTGAGATCGTTATTACTAAAATTCAATATAAATCATTATTCAACTTTTTCCGATAAAAAGGCATCAATAGTGGAGCGGTTCAATAGAACTCTCAAGACTAATATGTGGCGTAAATTTACCGAACAGGGTGATTACCGATGGGTAAGTATATTGGATGAAATAATTGAAAAATATAACAATAGGGTGCATAGAACTACTGGTTTTAAACCTAAAGATGTTTCTTATAAAAACGAACGCGAAGTGTTGTTAAATATATTAAAGGTTGCAAAAAAACGTCATCAGCATACGACCACGATTAAATTTAATGTTGGTGATCAGGTAAGGATAAGTAAGTATAAAAAGATATTTGCGAAAGGATATCTTCCGAATTGGACTAATGAAGTTTTTACAATTTTCAAGATAAAACAAACACAACCTATAACGTACATTCTTAAAGATGGGAAAGGGGAAGTGTTAAAAGGAAGTTTCTATACGGAAGAACTTAGTAAAACCAAGTACGGCAACGTTTATTTGGTTGAAAAAGTATTAAAAAAACGCGGTGATAAATTATTAGTTCGCTGGTTGGGATTTGATAAGAAGGAGGACTCGTGGATAGATAAAAAGGATTTAATAAAATAAATTACACTTATGTAATTTATTCAGTAGCAGAGATGGATGCTGAAGAACAAGATCGGAAGCTAACAGTAATTAATTTTGACCGTTTAATAGGTGAGGTATCTGATTTAAATTCTATAAAAAGACATAGTCCTCTTCTTCCAGATAATATCAGATGCTTGGTTGTAGGTCCTTCAAATTCTGGTAAGACGAATGCAGTTTTCAATCTTTTATTTGACCCTAGCGGGTTAAGGTTCAGTAACATATATGTTTTTTCTAAATCATTGTACCAGCCTAAATACTTATTTTTAAAAAGTTTGTTGACTGATGTTGAAGGGATAGGTTACTATCCTTATAGTGATAACGATGTTATTGTGGCACCGGAAGAAACGGAACCGAATTCTATAATGATATTCGATGATGTAATATGCGAAAAACAAAATAACATAACAAAATATTTTACTATGGGACGGCATAATAACATTGATGTGTTTTATATGAGTCAAACATATAGTAAAATTCCTAAACAATTGGTCCGAGACAATGCGAATTTTCTCATGGTGTTTCGACAGGATGAAAGAAACCTGAGACATATATATCATGATCATGTTACACCGGATATATCATTTGAAAAGTTTAAAGAAATATGTAATGAGGCTTGGAACCGGATAAAAAATGGATTTTTAGTAATTGATAAGGAGAGAGATTTTGATAAAGGACGGTACAGATTTAATTTTGACATCTTTATCGGAAAGCCTGAAAAAAGCATACAAAAACGCGAAAGAGAGCTTGAAAAGAGCCTGAAAAAGCCTAAAAAAGCCTAAAAAAGCCTACAGGCTAGCGTGCACGCTTATGAAAAAGCCTAAAAAAGCCTACAGGCTAACGTGCGCGCTTATGAAAAAGCCTAAAAAAGCCTACAGGCTAACGTGCGCGCTTATGAAAAAGCCTAAAAAAGCCTACAGGCTAACGTGCGCGCTTATGAAAAAGCCTAAAAAAGCCTACAGGCTAACGTGCGCGCTTATGAAAAAGCCTAAAAAAGCCTACAGGCTAACGTGCGCGCTTATGAAAAAGCCTAAAAAAGCCTACAGGCTAACGTGCGCGCTTATGAATCAACTTTAAATACTTCAACATACTTAAAGAAAGATAGTGAGTGCATGCAGTCAGATTAAACATAAATGTCTACTATGGAGGATCGTGAGCGTGTCACCGCGGAGATCGCGGAGATCCGCAGGAGTATTAAAAGAAAACATGGCGAATTGGTAAGAGGAAGATTCGAGTCCGATTTAAGACTTCAACAAGATTTCAAACCGCTTACTGAACCTCTGATTAAGATAGCAGAACAGTTCGGTTCTGAAGAGAGAGAAATGGGAAAACGGATAAAAAAAGAAATAGATTCAAAAGAACGTTCACTACCGAAAATCTCAGCTGAAGAGTTGCGTGAAAAAGAGGAGCGAGATTACCGAGATTTTGAAAAGAGGTTTGATATGGGTTCTATATTCGATCAATTAACTGAAGAAGATAGGATGAAACATAGTAAACGTTCTTTAGCAAATGATGAACCAGAATCTGAAATAAAAAGGTCGACTGCAAAATTACATAATAAGATGGATACTTCTAGTCCATTTCCTTTTCAGCTAGCTCAACCATCTGATAGGGTAGATGATGAAATGACCGGTATGAGACGTCGACAAAAGGCTAAAAGATTTCTTTCTTATTCGGCTCACCATCGAGCTGAAAAAGCCGAAGAAACCGAACAGTCACCTAGGATCGAACAAGAAGAGACTTATGAATCTCAACCCAGCATAGTACAAATGTTGAATACACCCGAAGGGAAAATGCAAATGAGCATGTCTCTCAAGACAAGCATGCGAGAAGGGTTAGCGCAGGAATTTATGCTTGACGCCATCAGAGATGTAGAAAACAACATGGATAACGTTTACGGTGTTCATTTTGAAGGAAACGAACTGAAGATTGGAGATTCATTAATCGATTTCGATAAGGAAAGTAACATCCTGATAAGAGAAGTGAAGTATCCTGCAAGCCGAGGTTTGTTCGAATTACTTTTCTGGAAAAAACCGAAGTTATTCACTGAAGAAGATTTGGAAGAATATAGGAAAATTTTAATCGCAACAAATGCGCACAGAAGAAATAATTCCGCTCTGGAACGGGTAAAGACTAATTCGGGATTTAAGTATGTGGAAGTAATAAGCAAGCTTTTTCCACCGTTCACCTCGAAAAAACGAGGTGAAGGTTTAGTACCATCTGCAATGACTTTGAATGAAAACCATAAAGTCGATTACGTTTATTTTGATGATCCTAACGAAATCTGTGAGAGGCTAAAACTATTGATCGCGTCAAAAAAGGCAGGTAATACCGCACATGATAATGAAATTGTATCGATAGTCGAGGAATTAAAAGAACGAGGACTAATAAAAGGAGAAGGCGCACTGTAAGCAAGTCATTTGAGATCATGCCAGTCAACAGGTTAGGACAGACAGAATTTGGTTCAAGAATCCCGTTTGGGATTACTGAAGAGGGTGATATCGACGCCCGCGAAAAAAAGATTTGCAATCTAGCATCAGCGGAATATTATGATGATGCTGTTAACATGGACGATTGCATATATTTAATCGAGCAATATGCCTCTGATCACGATTTTTTAGCGTGTGAAGAACAAACACATTTTAAAGTGGTAGATTTCAAAGGAGCTCGTGCCAAAAACGCCGCTCATCCAGATGATGAAAACGATTTGGTGACCATGAGATATGTACGGTTCCTTATTCAACAGAAATTCGATGAGATCATCGCTAAAATAGAAAATATGATAGGAAAAGAAATAGAAAATCCTTTAAGAAGTAAAAATACTAATGACCCCATTGTTCGTCAGCGATTAGAGGAAAGTATTTCTCGATTGAAAAGCGAGGTTCAGAAAGATGCGGTAACTCAAACTGAAAAAGAATCTGATTTAAATACGGATGCATTGACCGAAGACTTTTAGTTGGGGATAAAATGAAGAGCACGAACAAGTGTAACGTTAGTTGTAAAACAGGAAACGGATTGATAAGTTCGATCGAAAGTCTACCGGGTAAAACTTTCGGTATTGCACGTAACGTAGTAGGAACAGTTCTCAATCGGGCTGTAGATCTTCTTCCTTTCGAGGCTCACATACCCGGTTACCAATATTGCGGACCCGGAACAAAACTAAAACAAAGATTGGAAAGAGGCGATCTTGGTATAAATCCACTCGATAAAGCTTGTAAGGCGCATGATATAGCGTATAGTATCTACAACGATTCTCGGCGAAGAGCACAAGCTGATAAAGAGTTAGCGGAAAGAGCTTGGCAAAGGGTATCCGCGCCCGATTCCAGCATTGCAGAGAAGGCTGCTGCGTGGGCTGTAACAAACGCTATGAAAATAAAGAGTAAATTCGGCGGAAGATTGAAGAAAGCTTCAGTCAGAGGTGTGCGAAAAAAAACTATAAGAAAAAAGGGGAAAGGTGCTTATCTTGAACCGTACCGATCTAAAACCGGATGCGGCGTAAAAAAACGCCGGTCTGCAGGTCGCAGTCGTCGTCGTCGTCGTCGTCGTCGTCGTCAAGGCAGAAAAAAGCATTAAATTTACTACGCAAACTCCCCATTCATCCTTTATCAGATGTGGAGTTAATACGGTTTGCGCGAAAAATTAATTTACCCCACTTCAGAGGTGTTTTCATGCGCGATACTTTACCAGCTAGAATAAATAAATTCGAATCGGGAATAGTGAACTTGGACAGTGTCCTCAATCCGGGTACGCATTGGGTTTGTTATAAAAAACGTAACGCGAACGTGTTTTATTTTGACAGTTACGGTAATTTACAGCCACCTAAAGAGCTAGTCCAATATCTTAAATCCAACAAAGAGAAAGTCAACATCCAGTATAATTTAGACCGCAGGCAGGATTTTAATTCAGTTGTTTGCGGGCATCTATGTTTAAAGTTTCTGATATGTTCTGCCTAAACGGAAAATCTTCTATACTGTCTGCAGATTTTTTCCCTCCGATAGAACTCGGCGATGCCGCGTGGGAAATCGGCCTGATTGATTTTATGTCATATAATAACATTCAAAATGTAGAAAAAGAAAAAAATAATATGTTTTATTACGGTTACCATGGCAGTAAATCGATAAAGCTTCCGCCGGGGATGTATGAGATTGATGATTTGAAAATTAAATTGAAACATGGGATGGGCAACTGCGATGAATCGAACGCGACTGACAATGATAAAGGTAAACAACGAAATCGCAATAAAAATGATGCAAAATGTTTGATTAAAATCTTAATCGAACCTACGACGATGCACTCGCGTTTATTTTGTACTGAAATAGTAGATTTTACAAAACCACATTCTATCCGTACTCTTTTGGGATTTGATGAAATGGTCCTACCAGCAAACTTCTGGCATACATCTCAGAAACCTGTTAGTATTTCATCTGTAAATGCAATACGTATAAGTTGTAACATCGCCCGCGGTTCATTTGTAGGCGGAGAAGAAGGTCATATCATTCACGAATTCTATCCCAGAGTTGGACGGGGATATAAGATAATTGAAGTACCGCACAGTGTCATTTATCTTCCGGTCAACACCAAGTCTATACGGAATATAACTGTGCACGTTTATAATCAAAATTCAGAACTGATAAGTTTCGGTGGTGAAGAAGTGACGGTGAGACTGCATTTAAGACGAAGAAACGATGGTGCTGATTTTTGTTGATAAAGCAGAATATAAATTCCCTCCCATAGTCCCGTTAACGACTAGTCAACCTGCGAAGCTTAAACGGCTAACACGAGAAAACGTACGATTTTTGGAATCTTTAGGTTTTAAAGTATTACAACAATGAGCGGACAGATAATAGACGTTGATACTGCGAACGCGGTATTTGATGAAAGCATTACGGGTAAAGAATTTCATACTCACTATCCTTATGCATCAACTACATTTAATAATAGTGATGAAATAAGAATTCCTGTCCAGCAACAGGATGTATACACGCTTCCGTGCGAAAGTTATTTACTCATCAACGGAACGTATAGTGATGCTAATGGAGTTTCAGATTCAACACTAAAACTATGCAACAATTTTGGCGCGTTTCTTTTCGATGAAATTCGTTATGAAATTGCAGGACAGGAGGTGGATAGGGTGAGAAATGTGGGGATAACTTCAACGATGAAAAATGCTCTATCACTGAGAAACTTCGAAAAAGATTCAATTTTTATGCATGGTTGGTCATCGGACGGTGTTGAAGATATCCAACCGGTCAACGGTGTATATATCGATGGTGAATCGGCAAAGTTTAAGGTATTACTTCCGCTGAAGATGCTCTTGGGCTTTTTTGAAGATTATAATAAGATACTGCTAAACGTTAAACAGGAACTTATTCTGCTTCGGGCTTCCACTAATAATAATGCTGTTGTCGTTCCAGCTGGAAAAACATTTACCTTCACAATAACGAAAATTAGTTGGAAAATACCATATGTTAACGTATCGGATGAAAAACGGTTATCACTTCTTAGACTGGTAGATAAGGATGAACCGATTTTGATGATGTTCCGAAAGTGGAACTTGTACGAATACCCAACTCTACCTATCAGTAAAGATGTAATTTGGACAGTTAAAACAACAACGCAGGTGGAAAAACCTCATTATGTTATCATTGGATTTCAAACATCAAGAAAAGGAGACGCAACAAAAAGAGCTTCGAATTTTGATACCATTTCACTTAATAACATACGCTTGTATCTGAATTCAGTATATTATCCTTATGAACACATTCAAGGAGATAGCATTATATTATACGAAATGTTTAAGAGTTTCTATAGATCTTATTATAACAGGAATTCAGCGGCTGCGTTAATTACCCCATCCAAGTACTATGCTATGCCATTAATCTTTATAGATTGTTCAAAACAAAACGATACTTTGAAAACTGGCGCGGTCGATATTAAAATCGAGATACAAACTTCTACCAACATTCCCGACAACACAACAGCCTATTGTTTGATGATAAGTGATTGCATAATGCAATATTCTCCTTTAACTGGCACAGTCAAAAACGTTTCCTAACCAGTTTAGTCTGTTAGTCGGTAAAGTCAACATGTCTGTCTTTATATCAGACTTTACTTTTTTTCGTTTACCCAACGCTGATGTCTACATTAAAGAATTAGTTTTAATTTCTTTGGATGGGCTCCGATTCGAGCAATATCTATTCAAGCCACCTTTTGACTACTATGATATTTCATCTCAAACTACAAGAGTTGCAATACAAAACTTTCAGAAACAAATCGGATTCAATTGGAATTCGGGTTTTATTGAACACTTGAGGTTATCAACCATTTTTGAAAATTTAGCACCAATGTGTACTATATATGTAAAGTGCAAAGAAAAGAAAAAAGTGTTAGAACAAATACTAAACAATAAACGGAATATAATAAAAGACCTTGACGGTTACGATTGTCCTCCGATCGATTTATTCGGTTCTTCAATAAATAAAGTATGCCCTTTTGGTGAAAAACATAATTGCGCTATGAAAAAGGCTATATGGTTACACATGTGGTGGAGTGAACAAAGTAAATTTTATTATATGTTGGAAACGGTGGGAAATGCTATAGAAAAAGCAAAAGAGTGTTATTTAAACAGTCCCGGACGTAACGTTCTACGTCACCTTCCTAAGCAGGTTATTATCGACCTTTACGGAAGGTATGTTCCGCCTAAAATTTATGAGGATCTACCCAACTACATGCAACAAGATCCAGACATCAAGATTCATCAACTGTTTCCTGAAGATGAAAAAGACTGGAGTGAAGAATAATAAATTTTAATTTGAAATAAAAATGTATTTAAAATTTAACATCAAATAAAATATGTATTTGTATTTTGATTATTAAAGAACAATAAATAACTTAAAAAAGAAATAGTTGTTTTTATTTTAGGTTTAATTATCCCTTCTCCTCTAAACAATAAGATTTTGGATTTAGATACATTCAAAGGAATAGATGCGATGTACCAGAGACCGAACGGAGAAATAGTATTAATTGAAAATCATAAATTGTTTATGTTCAATCTTAATACTCAACAGTTGGTCATAGGCTATCCTAGGAATGTATGTTCACACTTTAACATCGGTCATCCTTGTACGATTAATGGTATCGTAAATACATATACTGGAAAAACTTATGTGATTTATAATGAAGATTTTGTGGGGGAGATAAATGAATGTTCATTCACTGTTGCTCGAACAGATCTTGTATCCAATCTGTTTCCTGGAATACCGGCAGATATAGATGGGGTTACTCGTTTTAACAACGGACTACTTTATTTTTTAAGAATGGAAATTATTATGAGTATAATGAATTCTTCCAAAAAGTAATCAGATTTGGAACTAAAGATCATGAGCTTTTTGGTTTGCTATGTTACAGTAACAATATCTTAAAACAGTTCACTGAATTTATCAGTAAATTTCATGTTTATCCTAAAAAAGAAGTTTAAAAGGAATTGTGTGAATTTAGGATAAAGAAAGAATTATGGATAAGTTCATGTAAAAATTATATTTTTGATTGAAATTTGTAATCAAATTTTATTTAATAAATTAATTCAGAAAAATGTATTGTAACTTATTTTAATAAAAATAACTACCTTTTATCCTTTTTATAATTAGTTTTTAATGATAAAAAAGGTTGAAATAAAATAAAAACTGAAATAAACTTTGAAAAATTATTTATTTTTACAAAACATTTACTTTTGACTATAAAAAAATGCTGGATACATTTTATTAAATATAATAAAATACTAAATACATCTTTATTTAATATAATAAAATAATACATACATTAATTTAATTGAAACAATAAATATCTATTTAAAATATTAAATACATTTTAATTGATTATAATAAAATAAAACATACATTAATTTAATTGAATATAATAAAATAATAAATATATTTTAATTGAATATATTAAAATACTAAATACATTTTATATTGATTATAATAAAATAAAACATACATTAATTTAATTAAAACAATAAATATTTATTTAAAATATTATTGATAAAATTACCAATTTTTACTATATAATATAGAATTATATTGTTTACTAAATAAATAACTAAACCATTTATTCGATCTTTCTGTAAGAAAGTGAATCTTTACGGAATTATTATGTTTTTTATTAATTAAAATTGATACAATGTTATTGAGAGTTTCTGTTGTTAAAACAGAAAATATATAATTTTCTTCTTCATCATCAATATTTAAATTTTTAGTCAAATGAACACAAAGATAGTTATCAACCATTTCTTTAACTGAAAGATATGTAAGTGAGAAAAAATTATTTAGTAAACAATAATAACATATATTCGGATCGATTACATTCTTATAATTAAACCTGCTGTATACATTAACTTTAAAATCTAATTCATTTTCGTCTAGTATTAAAAATAAATGCCTTAATTCATCTGTAACCTCTATTAAGCCACTAGTTATTGCTTGAACCACACTTAATGTTGAACATGCTACTAATGAAAGCGGTTTGGTTACTCTAATGCTATAATAACAAGATTTTTTGTACATTTTTAACTGAAAAGAAAAAACAAAATTGAAAATAATTTAATGATTAAATAAACGTTTAAGTTCTAAAGGAATATCAACATGCCCCCAAGGTAAAGTTAATATGTTATTAACTGCAACACGTTTATCATCATAACTGCTTAATGCTAATTTGTTTACTGTCACAGTTTCAACTAAGTGTTTTTTTGATCGAATCAGTTTCATTTGAACATAAAGGTCTTTGCTATCGTCACTTGCTTTCAATAAACAGTTTCTGTAATGGTTGATATTTAATTTGTTTTTTACTACATTCTTTTTTATTCCTTTAGCTTTTTTCGTAATCCCCTTTGTAGTTGTAAAAGTATATAATTTTGCTCTTAATCCGATAAATTCTTTTATAGGAATGCCGTTACATTCATCCTTAAATTTACCTAAAACTTTTTTATTTTTAATTGAAAAAAGAGGATGTGAAACAGGAAAATCAGACGTATCAAAATACTCAATAAAACTTTCATCTTGTAAATCTTGGTAAAAATCATGAGTCTCTATTTCATAAAAAAAGCTATCGGTATCCATATAAAGAAGATTAATCTTAGATCTATATTTTTTCTTCATTATATTATAATGAAAATTATACATTAGTGTCTTACTAAGTTCTAACACTGATAGACCCACATACAGAGGTTTATCTAATTTTATTTTTTCTTTAGTACACTGAACTGCACAAAGATTTTCATTATATATTATTCTATCTTTAAATGTTGGTTTCGCGATAAGTTTCATCAACCTTTTTTCTGATGAAACCAATTCTAAATTAATACGTTTCCTAACGTTTTCCATACACTTCCCAAATACCGCATTATTCATTAATTTAAATAAGTCTTTTTCAAAATCATTTGTTGCCGATTGTCGATTTATAGTATTTAAATTTATATAGCTTTTTAACCAAGGAGATTGAATAAATTGCAGTATTTTATGTACTTTAGTTACTCTAAGTCCGTTACGAATAGCTTGTTTTAAATTAACATAATGACAAATATAATTATTTTTAGTTTTTAATGTTGTTACTAATTTTGTGTGAGATGAAAAAGGGGGAACTTCATTTATCGGAAGAAATGGAAGATCACTGTGTGTATTATGAAGAAATTCAGGATACTCTACGTCAACTTCAAAAATAAAACCAATTATACCATCATCTTTAAACGATAATATACTATCTGCTATTGATTGTTGAATTTCTTTTTCAACCCATCGAAAACTTTGTTTTGGTAGATGTTGGCTCATTGCCCAACCGTATAAGTTATTGGCATCTAGATATGCTAAATATGTGTGTGGTAATTTATTATCATATTCTTCAGGTATGTAAGGATTGTTTGCCTTCGCATACTTTTTAACACAAACCGATATTCCCCCTCTAATACCCCTTTCTAAAAACAAATAAATATCATAATCTGTGATTAATTCAAGTGAAACTCGCGTTTTATAAAGCATAGCATCAAATGAAAAACCAGGAAGTGTAAAGTAATATGCGCAATCTAAGCCATATTCTCTTAAACAAAGTAAACGAAAATTTTCAAATACATCAGCTAAAAGAAGAACATCACATTTTAAATAAAGATCACTATATTCACCTAAATTTTTTATATTGAAATGACTCCAAACAGTTTTAGCATGAATATAATCATTTTCATCAATATTTTCTCCTGTAAGCGAACTATAAAATTTCTCTTTAGGTGGTAATTGAGTATCTTCTAAAACTTCCCAGGAGCTAGTATACTCATAAGGATAAACTCCTTTTCGAGTTACAAGATGAAGTTCATCTTGTTTAAATGATTTTTTTAAATGAAAAAACTTTTCAGTGGGTAATGTTTTAACTAAATAATCTAAACTAAATGACATAAACCGGATTGAATCAACGAATGATGGACTTGAAACAAAATACAAACAGAAACTCATTGGAATATGGTGTTCCGTAGATACAGTAAAAGATTTTTCATTGTTGGGATAGCATGTTGAAACAGGTTTTAATATGCATTCAAAATCTGCATAACAAACAATTGGTACTGCAAACATATGATGAAAATTTTTAAATTTTAACATAGGAGGAAGACCGTTACAATCAACCTCAGGAAGAATAATTTTTGCTGGCGCATTTACTTTACATTTTTCTATATGTTCATTCATTTTTATAGTTGAATATTTATCGGTTTTATAAAATGTAAAACATCTTTTGCAAATAGTAATCCTATGGTTATTCTTGGTTAATTGGGAGCCAATCAATCTTTCAAAATTGGTTATATAACAATAATGAAAAACTTCATTGTTTGTTAAAAGTAGCAAATCAAAATGTTCATTGCGTTCTTGTAAACATACTTTTACTGGAAATATTATTCCTTTCTCATCAAATGAATATACATTTACAGAAACATTATTTTTTTCTTCAAAAATTTTTATCTCGCCTAATGGTGTGGGAAAAGTTATACCGTGAAAATCGAATTTATCTAAAAGAGTCTTATATCGCATATCTACTCTTTCACGATGAGTACCTTTTACAAAACGACAAAGAATAGACCATTTAAAACAAAATTCATCCTCATTCTTAATATTAATAACTGCATGCTTTTGTTGAAATTTACTTGGTAATGGAATATAACATGAACCTCTTAAAGGACGAAATTTATTTACTCTTACTAATATTCCATCTAAAGTAATAAGAGTCCATCCACTCTGTTTTCCTTCAAAACTAGCTTCCTCCTCAAGCAATTGTTCGGTTGCGTTCTGAATAGCATTATCTATATCATTTATACTGTATATGTCAAAATTATTAGTTTTAAATCCTACATCTTTTATATCACCTGTCATTGGCTTTTTATACGTTAATTCTATCAATATATTAAATTTTACAGAACCATAACGAGCTAATGATTCTGTTAATATTAAAACAATATGTTCACTAGCATTCTGCAACGCTAACCATACATCCGAACATACATCATTATCATTTTTATAATAATACGTTAAAAGATTACATGCAAATGCATTTTCAATTAGAGTAAACTCTCCCATACGCTGAACTGCTTCCAACCTAACTCTTTTATATTTATTGTCCATTTTCCTGTTTCAATCCTGCGAAAAAAATTTAAACAAAAAAGTTAATCAAGTAAACATTTAATTTTTTTGCTGTATAGGACTTACCTTTGCAACTGGTCTAACTACTTTTTTATACCCGTTTTCAGTTTTTAAATTATCACATGCTAGCGAAATAATATCATTAATTAATTCGAAGCGTTCATCATTTTCATTAATAACCATCTCCAATTTAGTTTTTACTCTTTTGTATCTATCCTTAAACGATAACCCTTCAATGTCATCTGTCTCAAACAACTCTAGCCTTACCAAATATTTACCTTTTTTTGCTGGTGTCCATGCTAAAAATTGTTTGTCATTTAATTTTATCTCAATTGATTGTGAATAAGTAAATGGTTCACGTTGCGGGATGGCCTCTTCGTTAAAAACGTCTTCAATTGTCCTTTTTCTATTACAAACCTTCATGTAATTCCAGATTTCATCTACATCAGATTTTAAAAATTGTGGCTTATCTGAATCACTCAATCCTTTCGCCCCTACAAGAATCTCACTACAGGGTAATGTTTTATGTAACACATCTAAAATACCCATTTGGTTATCATCATATGCGTGAGGTAACATTACCCTAGTTCTGAGTCCTTGTATATAAATTTTTAAAATCTGAAATATAGATTTTATTTTTATTGATGGATGCGCCATAACTTTCTCTTCAGCCCTACGTAATGCTTCTTGCCAGAGGGTGATAGAAATCAAACCATACGAATAAAATAGAATAATAATATCAATTAATGTTATTGAAAGTTCATCCGGTTCCATATTAATCAACCCACCAGCTGAAGAATGTTGTAAACCGGATGGACCCGGTCTAGCTTCATTTTCTGCAGGTTCGACAGCCTCCATACCTCGTAAGATGTTTGAAATTTCACCGTTGTTAACTAATTGTACTTCTTCTTCTTCCTCATCAGATATAATAATTCTTCTTGCTCGACTCATCTGTTTAAAAATGAATTCATTATTTAACGTTTTTAAAATAAAATTTCGTATATTTTTCGAATTTATAATTTGTTCAACCTCATCAATAAGTAACTTAAAAATATTTTTCGAAGAAATACAAAAACTAAGAGAAATGCAAACAGATACTGCAGCAAGTTCGCTAGGTAAAATATTATCAAAATCAACGCATATCAATTCATTTATAATAGCATGTGATAAATACATAATATTTCTTATACTGTACTGATTTATGATCTTACTCCTAATCACAATTTGAAGTATAAAACTATGTGGAGTAACAATTGCAATTTTCCATTGTAAACATTTCAAAATTTTTATCTCATAATTAAAAATATCATTTTTATTATATAATCCAGAAGTTAAACTAATTAAATCACTTACTAAAAAATAATTATACGCTTCAATATATTTTGAACTAATAAATAAACACACACAAGCTATTAACTTTAGTTCCGCACTTTCAATTTTTTCTTTTGATAAAAACTCATTTAAATAAATAATAGCATTTGTAGCTACACTAAAATATGAATCGTTTTTTAAACAAAGATCTCTTATCCAATTTTTAATATTAATTATACTTTCTATGTTTAAATTCTGATTAATGTTCAAATTAATTTTTGTAGTAAATGGTGATTGCTTTTTAATTAAACTTAAAAATACTCTATCCGATGTTAAATTTTCATCACACAATGCTATTACTTCATCTTGGAATGATTCTAAACAAAATAACATTTCTGAAAACATAAATTTATATTAAATGAATTAATTATTGAATTACTAAATTAGAATTTTTTTAAAAATATACAATCCCATCCCAACCCTCACCATGTAGTGGATGATATATTGCTGTAAATGGTATCGGGTTTTCTGTTATTATTACTACTGCAGTAGGAACTTCTATTCCCTCTTCATCATCAGAATCTATTGTCTCACCTACTACATCTACAAAATAGTCGGGAAACAATTGCTGGCAAACATCAAATAAGTCTCCTACTGCTAAAGATTCAAATGGAACTATACACCATTTAGTTTTACATTCATGTCCAATATTTTCACAATCACTACATACGTCGCTTTCATCAACCTCTTCTTCACTTTCATCAATCTCTTCATCAATGTCAAACATATTTTTAACAAAAAATTCATTTTTTTGTAAACACATTTTTAAAAACTATTTTATATTTATCTCTTTAAATGAAGATAACAAAGTAATTTTATTTAATCTGTAAAAAAAACAGTTGCATTACTATTTATTTTAATTTTGTGAACTAGATGTACAAGAATTGATTTTAATTTAAGCGAATAATTTTACATTTAAATATTATTTCACTTACCTCTTTAAATAAAGATGATAAAGATGATAATATAATAGTAGCAGCAAAACGTAACAGTAACAAGAGTATTAATTTTATTTAATCTGCAAAGAAAACAGTTGCATTACTATTTATTTTAATTTTATGAACTAGATGTACAAGAATTGATTTTAAATACATAAACTGGAACAGAATTATTTTACATTTAAATATTGGCTGGAAAAATAATTATTAAATAAATATGAAATAGAATTATATTTAAGCGAATAATTTTACATTTAAATATTATTTCACTTACCTCTTTAAATAAAGATGATAAAGATGATAATATAATAGTAGCAGCAAAACGTAACAGTAACAAGAGTATTAATTTTATTTAATCTGCAAAGAAAACAGTTGCATTACTATTTATTTTAATTTTATGAACTAGATGTACAAGAATTGATTTTAAATACATAAACTGGAACAGAATTATTTTACATTTAAATATTGGCTGGAAAAATAATTATTAAATAAATATGAAATAGAATTATATTTAAGCGAATAATTTTACATTTAAATATTATTTCACTTACCTCTTTAAATAAAGATGATAAAGATGATAATATAATAGTAGCAGCAAAACGTAACAGTAACAAGAGTATTAATTTTATTTAATCTGCAAAGAAAACAGTTGCATTACTATTTATTTTAATTTTATGAACTAGATGTACAAGAATTGATTTTAAATACATAAACTGGAACAGAATTATTTTACATTTAAATATTGGCTGGAAAAATAATTATTAAATAAATATGAAATAGAATTATATTTAAGCGAATAATTTTACATTTAAATATTCAAAACGTAACAGTAACAAGAGTATTAATTTTATTTAATCTGCAAAGAAAACAGTTGCATTACTATTTATTTTAATTTTATGAACTAGATGTACAAGAATTGATTTTAAATACATAAACTGGAACAGAATTATTTTACATTTAAATATTGGCTGGAAAAATAATTATTAAATAAATATGAAATAGAATTATATTTAAGCGAATAATTTTACATTTAAATATTATTTCACTTACCTCTTTAAATAAAGATGATAAAGATGATAATATAATAGTAGCAGCAAAACGTAACAGTAACAAGAGTATTAATTTTATTTAATCTGCAAAGAAAACAGTTGCATTACTATTTATTTTAATTTTATGAACTAGATGTACAAGAATTGATTTTAAATACATAAACTGGAACAGAATTATTTTACATTTAAATATTGGCTGGAAAAATAATTATTAAATAAATATGAAATAGAATTATATTTAAGCGAATAATTTTACATTTAAATATTATTTCACTTACCTCTTTAAATAAAGATGATAAAGATGATAATATAATAGTAGCAGCAAAACGTAACAGTAACAAGAGTATTAATTTTATTTAATCTGCAAAGAAAACAGTTGCATTACTATTTATTTTAATTTTATGAACTAGATGTACAAGAATTGATTTTAAATACATAAACTGGAACAGAATTATTTTACATTTAAATATTGGCTGGAAAAATAATTATTAAATAAATATGAAATAGAATTATATTTAAGCGAATAATTTTACATTTAAATATTATTTCACTTACCTCTTTAAATAAAGATGATAAAGATGATAATATAATAGTAGCAGCAAAACGTAACAGTAACAAGAGTATTAATTTTATTTAATCTGCAAAGAAAACAGTTGCATTACTATTTATTTTAATTTTATGAACTAGATGTACAAGAATTGATTTTAAATACATAAACTGGAACAGAATTATTTTACATTTAAATATTGGCTGGAAAAATAATTATTAAATAAATATGAAATAGAATTATATTTAAGCGAATAATTTTACATTTAAATATTATTTCACTTACCTCTTTAAATAAAGATGATAAAGATGATAATATAATAGTAGCAGCAAAACGTAACAGTAACAAGAGTATTAATTTTATTTAATCTGCAAAGAAAACAGTTGCATTACTATTTATTTTAATTTTATGAACTAGATGTACAAGAATTGATTTTAAATACATAAACTGGAACAGAATTATTTTACATTTAAATATTGGCTGGAAAAATAATTATTAAATAAATATGAAATAGAATTATATTTAAGCGAATAATTTTACATTTAAATATTATTTCACTTACCTCTTTAAATAAAGATGATAAAGATGATAATATAATAGTAGCAGCAAAACGTAACAGTAACAAGAGTATTAATTTTATTTAATCTGCAAAGAAAACAGTTGCATTACTATTTATTTTAATTTTATGAACTAGATGTACAAGAATTGATTTTAAATACATAAACTGGAACAGAATTATTTTACATTTAAATATTGGCTGGAAAAATAATTATTAAATAAATATGAAATAGAATTATATTTAAGCGAATAATTTTACATTTAAATATTATTTCACTTACCTCTTTAAATAAAGATGATAAAGATGATAATATAATAGTAGCAGCAAAACGTAACAGTAACAAGAGTATTAATTTTATTTAATCTGCAAAGAAAACAGTTGCATTACTATTTATTTTAATTTTATGAACTAGATGTACAAGAATTGATTTTAAATACATAAACTGGAACAGAATTATTTTACATTTAAATATTGGCTGGAAAAATAATTATTAAATAAATATGAAATAGAATTATATTTAAGCGAATAATTTTACATTTAAATATTCAAAACGTAACAGTAACAAGAGTATTAATTTTATTTAATCTGCAAAGAAAACAGTTGCATTACTATTTATTTTAATTTTATGAACTAGATGTACAAGAATTGATTTTAAATACATAAACTGGAACAGAATTATTTTACATTTAAATATTGGCTGGAAAAATAATTATTAAATAAATATGAAATAGAATTATATTTAAGCGAATAATTTTACATTTAAATATTATTTCACTTACCTCTTTAAATAAAGATGATAAAGATGATAATATAATAGTAGCAGCAAAACGTAACAGTAACAAGAGTATTAATTTTATTTAATCTGCAAAGAAAACAGTTGCATTACTATTTATTTTAATTTTATGAACTAGATGTACAAGAATTGATTTTAAATACATAAACTGGAACAGAATTATTTTACATTTAAATATTGGCTGGAAAAATAATTATTAAATAAATATGAAATAGAATTATATTTAAGCGAATAATTTTACATTTAAATATTATTTCACTTACCTCTTTAAATAAAGATGATAAAGATGATAATATAATAGTAGCAGCAAAACGTAACAGTAACAAGAGTATTAATTTTATTTAATCTGCAAAGAAAACAGTTGCATTACTATTTATTTTAATTTTATGAACTAGATGTACAAGAATTGATTTTAAATACATAAACTGGAACAGAATTATTTTACATTTAAATATTGGCTGGAAAAATAATTATTAAATAAATATGAAATAGAATTATATTTAAGCGAATAATTTTACATTTAAATATTATTTCACTTACCTCTTTAAATAAAGATGATAAAGATGATAATATAATAGTAGCAGCAAAACGTAACAGTAACAGCAAAACGTAGTATGAATCCGTTAAATTTTTGGCGGGTATTTATATGTATCGGCTATCATTATCATTGAGATAACTTTGAAAATAACAATGCTATCACCAATTGACGCAAATGCATTATCGGTTGACTTTCAAACTAGTAAACAAGGTTAATGCAAAGTCAGCAAGCACGTGTAAATTTTTTTATGCCGAAGTAAGCACATTTTTTTTTTTTTTTTTTTTTTTTTTTTGAAATTTTTTTGAAATTTTTTTTTTTTTTTTTTTTTTTTTTTGAAATTTTTTTTTTTTTTTTTGATGACGTCATTGATTTTTTTTTTTTTTTTTTTTTTTTTTTTTTTTTTTTTTTTTCGGGTCAAAGGTCAATTTTTTTTTTTTTTCGGGTCAAAGGTCAATTTTTTTTTTTTTTTTTTTTTTTTTTTTTTTTTTTTTTTTCGGGTCAAAGGTCAATTTTTTTTTTTTTTTTTTTTTTGTCTTTTTTTTTCGGGTCAAAGGTCAATTTTTTTTTTTTTTTTTTTTTTTTTTTTTTTTCGGGTCAAAGGTCAATTTTTTTTTTTTTTTTCGGGTCAAAGGTCAATTTTTTTTTTTTTTTTTTTTTTTTTTTTTCGGGTCAAAGGTCAATTTTTTTTTTTTTTTTTTGGGTCAAAGGTCAATTTTTTTTTTTTTTTTTTTTTTTTTAATGACGTCAGAGGGGGCGGGGGGCGGGGTGATGACGTCATTGATTTTTTTTGATGACGTCATTGATGACGCTTGTCCCAGAACCGGCATTTTTACACTACTAATTTTTAACCTTTTTATTCTGCCTCATCTTTATAAAAGTTATTTAGTATAAGGAACTCGAAAACAATCATGGATTAAATGTCAAAAAACCGTGTTAATATTACCGTGTTATTAATCTTATTATTAAAAGGCTTCTTTAAAACACCTATTTATCATTTAATTATATATTTACTTTGCATATTCATAATAATGTTAAATATACGATACGTGAGTTACAGAAAATACTATATGATTATTAGTCAAATATCGACACATTCTAGAATTTATTTTTTTCTCGAAGGGTTAAATTCTAACAAAGTTACAACTTATTGGATAATAACGAATAAATATTATTTTATTACAGTATTAAAACGTCATCATTCTTTGCAATTACGTACATTAAAAAGGGGGAAATTAGATGAATGAAATGTTAATTGAAAAATATCAGATCCTTGAAAGGAGCCGGCCTCCGTGGCGCGAGTAGTAGCGGCTCGGCCTTTCACCCGGAGGTCCTGGGTTCGAATCCCGGCATGGCATTTTTTACACACGCTACAAAACACTCATCTCATCCTCTGCGGAAAGAACTGCTTGACTGCAGACACGTAAGGTAAAAAAAAAAGATCCTTGTAAGGAGTTGAACCGGGAACCATTTAATCTAAAAAATTAGATTTAAATTTTGCTAAATAATTTAACTAGATAATCATAATATAATTAATAACATTTTATAATTTAATAGTTTTTCAGTGATGCTAAATGTGTATCATGATTAAATATTTACTCCGCTTACGTATATTCCTGACTGAAAGAAATATAAAAAAACAATTGGGATTTCACTCAACAAGGCACATCGAGTTTTCAACATGTAAAAACGGGATTTCAATTCATTTCTCAACCTACATAGTACAAATGGTTTATAACGATATTTAGAAAATTAAAAATGTCCTTGTGTTTATATTTATGAGTGTGCATCGTTTCTGAAAGGAATAATCACATATAAAAAAAGATAACAATAACCACCCTCTTTCCATAGTACAAAACAGAACTGTTTTGTATAAAACATCACAATAAGTTTGTCGTAACAAGAAAGGGCCCATTGCTTCCACTGCCATTTTTAATAAATTGCCCAATTACTTTTTAAAAATCCCACAAATTTATCTAAAATAAAATTAAAAGATTTTCTTTCATAAAAATAATATTATTCTGTCAGTAAATTTTAAATAATTTTATTGAAACAAATCTTAAAAACCCTAAATTTTCTGAATTTCTTCACCATATTCAAAAATATGTGCTCAAATAATTTCCATTAATGTCTTCTGAATTATGATTTATTTTGTAGTTATCTTTTATATTCGTTACCTTCACACATTTACCTTAATATTGTATCACGTGTTTCTATATTAAATAATAATTAATATGGACAACAGTCGAATCTATTTTGTATGTTAACTTCTTTTTTTATGAATTTGAATAAATAACTTATTATTCTATATATATTATTTTTATTCTTAGCCTATAATAATACATTATATATATATTATTTATTATATATTACCACATCAGGAATGGTTGTCCCATTAAAACGCAACCCAACCTTATATTGGTAGGTATTGAAATAATAAAAAGGCATGTGTAAATGTAAATGTAATTTTTATTATTACCATCCATTACCTTACATTTAAAGTAAATGTTGGAAGTGGCCGCCATCTTCTTGAATACAAGCTTCAATTATTTTTACAGCGTTTCGTGCAATTTTTTTCAAAGAGTGTGGCTGGATATTTAATACAGCTTGTTCAATATTGACTTTCAATCGTTCAAGTGTTCGTGGTTTGTTGCTGTAGGCTTTTTCTTTGAGGTAACCCCGTAGAAAAAAATCCGCCGCAGTCAAATCTGGAGATCTTGGTGACCACAAGCCTCGACCGATAACACGATTACCAAAGAATTCCTCGACGAAATCAGAAGTTGAACCTGCGTAGTGCGATGTCGCACCATCATGTTGTAGCCAGCAGTGTTTGCCTTCCTCTTCCAAGAGTGCAATGAACTGAGATAAAATATCCTGATATCGTTCTGCATTAATGGTGTACTCGAAAAAAATAGGACCGATTATTTTCTTCCGCGATATCGCGCACCACACGCCCAACTTCTGCGGGTGTAATTGTTTTTCGTGATAAACGTGTAGATTTTCAGCACTCCAAATTCTACTGTTTTGACTGTTTAAGTAGCCATCCAAATGAAACCGTGCTTCATCCGTGAAAATAAACAAATCCATAACATTAATTCCCTCACGCAGAAATCGACGGAACCGTTGACAATATTGTAGCCGTTTTTCTTTGTCGGGCTCAAGAAGTCGATGAACCGTTTGAATGCGATAAGGTCGTAATTGTAATCGTTTGGTCGCCCGATGAACAGTTGATTTAGACAAATTAATTTCAGCAGACAAACGTCTGAACGATTTATTTGGCGAGGCGAGTAATCGGTCTTTGATTTCAGTGACTGTATCTGTATTCAACACTGACGCAGATCTTTTGTGTTCCTTGTTATTAACAGAACCGGTCTCTCTAAATTTTGCAACTAACTCCTTAATACTGATGTTTTGTTAGGAGCCGGTTTATCGGGGTACTTATGGCGAAATAAATCTTGCACTGCGACCACTGATTTCGTACTGAAGTACGACTCGACCATGAAAACACGTTCATCTAGCGAAAACACCATCTTGTCTCTAGCAATACACTGAACGTTATGATTGCATTGTTGTTACTATCGGTAGTGTTCTACTGCGTCGCCGCAATGTTCAGATGTTGGACGAGTCCATTTCAGTAACGAGTAGGGGAGTAAGCTTGACTTTTGAAATTTCATGGATGAGTGATTGATGGGTTGCGTTTTATATGGGACACCATGTACGTATATTTAGAGAAGATATTTGATATAGCCAAATGGAAAAAATGATGAAGATACATAGAGAGAAAGAAAAGTAAAATGGAAGGACAGAAGGTTAATTAAAGAATTACATATGAGATTATTAGCAGCAGTGAAAGAATGTATGAATTCTGGTTCGGTAGGTCTAGGTTAACCCACCGGCTCGGTCTAGTGGTGAATGCGTCTTCCCAAATCAGCTGATTTGGAAGTCGAGAGTTCAAGACCTTGTAAAGTCAGTTATTTTTACACGGATTTGAATACTAGATCGTGGATACCGCTGTTCTTTGGTGGTTGGGTTTCAATTAACCCCACGTCTCAGGAATGGTCGAACTGAGACTGTACAAGACTACACTTCATTTATACTCATACATAACATCCTCATTCACCCTCTGAAATATTATCTGAAAGGAAATTACCGGAGGCTAAACAGGAAAAATAAAAAAGGGTAGGTCTAGGTAGGGTGATACTGCCTCTCGCCGTTACTGTTCAGCAAGGAAGATTTGATAAGGAAATATTAGAAGAAAGAGAAGAAGAAATAAGTTATGATGGCGACAAAAGATCCATAAGGTTTGCTGATAATATGATAATTTCAGCGCTTCAAAAATTGTTAACAACCGTGGAAGAAAGAATGAATCAGTATAAATTGAAAATAAATATAGAAAAACCTAAAGTAACAGAAGTAAATAACAAGAGGATTTACTAGTAAGAATATGTAAAGGAAAAATTGAAAAAAGTAAAAAATTACAGACATTTGGGTACTATGATGATAGAAGACAATGGAAATAAAAGGAAAGATAGCAATGACAAGGACGTCTTTAGTAAGAAAAGGCGATTAATAAGCAGCAGACATTTGGATTTAAGAAAATGATGAACAAGATTAAAAAAGAAAGGACTTATGCAGAAATACATTATAAAAAGAAACTGGTTAGAACATTTTGTCAGAGGAAATGGAATCTTGATAACTCCATTGGAAACGTCAGTCATGGAGAAGGGAAAAGAGGAAAAAGAAAGATGACGTTAGTTGCTGAGGTGAAGATTGGAAACTATAAGAGACGAAGGAAAAGATTTGGAACAGAAATCATTGGAAAGGACGGTGGCAAAAGGGACTTTTTTCTTGTTTAACCTCCAGAACCACCGTTAGGTATTGCTTCGGAGGATGAGATGAATGATTTGTAGCGTTTGTGAAAAATGCCATGTCTGATCGGAATTCGAAGCCGGGACCTCCGGATGAAAGGCCGAAACGCTACCACTCGCGCCACGGAGGCCGGATGATGAATGACAATTTTAGTAGCGTGTGAAAATGGCCATGACTGACCGGGATTTTAATCCGCAACCATGAAAAGCCGAGACGCTAAGACAAAAGGACCTGCCTCCAGGATAAATACCAAATGATGATGATGATAATGACAAATTAAACAAAAATGTTTATAAACGAAATCCACAATAGTCACAAGTTATTGCATTACGTTTGTTACATTAAGATAAAGAAAGTTATATGTATAACCTCAGCACCAGTATATGAAACGTAATACATAATTTTAATGAGTTAGTAATAAAATCATTAAAATAAACGAAAACAGAGTGAAACAATATGAGAATTTCAATTATTTGATATTACGTTACTTTGCTATGATTTATTAACCTGACATCAGACAGAGAGGAAAGATCTAATTCCCATTAACATTTTAAAAAACCTTCCCCACCGAATAACAAAATCTGACGTGGACATCACATGACTTTCTTGTACGCCTGTTAAATTACATATAAACATTTTAATGAAAATTGCATAATATTTTACCTTATTAATAACTGCTGATATTTTTCCATTTTTTTTTATTATTATTATTAGTATTACTGAATTATTGTTTATTGTAAGTTTTATTTTACAATCGGAGATTAATAATTATTAATAAATCAATATACTTAAATTTATAAAAAAAAGGAAATAAAGTCGGATTCGAACCGATGCGATGTGCCTTACCCTTGTAATATCGAAATATTTCATTAATTAAAATTTTATTGTTCTATAGCTCTAGAACCAATGAAACTAAATACGTCGTTGAAAAACTCTCAGTGAGGGCTTATTACCGCAATTAAGAAAAAGTCCAAAATCCAGATTTTTTTTTTGGATTTTGAGCTTTTTTGGACACTTTTGGTTCAGTCGATTGCAGTGAAAATATAAGGTGCACAACTAGATCTTACAGCCAGTCCAAAATCCAAAATTTCAACATTTTACGGCTAATCCTTTTTGAGTTATGCGAGGAGATACGTACGTAAAAATGTCACGCTGAAACTAGTCAAAATCGATATTTTCGTTTGAATCTGAAAACCGAAATTTTTCACGATTACAATACTTCCTTGTAGTCGTACAAAGCAGTAAAAACAAGATTTTTTTAACCCAATTTATTACTTTTCACCCCACATTTCTCAAAACTATTACGGTTTTGAGACCTATTTTATTCTATTTTTCAGGTAAAACACTAAAATAAATCTAATTCTACTCCTTAATTAACGTCATAAAAATTTCAGTATGACCTTATTTCACCAGGGTAGCTGAAATTCGAGCGAAAATTTTCACTAGCTGTAACTCGCAAACGAAGCATTTTAGGACAAATGTTTAAATAAACATTTTTCATTATTTTTACAAGTAGAATATGTTGTAAAAATCTCTAGAAAACTTCGTGATGTACTCTATATATCACACATGATTTCAGAGAGAACAGATAAAAACAAATTTGTTAGTATTAAATACAGATCTTAGAAAAAAAAAGAATTTTAGAAAATATTTGTATGAAATGTAGCACTTTATGATAACAAAAAATAGATAACAGAGAATAAAATGGATAGAGAAATTTAAAATGTTGTACTACTAAGGTACGTTGAAAATTAGGTAAATTGATAAAATTAAAACGAAGACGATTGTGATAGAATCTTATGAAGAAGCGGACTAGTTGGTGAGCCATATATTAAGACCTTCAATTCTAATCAATTTGGTGTAACAGATGTAAAGAAAATAAAAGGTTTAAAATATACCATTTGTTCCTGTATGTATAAGATAAACCGTTGATACCGGTTTTATCTCGATAAGATATTATATACCGCTTATTCTGCTCTGCCATTTATTCTGGACTGAATGTATCAAGATAAACCTTCATAATTTTTTATAAGAGCTGCATCACAGAATATAGAATTATAAAATAAAAATTAAATATAATTAAAGTACTATCAATTATTTAAATGTTAAACGATTAAAATGTAATGTCACACCCATATATATACACATGAAGGGTAGTTAATATAAAAAGCTATTAATAGTGAATAGATCACATATTTATGTACACGTTATACGGGTTAAGACAGTTCATGGTACTTTAAAATTGTTTAATTAGTATTATTTTTCCGCTGGCCTCCGTGGCGCGAGTGGTAGCGTCTCGGTATTTCATCCAGAGGTCCCGGGTTCGAATCCAGGTCAGACATGGCATTTTCATACACGCTACAAATCATTCATCTTATCCTCTGAGGTTAAAAAAAACAATTAATACCATTTTAAAAATTAATTCTTAATTAA
Source organism: Lycorma delicatula (assembly GCF_047948215.1). Lineage (NCBI taxonomy): Eukaryota > Metazoa > Arthropoda > Insecta > Hemiptera > Fulgoridae > Lycorma > Lycorma delicatula. The sequence continues at coordinate 25,876,491 of NC_134459.1, read as the reverse complement.
AACATAAATATCCTCATATTTTATCCCTATTAGGAGAAATACTTGTTGGAAATTTGTGCTGATTCATTTAATAAATTAAGTCTTATGTATTTGCGATTGTAATTATTTTTATTGTGAATTGCAAATATTATTCATATACATGTGAATCTTTATATAAGTTATTGTATTCATAAATGATAAGTTATTCTATTAACGATTAAAATGAGTTTTAAAGATTGTAGTAGACTAGTCGGAGACTGGAACAGGACAAGAATAGGACTGGGACAGGACTGCAGAATGAAGTGAGGAGCTTGCTTATATACTGTATATGGAGCTGCTGAATGTTATTTCACATTTTTGGCTAACATTTTTCAATGAAGCAGCGTATGCATTACACTCCAATGGCTGCTTCATTCAAAAACAATTTTAATTAACTATTTTCACTTTAGTCAAATATTTATTTTTTTTATGTAAATGTCATTTCATATTTTTGGCTAACATTTTCCAATGAAGCAGCCAGCGTATGCATTACATTGCGATGGCTGCTTCATTGAAAATCATAATAATTTAATGAACATAATCTTGTTGTTTATCATATTAAAATTACCAATTTTTTTTTAAAGGATGTTTCAAGTACTGTATAATTATTGTAATAAATATTATGTTTTAAAATACATTCAATCTAAAAAAGAATTAATGTTTTACAATGTTATTATGATATGATTTTTATTTTAATTTAATACATAAGCATTTCCACCACCTACCTACTCGCGACAGACTTATTAATGTATATAACTGATTTAATATATTATTAAATAAATTACCGTCGTTTCCATAGTATCAAATTAGCATTGTTTAAAACTAAGTATATATTTTTTATTTAATTTAAGTTACGATTAAGAATTATTATCTTTCAGAAAATTTGGTGGTGTGAAATAAAATAAATAAATATTTAATAGTCAAATGAAAATGTTTATATCACATATTTCACATCAAATAATGTTAAGGTAAAATTCATGAAGATACTAAATATAAAAAATTACTACAAATTAATTAGCAATTCAGAAAGGGTTAATAAAATTATTTTAACATATACATATATATGTATAATTATTTGTACATATACGTATGTTTATTTACGAGTTCTAAGATATTTACAATATTGAGGGTATTTTAAAATGTTTTTAATAGTATTGTTTAAAAATTCATCGATAGAATAATATATTTTCTTTAAAGATAAATTGGTGTGAAACGTTTTAAAAATTTTATTGATAATTTATTAAAAATGGTAAATGAAGCATAATAAGAATCTTTTTCCTAAGCCGTAATATAAGGCTGAGTAACATGAAAACATTCTGTTATTTGATTTAGTAGAGATGGGAATATTGATATTTCTTTAAGAAAGTATAGACTATCGCTTTTAGAAAAGACTTTACATTGTGATAAATATAAAATAAAAGGATAAGTTAACACGTTTAATTTTATAAACATCAGTCTACATTGTTCATTCTTCTGGGCATCAAACAATGAAACGACAGTTCATTGTTATATCCTGAAAACTCTTTCTGACTTTTGAGGGAGCTCTAAGAAATTATATTATTTAATTTCAGACGGTAACAAAAAGAAGATAAAAATTGGAATACATAATATAATTGCGGATGTAAGCTGAAAATATGTTATGTAGAAATTATTTATACAGAATAAAAAGAAAATAATGGAGAATAACATGAAAAAAAAGGATTTAATAACTGAAAAAAAGTTTCGGAGAAAAAACTTTTTCGGAAAAAAGTTATTTACAAATAAATAACCGTTACCTTTTTTTTTGTACAAGCTTACAAAAAATATTTAATAAATAAAATTTTTCGTATTAAAAGTTAAATAAAATAAGCATGACAACAAGAAAATATCACGTGTTTACTTTCCTGACTTTTCTGTTTTCCTGGCTTTCACGTGTTTACTTTCATAGCTCTAGAGCTATGCTGCAAGAAAGAAGTAATGGTAATCAGTCAAAAAATGGGGTATTGGTTTTTTCGTTTCTGGACGTTTCATGACCTAGGAACCCCAAAATCAAAAAAAAAAAAAAAAATATTGGGGTTAATGTTTGTACGTACGTATGTACGTTTGTTAGCGTGTGTGACGTCTGAATGGATAACCGATTTCGGGGAAATCTTGAACAGGGACTCTTGTATATGGGAAAATTTGTTGGTAAAGTTTTGGGGTCAATTTTCTCGATATATCTCTAATTTATATTAACAGTACATACGTACGTGCTTATCTTACCATTTAAAAAAAATGCTTCAAAATTTCTTCTCTTTCCCAAAAATCAGAAAAAAAGGTTATTTTTTTTATTGCATATTTTTAAACGAATATTTTTGTGTCTTTCTAAGCATAGTAGCAGTACAAATGACTCCAAAAAAATAATACTTCGGGAGCAATATTGATGGCTGGGGAGCCAATAAAGATAAATATACCGATTTTTTTTTAATTTTTTAAAAAAATGTTGGTTAATTTAAAATTGTAATATTATTAAAAGTTTAAATAGATATTAAAAATTAAAAAACTCAACTTCCAAAAAAAAAGCATTGCTGACAAACATTGCTCTTTAACAAAGGAGAAAATTACTAATGTAGGGTAATTAAAGAGCGTGCGGGTGACAATTTCGTATGTAGTATTTGTATATAGTATAATTTTGTTTAACAATTTATTTAAACGCGCGCGCGCCCGCACACACACATAGGCTATATATATTATATATATAAATATATATATTATATATTACCACATCAGGAATGGTTAGCATGCTAAATTATAACTAAAATAATAACTCACCCTACAATTTGCCTGGGGGGATCACAAAGATAACTATTATGGTACCTTGAAAAAAACAGCATTGCAAAATAAACAATTATAAAATAAAATAAAAAGTCTGATGTGAACACAACATGACTTCCTTCCTTGTACGCGTACTAAAATACATGTACACATTTTTGTTTTAAATGAAAAGTTCGTAAAATTTTATTTCATGAATAACTGCAGATATATTTTTTCATATTTTATTTTTTATTGTTATTACTGAATTATTATTTATAATAAAAATTACAATCAGAGGTTAATTATTAATAAATCCAATATATTTAAATTTTAAAAAAAGTTAGGAGATTAAGTCTAATTCGAACCGATGTGCCGTCCTCTTGTAAGATCCAAATATTTCATTAATTAAAATTTTATTTGGCTATAACTCTGGAACCAATGAAAATAAACACCACGTATGATAGATTGTTGAACCTCTCTCAGTGAGGGCTTATTACTGCAGTTAAGAAAAAGTCCAAAATCCAATTTTTTTTTATTTTGGGCTTTTTTAAACACTTTTGGTCCAGTCGATTACAATCAAAAAGGGAGGTGCACAACTAGATGTTACAACAGTCCTAAATCAAAAATTTCAACATCCTACGGCTAATCGTTTTGGAGTTACGGGAGATACATACGTACGTACAGACATAAAGCCGAAATTAGTCAAAATGGATTCATGGATGTTTAAAATGGATGTTTCCGTTGAAATCTGAAATCCGAAATTTTTCACTTCCTTTACTTGATACAAGGAAGTAAATATTGTTAATTAAAAATATGTTATATATATATTATTAAAAAATAATAATATATGTTATATTAAATATGTTAATAATATGTTATATTAAATATGTTAATAATAAATATGTTATATATATATTATTAAAAAATAATCTGACAACTAAGTGGTTATACTTTTTCCTGGTATTGGTTATTTATTATTATATAGTGGGAAAATAATTATACATGAAAATATTTTACAAAATTAAAAAAAAGTCAATAATTTTTTACTTTTTTCTGCTCTCCTAACCCCAAAATCAACTCCCAAGAAACGTTTTTGAATTTTCTACGTTTACTATCTTAAATGAAAAGAACTAAAAACATGCTTCTGAAAAATGTATATCCAATAAAATGTTACCTAAGTTTTTATTATAATATTATTATTAAAATTTTAGATAAACCAAAAACCGTTTTATGAAACTTCAAAAATCGTTATTTTTAAGCTTTGGTAGGTTGCCCTTCCTCCAACATTGTTCTCAAAGTATTTTTTTCTGTCATTTGCAATAGTGCTATGCCTAGGAAAACTAAAAAAAAATCGGTTAAAAATATGCAATAAATAAAAAGAGAGATTTTTCAATTTTTGGGGGAAGGGGAGAATTATGAGTCAAACCTTTTTTTTAAATGGTAAGATAAGCATGTTCGCATGTTTACAAAATATTTAGAAAATTGACCCCACTACTACTAAGGGGTATCTACTCTACCCCCTGGGGATATTCACCCCCAAACCTTTACCAACAAATTGTCCCATATACACGAGTCTCTGTGTCAAATGTTATCAAAATTTGTTTCTCCAGTCAATTACGCTTCAAACGCGCCAACACACTTACCCGTGTATACGTATGAAAATTATCTTCCCAATACTCTTATTGATTTTTTTTGGAGGGGGTCCCTTGTTCGTAAAATGTCGAAAAGTGATAAAAACCCATACCTCCACTTTTGGCTGATTACTTTTCCTTCTTGCAGCATAGCTATAAAGCTATGATACCAGAAAATTAAAACTCGACAATAAAGTTATATATGTGTCCGTAAAATAAAATCTTTTAGTTTTATTTTAAATAATTTGATAGCAACTTCTTTTAAACAGATTGTTGATTTATAAAAAACAGGAACGGTTGAATTACACGAAAACTGTTCTGTTTTCTAGACTGATTATAGTGGTAATTTGTATTTCTTAAAAAATATTATATATTTATTAATATAAATCTGTAAACGTTATTTCGAAACAATGTAAGTGAGTAAGGCTTTAAAATAAATTTACTTTAAATAGACAATACCCTCTTTAAAGGGTAGTAATAAATTATTATTATTATTATAAGAATGACAATATTTCAGAGTATTTTGCTTAGTGTTCTGTAAAGGAAAATAACGATTTATTTATAGTGCTATCCTAAATCCTTTGCTGTAGAAGAAAGCTGGAACTTTACTGATATACTCAAAAATTGTGTGAGAATATATTTTCGAAGGATAAAGTTTAAATTGGAAATTATTAGTGCAATGTTATCTTAACATAAACGCCTTGAAAAATAAAATAAAAATCTCACACTTTTTTACACTATTAACACCTGTAAAATACCAAATTTATTTGAATAAACTTTGAGTAAATAAATGTAAAGAAGAATAAACTTTAAAACATGCCAATTATGATATGCTTTTAATAAATTTCAATTTTTATACGTAATCTGGAAAAGAAAGTAGAATTTTTTAATCACAGTTTTAAAAATATAGAAAGAAAGATTCTACAGTACAGTGGAAAAGTTGCTGTGCACTGGAATTACGGAAGTGTTATGACGAAACTTACTTAATTATTACTTTCTATTTTTATTTTCATTATTTTATAGAACGGATATTACAATAATTGGAGTAGTATATAAAATTGTCAAAAATGACCTCCTCCAACATCAAAACAGAACTTCTTTCTTTTTTTCTGTTTAGCGCCCGGAACCACCGTAAGGTATTACTTCAGAGGATGATATGTATGAATGTAAATAAAGTGAAGTCTTGTACAGTCTTAGGTCGACCGTTCCTGAGATTTGTGGTTAATTGAAACCCAACCACCACAGAACACAGGTATCCATGATTTTGTATTAAAATCCGTATAAAAGTAACTGCCTTTGCACACGTTTCAATTTATTTTCAAACACTTTAACCAGCTGATGTACTGGAATGTCTCGTTCGTATGCCGTTATTGCGGTTTTTAGTTCATTTAGAAGTCAGATCGGGCGACCGTACAGGCCACCAACCCCTCGAACTGATTCGTTCACCAAACATACATTATGAAAATAAATTCGTAATGTATTTTCTCATACATTATTTTTATTTTATAAATTTCTCTTCTGTTAGACTATAATTTAATTACCTGACAAATGGTGTCTTAAATTTAAATATTGAATTAATTGTATAAATAATTAAATACCGAGTGATTCAAAAAGGACTTCACACATTTAAAAGCATATAAAAATGTATTAAGATAAATCACAGGTTCGATGTAGGTCTCATTTTACAGAAAAACACATCAATCTTGTCATCTTACATTTTGCTTTGGTTCGATATAACTTCCAATCGTAATGCGACATACATCCACCTAAAGTCGATTTCATTTCAGACTGTAGCCAGCAAGTCGGGCGTCACCTCTGAAGCAGTGATTCCACAAGAAAAAATCTAGTGGAATCAAATCTGGGAAGCGTGGTGGCCATGAATTTGAATCTTTACGACCAATCCACCGACTGGGAATCGACTATCACGAAAGTTTCGGACTTGTAGGTGATAGTGAGGTGCTAATAGTGACCTTGCTAATAGTAATGGCGTGCATCTCTGTTATCGTTTAACTAAGGAATTAGAAAATTTTGAAGAATGTCCAGATAAATGATACCATTTACGGTTGCCTCCTGGAAGAAGAACGGGCCGTACAGTATTTGTTTGCTTAGGCCACAAAAACCATTGACCTTAGGGCTATCACAAATGTGCTGCAAAGTTTCTTGAGGGTTTTCGATACCTCATATCGGCAGTAATGGGTGTTCACCTTGATGCTCATGTGAAACGTTAAATTTTACTAAAAATGTATCGTTGACTGCAGTTCTATCCCTCATTTCCACACAAATCTGCAGCCGAGCAGCTTTGTAGTCATCTGTAATATGTTGAGCAATGGTTAGTTCGAATGGCATAGATGCAATCGTAATATGCGCCAAACAATCGTTTATGAAATGCCAGTATCATATGACGCATGTCAAGTTGATTTCTTCAGACTACGTGCAAAACTTTCTCTGAGCTAGTTCACAGTAGCTTCAGGGACGCGTGGACGTCCTGATGATTTTGTATGTTTAACAGAACAACCTGTCTTCACGAAGGTTTGGTGTTAAGAGTAAATTCTATGCTTACTAGGAGGCTCCCTACTTTACTCCACGAAAATTATATTGAACTGCTTTTGCTGACTGCAAATCGTTAAACGAAAACACATAGCGAGCAAGTTCCGCACCAGTAAAATGTATCCAATTTTAATAACACTGGTGACAGCGCTAGTCACCCAATTCGGCCACTAATGAATTACGTTAGTCAAAAGTTGATGTGTTTGCTATGAAAGGATTCCTCAACCGAATTTTTAAGTTATCTAAATTCATTTTTATATGCTTTTAAAGTTGTGAAGTCTTCTTTAAATCGCCTGGTTTTTATTCTTATACACGGAAAATTTCCCTTTGAAACTCCTTAATAAAACGCTAAGTTTGTTTTCGTTATTAAATATTCATTACGCTTATATTCCTGCCTAAAGTGTATCATCTCAGATCCTTCAAAAAATCAAAAAGACAAAAATTCGCTGTCATGGCTTGGCGCTCAAGTAATTATTGTATATAAAAATATTTAGACAATTAAAAATGTTAATTTATCTTTATGTTTATAATTGTGCTATCTTGGCTAAAAAGAGTAATCACTTACTCTTAAAAATAAATATATCCATTTGGATCAAACCAGACAATATAACTGTTTTCGTGTTATATTCTCAACACAGTATTCCCACCAGCGGAAAAGGACCTTATTATACTTTTGTTTGACATTTTTTAATAAACTATTAAAAAAAAATGTTTAAGCTGATTTTTTTTTTATAGTTCCTAATTTATAGTAATTATAAAATTTATGAAAAATACAGTTAAAAAATTTTCTTTTACAGAACATTAGCGTCAGAGAATTTTTAAATCTTAAAATCCAGAATAATCTGCATTCATTCTGCTGTGTACTTGTTAATTATTTAACTTGATATTATATCTTATACTAATATATTAAATAATTAAAATAGATTTCAATCACATCTACTTTTTATTTTAAAATTTATCTCCGTGGCGGAGCGGTGAAGCGTCTCAGCCTTTTATTCGGGGCCCGATTTTGAATCACTCAAGCACGGTTCTGCATCAGAAGACCGTCTTATCGTTTCCTACCCACTCACTATTTTGCAGTCATAAACGCTCTGATTTTCAAAGTTCAACGTACTATATACTTCGATTAAGAAGTAGACCCTCAACACAAACATCAAGTTTAAACTCACTCACCACTTTGACTCACTGCAAAAACGCGTATAAAAAATACACCACTACACATTATGTAGTCTGTTGCCCCTTAAGTCGAGCGTAACTCAGGAACGACTCGACTAATCCTCATAAAAGTTCCATACGCACAACTTCATATACACTACTACAGCATATCTAAATTTCAACGAAATTTTTGTAGTAGCTTAGGAGATATTCGAGCCAAAATATATTATACATAGGCCTGTGTGATGTGTGTATGTGTGTTTGTGTGTATGTGTGTGTGTGTGTGTGTGTGTGTGTGTGTGTATGTGTGTGTGTGTCACACACTTACACACATCCGTCGCCATCCGCCGCCGTCAGCCGCCTTCCGTCGAGGTCCGCCGCCGTCCTCCGTCCGTCGTCCGTCGTCGTCATTTAATTTATAGTCATTCTAATTTATAGTAAATATTACTACAGATTTAAAATATTGCCCTGTTATATATAGTCGTTATTTTAACTTTCCGAAAGTGACTAAAGATGCTAATATATATTTAATTAAATATATATTTTTTTATTTTTTCTTGTGATTATAAATTTTTAAAAAATCATATACTTCAGTCTTCGTTTCGCAAAAACTGCAAAGGTTTTCAGAAATTAAATCCTGTTATGCCGTTTTAATATGGAATATCCGACTCCATCCGCCGCCTTCCGACACGTCCGCCGCCTTCCGACTCCGTCCGCCGCCTACCGACACCGTCCGCCGCCTACCGACTCCGTCCGCCGCCTTCCGACTCCGTCGGCCGCCTACCGACTCCGTCCGCCGCCTTCCGACTCCGTCCGCCGCCTCTATTCTTTGGGTAGACAAATATAACAAAAAAACTAAATATGTTAGAAAATTATCTAAATTAATAGAAAATTTTCTAATGCAATTTATTAGGTCAACAGAAAAACAAATAAAATAACAAAAATAAATGCAGAAAAACTCGAAGTTTCGTCCAAGATCAAGACAAGCCAAAAATGACAAAAAACATCAATAAACTCTTATAAACCCCCCACCACCTAATCTAATAAAAACCAAAACCACCCACTACTAAAAACGTTATCATTTTCATAGAAACTCCCACCACCATTCCAATGATAACATTAAGTTACAACCCAAACAAAAAATACAAATCCTAAATTAATAAACCAAAACTACACAATATATAACTAAAACCAACAAATAACCAATAATACACAACCCATTTTTATCTATTAATTTAAAACTCATTAGCATATATAATACTTAAATCAGATATGTCCGTTCTATTATTTATATAATTTATATACTTTTTTAATGTGGATCATCTCCAATGAATTTCTTTTTAAGAAATTAGGTTCCATTTCAAACACTTTTACTTTATCAAAATCAAATTTATGTTTTTTGCTTTTTCACGCTTATTCAATGCAGTAATTTAATTTTTCCTATATTTATGTGCCTCAATTCTTTTTTTTAAATATTGGGATGTTTGTCCAATATAACATGGATATATTATACACAAAATTAGACTGATTTTGCTTCTTTGTTGGCGCCTTTAATTTTGGAAAATGTTACCAATCGTATTGTACCTACTATGAGCCACCATCAGTCTACTTTTAAAAACTTTTTGAATATTTTCAGACAAACCAGGAACATATGGAAGCGCCAGATATTCTTTTTCATATTCTCTTTTTTTATAAGAAAACGTATTGTAAAGCATATGAATTCTAGACTTCATAATTTTATCAATAAAACTTTTGCGATAGTTATTTTCCAAAAGCAACTCTCTTTTTTAATTATTATCGGTCTTTCTTTAGGATCCGTGAAACACAAAGCTCTATCTGCCAAACCAACCACTACAGCCTTTTTATGAATAATCGGCTGGGCAGACAAACAATTCAAATACCTTCCAGAAGCCGTTGGCTTATTATACCAAACAGTATTAATTATGCCATCACAATCCCTTAGTTATATCTAAAAAAATTTAGTTCATTATTATTTTCCTTTTCTACTGTAAATTGAATGGATTTATTAAACTTATCAAAAACATATTCAATTTTGTCTTCAGGTAAACACAAAAAATATCATCAACATATCTTTTATAAATGGGAATATTCATATATAATTTCCCTAAAATCCCAACCTCAATATATTCCATTACTAAATTTGCCAAACATGCCGACACAGACGCATCCATTGCCAAACCGTGCTTTTGTTCATAAAAATTTTCTTTAAACAAGAAAGGGTTTGTTGGTTATTTGTTGGTTTTAGTTTTATCTTGTATAGTTTTTTGTTTATTAATTTAGGATTTGTATTTTTTGTTTGGGTTGTAACTTAATGTTATCATTGGTATGGTGGTGGGAGTTTCTATGAAAATGATAACATTTTTAGTAGTGGGGGTTTTGGTTTTTTATTAGATTAGGTGGTGGGGGATTTATAAGTATTTACTGGTGTTGTTTTTTGTCATTTGTGGTTTTTCTTGATTAAGTCCTACATCTTGGACGAAACTTCGAGTTTTTCTGCTTTTGTTTTTGTTATTTTGTTTGGTTGTTGACATAATAAATTGCATTAGAAAATTTTCTAATATATATATATATATTATTTTTCTTTTTATTTAACATATTTTCTTATGCCCATTACGCGAGAAGACGATTTACCCTCCGTTTTTCATGTACGGATAAGTGACGTTGTTCTTATGTGATTTTACAGAGTTAAAAGGAAAGACCTACGCACAGATATTCTCTCCACACTAGTTAAGTTTTATTGTAAACGTTTTTACTCATTTCATTTCAATTAAAAAACGGATGATTACGTCACATGAATATGAACATTAATATTGAATTTTTAATTATGGGGATCTAAATGAGAACTTATCGGATCCATCACAAAAATTTTATTCTGAAAACTTTTTTTATTTTATTTTTTCTTTTTTTTAATATTTTAGAATTTAATTTTTTTTAATGGGCAAAGAAACATACGAAAACAGAAGTAAGTTAAACGAAGTCTTTTATATCATTTTTACCGACGTTTTAAAGAAAAGTAGGTATTACAATATAGGTCGCACGGTAAGATTGGAGTGTGAAACTACATTTTCTCTACGTTTTGAGGACCGAGGAGTACAAAAAAACCGTTCACATAAAATATAATTTCTTTTATATATATATATATAGTCCTATTTATAAAATTTGTGGCTCGAAAATCTCAAAAACTACTAGATCAATTTCATTGAAATTTATGTATGCTGTATCTGAAGTTGTACATGTAAAAATTTGATGACGATTGCTCGAGTCGTTTCTGATCACGCTCAATTTAAGTTCAACAATAGACAACATAACTTCAATTTGAGGCATTTTTTTGGTCGCATTGTGGGATTGGGGAATGAAAATTAATTTTCTTTACGTTTTGAGATATGAGAATTACAAGAATACCTTTCATATATAAGATTTTATGGCTCAAAAATCTCTAAAACTACTTCATCAATTTCATTGAAATTTAGATGTATTCTAGTAGTGTATCTGAAATTAGCCGTATGAAAATTTTATGAAGATTAGTTCTAGGGTTACGGTCAATTTAAGGTCAAAATAATTTGAGCGGGGCAAGTTAGAAGTGTGGTTCGTTATGATGCTGAAATTTGGAACGCAGACGTTTCTTTATCTGCGGTATCTATCGTTAGCAATATTAAACCAAATTAAAAATTAAAAAATTAAAAATAAAAACCAAATTAAATTAACGAAAAGTCAATCTTCTTACCTAGAACTGCGCAAGAGTTTTTCTAACATAATTCTGTTGAAAATACTTTTTTTTAATCGATTACGATGTATTTAAAATTATTTTAATTTATTCTATTTGGCCTATAACCAAAAGTTTATATCCAGCCTTTATTCAATGTAAAAATCAAATCCACTTATTTACAGGAATTTAGGATTGATTAATAATTAATTAACTTCCCTCTGTACCGAATAACATATGTTTATAATAGATTTAAAATATATCATCGGCTTTTAGCTTTTATTAGATCCGAGAAAAACAACACTAAAGGATTTATTAACATTTTTGAAACACAATTCCAATTCGTACTTAGAAATTAATTAATTAAATTTATTTAAATCAGTTGAATTAAAAGCTAACTTACTCAGCGTATTTGTTACTGCTAAAGAAACAAGGATGGTAAACGAAACAAACAAATTAAATTTTACTGTTCAAATTGTAATCCGAGTTTAAATAATAATACGAATTTGTATTTCATTTAAATACCCTCTGATTTGTAGAAATTTAAATGTCACTTAATTTATGATGAAATAAATGAAAAAGCATAAGCTGTGTGAGATTAAATACAAGTTACCGTAACTTAGCTTTACATCATTGAAGAAAATGCTAAATTTAAAAAAATGATTTATTATCGATTCGTCTGTACATCGTAAACTTTCTGAATTATAAAAGCTTCTAACTTAATATCATTTTACTTCTGATAAAAGATTAATTTCAGTTTTGAGGTAATCATTTTATTTAAACGGTTTATTATATACTTAATTTAAATAAAGTATGGAAATCTTTAATAACTTTTAAACTGTTAGAGATGGAAAATTAAATTTAGTGAATATTTTTATCATAACGATCTATTTTTAGGTACGAGATCTTTATATTCCTAAGCCCCATAAGGGAGGTAACTCAATTTTAAATAAAAAGGGTTAGATTATGACATCAATTTAAAAGAAAACTGAAAAAAAAACTACATAAAAAAATTCTTTCAGGTATAATTTGGAATGGGAAAAATTTGCAATCATTTTTCAATTTTTTTTACCTTTCTTCATCTCTTTCAAGGTCGAATTTAGAAAAATGTAGAAATTGGTTTTTAAATATTTACATGAAAATTACACACACCAAAAATCAAGTTGATATCTTCATTTTTTACCGAGAAATTAAAAAAAATAATAATAAATTTAACTGTTATTCCATTTTAACCTTCTAAACTCGGATTTAAAAAAAATCCTTTCTTAATGTGCACTTACTCCGCAAGCAAAACATGTATACAAATTTTCAGTAATTTATCTTCAGTAGTTTTTGCTGGGCGTTGATGAATTAATTAGTCAGTCAGGACAATTTGTTTTATAGATACAGAAGATATATATATTTAATTGATCTATTCTCTAAGTATTTTAACATATTAATCATAATTGTTATTTTTATGAATTAATATGTACTATAAAGTCTCTTTTTAATTATTATTTTTTACTTCGTAATGATGCTCTAATCAACGTTTCCATTACCTCCAGAAGAAATTTTGATATTTTCCTCCAATTAAAATTCCGTTGGATATTTTCACGTGCCATACATTTCTGGATATGAATGAAGTTTTTCCTTTAGGAACCCTGTACCCATTCTTGAGTGTTTCTTTAATCTCTGGAGAAAAGGCAGTTAGCATATATTTCAGTAATGGTGCTGTTGCCATCTTTTTTTTTACCTCCGGTTCCACCGTTAGATTTTGCTTCAGAGGATAAAATGAATGATTTGTAGCGTGTATGAAAATGCCATCCCTGAACCCGGGATCTCCGGATGAAAGTCCAAGACGCTACCACTCGCGCCACGGAGGCCGGCTGTTCCCGTCTGGGTAAAAGTTTCTCTACCGCCAGAGAAACTGTGTCTTTAGATCTTGAGATTTCCTCCAGGAAATCTTGTTTTACAGTTCATCAGAGGGTAGATTCTTTTTTCAAAATCCTGCTAAATTCGTTATGCTGATGATACTAAGGATAAATAGTTATTATCTGGTAGGGGGCCGTCTATCGACTGCCAGACGATCCCAGTAGGCGCACGATAAGTGATATGTCCAAGTAGCTATCATTTCAAAACCCAGGCTTCCAAATCCCTCCTATAATACAATACAAATGTTTAACATTCCTTAATCCAACGGTAAAAAAAAGCGGGACAATTCCTTTTTTATATTATTCGCGGGGGTCCATATCTTCCAACTTCTGACGAAATTTATATAATGTATTATTTTTTACGATTAGAATAAAAGATTTATTTAATATAGAAGACAAATACTTTGTTTTGAATTAAAATTGATTTACTTTACTTTTGTATTAAAAACAAAAAACTCTATTTTACATGACATACTCGCTTACGAACTGTTAAAAATAATAAAATAATTTAAACATACCAGAGCAGATGCATCATTTTTAAGAACGAAAGTAAAATATTACGTACATGAATCACTTAGAAAATATTTAAATATTATATTATGCAATGTCCTATTCAATTCGATATGGAATCTTATTATGAAATGTATAAGATATATAAAAAATATGTGGAATATATTTTTATATGTAATACGTTATACTCGGATGATGCAGGTATTTGACATTATCCTTGAGATAGAAACGTGATAAGAAAAATAACATTATTCATTGGTTGGTATGAATGCATAATAATACAAACGAATTCTTAACTCACACGACCTGAAATTTGAATCGATCAATATGGAAACTATTTTTTTTTTTTATTTTGTTCATCATTACTTATGTTAAAATAACACATATATATTTACATGCAAATATGTATATACATGCGTTAACATTTTTCATCCATAATTTTTATAATTTAATTGTCGATTTATATTTACCTGTTAAAATCTGATGTGGACACCACATAACTTTCTTGTACGCCTATTAAATTACATACACACATTTTTTTTTAAAAATGAAAAGTACATAAAATTTTATTTCATAAATAACTTCTGATATTTTTTCATATTTTTTTTTCTTTTATTGTTATTATCGAATTATTATTTATTTGAATTATTTTACAATCAGAGATTAATAATTATTATTAAATCAGTATATTTAAATTTTAAAAAAAAGTTAAAAAAAGGAGATGAAGTTGGATTTGAACCGATGTGCCTTCCCCTTGTAAGATCTTTCATTAATTAAAATTTTATTTGGCTATAACTCTAGAACCAATAAAAATAAATACCACGTATAATATATCGTTGAAAAGCTATCAATGAGGGTTTATTACTGCAGTTAAGAAAAAGTCCAAAATCCAATTTTTTTATTTATTTTGGACTTTTTTTAACACTTTTGGACCATTCGATTCCATCAGAGGGGAAGGTGCACAACTAGAAGGGAACTAGATGTTGCATGTTACAACAGTCTTAAATTCAAAATTTCAACATTCTACAGCTATCAACATTTCTACGGGAGTTATGCGAGATACATATATAAGTGCAGTCGTCACGCCGAAATTAGTCAAAATAGATATTTGAGTTGAAGTCTGAAAACGGAAATTTTTCGCGATCACAATACTTCCTTTACTTCGTGAAAGGAAGAAAAAAAGGACAAAAAGTGAGTTTCAAAATTCAAACTCATTAGTACCACGTTGGAACAGCAATGATATCGTAAGTATAATAGTAAATATTGTAAAATTTTCATTGCTAAATATTATGCAACTCAATTGGATATATATAAGTTTCTAAGACGGAATAGTAATACTAATCTGCTGCACTTCACTCAATAAAATAACTATAAAAATATAACAAAAATAACAATGATAATTATGAAAAAAAAAAATGTATTATAACATCTTATAAGACATAAAGCCTTTACGAGTTGAAGGAGTGTACATAATACATTTATTTCGTAGCATAAATACATTGTTTTCACAAATTTTTAGCAATATAGTACTTCACAACATATATCCTAGTTTTTCTAAAGTCTAATATAAAAAATCTAAAATACAAGGTTTTTTCTTTAGAGTAATGATGTTTATCATACAGTCTGCCTCTCAGGTGAAAAGTAATTACATACTTTTAGGACTAAAATACACCAGAATTTTGGGATATTTTGATATACTAGCGGTAAATAGTACATTCAACTTAATGAAGAAGTCAAGGTAAAATTAGTAAGCCTGGCATGAAATCTGGTTATTATTTCATAACATAAGCTAACATATCATGTAAAAACGGTACCACTATACAAAGTCGTTCAAGAAAATGATAAATATCCAATAACAAGAAAAGCATTCCATGCCAAGTTTATTACGAAGTGAGTTTCCCGTTTTTCTTTTTCACTAAGCAAATGTGTGAGCATGACAAACCCACTAAAAGGTGAACGATTTTTCAAATGTACAAATGATACCTTCATTCTATTTATTAATAATATGCATCATTATCTTTCAGTGAATGTTATTATTTATGCTGGTTATATCTTAGATATATTAAATATGTCACAGCCGTAAGAAAGGATAGATGTGTAATAAAAAGCTGATAACACAGTTGTAGGATTTCCCATTACGCAGCTTTTTTCAAATGCACGGCTTACACACACAACTTAATTTAAAATATTTATAATTTTATTTAAATACATGTTTTTTTTTTAAATATATTTAAAAGATTCTAACTTCAGCGCGCGCATACCGTATTTCATTCGCGCGGTTGTGGCCTTTTTACACTTGAAATATAATTAACTTATTTAATTCTTCTGTTCACCTGTGACGTCACAACATAGCGGACGACTACAACAGCTGTACGTCAGTGCTACACTAGTGCTCCTTGTGGTGAGAGGGGTTACTAGTAACACAGTATAACCACTTAGCCACTAGTTTATATAGAGAATTTTTGGGGTGAGGATGCGATTTTGAAAAATCGTTTATTTGGAAATATTTATTGTTAATTGTTAACAGTTGTGCCTAAGAAAATAAGACCTTAATTAGGCGAAATCTCGAGATACTGAGAGTGACCTTTCTCTACAGCCTCACATCCTTGACGTTTATGTCGAAAATTTAATGGCATCAATGCCCCATATATAAAAGTAATCTGACCAAGTTTGGTCAAAATCGGTCCAGTAGTTCTGGAAATATAAGGTGATTTAGGGTGCGACACCGAACACACACACGTGCAAACGAACATCCGAAAAATTTTCATCTGGATTTTTGCCTTAAGTGTCAAATCCCCTTCAGGCATGGTCTTTTTATATGCTAAAAAAATTTCATTTCACATTCCCACGACACAAGCTTCGAGTTTATGTTGAAAATTATTCATAAAAAAATAAAAAACATACTATTCTTGTTGTTATTATTTTATTATAATTAAAAAAATTGATCTGAAAATCTATTTCCCCTTCGTGTGGACGTCTACTGGACGGATCGAGCTGTTTTTTTTTTTTTATTCTGCTCGGAATGAATCACAGATACGTCATCAAGCGTCAACGGACTCCAGACCTGAGTATCCTTCCAGAAATCTTTATTTATTCCTTAATTGTGAAACTTATTCCAAGAGGTTATTACTCACAAGAAAATTACCTTAAAGGTCCCCGAAGATGGTTGATGACATATCTGCGGCCCATCCCAAGCAGAATAAAAAACAATCAGCCCCATCCGTACAGTATAACGTTTGGACGGACTGGAAATAAGCTTTGAACACGCATTTTACCTGTGGTAGGAAAGGAAAAGGATAAAGAAGGGGAGTGGTGGTTGTAACTGAAGTATATTTTAGCCGATTTTTTTAATATATGTAACATTACTTGGTAATAATAACGCTGTGAAGAAGCATTGATCCAGTAGGTCTTTAGCCAGTTTTTTTAAATATATAATATTACTTTGTCATAATAACTACTTGCTGCGCAGCAGCAAGGGGTAATAGTAATAACTATTTTTATTAGTTAATTTATTATTATTAATATTATTCTAGTCAAATTTTATATGACACCGAACTTATATGTCAAACGTATAGAACTTGATTAACGCTTCCTTGTACATTGTTCAAATCTAGGACTACATTTCTGTTATTTAAGTAAGTATAACCAATTTTTCATAAAAATAACGACCCTTGCACACTTGTAAAAAATTAAAATAGCTGTTTACTGGGTACTTTTAAATTAATATAGATTTATCTCATAAACCGATCAATATTTTGGATTAACATAATAAAACGTTATTTAAAGTAAATTAAGAAGGCTACTACAAAAGACTGTCTGAGAGTAAATTATCTTTTTTACTCTGATTTTTATTATTGTTGTTATTATTATCCGTAAATAATCTTAATAAATTATAATACTTTTAGGCTTGTTACCTTTAATATTTTAATTATTTTATAATTATCTTACCTTAGTATGATTTTTTCTTATTTTTGTCTTTTTGTTTTTCACCTTTCCTTTGACCCAAATTATTTTTTTCTTTATTTTCGTTTATTAAAATTCTCATTCATTCGTAAAATTTCTATTTTTTCTTTCTTATTGTTCTTTTTTTACGTTATATTTGTTCTTACTTCCTTCTCTTTCGATCTTTGACCTAAAAAATTTTCTTTTAAAATGTATTTTATTTTTAGAATCAATAAAACACACTCTAGAAATACCATACATTTCAAAGAATACATTTCATTCAAGAAATAGAACTACAAAGGGTAACAAATAATTCTATTTATTTCTTTTACTAAAAGTCTTTACAGAAAAATTCCAATCAAATCTTGAAAAATCAGAAAGATAAATTTCTGAAATCAGGGAATAATTATTATAAAAAATGTATAAATTCTTAGTTTAATTTTTAATCCTTAATTAGTTAACTATTCTAAAAGTTGATATGTTTTTTTTTTTATATTTGGGTTCCAAAATATAAAATGATATTTTAGGCACAGCATTGTAAAAAAATAAATTGGTTTAAATTTATTACATTTAATTTTTTTTTTAGAAAAATTTTGAAATTTTATTAATTGGTATTTATTTTTACTACGATAACGAAAATCTTTAAACATCCATATAAAAAATAATAAAAAATGCAGCTAAATTATTAAGATATTTTTGAAACACAATATTTTTATAACTTCTTTAAATATTAAAATGTTAGAGTAAAAATAACAATTTTTTTCTTTTTTTTTAATATTTTTGTAGTCGCATTAACAATAAAAATCATTAGCGACTTATTAGTGAAATGTAACTGCACCGGCAAATATATAGTCTTGAATGAACTTAGGCCGACCATTCCTGAGACGTGTGGTTAATTAAAACCCAACCACCAAAGAACACCGGTATCTACGATTTAGTATTCAAATCCGAATAATACAATTACCTTTATTAGAATTTGAACCTGAGAACTTCTACTTCGAAATCAATTGATTTACGATGACGAGTTTACCACTAGACCAACCCGTTAGGTTGAGAAATGTTTTTATTAAGTAATAATGAATAAAACAATAAAAAAAGATTATTTGAATATAATCATGAATAAGGTAAGTGCTTAATACGTTTTTTGGGGTTTCTTTTTTGGCAGCTTACTAATTCATACACTCAGCAAGACAGTTTTATGAAATACTGCCATATTTTATAAGCAGCAGTGGATGAAACTACAAACTGTATGAATTAAACCACTGAATTAAATTCGAATATTTTTCATAAATTTTTAAATCTTCTTACACACGATAAAACGTATGGTCTTTTTCAGCTCGTTACCTATTTAGGTAAAAAGTAATATAAAATATCTAGTAGATTTCTACGTCCCAGTTATTTTTAGGGTAAGGTAAATTATCTTTTTAAATTTATTTTTATTAACATGAACCATAAAATAACTCATCGTAAAAACTATAAATTATATATATATATATAAGATTGGTCATTTTTTGAGACATCACAAAATTTTATCTTTCAATTTAATAAAGCGAATAAACGAATGATATTAAATAAAATGTCAGTGTTTACGTATAAAAACTTGTAAACAAAACACAAGATTTTAGTTTTTATTATTTATTTAAGGACAACAATCTGATTGCATAGTTTGTTTTTAGTTAATTATTATTAATATAAACCGTTGTGGAAAGAGTACAAGTCTGTTATCTGAGAATATTCATAAATGACGTTTTATTGTTAAATTCTGATATATAAGCATAGTTTTAGAAAGTGACATTCATTCTGCGCGTATTTGTGTAACTTTGTATATATGTTTTACATACAAATTAGACAAACTTTGTATGTTTTAATACAAAAACACACCCTTATATATGTTTTTGTATCAGGAACGATGCCATTACGAAATGACTATAAAACAAAACCCGTCAAATTTTGCAAGTTTTTTCTACAGAAAAGTTTTCTGTTTTGTTCTTTAAAAAATTAGTCTTTCCAAATATGATTTTTATTAATAGAAAATAACAAAAATTATAAATTAAAACTTTTCCTAGAATTATTTAATTTTATTTTACTTCGTTCTTGTCCATTGTTATCTGTTTACAATGTTTTGTAACTTGTTCATGGAAGAAAATCTGACAAATTTTAGAATGAAATAATTATTCAAGGAGAACAAATAACATATCAATATTCACTATGTATTCTTTTTTTAAAACCAAAAATTAGGAAGGTAGAAAAGATGTGACAGAAAAGAAGATAATCATGAATTAGCAGTGAATATATCAGGAAAAAATTCGATATTTATTTAATAAATTTATAAATAATTAATGAAGTATAGAAATAAAAAATAATATAGTTCAAAAAAGAAGATTTTTAATAACGAATACAAACATAACAATTACAAAAACAACCTTTAACATATTTGTGCGGGGTATAGCGTTATATAGCAGCGAAATGTGGATAATTGAAAGACAAAAATAATTGAAGCCTTTAAAAAAATATTAGAATTGTGTGGTTTAGATTTAGATGCGGATTGCTTCTAACATGGGCAACTGTATGTTGCATCTTCCCGAGTCCGCAAACCAGATAGCCTTTATATCTACGCAGACAGTGGAAAAACAAAAAAATATTGTATATTCACAAGTATTGCAAAATTAAACTTCTATGAAACGTATGCTTTGTTTTGTTCCTCATTTCTCATCCATGCAACCACAATGTGCCACAGCGAAGCGTGACGGGTAGAGCTAGTTGTTAAAAAATAAACTCTCATAGACTTACAGTTTAGTATTCTTTCTCGATTTTTCTGCACGTTGAGCGCTTTCGCAGCTATCTGTGCTTCACCATACGTACGAATGTTTAAATATTTATAAAATTTATTTTATATGAGTGACTGAGATTTTAAACATATTTTTCCTATGTTTTAATTTTCAGGTCATGCTTTTAGTCAAAAATTGATATATTCATAATTTGCAATGAAGTAAAATTCTTTGCAAAGCCGTTCAACATAGAAAAATTGAAAGAGAAAAAAAATAATAGTAACAGACATAGTAAATTAGAGTTTATTTTTTAAAAAAATAGTTCTATAACATAAAGAACATGTATTTCATAATGACCCTCATTATGATATAGGTTTCAGCCGGATAATTCAAACTTTATAATACAACCTGAGAGAAATATTATTTTTAATTCCTCGTACGAAGTAAATAAAGTATTGTGATCGCGAAAAATTTCGGTTTTCAGATTTCAACAGAAATATTCATTTTGACCATCCCTAAATCCATTTTGACTAGTTTCGGCGTAACGTAATACCTGCGTACGTACATACGTATGTATCTCACATAACTGAAAAACGTTTTACCGTAGAATGTTGAAATTTTGGATTTAGGACTGATGTATATCTTCTAGTTGTGTACCTCCCTTTTTGATCGCAATCGACTGAATCGAAAATGTCCAAAGAAGCCCAAATCCAAAATAAAAATGGATTCTGGACTTTTTTTAACTACAATAATAAGCCCTCATTGAAGCTTTTCAACGTCTTAGGTGGTACTTATTTTCATTGGTTTTAGGGTTATAGCCAAATGAAATTTTAATTAATGAAATATTTGGATCTTAGAAGGGGAAGGCAAATCATCGGTTCGAATCAGACTTCATCTCCTTTTTTTTCTTAATTTAAATATATTGATTTATTAATAATTATTAACCTCTGATTGTAAAAAAAAATTACTATAAATAAAAATTCAATAATAAAAGAAAAAATATCAGAAGTTATTAATAAAATAAAATTCTATGTACTTCTCATTAAAAAAAAAAGGTGTATATCTAATTTAATAGGCGTACAATAGGAGTCATGTAGTTCCCACAACAGACTTTTTTTTAATTTATATCAATTAAAAAAATATTTTGTCACATCGAAATATTTATTTAAAATATTTAAAGTCGATTTTTCTCTTTAATTTTGCATATTATCTTACCTCGATTAACCTAGTAATTAGAATAATATTTTAACAATTGAATCGTCTAAGTTGTCAACAGAGCTGTTAACCGAACCAAATCTTATTAGTAAATGGAACCATCAATTCCAAATAATATAACACCAATGCGTCTGTGCTTTCATAACCACACGCGCGCGCACATTTGCAATTTTAATTAACACTTTCCAAATTTCCTGAATATCGTGAAAATTGATTTGTTTTTTTAATATCTTTTTCTTTCTTTTTACAAAAGCCGGCTTACGTAAGTTTTCCGGCTTCCCTCTTGACAGATCTTTATTTTAAATACACCATTGGGTTTTTAACATCATTTTTATTATTATTACAGGGCAATCAATCAATTACTTTTTTATATTTATTATAATCATATGATTGGCTTGATACTACTTGTTATTCTTTTCTGTTTTGTGCTAATCATTTAACTTCAGTATATTTACTAGAGCGTACATTATCAATTATCTATTATATTTATTCTATCCTTGCTACAGATTTATCATATTCATATTCCTCTTTTACCAAATCAACACTGCCAGAATGTAAAATGTAAAAATAACAAAAATTAAAAAAAATCCTACCAATCAAAAAAAAAAAAAAAAACGTAAGAAAAAACCGAAAAAACAACTGAAGTTGCGTTTCCCTGACTTGTGACCTAATACAAGAAATTCTACTGGTTTTTCGTTAGCCATATTTATTTAAAGGCTTCAATTATTTTTATCTTTCAATTACCCACATTTCGCTGCTATATAACGCTATACCCCGCACAAATATGTTAAAGGTTGTTTTTGTAATTGTTATGTTTGTATTCGTTATTAAAAATCTTCTTTTT
Source organism: Lycorma delicatula (assembly GCF_047948215.1). Lineage (NCBI taxonomy): Eukaryota > Metazoa > Arthropoda > Insecta > Hemiptera > Fulgoridae > Lycorma > Lycorma delicatula. The sequence goes on along the minus strand of NC_134459.1, from coordinate 25,853,455 downwards.
TGAACTATATTATTTTTTATTTCTATCATACTTCATTAATTATTTATAAATTTATTAAATAAATATCGAATTTTTTCAACTTCTGATATATTCACTGCTAATTCATGATTATCTTCTTTTCTGTCACATCTTTTCTACCTTCCTAATTTTTGGTTTTAAAAAAAAAGAATACATAGTGAATATTGATATGTTATTTGTTCTCCTTGAATAATTATTTCATTCTAAAATTTGTCAGTTTTTCTTCTATGAACAAGTTACAAAACATTGTAAACAAATAACAATGGACAAGAACGAAAAAAAAAATTAAATAATTCTAGGAAAAGTTTTAATTTATAATTTTTGTTATTTTCTATTAATAAAAATCATATTTGGAAAGACTAATTTTTTAAAGAACAAAACAGAAAACGTTTCTGTAGAAAAAACTTGCAAAATTTGACGGGTTTTGTTTTATAGTCATTTCGTAATGGCATCGTTCCTGATACAAAAACATATATAAGGGTGTGTTTTTGTATTAAAACATACAAAGTTTGTCTAATTTGTATGTAAAACATATATACAAAGTTACACAAATAGTCTGACTTTAAACCATACAGCCTCTATTTTTAATTAATATCTCTGGACTGGCTCAACATAAATTCTTGGAATGTCTATACGTGGCAGATTAATGGCATTAAATTTTAAAGAAAATTGAAAAAGGGGAGAGGTAGTTTTTGCCATTTTTCATTTTTGAATAGTGGTCAGAAAAAACAGATTTTATTCCATGAAAACGATTGTTAAATTATTTAAAATTCTAAAGTTTTTAAGTTGACTGGATTTATGGATAGAGGGTTATTCAACATTTATTTCTACAGTATAGTTCGAGTTAGAAGTTAATTTTCAGACTTTTCGACTTACAGGTTATAGATTATTTCGAGATACAGAGATATAAATGAGAAAACTTCGAGATAAAGAAGTAAAATATTTTGTGCTCTATTGTATTTCCATACACTCGAAGTAACTACCAATCTTTAAGTACTGTACATTAAATGCTTATAAACAATATCAAGTATTAATAAATATTAGTGTGTGAAAATTAACTTAGCTAAAAATATGTCTAGGTAAATTGAAATCCTACCCTACTAAAGTGCATTTGTATGTGAGTCGTGTGTGTGTGTGTGTGTGTGTGTGTGTGTCTTAGCTTAGCACCGGAATGTACCGATCACTAACGGAAAATTCCGATTCGTTAGTACATGTCTCGTGGTGGTGAGGTGTGTACTTGTTATATTATTATAGATCGATATATTCGTTATATATGCGAAATATATATTAATATATTTTTTTGTTTATGTGATTTTTCTTCATAAAATAATGAACAATAACCAAAAAGTAAGCACCGGAATGTACCGATCACTAGCGGAAAATTCCGATTCGTATCAATTTTTAGAGTTAAATTTGTAATTTAACTTTCGTTATATCAAATTTCATCTTTCAAAAATAAAATATATTTTTACACAAGAGGTAATCAGTTTTGACGCCGCCCGAAAGGGCAATCAGCCCCAGGGCCTAGCTGCGGAGGACGTGCTGTAGGAACGCCTCTATAGCTAGTAAACAATAAAAACATTGTTATTATTGATATTTAATTTTGTATTGACATTATATAAACAATAAATACAGTAATACACATTATTGGCTTGTAAAAAAACTCAGTAATTTTACTTTCCAATTTTTACTACTTCATTACAATTTCCCATAATTTTTTTTAGTTATCCACGATTTTTTTTTGATTCATTAATTTTTCATTTCATTTCATTTTTTTATTTTTTCCAGGGTTATTTCAAGGAAAACGAGAAAGTTCGCATTATTAAGGATTCGAGTTATCAAGTTTCGTGTTATCGAAAGTTGACTACAATGTAAAAAGTTTTTAACTTTTTCTTGCTAACTACTTTATTCAGATAAGAACCACAGGTATATAATACAATGAAATAAATAAAAATGAAAACAAGTTTATTTGACGCCTATAAATATCAACTTGTTAAAACCTATATTGAACACATTTAAAAAACAAAATATAATATCTACGTCAGATATATTAGTAAGTACAGCTGCTTACAGATATACCTTTCTTTAAATTTTCTATTATAATTTTTGAAATTAGTCGCTTAGATTCGGTTAGCAAGTAAAAAAATCCAAGAATCATAATTTAAGAAAAGAAATATAACTTTATTTCTGAAAAAAAAGTTGCTTACATTGTAATTCTGGTTTTACTGGATTGAATTTTGCACCTCTTACTTAAATAAAACCAGATACAATGAGTTCCGGTTAATGTGATCACCGGTTATTTGGGGTAGCTACTTAATTTTGGCAGTTTTATAGAATCAGAAACATAGTATCATTCATATAAAATTACGCCTATTTAACGGCCCAAATAGCCGCTTATAAGTCCCAATAATTCGTATGTTTTTTTTATTTTACTCGTAAGATATTAATTTTATTAGTGATGTAAGTCGTTTAACCTTATTTAGCCGTTGTACGGAGGAAGGTAACTTCTCCTTAACCAATAAGAGAAGTAATTAATTCTTCAAATTATTTGAAGTAATGACGAAATAATCAAAAAGATTACTCAAAAACCAAAAGAAGAAGATGAACTCGAGGTTAAACGCGTATCAATACAAGATGAAAAAATGTTTATTAAAGCGATTCAGCATATTTTATGCAGTAACGTAGCGAATGAAGACCGCTACCAAAACTGCGAGTCTGTGGCAAATTTTTAGAACGTCAGGTAATGAAAGGTAGAAGACAGAGCAAAGTAGAAGAATTTTTTCAAGAAGTTTGAATTTTACTGACCATAAAAGCAGTTGACTTGTACATTTAATTTAGTTAATTAAATTTATTAGTAAATTATAAATAAAATTCTGAAAATTATGATGTTTAATCGTGTTCAATAATTAGTTTGTACTGTACTATATTTGTGTACAACTCCTCATTTTTCGTTAATATCGCTTAATAGACTCATATGGTCCCCGGTCCCGGTCCCAAAGTGGTCCGATTATCCGAAATCCACTGTATTATATAACGTTTTTTTTTAATTTATCGGAATTAGTTATTATTAGATTATTTTAAATTGTAAGTTAGTTATCGATAGCCGCCATTTTGGGTAAAGACATCGTACCAACGTTTTGTTTACACCATTTTTCTTGTCACAAAAAGACTTTAAAATGATGTACCACACAAAGGGTGTTACCGTTTAGCATATTTGAGTTACAACCCCTGCCCCCCCCCCCCACAAGAAGGAGTTAAAATTCTATTTCTAGTCATCAAAGGGTAAAGTATTTGACCGATACCGTATCCTAAAAGTTACAATAATCTATGTGGAATGGTTTTAAAGTTGTTGAGGGGTTTCGTATACTTTTGTCTCGCTCTAGGTAATATGTATTTGTTTTGAAAAATAAATTATTGATTATATCATAAATTAAAATTAACAGAAAAAATTTAATTTTGCCAATTACACTGTTTGTTTTGTAGGGATGAACTCAAAAACATAATTATTTATGATGAGGTAAAAAAAATATTATGCTACACACAGTTTGAACTAATATTTATTTCACCCTATTAAAATAACTTCTGGTTTTGTTTTCATTCAAAATAAGCAATATTAATCTTATTCACAGTATTCCTAATTTAATTTACTGTAATATAATTAATGCATTTTACCCCTATTAATGCATATTTTTATTATTATTTATTTTTATCTTGGATTATATGTCGGGCTCTTAATGCAGAATGTAAAATTTAAAAAACGATAAATTTAATTATATATTTTATATAAAAATAGAATCCCACAGATAAGTTAGTTGAAAAAAATATTGATTGAATAATACTCAAATAATCAAAACTAATAAAGCATTAAAAAATAAGTCAGTATAACGCATATTATTAATACATTCTTTCAAAAAAAGTCTGATAATCCATAATTTAGTTTTATGATAAAAAATATCAGTGTTTTATTGTCTTACACACATAGATTTCGTTTTAACAGAATTAACTTGAATTAAAAAATCATCATTTGCGTGCTTAAATATGTTTAACTAACATTTTTACCTCTTTTAAATTAACTAGCGACCTCTTTGCTGCTCCACAGGGTTATTATTACTAAGTAACGTTTATTATTTCTTTGAAATCGGCTAAAAATCTATACCATTTAAAACAACAGATCTCACCCCCAACCACCTTATTTTTCTCTTTCCTTTCCTACCACACGTAAACTTCATGTTCAAAATCTATTTCCAGTCCGTCCAGACATTCTACAGGACGGATCGGGCTCCTTTTTTTTATTCCGCCCGTAATGGCGCGCAGATATATCATCACGTTTCAGCGGTACTGCAAAGCGATTTTCTTCTAAGTAAAAACTTCGGAAATTCCTCAATTAATAAACGATGATTTTTTTAGGAATTCTCAGAGGAGACTCAAGTTTGGGATTCGTTGACGCTTGATAACATATCTGTGGGTCATTCCAAGCAAAATAAAAAAAAAAAATCAGCCCGTTCCGTCCAGTAGAAAGCCCACACGGATTGGAATTAAGTTTTCAGCTCAATTTTTTTAATATATATGATTTAAAATATTGTTATTCCATTGGGATTTTCCTCATTATTTTTTGTTTTAAAATTAATTTAAATTTTAAAATATTATCAATAGAAATAACTTAGATGCAAGTTTATGTAATAAATTTGAGATTGCTTAAGCAATCCTTTTGTTTTAATGCCACCGTGAACATATGTCAAAATCATTAAACTATGACAGAATGATTTATTATTAATGATATTTTAAGATAAATTAATCTCAGGAAGCTGAAATTGCCCGTCATTTCATTAGTGGAATAATAATAATGCTATTATTTTGACGTAAACCGGATATTACGTGACTAGAAATGCGAAGTGAGGAAGCATTTTAATGCTTTTATCTCGGATAACATTTCGTAGTATATTATAATGCAAATAAAATGTTTATTTATACATATACACTCGCGCTCCTACAAAAGTAAATAAACCATCTAATGTATAACTTAGTGAGCAAAATAAATCTCAATTTAATTTTTAAATAAAAATTTTTATTTTTATTTTTATTTAAACTCTGCGTAAGTTTTTTCTCAGTACCTTTGTTGTATATAGTCTTTATTAAAAATATTCCGCAGATAGAGATATAATTTTACGGTCTAGTTGTGGGTAATATCCGCCGTACTGATAGAACTGATGCCTGTGATGTAGTAAACTAACTGGTGTGAGATGGATCTTTTTGTAGTGCTGGTCTCTAGACACATCCTTGTTATTCTGAATATTAACAGTCTCATGTACTTTACAAGGAATTAGTGTTTTGTTTCTTAAATTAAAAAAAAGAAGAAAACATGGCTTCATATTTCAAATTATTCCACAAGACGACATATTTCAAATTATTCTACAGGATGGTAGTTACTTATTGTATAAAATTGACGATTAAACTGAAATCTCAATAATTTTTAAGTTAAAACTATTTATTTCCTTCTGTTTAAAACTCAAACTACGTATTAATTAAAGTTAATGTTACAAATATAAATAAATAAATAAAACCCAGTATGGTACCGATACCTATTTTGCTTGTTGTCATACTTGCCCTTTTTTTAATAGACGCAGTGTACACTCGTTGCATTCGAAAAGTAATTATACACCTACATCAACAAGATTATATATTCAAAGAGTGTGTTGCGTGCACTGCGAGTAATATTTTCTGCAAAGTTTGGTAATCCTGCGTTGTGTGCAGTTTGCTTCCGCGAGCCAGTAAGGCTGTGGACTTTGAGACGAGAAGGTATATTTGATTCTTTGTTGTTCCATTATGTATTCGTCGCTTTTGAACGATTGAGAATGTGTTTTTCCGTGTGTTCTCAGAATTCTGTTAACTTTAGAAAAGTGAATATTTCTTGTTCAATAGTTCTTCCGTTAGCACGACAGCATTGAATAGGTGAATAGAAAGACAGTAAAAGATCAATTCCCGTGAGATTCCCAAGTTTACCAAGTTCCTCAGTTTCTTATCGACATAGTGTAAGCGCTTAAATCGTGACATTTAGGTAGATGGAATCGGTAAAGGACTACGAGCGAAATGATAGACCATCAGTCATTTGATGAAAAAAATGCAAGCCATAGTAGCTGCTATGCAGCGTGACTTGCGACGTGGAACTTGTGACTACAAGTTCATGCAAAGGTCGGTACGACAGAAAACTATCGGTATTGCAACTGCACACAAGGCAGATCGTAAGAAGTTCAGCCCATTCCAAATAAAATGAAAGGTTCAAAAATTATTGACCACAGATTATGAAAAACGAATTTAAAACTATGAATGTTTTCAACAGTTTTCTAGAAAACAATTGTTATTATATATTGATCTATATTTTCTATTGAGATAAATCACGGCTCCATTTATTAGGGTATTTGTGCGCAAAGAACTCACGTTCAGGGTCTAACAACAATCCACATTGCGTGCATGAAATTCCTTTACATGATCAGAAAATTAGGGTGTTGACTGCAATATCCAGAAGTACAGTCGGCTGAACAATTTTCCCCGAAATAATCAATTCAGCTTGTTATTGTGAAATCATTTACCAGTTTATGGGAGAAGTAGTCGAAGACGAAATTTAATAATGCTTGGATACAACAAGACGGCACGACCGCGTATACTTTCAGGCAGTTCATAAAATTACCGCAAGAGGTTTTGCTTTTCGGAGATTGCTAAAAACTTGGGATCATCTCGTTCTCCGGAGTTAACCCCACCGAATTTTTACTTCTAGGGTTATCCAAAAATTAATGTTTATAGAGGAAACCCTACAGCCTTCAGGAACTTAAAATTGTTATTCGTGATTTCAGTAAGAACTTTCCGCATAAAAACTTGTGAAATTCTTTGAAAACAAGAAGAAACTCGTAGTGATATGTCTGGATATTCGTGGGGATCATTTCCAACAACTGCTGTAAGGTAAGTCGATTTTACGTATTTTTGTACTAGACAGGTGAATAATTACTTTTCGAACATTGTATATACATTGTTTCTCGACAAAGAAACATTAATGTGTCGCCTTGAACGTGTAAAATATTTGAGATACAAGAGGCAGTGTTTAGAGTTACTTTCTCTAAGAGTATTGATGTTCACTATAAAATCAGTGTCCCTAAAGAAAACACAGTGAAGTTATCACTTATAAGATTGAACTTGTACTGCATTTCAGTAAACTTGACGTACCTATAAGTAAATGCAATTCGGCTTAATGAAAAAGGCATTGTGAAATCACTTCTCTCCTCATTTTCCTTAATAATCTTAACATGATATGCTTCTTTATAAATTGTATATATTATAAATATTTTATATATCTTTATATACTTTTTGCTTCTTTCATTCTTTATAATGTCTGTATTTTTTGAACAGCACAATGAGACCTCATTTCAGATCAAATCAAATATTTTTTCGTGATGATTTAAAATCTCACAACTAGCATCAAACGTTAACAGTTGTAGGGAATCTATTATGAAACGTAAATCATTATCGAAAACAATAAAATCATTCTCAAGAAAAAAGAAGCGACTCGAACGAAGTTTACTAAGAAAAATGTGAAGTTAAGTAGTTTCCAATCGTTTTCTTCATTGAGCTGAATATGCCTTTACATATCAGCAAGCCAAACTCGTCGAAATGCAGGTAATATTCAGTTCTCTATTTTTTCCTGTTTACCGTTCAGTTATTACTTCAGAGGATGAATAAGGATATGTATGAGTGTAAATGAAGTGTAGTCTTGTACAGTCTCAGTTCGACCATTCCTGAGAGATGTGGTTAATTGAAACCCAACTACCAATGAACACCGGTATACATGATCTAGTATTCAAATCCGTATAAAAGTAACTGACTTTATTAGGATTTGAACGCTGGAACTCTCGACTTCCAAATCAGCTGATTTGGGAAGAGGCGTTCACGACTAGACCAACTCCTTGAGTAATATTCAGTTCCTGGAGTACCAAGAATATGTTCACAAAGGAAACGTACTCCTGGTAGAGCTGAATACCTTTCTTTTTTATTTCCTGTTTAGCCTCCGGAAACTACCGTTTAGATAATTCTTCAGAGGATGAATGAGGATGATTGATATGTACGAGTGTAAATGAAGTGTAGTCTTGTACATTCTCAGTTCGACCATTCCTGAGATGTGTGGTTAATTGAAACCCAACCATCAAAGAACACCGGTATCCACGATCTAGTATTCAAATCCGTGTAAAAATAACTGGCTTTACTAGGACTTGAACGCTGTAACTCTCGACTTCCAAATCAGCTGATTTGGGAAGACGCGTTAACCACTAGACCAAACCGGTGGGTTGGTCTAGTCCTGGTAGAGCTGAATACCATAACAACGGAACATTACCTGCGTACCAACCATAAGGAATTGATGCGACTACTTTCTGTTATTAAACATTATATTGTGATTTACTGCCTAATTATTCATTATGGAAATTTGTAAATAATATTACAACAAAAATTTCAAAGTAAATAAATTATTTTTATTTTATTTTATTTTATTAATAAAAAAATAAGTACCCTTTAATTTTTGCTTATTTTTTCTTTTACTTGGTTTTTTTTTAAATTTAATCAGAAAGCGGAAAGAATTATTTAAATTAAAATAAAATATATTTAAAATCAGGAGGACTTTTTTCCTGTTAACACTCAATTAAACTCTGTTTTAAATTCTCAAAATTTATTGTTTTAAACTTTGCATTAAGGGGATTGAAATCGATTCTTTTATTTTTTTATAAATCGGATGATAAAACACAGAAGTATTGATAAGGTCTTAAATCAAACACGGTTAAACTTTATGAGATTTTTATTCGTTAGTCACTTTAGTTTATCAAAACATTAATTCAGAAATTCCTTCAAAAATTATAATATTCATTATAATAAAACAATAAAAGCACTTCCTCGCTTCTAACAAGTTTAAAACATTTATTATAATTTTTAACTTTTCACTGCTGTAACGTATCGGCTGTAAACCTTTTTTTTTTTCAAAATAAAGCTCTATCGGATGGAAAAAATGTTTTATCCTTACCAGATTAGTTAAGGATGATAATACTTCAACCCTTCAACACAAGAATTTTAAAAACTTACTCTTTACAACAATCGACTTGAGATTTATTAGTTTATTAACTGGAGAGATTTTATAAAATGGAAGAAAAATTTAAATATTATTCATGGTTTGAAGGTAATTTGATAAGTTTTTTATCTCAAACTTACTTATCTCAAACTTGTTTATTTTTTCTAAACGAGTGTTATCAGAGTGGGATTAATTTTCAACGTAATCAAAGAAGACGGAAATTTTTTAAACGTTTTAAAAATATATTTTGCATACAATTTAGAATAAAACTAAATAAGAATTCTTCATAGATTATGATTAAATTTCAATGAAAGAACGTTTATCATCTAAACATTGTAGCCTAACTGTAAAAATTAACAATAAACAATATTTTTCATTTGTTTTTTAATCAACTCATTTTATTTCACAATAAATAAATAAATAAACTGTAAATTGCTTTTATAGGAAATTTTCGTTCTGCTTGTTAATTAACAAGTTTTAATTGGCAATTATATTTGTGCAGCCCTTTCCACCTATGAATCATTTATTTTATGAAGTACAAATAAAAACTATATATATTATTTTATTTCATTTAATATTTATACAGACGTAGAAGTTTATGATCTTTTAGAAAAAAAAAAAATTTTTCACTTTAATTTCGGCCGGGAAATACTAATTTTAATTTTTGTAAAATGATCTCTGCTGCTTTAGTAAGTAATTTCATAGTTGTATTTGAATCATCAAAAAAATTTCGTTTTCTCTCCTTTTGGTTTTACCAGATAATAATATAAATAGAACTCTTTCCATTTCTTCCAAGTTATAATTTATATCCTCTATACAATATTTGCTTCAGCTTTTCTTTTATTTGTTTTTGTTTTAATTTAAGTAGAAAGCGGAAAGAATTGTATAAATTAAAATAAAATTTATTTAAAACCAGGAGGACTTTCATTTATTACAAATTTTTCTTGATTTATGTTAATTATAGGGCTCTGTTTGTTTTCATACCACATCATAAATGTTTGTTATTAATTAATAATGTACTTAATACACATAAATTACATAAATGTTATAATGTTAACTATTTATGTTATCCTCTGTTTGTCCTCAGAATGCAGGAAAGTTAATTTTATTATTATTATTATTATTAATAAAAATTAATTATTATTAAAAAAAAAAATAGTTTTTATTTGTACTTCATAAAATAAATGATTCATAGGTGGAAAGGGATGCACAAATATAATTTCCAATTATATTTGGACAATTATATATGGACCGAAGGCCAGCAGACGGCGATTGCTGATGTCCACGGTGCATTCCATCCTGTTATACGGGTCGGAAGTGTGGGCCCAGGCATTAAGAGTTGCAAGAAACCGGAAGCGCCTCGCGCAGGTGCAACGCACCGCATCCTTGCGAGTCGCTTCCGCTTATCGGACGGTCTCCGAGCCTGCAGTACTTGTGGTCGCCGGCGTCATACCCATTGCTACTTTAGCAAGGGAGCGCCAGGTGATCTACAGGAGGCGACGGGCAGGCGAAGACCGGGTGACCATTGCCAACGAGGAACGCACTCGCACGTTCCTCGCATGGCAAGAGACCTGGGACCACGAGACCAAAGGATGATGGACCGCAAGGCTTATCCCTCTGGTCAGACCGTGGACGGAGCGACGGCATGGAGAGATGGAATACTACATGACCCAATTTTTAACGGGTCAAGGGTACTTCCGCGCTTACCTCCATGTCATAAGGAAAGCGCCGTCCCCCGACTGCCTGTATTGCCCCGGTGTACGGGACGACGCTGAGAATACCTTTTTCAAATGTGCTCGTTGAGCGGCAGATCGAGGGACACTAGAGGCGGATCTCGAAGCACTGAGTTCCCAAAACGTGGTTGCGATGATGCTCCGTGACCTGAGCAGCTGGGAAAGTGTAGCCCGATTCGTCGGCAACATTCTCAGGGCCAAAAAGGTTGACCTGGATAGTCCTGAAAATTAGGTAGCACCTAATCAGGCTAGTATAGGAGGACTCGACCGGAAATGTGTTAAACGGTTCCGGGTCAAGTCCTGGTAGAGAGGGGGTGGTTTAGAGTCGGTAGTCTACTGATAGTGATTGGATAATACCATCAGCGAGAGCCCGACACTCCGTGCGTAAATGCATTTCCACCTCCTACCACAAAAAAAAAAAAAAAAAAAAAAAAAAAAAATTATTATTATTATTAAAAATGAGAACAATGCTATTATATATTAAAGATATTACAAGTACAAAAAAAAAAGAAATTATATTTCTTTACGGTTCAGAATGTATTATTCGAACAAGTAAAACATCTTTACGTATAGTTAGGAATTTATGGTTTAAACCGCATATTGCAGTGTTTTACCATGAAGTATTTTTTCATTAAATTTTTAGTTTTATTTATTGTTATTATTTATATTGAACTTTCTGAAGACTCTAAAAAAATACCACAGGCCTAGAAGTTATAAGAATTTAACCATTTTAATTTAAAAAATGACCTAGTTTTAATTTTTTATATCAGCCAAAATGTAGCCCTACACTACTGAAATAATTTTTTGTAGAGTTTCCTAATTAGTAGCAATGCCGAATTTTTAATTTATCTTTAATGTGTTAGAAAAGTAAGAAAGTAAATTATAATATCCGTGTTTGTACTGTTTTAGTCATATAAAGGTTGTTAAAACGGCAGCCACGATTTCTTCAGATCGTTGAAAAACTAGATTCTACCATCCCAAAATACAAGATAATTATGAAATTCAACCTTAATCCAACTTTACCTTTTTAGAGATTATTTAAAGTGGAAAACCCAAAAAACGTTTTTGTTGACTATTGGAGTTATAATCTATTAGGAATTTCAAATTTCCATCCCAACACCCATCCAGATACTTTTTGGATGTTTTGGGAAAAATATGTAAATGCAGCTTTAATCAATCTCGATTAGTACTTATAGGAAATTTTTTTTCGATTATTCCTGTTAGGGAGTTTTTAGATCATAATAAAAATTTATAAACTTGCGATAAATAGAACTCATATTGCTCGAATAATATTCTTGATAATTTTTACTTTTGTATCTCTAACATAGAAAAAAGAAATTAAAAAGATGCTTTTAAACATTTTTATTTTCAACAAAATAATATGTATAAAATTGTCTATTTTCCCAAGACCACAATGAAAAGCATGGGACGCGACCTTAGTTCTATTTTGCACCTTAACTTTAGTTCATCCAAAGATATTTATTAGATATTGTACACTGAAGCTATCATTGCTATCATTTCCATTTTGCATCAAAACCTTTGTCATATTTAAAGAATGTATGAAGATATTGAATATGAAAGCGCGCCCCATGCTTTTCATTGTGGTCTTGCAAAAATAGACAACTTTATACTTATTATTTAGTTGAAAACAAAAATGTTTAAAAGCATGTTTTAACAAAAAATTTCATAATATCTTTGACATCTTTACTGTAAGCTAACTTCATGCCGCCCTGGTATTTTGTTAGCCGTGTGTTTCAAATAAATTGTCTATTTTTTTTTTCTTGTTTAGCCTTCGGAACCACCGTAACCTTACGGTGGTAAAGTAATAACTTTATCACCGTAAAGTTATTACGTTTTAGAGTCATCCTCTGAAGTAATAACTTTAGAGGATGGTATGTAAATGAAGTGTTGTCTTGTATAGTTGAGATGTGTGGTTAATTGAAACTCAATCATCAAAGAATACCGGTATCCACGATCTAGTATTCAAATCCGTATACGCGTTTCAAATGGCGCTGGCGTTCACTTTCCAATAGAGCCACGCGCTTTTCAGTTAACTCTGCTGCACGAATATGCGAATAACGCTAACATCTAAATCGCAACTCGAACTTCTCGATCTTCTGGTGTTTTGTTAGCTTTACGCCTTAAATAGCGCTGGCATTCCCTTTCAAATCAAGCCTTACGATCGAAATAATTGAAAAAATGGGAAAGAATTTGCAATTTTTTTTTTTTTTTATTATCCCAAAAACACAAATATAATTTTACATAAATCGTTGTATAAAGAAGTAAAAATCGTTCGAATGAATGAATCGTTCGTGCATACCTAACTACTACGCATGTGTGCAACACCATGAAATGAAAACTTTAATCGTGGAACGAAGCGAGTTAAAGAAAAGCATATAAAAATAGGCTATTTTTTTTTCTCCTTTTTCGTATCGTCAGATGTAGTTTAGGAAAACTCCGTAGCGCTAGCTTACAAGGTTTACACCAGGTTTCAATTTTCCAGCTTTTTCAATTTTGGCACCTCTTTTTAAATCCAATTTAATTTAATCCATTAAGAGCTTTTTTATCAAAAGTATTTTTACTTAAGGATCACGTCAAATTTCGTTTTTCTAAATTTTGAAAAGCTTCTGAGTCATACATTACTAAATTAATTATGACTCAATAATTTTTGTCGTAAAAATGTATGTAGATAGGTTTGTACCTCTTTTCAATCTATATTTAACTAGCTGCTGCCCGCAGCTTTGCATGCATACTTGTAATAATAGTCTGTAAAATTTTGAGCTTTTTCTATCATAAAAAAATAAATTCATTGAAATCAGTATAACAGTATTCGCGGAATGAAGATATTACAAACTGTAATGAACATACTGTTCACTATGTTTCACAAACTGATTTTTTTTTTCAATTTTGCATTATTTTTGTTGGGGCTATATGGCAAACATACCGTAGGGGTGGTTCTAATAACTTCTAGTATTCATTCTCTAATTAAAGACAATATATTCAAGAGTTACTATTATTCATTAACATTCAGTATGAATTGTAGTAGACGAAAAACAAATATAGCGTTCGCCTCTCGTCCGAACACACACCAATCTGTATCACAACTAACTTATCATAGAAAAGCCTTATTTTCATACTTAAACAATGGAAAATACAATAATCACAGCCTTTTTCTCTTTTTCTTCAAGGCAAATTTTTACAAAATACAACCCATAAAAAATAAATACACTCTCACGCAAGTGCATCCACCCAATGAACATATACATCGGACTAAGCAACAACATCTTAACTTTTTAAAGAAGTAACGTATAACAATCAATTTTTTTTCCATATATTTTTCTATAAAAAATTAATGAAGATTAAAAAATTCATCGACATCTGTGAAATAATACTCGCTGAATGTAGAAAGTTTGCTTTTGTAAACAAAAGATGACAGCAACAAACTTTCAGATTTATACAGAGTGTATCACAAAGCTCTCCATGGACTTTCATAATCTTTTCTACCCGTGAAAATAATGGAAAAGTTCATATAAAAATATGTTCCAAAAATGCTTCAACTGCGAGTTACAGCTAGTGAAAGATTTACTCGGATTTCAGCTGCCCCGGTGAAATGAGGTCATACTGAAATTTTTGGGACGTCAGTTAAGAGGCAGAATAAGTGATTTATTATTGGTTTTGACCTGAAAAATCGAATAAACTAGGTCTCAAAACCGTTTTTGCAGTAGTTTTTGAGAAATCTGGGGTGAAAACCAATAAGTATGGGTAAAAAACCCCGTTTTTTATGTTTGACGTACAATAACATTGTTAAATGTGTAATAAAGACATAAAACCTTTAAACAAATCTTTTTTTTAACCCCCGGGATTACAGTTAGGTATTTACTTCAGAGGGTGAGATGAATGACAATTTTTGTAGCGTGTGAAAGGGCCATGAGTGACCAAGATTTGAACCGGGACCTACAGATGAAAGGCCGAGACGATACCACTCGCGCCACGGAAGCCGACTTAAAAAAAAAATAATTTTTTGTAAAGAATTTAATTTTGAATAAAATTGTGTAAGATAAGTTGAATAAAACAAATAATAAAGGTTAGAAAAGTTCGAATTTTTTTCAGAAACAGTTCATTACTACATTTGTCAGAAAAGTACTTATTTGACGTAAACAAAAACCAGATTTTTTTGGTGATTTGAAAGATATGTAAAAACAAAATTTACTGTTAAAATGTTTTTTTAAAACTGGAAATTACACAACAATTGTATAATAAAAATAAATAAATAAAAATTATTTAAGATAATTTTTTTATACAATAAATTATTTGAAAAATTATTATTTCAAACTTGGTAATAAAATAACAGCAGCTGATCAACAATCCGCAATACAGTATTAGTGTTTAAATCATTCTGTAAGGTACATTAAGTATATCGTGTACTGTGAAATGTGCTGCCGTTAGCGAAGGTTATGAAAATTTTGGGAGAACTTCGTGGTACACTCTGTATATTAGCATTTATGATAAATTTTAACGCTTTGGAATTTAATTAATTTTTTTTTTTTTTTTTACTTTTCCTAAATATTCTTAGAAAAAACTAAGCCAAATTTCAGTTTTCTAGCTGTTTGGGAAATGGGAAAATTGGTGATAATTGTTGCAGTGAGGGCTTTCCCATTTATAAATAGCTTAGTCGGAGCCTTCTATAATCTCATTTCTTAATACTGTTGAAATTTATGGGGTGATGTAGGTCTTATGTTAAAACTATGATAGTTATTTATTATTCCCAACTCATATAAATGCTGTTAATTGCATGCAATAAATAGGAACTGTTGTTCACACTCTCGATATTTTCTTGTAACGTCGTAAATTTACCTTTATGTTCTCATTAATAAATAGCCTTTATTCTCATTAATAGCCTTTATGTTCAGGCTGATTAAACTTATTAAAAGCAATCTCTAGTGCCTGTTTTTAATCGTTATTATTTACTTACTTTGGCTTAGTCAGAAGAATAAATTTACTACTTACACTTCATTGAACTTAATGTAAGTCATGTAATTAGGTGGTGCCTTGCCATAAGTCATAAGTCGTAGTCTCTTCCAACAACGATATAACCGTCATTGTAGTGGGTAATAAGCATCCCATGTAGCGCTTATTAAAAAAATGAGGGTTGAAATCGTGTTGCCATTTTTACTGAGCTTAAATATCCATCCCTTAGCGTGCTTATAAAAGTACAGCTGAAACTTAGCCTTACAGGTGATACATTCATTTTGTTCACCATTAAGTCGGGCTATATAAGGAACACTACTACTCTTAGAGAAAGTACCTCAAGTGGTATTTCAAATGCTTTCAATATCGTAGCTATAATAAAAACTGGAATGGATAATGAAAAGCAACAAAATACTGTATTTTTTTAATCTTTTTATACCCCCTCCCACAAACTGTTTTGAGGCTCAGTAGCAGTTTGTGGCACAGACATTTGGTCTTATGCTTTAGGGCGACCGAATTGGGTGGTGGCGGGAGAAAACCAATATATCCCCTCCCCTGAACCGGACCCACCTTAAGTATAACGCAGTTCAAGGGAGTGTCCATCAACTCTAACGGGCCTTCCCGCCCACCAGCTGAACATCCGGCAAGCTAGGTCAGCCCGCCGGTTGGATCTTTTACTTTATGCCTGCCGCTAACCCCCAGCGAGGAGACTCCAGATCCAACAATGCCGTAACCATCATCCCCAACCCACGGCTCGGATCTGGGTCTTTTGAGTGCCTTATGCCTCAAATGTGGAATCCCCAAGAGGATCCCACACCGAGACTTTGGTCTTGACACCCCCTAAAAAGACGTCATGTCCAGATGACACGTAGTACATGAAGCCCCACCTGATCATCGGAGCCAGCACACC
The DNA here is from genome assembly GCF_047948215.1 of Lycorma delicatula. Classification (NCBI taxonomy): domain Eukaryota; kingdom Metazoa; phylum Arthropoda; class Insecta; order Hemiptera; family Fulgoridae; genus Lycorma; species Lycorma delicatula. The sequence continues at coordinate 25,836,726 of NC_134459.1, read as the reverse complement.
AGAGCATACCGGCCCTCACAGCTGTGGCTGTCCAACACCTCCCGCTAGAAACCCCTCTCCGTTCCTCATCATCTTTGACTCGAAGCACAGTCCGAGAAAAGAGGCTGAACGCATTCCAGCAAGCTGCAGAAGCGATGATGTAAGGTAGCTGGGACGTAGACGCAGATAACAAGCAAGTAATCTCCGCACGAACTCTTTTAGGGCTCTTGCAGTTCCCCAATCAGGGGAGGAACAAAGATCAGTGGCTGCCGTTTCCCCGGTCAGCCACTGATCTTGCCATACGTTAAAAGTCGAGTCCAATAGAAATGCAGTCGATATCCCGGCGTACCTGTCCGTCCGTTCCTTTACCAATAAATCGATGGAGAAACACCCGTTAGCACGCAGGCAGCATCATATGAGGTAGTCTGATATATGACAATGATCCCCAGCAACGAACGTCCATTCACACTCCAAAGCCCGGTAAAGTTCCTTTTAATCAGTAACGTTGAGCCCCAAACCGGAACAGCGTATAAAATAATAGATGCGACAGTAGACATAATGACTCTCCGTTTCGGTGGTCGAGGCGCCATCTGGGTTGAGAGAAGGTGTCTCAGGGCAGCAATCTGCCCTGAGACACCTCGCAATGACACCTCGCCCTGAGACACATCTCGCGATCTGCTCGTTCACAGATCGCGATGACGTGGTCGCTGAATCTACACGATTTGTCAGTAGTCACCCCTAAATATCGGACAACACGTTTTGGAGGAATCAGGTGTCCTCTAATGCATAGGTCCATTTGATCCACACTCCTTCGACCGGCGAAGACGATATATTCACTCTTCTGAGGCGATAAACTCAGGTCGTGATCCTGGAATGGGTTATAAAAAATTTAAAAATATATATATATATAAAACCTGTATCCTGCTTTTATAAAACAATGCTTCAACCCAATATAAACAATATTTCAATACAATAGGGAAACTTAACACAAAATATATTTCACGACAATTAAAAAATGTTATTTCAGAAAAAAATATCACGTGTATTTTATGAAAATCAAATTCTAATTCTTGCTGTAAACTCTGCTCCGAATCTAGTGAATCTGGTTTCCATTCTAAGAATCGCATATTCTACTTTTATTTTCGTTAATATTTACTAAAAGCAATGCTTTCCAAAAGCATTCTCTACTTTGAAGCTAAAAAAAGCAAATGGATATTTATCTAAGTTCAGAAACAAAATATTTTAAAATTTCTTAAAAAATCAAAAAATAAATCTATGATTACTACATTGTGATTATTATGTTGCGTGTTTTATAATTTTACGCTTATTTCCAGGTGAAAATGTTAATTTTTACTATCTTCTATCATACTAAAAAAATTAAGAGTTAAAACTGAACTGTGGCCGCTCTCTGTTTTACAGATCGTTGCTGCAAGAATTCAAGTCTAGTGTTCTCTTGGGAACAGATCTAATTAGTCCGGAATGTTTACTCAGTACAAAACTTTCCAGGTTTTTGTCGGCAATATAAAGAAAATTTTTGTAAAATATTATCTAACAAGTGTAAAGTCATACTAAAGGAAAACGCAATCATAAAATTAGTTTCCTGATATAAATTTCTCCATTAAGCATATAATTCTCAAAATATCATAATACTTTTTGTAGATTTTTTATCCTAATCCAGAAAAATGAAAAAAAAAATTGAAAGAAATCCTTTTTTTCTGTTCATTTAGTAGCCTAAAAAACACATGCAGCCACATGCCACATGCAGCCTAAAAAAAAATTCTGTTCAACACAAAGACACAAAGACAGATGATAGACTCGACTCATAAGTGTCGCTCTAAGAGTAAAAGTTTCTATAAAAGTCAAAAACATATTGGTTATTGTAAGATTTTCATTCTGAAAATCACAACTAATTTTCATTTTATAGATTATATTTATTACCTGTTAGGGAACTTTTATGTATTTTGGTTTTTGGCTCTCTTTATCTCATTTTCCAAAGATGAGAAACAGTTCAAAGAAAAAATAAATAAATTTTTAAATGTTTATAATATATGGATGTTATTGTTCCAGAATCAGTAACAACTATAGAGTTCCTTGACGTATTATTTCACTGTTACGTGTAAATACTATAATTAACAATAAATAAAACAACATTTAATCGAATTGAAAATAAAGTGGAGGACATGAAAACAGACACAAAATTACAACATACATTTTCTGTAAAATCGGCTATATGTTGTTTAAAATCGGCTATTTGTTACCTATTTTAAAAAATAAAATTTCATTTTGTTCAAAATAAAATGCTTAATGTTTTAGCAAATAACATAAATTTTGATAAAACTAATATTTACGGAGGTACAACGGATTGAAAAATAAACATGGCCGCCATTTTGTAATTTGCGAAGGTTTTTAGTTCCTGACTTTATCTAATTTTAAAACTTTATTACCAAGACGCTTACCAAATATTAATGTGACTCATCTATCCGAACTTGAGATACAAAGTTTTATATAAAAATAACAAAATGGCGGATAGAGGAAAAACGAAGGAGAATTCGCTATTTTCCCTAAGGATATTTTTTCTTTAGTTCTAAAAGTAGAATCCAACAAAGAATATCCAGCTCACCATTTTATAAACACTCTGTCTGTATACATACATCGGTAATTTACTGTCGTTCATCCGGATGGTTCTGGATGGACTGAGTTCGAAACCCAGTCGGAATTAGCATTACGCTGCAAAATTTCATCCATTACTTTTAATTATAATCAGGTGTCAACCTGTTGTTACCGGGAAAAATAGAATAAAATTAGTCACCAATTTGATATTTTACGTCATCAATCAATTCTTTTTTTCTTTTTGGTGATGTGAATCACCAAAAAGAGGTAATGATCTTGCTTGATGATATGAAAATTATGAAAGCACTATCATTTTCGGTGATTAATCATTAAAAATATATTATCTTGGTGCTTCGAATTTAAAAGAAAAATTAATTATACGCATATTAAAAAAAAATAATATTAATAATAAGTAACAATAAAAAATCTACTATTTAAAAAATGTCTTAATACCTTTTTTTGATTAAATTAGTTTTCATTACTTTATTTTTTTGGTTCTTTCCATTTTTATTTTATTTTTTTTTTTTTTAGGAGATTAAGTTAGAATGTTGATTTCATTCGTTTAATTAATTTAAAATTAAAGTACTACATGTTTTATATAGCTGGATTTAAGGTGTTTAAAATTTGCTCTGTATGTTATTTTTTTGCGCTAAATCAAGATAATACCCATGAAAAGTAAAGGTACAACATGAATTTAAAAAATAAGAAATGCTTTAATATGTTTTTAATTCTTTTATCTAGTGTATTACAAATAATACAGTTGTTTTAATAATTAAAATAAGCTGTTAAAAGGCCCTATTAAATCTTTAAATATAATATTGCAAAAATATAAACCGAGGTAAATGAAAAATAATTTTCATTTCATTTTTACTCCCTTGTCGTACAAGGAAGTATTGTAATCGTGAAAAATTTCGGTTTTCAGATTTTAACGGAAATTCCTTTTTGACCATCCCTGAATCCATTTTGACTCTTCGACGTGACGTCTATACGTATGTATCTCGCATAACTAAAAAACGATTAACCGTAGAATGTTGAAATGTTGGATTTAGGACTGTTTTAACATCTAGTTGTGTACCTTCCCTTTTGATTGCAATCGACTGAATCAAAAGTGTCCAAAAAAAACCCTAAATCCAAAAATATTTGGATTTTGGACTTTTTCTTAACTGCAGTAATAAGCCCTCATTGAGAGCTTTTCAACGATTTTATGATAAGTGGTACTTATTTTCATTGGTTCCAAAGTTATAGCCAAATAAAATTTTAATTGATGAAATATTTGGTTCTTACAAGGGGAAGGCACATCGGTTCGAATCCGACTTCATTTCCGACTTTTTTTTGTAATTTAAATTATTGATTAATTTATAATAATTAATCTCTGATTGTAAAAACGTTTTTACAGTAAATAATAATTTAATAATAGCAATTTAAAAAAATATGAAAAAAATCAGAAGTTATTAGTAAAATAAAATTGTATGTACTTTTAAAAATGTGTATATGTAATTTAATAGGCGTACAAGGAAGTCATGTGGTGTCCACATCAGATTTGATAAAACTTCTGATTATTTAATAATTATTTAAGATTCAAATTTAGAATCGTTTTATTTATTTAAAGTGTAATAAAGGGACTTTTAATCTAACCTAATATTTCGGGTAAGATTGTTGATAATTGTCGAATAATTTTATAAATATTTGATGTTAATAAAAACTAATATTTTAGCAGTTGTGTAAGTTTCCACTTTATTAAAAAATTTAACGATCGTATCTCACTTTCAAATGAAATAATTTTAAATGAAGTGCAGCAAAAATATTTATATGTAATTTAATTGGCGTACAAGGAATTCATGTGGTATCCACATCAGATTTTTAATCTATTTGTAAACTGATTAATTAAAAACTTTAAGACCTTCCAGTCGTATAAATTACTTTAGAGGCCGTAAAAATTAAAAAAAAAGATGATCTGAATTTTGTGTTGTGTAACCTACTTTACATAATTCATACGAGTATGTATGTCCGTTTCACTGAATGTATGTACCAATCGTGTTTAAATTTCTTCAAAATATTTTTTTTTTCTTTATCGATGGATGTAAAAAATCGAAATTTTTCAGTACAAATGAACGCCTTCCCTCTTTATCAATATTTTTCCACCTCTCTCTTTCTCTCTCTCTCTCCCTCTCTAAAACTCTTTTTAAACTTTTAAAACTTTTTTTTAATATCACAGTTATTTTTATAACCTGTTTCGTAGATTAGAAACCATAACTAAATAATATTATGACAATAATCAAGTTATAAAGGAGCTTCCTTGAAACACCTTAATTACATTCTAAACATCAACGGTAAATCAAAAATAGCATAACCTTTGATAAAGTCCAGCCAGCAATGAAATAGAAATCATAATAATGTTTAGTACTACGAATAAAACAACATAAAAGAATAATAGAACATAGGAACAAATAACATTGGAAACATAAATGATCGTAAACATAAATACTTTGATGACGCCCAAATTAAAAGAGATCTCGTCCTGAGTATCAATATTAGGTTCCAACATCCAAAACATGAGCCCGCTTTAACCGTCTTAAAGCTCATTTAATTGAAGTTTTATTTATGAAAATTACGTTTTTAGAAATATTTTCTTTGTTACAATAAATATATTAAAATTGTAGAAGCCAAGTCTGTTAAATTAATTTTTGAAATTTATTGTTTCAGAGGAATAATTAATTATTCTTCCATTATATCTTATATCTATTTGAAAAGTTCTTTTAAATATTAGGATATGAATAAAAATATAATATTTTACTAAATAATAAATTTATTAAAAGTTCACCAAAATTTATCGAAACATTTTACTAGAAATCATCTAAGTAATTTTTGCAAAATAATGATTGTATCTGTACAACGGTATTAGTACCATTTAAATTCTTCTTAGATTTCATAAATTTAGAGTTACAAAATTTAGTAGTCTTCATAAAATTTCATACTTCAATTTGATAACTGAATACGTAATTTACAAGGAAAAATTTTAATTTACGAGTAAGTTCTTTTTTTTAACGACACTGAAATTGTTTAAATCTTGTTCTATTAAAATAAGATATTGTTCATTTCTTTCATATTTCTCTATGGCTAGATATTTATAATTAAATCCAATTTTACCGTAACCGATACGATAGTAATAGAAGTAAAATCTTATGAATGACTTTAAAAATAATAAATTGTAAACTTGGTTAAGATATATATATATTGTTTTAATAACAACTAATCATTTAAAATATTAAATATATATGTTAGAATTGACTTACCTGAATCATTGGTAAAAAGTAACAAAGAAAACTTCCGAAGATCCAGTTCTGAATTAGAAGAACAGTTAATGATATCGGTAGAACGATAATGCATTTTACTAAATTCGCCAACGCAAGATTTATTAAATATACGCATGTTTGATCGCGGTATAATTTATCACGAAACACGCTGTATATTAGACCGATATTCCCGATCGTACCACAAATTATAACTATCGAATACAAAACTATAAACACTGGATAAATACGAACAACCGATGGTCTTAAATGAGGTTTACTGAAATCACGCGTGTCATTTCTCGATCCGGTTAAAATGTGTAACATCACTTCAAACCATTTGTGAGGAATGTCTTCTTCATCTTCATAAGCAAGTTTTAGAGCTGTCGGTTCATCCATTTCTATTATTTTTTTTTTTTTAAATGTGTTTTTTCTTTTAACTGCACTGTATCTAAAACATATTGTTGCCTAATTCGTATTTTTTATCATTATTATATATTACATACTTTTTATAAAATTAAAAATTTTCTGTTATTGTAATAATCTACTATTTAATTTAAATATAAATAAATAAATATATAAATTAAAATTATTTAGTATTATTAAAATAGTTGTATGTAAATGTAATTAATATACACAAACAAATCGTTCAATTAATCAATTTTTTTATTCAAATAAATATAATTTTGGATGTATTTCAATAAAAATAATATTAAAAATTGGAAAAAATATAATAAATAAATACAAACAAACTTAAAACAAAATATTTTTTATATAATCTATGAGATTAATAATTTTTAATTTCTTGTATCGTTTAAAAATAAAAAATCTATAATAATATTTTTATAAATATATGTATAAAAGATAATTTTATTAAAGATTATTTTATACAAAATTATTTATATATTTTATGTAAACTAAAACAATATTGTTTTATGTTTTAAAAACTCAAAGTTATAAAAAAATGTATAAATAATTTTTTTACCTATTCTTTGTTACTTTTTTCGTACATACTAGCAGAAAAATTAATTTTTTTATTTTAAAATAATATATAAAGTACGATATAATATAAAAAATTATTAATTATTTGAAACCCTCTACATAATTAGCAAAATTCTAAACATATACTTTTTTAAATTAATAATTAATCTTAAATATTAATATTAACCTTATTTTTTAAATTAATAATTAACCTTAAGGTTCATTAACCTTATTTTTTATAATTAATTAAATTAATCAATTTTACAAATCAAAATCATTTTTAATATTACGTTGTTATTACCTGGCTCAAAATATAAGACAAAAAAATTATAATACTTTTAACTCATTATCAGTAATTATTCTTATTTTAATTAAATTTTATAAAAATATAGTAATTTTCAAATTTTTTTTTCTAGTATATCTCCTATATAACAAACAATAATAAAAAAAAGTTATACGTTTTTTTATTTTGTTTAATTTTAAGTATAATTTATAAATAATAGTAAAAAACGAACTGATAAGCAATAAGTAGTAATATGATTAATAATGATAAAAAACTAACGAAAGCTATAATAATAGGCTTTCTAATTATAGAAATGTAATTATGTTGTCTATATTTTAAAATAATTATCAAAAAAAAATAATCTTAAAAAACAAAACAAAAAATTATTTTTGAAAATTAAAAAAAAATAAAAAGTTAGAAATATTTTACCTTAAATTATATATACTTTTATACAACAGTTATTAATGGATATGTTTATAAAAATTTAAATAACTAATTATTTTTGTTTCCCATTTTCTTATCTCACTCTAATTTTTCAAAATATGTTGAATATATCTTAGTGCGGTTAAAAATTTTAATTTAATTATTTTTTGTATTAAAAATATAATAAATCATAAAGAAATTTATTTTTTAAATCACTAATAAAATATTTTTTTTTTTTAATACCAAATATTTATGAATATTCCCAAGTTAAATATGTTCTGTTGTTTCTTTTTTTATGTAAATAAAAAATTTATAGCACAGTAAAAATAACGATTATACGATGTTCATTTTTTTGTTTTTAAAATAAGTTTATTTTATAAGCATCAATTTTATTATATAATTCGAATTGATACGAAGTAAATAAATAAAAACCCGATGTTTTTATTAATCACGAACCTTACAACGAAGTTGTATTAACGATGAGCGCGAACTCAGATATGACTGTAGTCAGTGGAAAGTCGGTAACCGGAGTGATTTTTACACAGCGTGATAGCGTTGTAGCGCTTGCGCGGTTGTCATGACAACCGAGTAGCTTTGTGATTGCTGTATCTATCTATACACATATGTATAATAAACATATACATGTATATATTCACATCGGTTTTATTATTATTATTTTTTATTTTTTTTTTTAATGTTATTACTCTTTTCAATTTTTTTATTTTAACTTCATAAAATTAATTTATAGATTTTTAAAATATTTATTTCAGGTATAAATTATATTTTAAAGCGGATAAAAGTAGGTGGTTACGTATACATATTTTTTACTTCCTTGTATGAAGTAAAGGAAGTATTGTGATCGCAAAAATTTCGGGTTTTCAGATTTCAACGGAAATATTCATTTTTACTAAACCTGAATTCATTTTTTTCTAATTTCGGCGTTACGGCTGTACGTACGTACATATATATCTCGCATAACTCAAAAAAGATTAGCGGTAGAATGTTGAAATTTTCGATTTAGGACTGTTGTAATATTTAGTTGTGCACTTCCTCTTTAGATTGCAATCACTGGACCAAAAGTGTCCAAAAATGCTCAAAATCCAAAACATTTAGATTTTGGACTTTTTCTTAACTGCAGTAATAAGCCCTCATTGAGAGGTTTTTAATGATATATCATAAGTGTTATTTATTTTCATTGGTTCCAGAGTTATAGCCAAATGAAATTTTAATTAATGAAATATTTGGATCTTAGAGGGGAAGGCACATCGTTTCAAATCCGGCTTCATATGCATACATTCTTTTTAACTTTTTCGTTCTTTTAATTTAAATATATTGATTTATTAGTAATTTATTAACCTCTGATTGTAAAATTTTTTTATAATAAATAATAATTCAATAATCACAATAAATAAAATTAAAAAAAAACAATGAAAAAATCACAAGTTATTGGTGAAATAAAATTTTATATACTTTTAATTTTAATCCGAAAATTTGTACAGAGGTTAATAATTATTAAAAAATCAATATATTTAAATTTTTTAAAATATATATGTACATGAAGTCGGATTCGAACCGATATGTCCACGGTTACCGATCCGACACGTTCTCACTTCCACCACAAAACTGCTTAAGCAACGTAAAACAAAATGAATATATAAACTAATATAAAGAGCTGATACGAACACCACCAAAAAAAAAAAGTGATGCAAGTGTTGTCCACCATAATGTAATTGTGTAACTGTCTACTTTATTAAAGAATTGGAGAATCGTATCTCACTTTCAAATATTAAGTTAAAAAATGAAGTGCAGCAAAAAATATGTATATGTAATTTAATAGGTGTACAAAGAAGTTATGTGGTGTTCATATCAGATTTTTTTTATGTTTGAACTACTTTTATGTTTGATTTTTTTTACTTTTCCTATCAATCCGTTTGAAATAAATTTTGATGTAATCGATGCAGTTGCTTTTTGCGGTAGTACCATGATATTGAAAAAAAGTTTTAGACAAAAAAAGAAAATTTTAAATACAAAAAATCGGTCTGAAAATTGACAAAAAAAATGTTTCACCGTTCGGCGGGTAGGTAGGAACATTGGTAATCCTGATATTCTATATATATGCGTCACGTTAAATGATGTTGCATGGTCTTCTGTAGGGCATGTAGTGGTGTAAGTCTCTACATAAAATATGTAGCACTGTTAATAAAATCATCAAAAAATCAAGATTGTTTGTCTAAACCTCTCAGACCAAATACACATTATACTCGTATATAATATACATCATCGGTAGGGATAATGGGAATCTTATAATTCTATAGACGTGCATCACATTATGTGGTATTCATTTCGGTTTTTAGTTTCCCGTCTAGCGCTATTGCAGAGCTATAGCTCTAGAAGGAAAAGTTTTGTAATCGGTCCAATTTGGGCATACGCAGTTTACACCGGATGTTGACGTTTTGACACCTAAGGAACCGAAAAAAACTAAAAAACCGAATGAAAATTTTCCGGATGTTAATGTTTATATGTAGATGTGTTCGGTGTTGGCCTCTAAATCACCTTATTTCTTCAGAACTACTGGACCAATTTTGAGAAAACTTGGTCAGATTACTTTCTATATACGGAGCACTGATGCCATTAAATTTTCAACTGAAAAGGTCTAGGGGGTGAGACTATAGAACAAGGTCACTGTCAGTATCTCGAAATTTCGCCTATTTTTTGTAAAATCGCACCCCTACCCCAAAAAATGCTGTTGTAGTCATCTGCTATGTTGTGTTGTCACAATTGAGCAGTAGAAATAAATAAATGAATAATATTTAAAATGTAAAAAAGTAACCCGGTCTGGCTGAGCCTCGAACTCGATCGCCCGGTTGACTCGGTAGCTGGTGCGTTAAACTTCGCGGCTACTCCAGCTCCGACCGTACAAGCGAAATTTGGTAAGTTGTGAAATTAGAGTTGAGTAAGTGTACTCGTACCGTACGGACGTGTTGTTGTGCTGCTCCGCAATTATAATATTTTTGGACTGGTTTTTCCGGCTTTTTCTCGGAGACGGACAATAGGTATTGTTAGGTGAGTGTTTACTACTGGATGTGTTTTGAAATTTTTACGATTTTTGATTAACGGACGGATTTTTTATAGTGATTTTTGTCGTTTCAACCTTATTGTCACAGGCAATAAGGATTATAGTGGAGCGTCTCTTCGCTGTACGTGATTATTCGGTTATCTCCAGCTGACAACAGATAACATATCAGTAAGTAGTAATATAATTAATATAAATGTTATTTACGATAACTGATTGCATCGGTCAAGGACTTAGGAAATTCTCTAATACTTCCTACTGTGTATAGGAAATTTTACCGAGTGCTACGAAGCGAATTTAATAGGGGGAATTCCTTTTCCTTCATAACTCCTGCAATAGTTACCCTATCTAAAAACTTCCTTGATATAAATCCCGATCACAAAAATCCTCAACTTTTGACCACTCCCCCTTCCCCCCAAAAATTTAATAAAAATTTTTGGGAGGATACATTTTACCCCCCTCGACCACTCGCTGGACTCGGAATTGTCTTCTGAGTCCAATGCCACACCATGAGAAGGCGTGGGTCACTTCCTTTGGAAGGTACATTCTCCCAAAGTGGTGGCACGACGAAATCGTCTGTAGCTAAGAAAATGGACATCAAAGGGAAAAAGAGAGCCCGTCAGGGCTCCTCTGAAGAAGAGGATGGGTCGCCCTACTCATTTGACAGTCTGGTTCAACAGCTTGGACAAGCGATTGATGCCCTGAAAAAACATACGGGGTCAGGTTTGACTAGATATATAGCAGTCCACGAGCAGGAGCTGAGGAGAATACACGAAGGCTTAACTGATCTGTCTGATGTGCCCCTTCCCGTAGAGGTTAACACGCAGTCCACTCAGACTGATCCTGCTTCTGACACGGATCAGACAGAAATCTTAAATCTTGATTTGTCTGATGATGAATTAATTGAGTTACTCCCGCGCAGGTGGTCTGCGTGGGCAATGAACAAGGCGAAAGTCGTTACTATTCCGACAGACGGGGATACATGTCAATTTGTTGACATCAGTAAATCGAAGAGAGCGGCCTCAGAGAAGATCCAAGCAGGCATGATCGCATTAGACTCCTCCACAATGATGGAGAGTTTCCAAATGGAGGCTACTAAGAAAAATAAATTTACTATTTTCTTCGATTCCGAAAAAGGGGAAAAGCTTGCGGCCAGATGCATTATAAATGCATTAAGAAAGGTACTAGTCAGTGTACGCAAAGTGACCTATATTCTACCGACTGGTGAATATGGCAATATTTTGAGAAAAATACTTATTTATTTGCATAGAACCAGCGAGGAACCTGCAACATTGGTAGTACCCAGGAAATCAGACTCAAGCCGTGGGCGATCTAGGTCTGCTTCGGCTCGTCGCTCGACGCCTCCGGTTGAGGGGAGCAAGATAGTTGTTATCAAGGGACAGGGCAAGTCCTATGCGGATTTGCTCCGTACCATGAAGGGCAAAATAAACAAGGAAAAAGCTGGAGAAGTTCTTTCTCTAAGAAAAGGAAGAAACAACGAATTAGAGGTCAGGATCAAGAATGCCGAGCAAGCAGCTCAATTTACTACGGTGCTTAAGGACAGAGCGGCTGACCTTCAAGTGAACGTAAGAACTAGGGATGATAGAAGAGCGGTTGTGCATATAAAGGACTTAGAAGAAGACACGTCAGAGCGTGATATTAGTGAGGCGATAGTTGCAGTTATTGGTGCCGCTGAAACGTTCCGGATCACCTCGATAAGAAACGCCTACGGTAATACACGTAATGCTACAGTCATCACAAATCATAGGGCAGCACTAAAATTGATTTCGAATAGACTTAGAGTTGGCTGGGTGCACTGCCGCTCGTACATCAGAACGGATCCTGTCAAATGTCATAAATGTTGGGCGCTGGGACACACCAGTTTTGAGTGCAGAGGTCCTGATAGGTCGGCTATGTGCTACAACTGTGGGGGTAGAGGCCACTTTATACGTGATTGTAAAGCGGCGTCCAAATGCCTCGATTGTAATGGGACTGACCATCGCACCGGAGGCGTAAAGTGCGGCAAAGCCAGAAATGATTAGTATAATATTGTCCAATGCCAACAGGAGTATTCTGTCCCATGATTTGGTGGGAGAGACCGCCAGGGAATTGAATGTTGACATCGTGATTACTACTGAGCCGAACTTGGGTACTGCTGCTCGTCATGACTGGCTGGCTGATGCTGTTGGTGATGTCGCTATAACAAACATCAGTAATAGGATCGGATGGCAGTTGCATCATAGAGGAGAGGGGATTTTAGCGATTATTTTGCCGAATTTTGTCCTTGTGGCTGGATACGTGAGTCCTAATATTGGAATTTCTGAGTATGAACTTTACATTGACGAAATACAACGGGTCATCTTACAGTCACCGAAAAGAGCCGTGGTTATGGGTGATTTTAACTGCAAGGCCACGATTGCTGGTAGCAGTTATACTAACAGAAGAGGGCAAATCTTTACAGAAATGATGATGGCGACTGATATGATCTGTCTAAATGACGACTCTTATACATTTGAAGCCAGAGGTCATAGATCTGTATTAGACCTGACATTGGTCGACAACAGTTGGGATCCTTCGCACTATCGATGGAGAGTTTTGAGGTCAGAAACTGGTAGTGATCACTTTGCCACGTTATTTTCTTTTGACGGTATACGACCGGTGATCGGGAGAACATCAAAGCCGCTAAGATTGTCTAAAAGACAGGTAGAAGTAGTGGTTGACAAAGTTACTCGCAAGCTCATGGATGGCAGAGAGGTTACGCCTTTTGTTCTGCATGAATTAATAGTCACGGAGATGGCGAGGATTCCCCAAAATATCAGAGGGTATCAACCCGCTTACTGGTGGACTGCGGAGATTGCGGTCCAAAGACGGATTCTGCAGTACTGGCGAAGGAGAAAATTTAGACTCCGTAGAAGAGGCGGTGCTGTGTATGAGCATGCTGTAAATATGTTTGCTGATGCCAGGCGGTTACTAAATTACCTAATAAAATCTAGCAAGAGAGCACGTTGGAAGGAGTTATGCTTGGAGCTGGACTCGGACCCGTGGGGACGTCCTTTTCAGATCGTCATGGGAAGACTGGGTAGACGTTTGCCTGTCCTTACAGCTGAGTCTGCTGGTATACAGTTGAGAACACTTTTTCCGGTGGCTGAATCGGGAGCTGGTTGAATGCGATGCAGGTCGATTCACACAACATGAAGTCACCTTGGCGGTATCTAGACTCAGGAACAAAAAGAGTCCGGGTCCAGACTGTATTCCTGCTGCGATCCTCAAGGGACTTATGATGAAAGCCCCTTGGGAAATGATAGATGTGGCAAGTTATTGCTTGCAGAACAGGACCTTCCCTAATTGTTGGAGGGAGTCGCGCACTGTGTTCTTGCCCAAGAAGACTGCTAATGCAGAAGTGGTTGGTTACCGCCCGTTGAGCCTCATAAACAATACGGGGAAAGTGGCTGAGAGATTGATCTCAGAAAGGTTACTGCTTGAGTTAGAAACAGGCGGGGGTATTCATAACAACCAGTATGGGTTCAGGCGTGGCAAATCGACGCTTCAGGCGATTGAAAAGATAACTAGCTGGGCTATAACAGTCAAGGCTGGAACATGGCGCACCAGGAAGATTCCTTTACTGGTTATGCTCGACATTAGAAATTCTTTTGGGATCGTCCAGTGGGACTCCATCATGGCGGCTTTAGTCAGAAGGCGAATAAGCCCTTACATTAGGAGACAGATCTCCGAATACCTATCTGAAAGATGGCCTACGGTTAGCACGCTTGATGGCGACATACGATACCAAGTTCATGGTGGTGTCCCCCAGGGGTCAGTACTGGGACCATTACTTTGGTTACTGGTCATTGATGATGTATTACGACTACAGCTACCTGAAGAGACGGAAATAGTGGCCTATGCTGATGATTTAGCGATACTCACCTCTGCGAGATCAGAAGATGTCCTCGAACAAAGGAGCAATGATACTCTAGAGATCGTAAATAACTGGCTAACCGACAAAGGATTAACACTTTCAGTAGATAAAAGTCAATATATTATGTTGGCAGGAAGGAGACGGCTGCGAGATCTTGAACTTAAGATAGGGGAACATAGGCTTGAACGTCTCAATCAGGCTAAATATCTGGGAGTGATAATTGATAAAACCTTGAGCTTTAGTGCTCATATAGTATATAGATGCGAGAGAGTCGAAGAATTACTACAAGCCCTCATAAGGCTATTAGCTGGCCGGGATGCCCCAAGATCATCTAAACGTCGGGTTTTAGTCTCCGCATGCAACTCGGCTTTATTGTATGCTGCACCTGTTTGGTATAGAGCCATATTCACGCAAAGGAATGCTAAACGATTGAGGAGTCTACATAGATAGGCTCTAGTTGGGGTGATGTTCGGATACCGCACAATATCTTATGAGACGGCGTGCGTTCTGGCGTCCACAAAACCCATAGAACCAGGTCTTGGAACTTCGCTTTCAGGGCATGGAACAGGATGATGCTTCTGAAGTGGTTATACAGGCATGGCAGCGTAGATGGAGTCAACATGAGGGGGCTATGTGGACAAAAAGGTTGATTTCAGACATTAGCCAATGGGTCAAACGAAAGCATGGCGAGGTCAGCTACTATGTCTCTCAGATGTTCTCTGGACATGGAAATTTCGAGAAATATTTATTCCGCTTTGGCAAAAGAAGCTCTCCACGTTGTCGGTACTGTGAACGCGATGACACAGCTGAGCATACAATATTTGAATGCGATAAATGGACAACACTTAGATTTCGCACGAGAATACAGAATCTCACATCCCAGGAACTAATCAGCTTCATATTGAGTTCTAGACAAAATTGGAATAATTTTGAAAAATTCTCCTTTTTAGTTTTAAAAGAGAAAAATGATACTGAAAGACGTACGGGGTACTAATAAAGACTGAAGTAATTGTAGAACTAGGATATTCATGAGTATTGTCTCTTTATGAAACCTACGACCGCGAGTAGGCGTTACGAGATCAGACTGGGAATGTAAAGACCGAGACCCGGCTTCGTAGTTGGTGGTTGGGAACGACATAGTCGGGCCTGGCCTACCTTCTGCGGGGTTAGAGGCAGGCAACACCAAAAGACCGAAACCCGGTTCCCGGGGCTGAGGCTGGGGACGGCATAGTCGGACTCGGTTCCTGCCCTGGGGATTTGAGGCAGGCAATGTAAAGAAAACAAAAAGAAAAGATCCGACCGGGGGGCTGACCTACCGTGCCGGACATACAGTCGGTGGGTGGGGAGGCCTCCTTTGAGTAAAAGGACACTTCCTCGGGCTGCGTATACTGAATTGGATAACCGGCCCGAGGGAGTAGGGGGGAAAAAAAAAAGTTGTGAAATTACATTAGTTTAGTTAGTGACGACCGTCTCCACTAGTACTACCACACCCTCTCAATTAAATAAGGTATGCGCGCGCGCTTTATTTAAAATCACTAAATTAAATAAACAAAAAAATATTATATTTAAATAAAATGATAGATATTTAAAATTAAGTTGTGTGTGTATGTGTGTGTAAACCGTGCATCAGAAACAACCCACAGTTGTCAGTTTTTTGTTTTTTTAAATAATTATATTAATATTAAATTCTACAAAAAAACATGTAATTATCAGATCAGTTTTCATTTGTACCATATTGTATAAATACATTTTCTGTGTAAATTCACATTATGTATAACTGAAATAAATAAAAATATAACTGAAGTAAATACCATAAATATATATCTTAATGTCTCATAATTAAATAAAAAGAAAAAATATCTTAAAATTTTCGATGGAAAGTATTTTCTTTAACTAGAAGACTTCACTGAATGCTTTGGTGAAATTTATCTACTTGTCAAACAGAAATATATTACAAACAACTTAATCTAAAAATTTGAAATTTTTTATGACAGTGTAGAAAAAAATGTCTATACACAGAGGAAAAACAGATTTGAAAATTCTCGTATTTTTATAATGTTTAATATTTAGGTATTTTGGGCTATGTTATTTTGTATATCAGATATTCTTATTAAATTTTTGTAGCACAATCTAATAAATATATTTTTTACAACAATGAAAAGCTTACCGAAATAATTATGCATATCTTTAAAAAATATTTTTAATTGCTGATATTACATTTTTATTTCACGTGTAAAATAGTTCAATTATTTATTTATTCACAAATACAGTTATTTACGTATAAAAGTTATTAATTTTTAACTCTAAAGGCCAAAAGGTTTATAGTACACATTAAAAATAATTTCTTCAAATAAATTGTTTTGCTTTTTGCTATAAAATATTTGATAAAACGCTAAGAACTTGACATTATTAAATATTTATTTTACTTAAGTATATCCATCGTATGATATCATCTCTTGGGGATCCACTCAAAATGTCATAGCAAATTTCAAGATACAAAAATGAAATGTTTGGCACTCATAAATACAAATAATTTAGATAGATGGTTATAAAATTAAAATTATTCCCTAATCCTTGGGCTTATTAATTTATTAATGTGAAATGTTTGCTAAAAAGAACGGTTACTTTTTTATCAAATAAATAATCAGTCTTATTTCTAAAGTCGATTCATTCCTTAATTTTCATTTTCTGATTTACTGATTATGTAAATTATTTATGAATTAAGTAATAATATACAATAAAATATTAACCCACCGGTCGGTCTAGTGATGAACTCGTCAACGCAAATCAGCTGATTTCAAAGTCGAGAGTTCTAAGTTTCAAATCCTAGTAAAGGAAATACGTTTATACAAATTTGAATATTAGATCATGAATACCTGGGTTCTTTGGTGGTTGGGTTTCAATTAACCACACATCTCAGGAAAGGTCAACCTGAGATTGTGCAAGACTATACTTCATTTACATTCATGAATATGTATATCATCCTCTGAAGTAATACCTTACGGTGGTTCCGGAGTCTAAATAGAAAAAATAAATTAAATAGCTAATGTTTATCTTACCTGTCGTTGTAGTAAATATATTTGAACCTGATTTATTTTCTCATAATTATATCGCTGGCTATGTACTAGATACAATCAATTTAATCGTGTACCGTGTGTCTTTGTTGTTCTTGTCATTATTCGTTATTTTCATTCGAGTTTGATTTACTTAAACTGTGAGGTGCCAGATTTAAAACCTTGCTGTTCGTTTTTTAAAAGCCAAAGAGATTTTACGTAATCTTAGGTTACGTAAAAGGCGAGTAGTCACAATTCTACTTCTTTGAAGGCGGTACGTGGCTGCAATTCAGCAAACTGAAATTGGAAGATATTGTTTATTTCCTGCACATATGGGGTATGGAATATACCAGTTTTAAGTTTTTTCATGAAAAATGTTATATGGGTAGTGGTGCTGTAACTAAAGGGAAAATGTTCTAAGAGAATTGTGTGCGGACATGTTACTCCGTAACCCAGTAATAATAGGCGGGAATGGTCTGAACGAGGAAATAGACGAATCTCTTTTTCAAAACGCAAATACAATAGGGAACCGTTTATCCTCAGCATTGGTTGTTAGCGGGAATACACAGAGAAACAAACGAGTGCTTCGTGTATGCGGTCCCTAATCGAATGAAAGACACGTTATCAAGTGTTATAGACTTAATTTCTGATTATTGGTGAAGTTCCGATGATTCACCTAATCTATAAGATATCAACTCACATATCAAACTGTTTACCGCTAGGTTAACTTTCAAGATCAAATTACTGGGTCGCATACAAACACAGTGAAGAGTTTATGGGCAACAGCGAAAAGACGGAATCGCAGGGAGTACACTACATAGTGATCTATCTACGTACCTATTTTTGCGAATTCATGTAACCAATGTAACATCATAGGAACCCGTTCGATCAAATTTTACAGGATATTGCCTTATTTTTGTCTCCATATTAGTGTATATAAATAAAGCGTATTTTTTAGTATTAAAATAACAATTTAGGAAATTTTTCCGCTTTTTAAATAGGAACCCAAACAGCAACCTCCATCTCTAATAAATCAGATAACCGAACTGTTTTTCTGTTTCTGAACAGAGTACTTCGGATTACGAGAAAGGGCCGTATGTTTCCATTGCCATTTTTAATAAGTTTCCTAACCACTCGTAAAATCTTTTCATTAATGTATTTAAAATACGATTAAGAATTTTCTTTATCAGAAATAATTTTATCGATTATTTTTAAATAATATTAATTAAAGAATTTTTAAAAGATGCTTAATTTTCTGCATCCCGTTTCATGTATATACGTAAATATTTGCTCAAATAATTTTTATTAATGCCTTCTGAATTGTGAATTATTTTGTAATCATTTTCATGTTTATACCTTATCGTTATTTCATATATTTATATTTATAATAATTAATATGAACGTAAATGATATTTATTTTTTATTTTATAATCAATTGTGTGGTCTATAACGCTGTTCTGATCAAGGTTTTACCATAGTTTCCTTTGACCCATCCAAACAAATGCTGGAACAGTCTGTTTTTTTTTTTTTGTTTTTTTTATTTGTGGCGTAACATATCTACCTGTTCCTGATGTGATTTAGGTATAATAAATAATTATGAACCGATCAGTACAAAAATTTATTTATTTACCGAGTTTTTTTTTTTAATGCACGTAAATAGTATGTTAAGACGTATGGTTATTTAAATGAGATTATTTAATTGATTTATTTAATTTTTAAATGAAAGTTGGCATCCCTGCTAAATTCCCACTTTTTTGTTACTCGTTAGCTGAGGTTGGCATCCCTGCCAAATTTTCACTTTTTTTGTTACTCTTATTAAATGAATTTTTCTAATGCTCTGTTGTTGGTGAGTCTTCTTCCATCCTTCAAAGACTCAACATGTGTTTGTTACGAATGTGGAATTAATTAATATAATAATGTTATATATAGGAATTACAAATTCAAGATTATAATTTTAAAAAATGTATATTATAAACGAAGACTTTTATTTATTTGTATGAACCAGCGTACAATAAAATATTTAGAATAATTTTAACCCAACCGAGGTACTAAATCAAGGCGGCAAATTATTCGACATTAGTCCAGTACATCCTTATGCGTCTCACACTGTTTTTTCTTAGCCATTTGGCTGCTGCTCACATGATTCAACCTTCTACGATCAAGCTCCAATGTGCGGATCGACGAATTTTCCCGAGTCATTCACGTTTAAGTGCTTGAAATCTATGTCAGGAAATTATTCAATTACGTGTAACAGTACGATCGAATTGAAAATAAAGATCATACTCGTACTAATAGATTTTGCTGATATTTTAATAAAAATATTCGCGATTTGGTACGTATATAAAAAGGTATTTATTATTCTTATGACATCTGCCGCTACATACCATTCCTGGTGATGAATTCTACCAACATTATATTTATGTCGTGAAAACTCATCAATTTTGATTCGATTCTTCATGAGAGAGACCGCTCAAACTTTCCTCAATTATTCTTCTTACAACAGGCCACAGTGTGCTTAATCATATTTTAACTTGCTGCGTAAAACTTTGGCGTACTATATTTCTTACCCGCTAGTTATTGAATATTATCAGCGTTAAAAGGTATCCCTCCTAGCCTTATACATTTTATGTAAAAAGACTTTCACTCTTAAAAATTCGACTCTCCTTTCCTTTTCTTACTGCTTAAAAAAGATTTTAATATCTTACTTATGAATACCTAACTTTACCTAACATTGATCCAGAATAACTGATTTCAATTAACAGCATATTTTGAAGTGTATATGAATATAGTCCCAAATATATATATATATATATGTGTGTGTGTGTGTGCGTGTGTGTGTGTGTGTGTGTGTGTATAAAGTAAAAAGTAAGGAAACTTTAAATAACTTTTCAGTAGCTAAAACATAAAAAAATGAAATTTAACAAATGTTCCCACCTTGAAACGATCTATTTTTTTCGATCTCATCCCAATCCTTCAAGGGCCCCCCGTAGATGGAGCAACAAAAAAAAATTTTAATGGAAAGGGTAAGGTTGCAGCAAATCGTTTTAAAGGGCATTGAAAAAAAAAGATAATTTTACGTAAAAAAATTCAGGTTACAACCCTAACCAAAATGGCCACCATTTAATATTGTTACAGCTAGTTTAAAAAAAAAGCCTACAATATATCCCAAGCCAGTTTCTTGTGAAGAAAATATTAGATCAATTTTAAGAATTCCGTCTTTTTTTTTTGACCAGTTATTTAAAAGGTACTGTACACCACTTTTGAAACCTGTAGTGAAAAAATTAAGTGGCTCTTATTTGGGTTAGGGTTCTTAAAAATTAAAGTTAGTAAAGTTTTTAGTTAAAATTTGTATTTTTTAATACCTTTTAAAGTAATGCTTTACAATGTTGGCTTGAGTTGTCCCTCCCTCGGGCTTGGAATGTTATGGTCTTAGATAAAACAATAGATGGTTTCGAGATATAAGTATCTGCTAAATTTCATTTTTCTATTTCTATATATATAAAATAATAATAATATTAGTAATGTTGAGTGATATTTAATAAAATATTGTACCGAGTAGAAAAGCTTCCAGAAAGTGCCAGAATATGAAAAAGAGAGAAAATGAGGAATGAAAATCGGTAAAAGATTTTTTTTAAAAATGGAGAAGAAATAACAAAGAAATTATTTCTTGAAAGAATGCTGCCAAAGAACTGCGAATTCATTCGAAGATACGAGATCATTCGAAGTTAGTGTACAGTAACAGTCGAGCACACACGTGAAGGATGTGTCACAAGAGAATTCCGTTTTGGGATAGTATTCTTGTCTGCGGTAAAGTATGAGAAGCTGTTCGGTATGTTAATTATAAACAGGGGACAAGGTGATATAATACATTGATAGAAATTTTGAGTCTGTTTCTTTATCTAATTTTTTTAGAAGTAAATCTTCTATAAGTTAAAATAAAAGTTTTTCTATAAAGTTTATAGTAAAATTAAAATTGTGTTTTATAATTTATAATTGACTTATTTTGTACGTAATAATTTATTTAAGAGTAAATAAATTGTGCTTATAAGAATTTTTACGTGTTCCCTTTGAATATCTTTGTTGAAATGTTAACACGCGACAGTATTATTCTCCTCAAAAAAAATGAAGGATCTCCTCACAGATATTAAGGAGTTATTCACGATTTTCAGACTGACAGTCAAAAATATTTTTTTACTTAGACTTGGTAAATTATACATGTACAGCCCTAAAATCTGAAAAACTTCGTTTCCTTTCTAGTGGTATTAAGGTAATAGAAATTGCAGATTGTAGAAGGTAAATAATGAAAATCATTTATTTTCACATTTTTTTAAAGATTTATTAAACAGATACTGACCATTATGAATCTATTAATTCATTGATTAACGTGATTTGAATCAAACACAAAATTGATACCGTAGATATTTTTACACAACTGCCTAAAAAGGAGTGTAATGTATTTAAGTTGTATGTATGTTTGTTCGATTGTAGCAGCTCAACGGCTGAACGAATTTAGATTTGCGTGCGTCTGCGTATATAAAAATCATATAATTTTTTGACGGGCATTATGTTCGATCATGTAACAATGGTTTTTCTTCTTGCTCGTATCTGTTGGTGTTGTTTCTTCTTACTTAAGTAAGAAATTTTTAAGTAAAAAATTTGATACGGACACCGCATGACTTCCGTTTACGCCTGTTAAATTACATATAAACATTTTTAAAAGTACATAGAATTTTATTTTACTAATAACTTCTGATTTTTTCATACATTTTTTTTATTGTTATTATTGAATTATGTACTGTAAAAGATTTTTCTACAATCAGTAGTTAATAATTATTAATAAATTAATATATTTAAATTAAAAAAAAGGAAATGAAGTCGGATTCGAACCGATGTCTTTCCCTTGTAAGATCCAAATATTTCATTAATTAAAATTTTACTTAGCTATAACTCTAAAACCAATGAAAATAATTACCATTTATGATAAATTGTTGAAAAGCTCTCAACGAGGGCTTATTACTGAAGTTAAGAATAAGTCCAAAATCCAAAAATTTGGATTTTGGGCTTTTTTGAACACTTTTGATCCAGTCGATTGCAATCAAAAGGGGAGGTGCACAACTAAATGTTGCAACAGTCCTAAATCCAAAATTTCAACATTCTGCGGCTAATCGTTTTCAGTTATGCGAGATACATACGTACGTACAGACGTTATGCCGAAACTAGTCAAGATTGCTTCAGGGATGGTCAAAATGGATATTTTCGTTGAAATTTGAAAACCAAAATTTTTCGCGATTACAATACATTCTTGTACAAAAAAACAAATTAATTTTTTTTCAGAAGTTTTAATGTGTTTAAATCATTTTTCATGTTGTAGAAATAGTCGGCTTTAAGGTTGTTTAATGAATGATGTAAGACCATCACTGGTCTTACATCGATAAGAAAATTTTGTCTTTCGATGAAAGTTTTTCAATGGAGTCGGGAGGCTCTGAATAGTAATTATCGTATAATAAAAAGAGCGGGAATGTCATAGGCTACATAAATATGTTATAAAAAAGTTATATTATAAATTAATACTGTATACAAAAATTGTCACCCGCACACTCTTCAATTATCCTATATCAAAGAGCAATGTTTTTTTTTTTTTTTTGGCAGTTAAGCTTCGATGATTTTTCATTATTATTATTAATTTTTTTTTTTTTTTTAGTTACAACCACTATTTTTTTCATTTAAACATTTTTACCTATTTCCGACCAGGATATTGAGAGACTGCGTACGTAAAAATTCTAATTAATTTCTATATTTACTCTAAAATAACTTACACTATGTACAAAATAAGCAAACTGAAATTGCAAATACAATTATTATTTTATAATGACTTAAAATAATTAATTAAAATATAACAACTGAATATGACAGATAGCAATTAAAAATTCAATAATCAACCTAATAAGAAAGTTATTTACTACTAATGTTCACAAAAGGAAATTAGATACATTTTTACCAATGTATGACGCGTCACCTTGTTCCCTGTTTTCCCAACGAACTCGCTGAACAGCATCTCACGCCTCTCTCTTTTTCCTGTTTAGCCTCCGGTAACTAACGTTTAGATAATACTTCAGAGGATGATATGTATGAGTGTAAACGAAGTGTAGTCTTGTACATTCTTAATTCGACCATTCCTGAGATGTGTGGTTAATTGAAACCCAACCACCAAAGAACACCGGTATCCACGATCTTGTATTCAAATCCGTGTAAAAATAACTGGCTTTACTAGGACTTGAACGCTGGAACTCTCGGCTTCCAAATCAGCTGATTTTGGAAGACGCGTTCACCCCTAGACCAACCCGGTGGATAGCTTCTCACGCCTAACTGCCTATAAGAACACTATCCCAAAACGGAATACTCATTACTACTTCGCTCGTACGCTCGATTTTTACTGCACACGCCCTTTGAATGTTCTCGCACGTTGTCCTCGCATTTATTGCAAACTAATTATATTTTTCACCCACTGTATGTACTGATATTCGATTTTCCTAAGCAGTATTTGTACTTTCGAGCATAGGGTTTTACCTATAGTAACAGCAGCCAATTAATCCTTTTGTTCGTTCAAGCGGAATGATTTCTATTGTTTGAACCTTCTACATTATTATACAAATTCTTTTTAAAAATAATGTTTTTATTTTTTCTGGGTTTTTATTTTTCAATCTGTTTTCGATTTATGTTCATTTTCTCTCTATTTATTATTCTAGCGCTTTCTATTACTGGAAGTTTTTCTAACTGTTACAATATTGTAGATCTTCAGGGTAAAAACTTGACCCTTCTATAATATATTAAATTCATCCATTAAGGACATTAGTAAAACGTATTTGCATTATTGTACCACAAAGGGTGTACCATGTAAGAATTCAATTAGATTTTGTAAATATTAAGTTTACATTAAATTTAACATTTGAATTATATCTACACAGGTTAACTCAATTTCTTTAATATCAACTTTAGCCTGTCAGCTGGAATTTTGAATTTATTCTGAATGAAGATGAATCTGAGTCTGCCAAATGATGGAAGAGCATTGACAAGATCAACATGTTCCCTTCCCTAAGTAGTAAAAATTTAAATCTGATATATCTCTGTTAATGTACTTCACAACTTTACTCAGTTTAACTACATTAAAATCATTTATGAATGAAATGAACAATTTACATTGAATGATTTCTGTCACTTAAAAATTAAAGAAATCAAATTATTATAAGAGTTTTCATCATTACATGCTATTTTAAACAGATATATGATTTTTTAGTTAACCCCTTTACCTTTGATATACATAGGACCGCACTGGTCCTACGTATATCAATTTTATTATTAAATAAAATTCTATAAGTGTGTGGAAGAAACATATAAAAGTTTTGGAAGAGAAAAATAACAGTCCAAGTATTACAATTTATGGAAATTTTGGTTTTACAATAAATGAGGTGATCAAAATCAGAAAATAAGAAGTTAAAGAAACAACAGCTACTTGTGAAACCAATATTATAAAATTATGTCCGCGCAAGTAGTTGTACTAAATATTAGTACAATTTAAACGATTGTCTAAAACGTTTTCTTTTTGATAATGTTTATAAATATAAAACTTGTTTCTAGCTATTTATTTCAACTTATGACTATAAAAAGCCTAATTTATTCTGTTTTTTATACTAAATATGGTAAACACACTTCCAGACTAATATATCACTAACTGTAATATTTTCTTCTTTATTTATTAGCATTTTGACCTTAGGTGTCCTTTATGTACGTATTCCAATGAAGAAGATGAGATAGATGAAAAGACCAAGTGAATTTGAATAAATGTTCCATTTTATTCAGAATAAAAGGTTTAACATTTTTATCTAAAAAAAAAGTAATCCGATAAAACTAATATTTGTATAATTATAATTGATCAAAGAAGCTGATGGTTACCATTTTAACATTTAAAAAAAAAACTTTCAAAATTTATGTATTTTGTGAAAGACACTGTTGGGAACATTTACAACAAATTTCACTTCTTAATCCATTCTTGATGTAAGATGTAAATCTTTATTGAAAAAACACAAAATGATGGATAGTGGGAAAGTGAAGCAACATAGGGAATTTGTTACATGAGTTTTTTTTGTTTATTTTAATGTCCAGAATCATTCCCTTAAGTTTGGCTAACACCTCCTTGGACCGTCTTTATGCATAGTATAATGTATGACAACCCTTAAATAAACCCACTTTTTCAACAGTTAAACATAGAAAAAATTATGAAATTCAACAAATATAAGTTACCGCAGAATGATCTGTTTTTCAGTAAGGACCACCATATCTCAAGCACCTAGGGATCCCCAAGGGTGGAATAATACAGAAATTTTAAAAGGGTAGGGTTGTGACGTAGAATTTTAAAGGATACTGAAAAAAAGACATTTTCATTACAAAAACAGTTACAGCAACGCTAATCAAAATGGTGATTGTTTAATGTTTTTTTACATCTAGTTTTAAAAGTAGTCTACAACAACTCTCTTAAATAACTTACCTCTAAAATAACTGTTCAACAGTGAAACACTATGAACAAAATAAAATCAGATATAGCAAACTCTCCAGCTTCATAAGCACCAATTTTTTGTTATGAACCATTACTGGGGTATATTGCAGAACAATTTATTTTCAGATAGTTACAAAAATAATAAATCACCTCCATTTTGGTAAAGGTTGTCCATAGCCTGAAGATTTTTCTATCAAATTGTTTGTTTGATATATAATGTATGTTTCCATTTAAAATTACTTAGTTAGCCCCGTGAAGGGTTAGAGTATGTGGTGGATTCAACATAATGAAATACAGGTTGTTTTGAAGAAAGAACATCTGCTAAATTTTATTTTTTTAATATTTCACTGTTGACTAGTCATTTAAGGGTTCCTACAGTTTAATTAACACTGTATAAACACATGTATGTGAATGTACACTAAATTTACACATTCACAAATAAATTTCTTTTCATGGAATTTTTTTCAAATAACCATAAAGTTTAATAAAGTAAAGTAACATAAAATGTACAACAATATGTGGCTGTATTTTCTCATGTTATACCATCTTTTTTATTATTGTCTGATTTATGATGATTCTTTTATGTATTTTTTAAAACTTACATTTCATATAGCATTAGTTCTTGATGATAAAAATAGCCTATTATGATTACAATTATGACAACATTAAAGAAAAAATTTAACCCATTCAAAAGTAGAAAATTAGATTTGACATAAATTTTATTTAGTTCTTAAAGTAACATTTTTTTCCTGAATGTTCCTTTCCTTAAAAGTAAGATGTAGAAGTATTTATTCTAATGTTATATTTTTTTACATATTAATAGTATAACTGCATGCTGGTGGAATATTTTCTTAGTCTGTTATTAGGAAATTAATCCTTCAGTAATGTTCCTTACACTAAAGTCTAGAAATACTATGAAAAATAATATAAACAAATTTATAGTAAGAATTAAAAAAGTAATATTAAAGTATTATAATTTGTATGTGTTGTAGTTAATAAAATAGATCACTGGTCAACAATGATTTTATTACACGGTTAATATTTGTTGAATCTTATGTATTTTTGGGTGCTGATTCCAAAATTGAAGTCAGAATTTCCCTACCAACATCAGATTTTTGTAATTTCTCTTTCTATTTTCTAGCAAGTACATGTGCATGAACAGTGCAATTGCAATATTTTATTTATTTGTTTATTTATTTTATTTATTGTAACAAATAGTTTATGCTTAAATAATTTATTTACTTATAGTTTATAAATAAATAAACTATAATTTATTTGAGTTTATAAATAGCTATGAAAAATAATAAAGTATTATTATGGTTTAGATTTAACTTTCTTAACATTTAGCACTGTTGGTATTGATATAATATGTATAAATAATATATTTCCACCTACCAACAATTTTTTTTTTATGTGTTATTCAAGCGGTTTCAGTCATTTCTCCATCATCAGCGATTATTTAAAACTATGTTGTTTAAAACTATTTAAAACTATATTTGTATACATGCGTGTAATGTTATATTATTATAATTAAAAATAAAATGAAATTAAAATTGTTATTTTCATAACAGTTAGTTATCAATAATCAAAATAATTTATACATTAAGTAAAATAAAATTTCATGTCAGTAGGATGTTTACAATTGTTATGAGATATGAAATTAAATTTTATTAATGTAATTGATAATATTAAAAATAATAAAAATTTAAATGACAAAAATAAACATTCCAAAAAAAGCTACAACATTTACACAAGTATATAAAATAAATTAAAAAATAATGCATTCATAGCCAAATCAGATAAAACCAACACTCCCATTATCATTAATAATAATGTATGTATAAATAAAACAAACAAATTTATAGAAAACAATAAATTTAAAGAAATAAAAGATCCAACTAACAAAATTAAAAAATAAATTAAAAAAAGTAAACACGTTCAAGGATGAATACACCAAACAATTTTTAAAATAATTAATACCAGTGCACCAATACTAAAAGCTCTACATTTTCTTTTCTTTTCTTTTCCTATTTAGCCTCCAGGAATCACTGTCAGGTATTACTTCAGAGGATGAAAGAGAACGATATGTATGAGTGTAAGTAAAGTGTAGTCTTGTACAGTCTCAGGTCGATGTGTTGTTAATTGAAACCCAACCACCAAAAAACACCTACAATTTAAGAATAAATATAATTTAAAAAATAGATACAAATTAATAAATATAAATAATACAACAAAGTTTATAACACTAGATATAAAGGATATGTACACAAATATTGGCACTAATAAAACCATAAATATAATTAATAATACTCTAAACAAATTAAAAATAGATAATAATATAATACATGAAATAATAAACTTACTTGAATTATGTATTAAATATAACTATTTTAAATTTAATAATAAATATTATAAACAAGAAAAGGGTCTAATTATGAGATCTCCACTCTCCACTATCTTAACTAATATATTTATGAATAAGCTAGAGAATACACTTCTACCCAATATAATCAATAAACATCAAATTATTTTATATAAAAGGTATGTAGACGACATTTTAATAATATATAATCAGCAAGTTCATAATGAAGAAAACATAATAATTGAAGAAATGAATTCGTTAAATAAGGATATTAAATTTACTTTTAAAAGGGAAAATAATAATAGCATTGACTATTTAGGTGTAAAATTCAACAAAAATTTTATTAATAATAAAATCGATATAGATATATATATAGAAAGCCAACCAAACAAAATACCATAATACACTTCAACTCTTTTCATCCTTGGAATCAAAAAATGGCAACCTTTAACTCATTAATTTACAGAGCAATAAAATAATTAACAAAATAATATAAAATTAAATAATGAAATAAACAACATTAAACATATTGCCCTAAATAATGGATATGATATTAACTTAATAAATAATTTATATACCAAAATAAAAAATAAAATATATGTAAGGAACAAAATAAAACTAATGAATAATAGTGTTTTGTTGTGTGTAACACTAATTGTGTGTAAATGTTGTAGCTTTTATTGGAATGTTTATTTTTGTCATTTAAATTTTTATTATTTTTAATATTATCAATTACATTAACAAAATTTAATTTCATATCTCATAACAATCGTAAACAACCTACTGGCATGTCATTTTATTTTACTTAGCGTATAAATTATTATATTATTGACGACTGACTGTTCTGAAAATAACAATTTTATTTAATTTTAATTTTCGTTATAATCATACATATAACACTATATGCACAGATACAAATTCATAATTTTAAATAATCCCTAATGATGGAGAAATGATTCTGAAAGTGCTTGGATAATACATTATAAAAAAAATTGTTGGTAAATGGAAATATGTTATTTACACATATTATTTATACATTAATTAAAACGATTACAAATGAAACATATATGATTCATGTCATATTTTTTTTAATGTAATTATGTACCCATTAGTCACATACTGTAGAGCACATATGAATTTTGTTTTGGTGAATCAGTGATGGATGTAATTCAGTTAACAATAAACAGTGTATCATTCTGGCCAAGAAAAATCTGAACTGCATCAGTCAAGTGCAATCTCTAATGTGTGTAACATTTAATGGTGCAGCTACTTTTCCTACCAATTCGTGATTATTTTTCCCTCTTAAGTTAGTGAATGAACTACATTAATATGGGGATAAAGTGTTTTACAATATGAGTTTGTGAGTGTACTGCAGTAAACGTTTTAATAAAAAGGCCTCTCAGTTACAATAACCATCTGGACAGTTCCTTCTAAAGTTGTGGTACAGCAACATTAACTCTCAGAGGAGAAATATAAATCCACTGATAAAAAACATATACAAACAATATTTTGGCGTAAAATAGGTGATCAGGTAAAATAGTTGATAGGTAAAAATAGATTTAGATTTAAATATAGATAGGTTTCTCATAATTTCTGCATTTCATGTATAACATTGTTGACTGGTGGTTGAATGGATCTTGTCACGTAATATTTACAATTCCAATAGTTTGTAGAACACCAAAGGATCATTTCAGAGACTGCTATTTTTGAATAATGAAAATATCAGGGAAAATAGCTAAGACTACTGTTAAATATTCTGATATTTTCTCTGCTATAACCAGTGCCTCACAATTCACAGTTTCCAATTCTAGTATCACCAACACAGGAATTAAATGAAGATGAAGCTGCTGATATTGAAAGTTTGCAAATTTATCAGATGATAAACAATGGAGAGATCCAGACATTTTAGAAAATTTGAACCAATCAATCAGAATTAAATTATCTCATTCATAATCTAAACTTATCCAAGAATGTAGCATATATTCTTGCATCTTGACTAAAAAGAATGTAATATTTTATAACACAGTATTAAAATAAGTGCTTTCTGTGGCAGGCAGTCTGAATTTGAACATTTATTCTTCCAGTATATTGTTTATTGATGTAGAATCTTTACATCTCATTTACTTATGATGTAGAATCTTCACTAGAAGCTTTGGGACGAATGCATCATCCTGGTGAATGGCATCTTTTTATACACATTTAATGGCATTTTCTTACACTCATCAAAGCATTATTTTAAAGCTTCATATTGGAAAGAATAACCCATCGATCCCTTTAGCTCATGGAGTTCACATGAAGGAGTCATATGAAAAACTTGTCTTGGATATGATTCAGTATGAGAAACATTTGTGGCATATTGGAGATATGAAAGTGACAGCACTTTTACTTGATTAATAACTTGGGTATAATAAATTTTGTTGTTTCTTATCCCACTGGGAGAACAAAGACAGGATGAATTATTATGTTAAAAGGGAGTGGCCAAAAAGAATAACACTGTCTGTAGAAGAGAAGAACATTGTGATTCCAGTGCTAGTAAAACCTCTACACATTGTTCAGACTGAGTGCATGTTATTAAAAATTCATTTAAGGTCTTTTTATCAGTTCACACTGGGGTCCATACAGTTCACACAGCTCCTTTTCGATACACTTGGTTCCATACGCACTATATAAGCTCCACACTACATTCAAGCAATCTTCTTCCAGCCTTCTTCTATCAATCTTCATGGACTCGGTGTACAAAATATATTCTTTAACACATATCATTTAATCATTTATGGAATCGTTAAAAGCATTTAAACATAATCATTTATACACTTATACATAATCTTGTATTATTCATTCAAATATTAAAGCATTATATTTAATTATGAAGTGAAGTCTTTTCATTCCTTGGTGGAATGCTGATTGTCAAAATGCTATTGGCAATCGATGACAAGCACTGCCCAAATTTAACCGCAGATAATTCATGTAACCACAAATCTATGTATTCATTTAACCACAAATGAATATTTAGATTTGTACCGTAAGGTATGTCGTCAGGTATTCTTAGATGCTAGGAGGAAGTCATGGAGGAAACGTGGACATCATCCCACACATAACTCCCACATCTACTGTGTGGAAAAAGATCCATACAATCTGTAGATACGATCACCAAACCAATCCATTCTCAGACTCATTCATGAAGGAGAACTCCTTACATCACCTTCAGTGACAAGTATTTTGGCAGATTGTTTCCGTTCTGTGTCCCTCACCTCATCATCCAGTAATGAATTTCAGAGGTACAAATTACAGATGAGAGTACTATCGTTTAACGTTGGTGACCAAACGATGGTTCGGTCGGGAAATTAAACGCTTTATTTTCATTCAACGAGTTGTCACACACACTTGAAAACTCATGTGACACCTCCCCTGGACCTGACAACATTCATCTCAGTATGCTCTCACACCTTCCTAATTCGGCGCTACAACACCTACTGTGTATTTATAATAGTCTATTCTCCTCACAAGTTTTCCCTTTGGTCTGGTCAGAAGCCACTGTAGTACCAATACTTAAACCTGGTAAAGAAAAACGAAGCCCCTCAAGCTACTGCCCTATATCTTTGACAAGCATTTTATGCAAAGTTATGGAGAGAATAGTGAACCACAGTCTCACATGGTACTTAGAAAGACATGGCCTTCTATATCTAGAACAATGCGGTTTCCATCAAGGATGTTCTTCCACTGACCATTTAGTGTTACTGGAAGCAGCTATTCAAAACGCTTTCCTACTCCACCAGCGCCTCGTAGCTATCTTCTTTGATATCAAAAAGGTGTATGACATGGCCGGGCGATGTGTTATTCTTAACACCCTTACAAAATGGGGAGTCAATGGCTGTATGCTTGCATTTATCAGGAGTGTCTTAAATGACCGAACTTTCCGTGTTGTGTTGGAGGTTCCTTATCGGGTAGCATCACCCTGGAGAATGGAGTGCTCAAGGAAGTGTTTTAAGTACCACCTTATTTTCCATAGCCATCAACAATAGTATTAAATGTGTGCAGCCACCTGTTTCATGTTCATTATTTGTTGATGACTTTGCTATATATATTACGTCCTGTTCAACAGCCACAGCAGAGAGACTATTACAGAACACTATATTTTGCCTTGAAACTTGGTCCAGGGTTACCGTCTTCACCTTTTCACCTGAAAGTACAAAATGTGTAGTTTTTTGTCGGCTGCAGGACCCTTCCATTTCACAAGTTTTTCTTTACGGAAAGCTAATTACTATCTCTCCTGATATCAGGTTTTTAGGTTTATTTTTTTATAGTCGCCTTATATGGGTCAAACACATCAAAGAATTAAAAACAAAATGTTCCAAACTTTTAAATATGCTGCGAGTTCTTAGCAACAACAGTTGGGGACCAATTGGTCATGTATAATATGTTTTTATTATTCCTTAGTTTGTTCTCATTTAGATTATGGTTGTGTCGCCTATTCTTCAGTGCGCCATACTGTTCTAAAAATGCTGGATGCTGTACATCATGCTTTTCTTCGGCTTGCCACAGGTGTCTTTAGATATAGCCCTGTCATAAGCTTACTTGTTCACTGTGGTGAGCCATCACTTTGGGATAGACGGGACCAGCTTTTAGCATCTTATTTTACCCATCTCAAATCACCTGGCTTTTGACTCGTTCCTTAGGAATCCAAATTTAGCAAGGTATGAGGACCATCCACGTTGTACTGCACTTGTAGGTGTTCATATCCAATGTCTACTGCACCTTATAAATGTTGACTCACCTTCTATTTTTCCAAGGCTCATATCATCCATGGAGAACCAACCTTATAAATTTAATTTTTAATTTTTACTATATACAATAAATAATCAACACCACCTAGTGTCTTCCAGCAAATGTTTCACTATATTCTCTCCAAGAGAAGCCCAAACACAGTAGTATACACAGATGGGTCGAAACAAAATGATACCATTGATTGAACGTTTATTGTCAATGATAGAACTTATATTTTTGTCTACCTGGTATTGTGAGTGTGTTTACTGCTGAACTATATGCTATAAATAAAGCTCTGAATATCATTAACCCTGAGTACCAAAAATCCTTATTTGCAGTGACTCATGTAGTGCTCTCCAAGCCTTAGAAAACTTTTATTCCAGACATCCTATTGTCATCAAAATTTACAACGTAATTGTTGAGTTGATCCATCGCAACACACAAGTGAGTTTCTGCTGAATCCCTAGCCACATGGGGATTCCAATTAATGAACATCCAGATTCTGCTGCTAAAGAGGCATGAAATCAACCTTCCTTCACCACTCATTACTATTTCTGACAGTCTCTTCGAGCAAAGTGGCAAGGTGACTGGACGGCTACAGTTAAAAACAAACTCCAGGACATTAAATATTCTGTGTTGCCATTGGACTCCTAATGTAGAAAAAATCGTTGAGAGGAAGTAGTCCTCTGTCGATTGCAGTTAAGACATACCAGAGTCACATACAAGAACCTCATGTCAGCAGGACACACACCACTATGCGTACGATGCAACTGTCACTTGACTGTGCACCACATACTCGTGAATTGCATATATTATGCAGCCTTGCATCATAAATTTAAATTGACCAGTAACATCCGTCAAATCTTGGGCAATGATAATGAAATTTTATATCAGATGTTTCTATTTTTGCTTCGTGTTAGTTTTATACATAAAATTTGATATTGTTGCATATATGTTTTGTATTGGAAGAGATTTTAATGTGTTTGTTTTTGTTTTAATTTTTATGGTTTCGTGTCAGCTTTTCATTCTGTTATCCTAGAAGGGATATCCTAGAAGGGGGAGGCCTTTACACCCCTCTCGGACTTTGTTATATTCTATTTATGTTTATGTAAATTTTATATAGTGTTTATTATTTTTGTTTCTTTTAAATGAATTTATTGTATTTTTAATTTTCTGACTGTGATATTAGTTGTAAGTTTTTAGTGATAGTTTTTAGTTTTATTTCATTTTCCAATTTTTTTTTTTGTAGTTATATTTTTATGTTAGTTCTTAGTCTTTCTGTTATCTGAGAAGGGGCCCTTTATAACCCTTTCAGACTTTGTTAAATTCTATTTATTTTTAGTTAAATTTTAGATTTTAGCTGTGATATTAGTTGTAAATTTTTTGTTTAATTTTTAGACTAGTCCTAGTTTCTTTTATTTCTTTATAAAACTATTCTAATCTGGGCGATGATAACATGGCAGCATTTTTATAACATATTTATTGACTTAATTTAGGGAAAATTGGGTTCAATGAAGTAGATGACACAGGTATTGAAATCTCGTAAACACATGAGAAGAACTTAATGAACAACATCTGGAATATTTAATGGCGCAGGTAGAGTATGAAGGTGATGATAGATGATATGATCCCTGGAAAACGGTTACCAAAGGCATTAAACTATTCCATGATCTTACCCAGTTTTTTATAGATGCTGATCCATCTTTGAAGAAAAGCTTAATCTTTAACCGCAAAATTGAAGATGCCGTGCAAAAATGCACAGAACTTCACTCGGATTTAAAAACAAGACGAGACAAGGAGAAATAATTTTTTTTTATTTAAATGCAATCCAAAATACTGTAGGTTACAGTATTACATACACTAAAACTAAAATTATGTAATGGAAATTTACAAAACTAACCTATATATATATATATATATATATATTTGTATGTATATAAACAGAATGTTCCAAGAAGAAACGGAGAAAATTTCAGAATATGTTCTACTGGTGAAAATAATGAAAAGCGTTCATACAAACATAGGTCTGGAAACGCTTTGTTTTCGAGTTACGGCTAGAGAAAGATTTCACCCGGATTTCAGTTCTAATAAAAAGAAGCCTTACTGTAATTTTAGGGACTCAAATTAAGGAGTAAAGTTGGTGGTTTCTCATGTAACTTGAGCTGGGAAATTGGATAAAACATTCAAAATTCTCTCCGTCACAATGTATAAAGAACTCAGCCCGACATAAAATATTTCTGGTAGCTTTCTGTATCATGTCAGGATCTTTTCGTATAAATTCCAACAACATTTTGTATTTTAATGGGTAACTCTTCTTCAGTATTAACTTTTTGTCAGTATACAATCGTTTTCATATGGCCCCAAATGAAGTAATGTTGAGGGGTTAAGTCAGGTGTGATTGTGGTGGTCAATCGATCCGTCCATCACGTCCAATCCAGTTTAAGAAATTGCCATTCAAGTGAATACTAGCTACTAAAGAAAATTTGGCGTTGCATCATCATGCTGGAAAGTCATTTGCAATCTACTTTGTAAACATACATCCTCCAAAAGAGCAGGAAAATTATTTTCCAAGAAATGAACACATGCATCACCTGTAAAATTTTCATTGAAAACAAATAGTCCCAGAATTTTGTTATAAATAATGCCACACGAAACGTTAATGTGAAATCTACGTTGGAAACTAGTTTCCACAGTACCATGTGGATTCTCTTTGCTCCATAAATAACTATTTATAATTAAAGGCTCCGTTTCTTGTAAAAGTGGCTTCATCAGTAAATAAAATTGAATTTACCTAATCAGCGTTATCTAGAAGCCAATGAAACAAGCGCCACACTTTGTTTTTGACAAACTGGTGCGACATGAAATTCGCTTTGTACTAGTGCCTGGGCTATGCTGAATCACAAGATGTTCATCATTAACACAATGATTTACTTGGCGTTCAACAGAAAACTAACACATTGGAATGGCCCTTTCGTTTGCAAATGCTGATAGACCGAAGAAAACGTTTTTGTATTTGGAATCCTCCTTCAAGGTAATCTCTCCTTATATTCACGTTGAGCAGCTTCAGAATTTCCATTAAAAAAACCAATAAACAAAATTATACCGGCATATTCCTGTTAAGTGGGTTATGAACACGTAACAATTTTAAGCAGTACTTGTTGACAACTTAATTAATTATGAACAAAATAGTTTATCAAGTAAAGCGAGATACAGAAATCTGAATGTGTGTTTTCATATGTTCTTATATTATCGGCAATCTTGTCTGAAAGCACTTTTACTACTTTCCTATTAGATAGCGATGAAAGTTCAATCTAAAGCGGGATACCAAGATGAAATTGTGTTGTCAATAGTTCAAACACTATCGGCTTTCGTATTCTGATAACACTGTAACTCTGTTACTATTGGTTGGCTATGAATGTTCAATGTAAGATGAGAAACTAGGACGGAAAGTGTGTTGTCATTGGTTTTAAATTTTATCAGCTTTCGTATTCTGAGAACACTGTTATTAATATGCTATTGGATGGCATTGAATGTTCAATGTAAGACGAGATACTGAAAGGTGAATGCCTGTTGTCACTTTCATATTTTGTTCAAAATTGTTCAAATATTATCGGCTTTCATATTGTGTTAACACTGTTAATAAGTTACTATTGGATTGCGATGAATGTTCAATGTGACGCGAAACACTGAAAGGAGAATGTGAGTTGTCATTCGTTTAAAAATTATCGGCTTTCTATTCTGATAACTGTGTCACTAATGTACTTTTGGTTGGCGATGAATGTTCAATGTAAAGCGAGATACTGAAAGGGGAATGAATGCATGTTGTGATTTGTTCAAATATTATCGGCTTTCATCTACTGTTAACAGTGTTAATAGGTTACTATTCGATGGCGATCAATGTTCAATGTGATGCGAGACACTGAATCGTGAATTTGAATTGTCATTCGTTTAAAGAGCTTTCGATTCTGATAACACTGTTACTAAGTTATTATTGGATGGCCGTGTATGCTATATAAAGCGTTTTAATGAAAAGTTAATGTCTTTTGTCATTGGTTTTTTTATTATCGGCTTCCCTATTATTAAAACTCTTTTACTAAGGTAATGTGTGGTGACGTTGAATGCTAAATGTAAAGCGAGATACTAAAACGTGATGTGTGTTTTGAGTGCTTTGAACATTTTCGCATTTCCTATTCTTATAACACTCTTACTAAAGGAATCGTGGATGGCGTTGAAAATTAAAAGTAAAGCTGAAGAAAAGGTGTCAGATAAATCGGTGCAATTTAGAGAAGCTTCAGGAAGAGGAGGTAAAGAAGATTTTTGAGGAAGCCATCGCAAGAAGTCTGAGTAAAAAAGATAAGGTAGAAAATGTATAAGAAGAATTGGAGAATGTTAAAAAGGAAATTCTTAAATCAGCAGAAGCGCACTTAGGCGGACCAAAGAGAACTTGTAGAAAACCTTGGATTTCAGACGATATATTGCAGCTGATGGATGAACATAGAAAACATAAAAATGCTAGTGATGAAGAAAGTAAATGGAACTATCGACAATAAAGAAATACTATAAACAGGAAGTGCAAACTAGCGAAAGAAGAGTGAATTAAAGAAATGTGTTCAGAAGTGGAAAGAGATATGAACATTGGTAAAATAGTCGGAGCATACAGGAAAGTAAAGGAAAAATTTGGGGTACATAAATTAAAATCCAATAATGTGTTAAACAAAGATGGTACACCGATTTATAATAAGAAAGGTAAAGTCGATAGGTGGGTGGAGTATAGTGAAGAATTATAAGGAGGAAATTAATTAGAAAATGGTGTTACAGAGGAAGATGAGGAAGTTGAAGAGGATGAAAGAAGAAAAAACAATACTGAAATCTGATATTAAGAGAGCATTAAAAGATTTGAATGGAAGAAAGGCTCCTGGAATAGACAGGATACCTGTAGAATTACTGTGCAGTGCAGGTGAGGAAGCAATTGATAGATTATACAAACAGGTGTGTAATATTTATAAAAAAGGGGAAATTCCGTCAAACTTCAAAAGGAGTGTTATAGTCATGATACCAAAAAAAGCAGGAGCAGATAAATGTGAAGAATACAGAACAATTAGCTTAACTATTCATGCATCAAGCGAATAGCACACGCAAAATGAGCCTTCAGTCAGAAATATAATTTGTTTACATCAAAAATTAATTTAAATGTCAGGAAAAAATTTTTTAAAGTATATGTTTGGAGTGTCGCTTTATATGGAAGTGAAGCTTGGACAATCGGAGTATCTGAGAAGAAAAGATTAGAAGCTTTTGAAATGTGGTGCTATAGGAGAATGTTAAAAATCAGATGGGTGGATAAAGTGACAAATGAAGAGGTATTGCGACAAATAGATGAAGAAAGAAGCATTTGGAAAATATAGCTAAAAAAAGAGACAGACTTATGGGCCACATACTAAGGCATTCTGGAATAGTCGCTTTAATATTGGAAGGACAGGTAGAAGGAAAAAATTGTGTAGGCAGGCCACGTTTGGAATATGTAAAACAAATTGTTAGGGATGTAAGTTGTAGGGGATATACTGAAATGAAACGACTAGCACTAGGGAATCTTGGAGAGCTGCATCAAACCAGTCAAATGACTAAAGACAAAAAAAAAAACTTAACTTATCCAAGGAAGAAACACATTTTCTCTTATTTAAAGATGAAAAAAATTAAATGTTTATATATCTAGTATTTTGTACATCTTCCACATATTAGAAAATTGTTTCATAACATAAAGAAGTATATCAATTTAGTATCAGATGCAAGATGGTTGTATTTCCATTTATTTTTACTAAATTAATGTGTTAAATTTTGATTATTTTATCAAAGATAAAATATGTATGTACACATATTTTACAGTTTTGTTTTTTATCTTTTACAGATCTTTTCAAAAGTGAATCCGCTTATAGTAGAAAAAGTTTCCTTTATTAATGGCGATTGTAGTAAACCTATGTTCAGCCTTTCAACCGCAATCAAAAGGCGATTATAGAAAATGTAACTATAATTATTCATTCTGCTGCAACAATTAGATTTGATAAAAAAATCTAAAAGGCAGTATCTATTAATGTTATTGCTACAATAGACTTGCTTATTTTATCAAATAAAATGAAATATTTAAAGGTAATATTGTAAATAAAAATTAAAATTAGATTCTTTTAGTTTTACTTTTTTGGCTGTTGCTATATAACAAAAACG
The DNA here is from genome assembly GCF_047948215.1 of Lycorma delicatula. NCBI lineage: Eukaryota > Metazoa > Arthropoda > Insecta > Hemiptera > Fulgoridae > Lycorma > Lycorma delicatula. Next base: position 25,797,225 of record NC_134459.1, on the reverse strand, counting down.
ATTATAACAAAAAAATACAGCAATTGGCCAAAATTTTGTGGGTCAGTATGAGTGTGCAAATGTGAACATTTTAAGACTCCCTTAGTCCAAAAAATATAAAAAAAGTTATAGAAATTTTTGGAAGATTATGTATGCATATTAACATATTTTATATATATATATATATATATATATATATATATATATACAGAGTGTTTAAAATTGTGGGCTGGCTATACTTTTTTGGAATCTACTTGTAAAACTAAAACAAAAATATCGGAAAAATCGCAGTTTCTCCTTCATTCTCCTCCTATCTAACATTTTTTTAATTTTAATATAACATTTTTAATTAAAATTATATATTAAAAATTTATATAAAAATCACATTAATATTTGATAAGCCTCTGTGTAAAAAAGTTTTAAAGTTAGCAAAAAATCAGGACTAACAAATAAACTTTTAAGCCCCCCAAAAAGGAGGATAAATGAGACCTGTACTTAAAATAACAACTTTTTAAACTTTAATTTTCAGGGTTGAAAAATCGACCGTACCTAGTATCTAGTAGACAAAATGGAAACTTTTCTGAAAAAGAAGTTCCATAGGACCCAAAACATGGAGTAATTTTTTTTTGTAATGTCTCATGCTTTATTCATTTTTCAAGTTATGGATTCCATATGTGATAGCTGACAGCAAGGATTCAAATGGAACCTTTTTTTTTAAGTACTTATACTATAAATACATTGTAATTTTGATGACAAAAAAAATTCAGTCAAGGAGATCAATAAAATCCAACATTTTTTACTAATTTTTTTATTTTTTTCTCAATTATACTTTGAATGCTACATAATTCTGATGGTTAAAAAAGTCCTTTGATCAAAAGGGACAAATTGGACTCAAAACTTTTTAATGAACATTTTCATTTTTTTACAATTGTAATCTAAATAATTCATAATTAAGTAAATAACATTTAAAAACCATACAAGATATTTGAAATAAAAATCTGTCGAAGGTATAGCTGGAAAAGTTATGCAACCCTTTTCCAAATGTTTGAATAGTTATATTACTGCCACAATGTAGTGATAAATACAAGTAATAAAACAAATTGAATATAATAAGAAAGTGTTTGGAATATTTATTTATTTTTTTTTTTTTTTTGTAAGTTTTAGAATTGATCAGCCTGAGACCAAGATTCAAAAAGATGAATTGTTACTTGCCATAGAGCATGTTGACAATGTACATTCATTTGCTAAAGCTTTATCATGATCTGTGGAATACTTCTCAAATAATATCCGAACTCATGAGCTTGGCCGAGAACCTGCTTGATTTATGAAGTCAGTTAAAAATTAAATATTTAAGGTGTATTTTAAAACTAATCCAGGAAATACAAGGTCAAACTATGTGAACATCATCAATAGTGGTCAATCTGTAATGTGAAGTATAAATAATATGAAAAATATGAGAAAATCAGTAAATATCAATCTTACTTATGCAAAAATCCATTACAAAAAAAGGCAATACAACAATTAAATGAATATTTTTTGCCTTTCTATAAAGTACTATATGATTGCAATATAATTTATAGTTTCTGTTGGAATATTAATGCTATATACACCAATAGACATATTATTAGTATTATTTCTAATTAATTATTAATGTTGTTAACTACTTAATTATTTTTTTATGTGGTTAATATAACTTTTATGTAATAATAATTATTATGTAACAGTAAATATTTTAATTATTATATAAAGCCAGAAATTAAAATTAAAAAATAATGTTTCTACCATAAAGACCTGCAAATTTAAATAATTTTTTAATTTTTTTTTTTTTTTTTTTTTTTTTTTTACAAGTGTCCTGTGTGATTATGTTAAACCGAAAAAAATTAAAATATATAGTTGAATGCGTCTATTAAATACTTTAAATAAAGGGGAATCCTGATACTTATTTTTACCAAATCACACAGCAACACTAATAATGCAATATTTATATATATTTTTTCAAACTGAAGTGAATGGAGGACCCCAGGAAATAGTAGAACTGATCTCTGATGAAATTCTTTTATTTACTTGTGCCAAAGTTAATGTAGTAAAAAAGAAAAAAGTTTCTATATCACAATACTAATAAATTTGTTAAATTACAAAAAACCTTGGAATTTAAAGTGCCTAGAGAAGGAATAACACTCAAATTATCACAATGTTCAGTTTATCTTAGTTCCCATTTATAGAATCATTTTTTGGCAAGAATGGTTTGAGTATTGAAATATTTTAATTTCTGTTAAATGACTGCTGCAGTGGCACACAGTGGCCAAGTAAATCAAGACTTGCACCTCTTGAACACCATTAATAAAGTTTCCTGTGCTTTCTTAAAGGTACAATGTGTTTTGAATATCATATAATATTTTTTTCAATTTTTTGTTAATTTAAAATGATGCAAGGGATATAATGTATTTAATGGTAAAGAGAGAGGTAGAGTTCCACTGAACTCTATGGCACTACGCTGTTTCACAGACCAAGAACAGAATAGTTTTTTTGAAAAAATGGTTGTCAAAAAACGTGTTTATTATAGACATATATATGCATTTTTTATCAAGTCATTACACACTATAAAGGAAATAAATACATAACCAGTTTAACTTTGTATGTATAATTTCAAATAATTTTATAAAATATTACTTTTATGTTAATTATGGGAAGCCATCAATCAGACTTTCAGATTTGTTTAAATTTGAATGGCATAAAAGAGATTTACAAATATCAACAGGTAAAACAAAAAAACTCAAATTCATCTTTGCATCTCTTAATTTCAAATTAGACATGAAACTGACATTACCAATATAGTGAAAAAAGGAAGAGGTAAATGTTTGTCATATATTTACTCAGATTTGTGGAATGAAGTAGACATCTAAGAAGATGTACAAGAAGTACAAGTATGTAGAAAATCGTTAAATATGAATGTTACTTAATCTGTTTCTTAGAGTACAAAGAACAAATGTGCAATAGACATGAGTTCTGGTAAACTAATTCTCTAAAGGAGAAGGTTAGGAATGAGGAAATAATTTTATGAAATTGAATATGGAGAATCCAAGATAAAAATTAAATGATTTGAAATTAAAAATAAAATTAATTTGTACTAGTAAAATTTTAATTGAGCTTGAAAAAGATGTAGTTTGTAAGTGTGGATTCATAAAACCATGCTGAAGAATAGGAGACTAATAAGGGTTTGGAAATGGTCATTACTGCACTGAGAAAGAAGAGAGAAATTTAGAGAGAATGAAAAGTAGCTGAGACTGAAAAAATAAATAGCAAGTAAAGCACTTACAGGGAGTAGTCAGGCATGGAATTTGAGAAGCAGAAGATTATTATAATGGCTGAATAAGTTCAATTAGTATAAATAAATACATTAATGTATTCTATTATTATTCAATTATTATTATAAAAAAAACAATGTGAAAAAGGAATCATATTTAGAGAACATTAAAAAAGTTTTAATTTACCATTCATTTCATATTACAATTTTCATAATCATGAGTAGTGTTTTTTTCATGAGCAATGATCTAATTTTATTTCAAACTATACGTGTTATGTGCATATAAATAGGGATTTAATAAATATAATTAATTTTGCTGTTACAGGCATTTGTACATATATCTACAGCTTACTCAAACTGTCTTTTAAGTAAAATTGAAGAAAAAGTTTATGAACCACCCTTTGATGATAAACAATTAATCATTATAACAGAATGCCGTGATGATCAGCATTTGGGTCAACTTACACCCATGTAATAATAATTATTGTAAATCTTATAACAATGCAGTAATTTTTTTAAATAAACTTTTATCCTTAGTAAGACATTTTTATTGAGTACTATTGCCATAGGTGTACATCATATATTCAAATTAAGTCCAATTGAGAAACTAATCTATAAAACTGGGTGGCGTTCATTATATCGGGTACAATACTACTTGGAACCATCACAAAAATGATGACAACATTAAATATAACATTTCTTAATATTCCTGCTGATGCTATGAATACTGTCGCCCATAACAGAATGAACATGAACCATTGACAAACTAGTATATGCAGGTGTAATTAGACCATTACAGGTATAAATCTGCATTTAATTTCTTTCATGAATATCAATGTGGATTCCGGCTGGACCATAGTATTGCAACAGCATTATTAAAAATACCTAATAATATCCATCTAGCTATGAATCAATGACATATGACTTTCTCCTAATAATACTATTTTAAAGCCTTTACTATGTTCTTCATAATATTCATTTAAATAAGTTAAAAATATATATGTAATAAATGTAATGTATATGTTTATACTCATAAATTATATTAAGTAATAATTTTTACTTAAATAATATTTCTGATGCTTCAAATAAAGCATTGATATTGTCTCATTAGCTGCAAGGGCTGAATATTATCATTTGTCTTTAAATGTGGATAAAACAAAACATATATACTGGTGGCTGAAAAGTAACTTTACACCCATCCCCTCTAATGTTTTTTTATAATAGAGATGACTGGAACTGAATTTTGGGCAATCAGAATTTAGTTTTAATTAAATAATTTATCTCATATTATCAAACTCTTTAAAATGATATATCAAATGACCGTTGTCCCGTTTGAAATTTTTTAGTTTTTCCTTAACCCCACCACCCAAAAATTAAAAAGAATGATATATAACTTCAACGAAGTAAGTCTTTGGTGCAAGTAGTAAGAACAATACAAACTGAAACCAATTATCTCAATCATAAAAAGAATTAGAGGGGGATGTAAGTTGCTCAGCCACCCAGTACATGTTTTATATATATATATAAAATATTTAGAGAGATAAAGAGGGAGAAGGGGGCTATCCCTAACTCCTTGGTAATATCATCACTTCAAGTCACTTACATGTCTCCATAAATGATATTTTATAATGACTAGTCTACATTAAGTTATTAAGGCTTGCAATTTTGTTTGACAAACCCCTGAGTTTTTCTGTTGAGGTTACTCGTGTATGTGTTGATGGAGGTATGCACCAACTTAAATGGCAATAATGATTTCTTATAGTCTTATCTTCAAGAGCAAGAGTACTTGTTCCTTTTCTCCAATTATTGCTCAGTAGTTCATAATGACTTTTAACTATTACGGATAACAATCATAACTTCATTTTGCTGTTTTCTGTATGTTTCAAAGATGAAAGATACTACTTAAATTATGTTTAGTTACTTTTTCACATAACTGGAATGTTCTCTTTGCCAGACTAATTAGGATGAACCCTTATTTGTAAAACTATGATTAAGACTGTGCAATAATCAAAAGCCAAGTTTAATAGGATGAATGCTCCAGAGAATGAAAATTTTAGAAGCTTGAATAGCTTTAACTTTCAGTAATTTAATCTTTAGTGTCATTTAGAAAAAATAGTACTGTAACATATTCTATAGAAACATATCTAATATATTCTATAGAAATTACTGAAAAATTAAAATAGCTATTTTAATATTTTTTGAATAAGATTACAACAATAAATGTTCATAAATTTAGAAAGTGCAAAATCAATAGTGAATGAACAATAACTATCAGGTAATGAATAATATTGTACATGGAAACGGATTAATTTGAGTTAGCCAAAAAAATTAATAATCTCTGAACTTCTAATTATCCTATATAAAGTTCTCATCATTCTATTTTGCCTACAAATTTAAACACAATTTAAGAAAAACTCTAAATTCCGCTAACATTTTCCAGTATTGGAGAAGATACTTTTCACTACATGTTCTTTGTCACATCAGATTTGGTCTGGTTTTGTAGGCCACTTCCAAAAATTAGGCATCTTTCCACTTTGTTTCATGGAATTTACTTCATATTCATTATCTTTAATACTTTACAACTAATCTAGGAAATTCTGAACCACCGTACAAAGCTATTATGTAATTACAAACACAAAAATTTTTACAATTAGGTTAGTCAGAACTATTATTATTAATAAAGTTCATAGGTATTTATATCACATTCATCACTATCACTGGTATTTATTTCAGCTTTGTTGCTCATATTGATAAGCAGGTAATATCTCATCAGAAATTTTTTTATTATGTTTTTCTTACGCTTGCCTTTTTCTTCACTGTTTCAATACTTGTTGCATAATTAACTGTTTTTCTTTCTTCTCCATATATTTTTATTTCTGTGCAAATTTTGCTTTTTTTATGATAAGCATCAGACATTTTTTTATTTATATTTATGTTGTTTGACTTTATTCTCTTTACCCCATCATTCTTTTTTGGAAAATACAAGTTTTTTGTTTTTTTTTTAATAGGATGTGCAAGCATCAACTACTATTTCAGATTTCAATGGTAATAAGTTTTTTAACCAAATCTTTGATATAAAATACATTTTCTGAAGGATCAGAGGTGACAGATGAATTTATGATAATATTATTAACAAGATGGTTATCACAAGATTTTATTAAATCTACATTTAAATTCTCTTTATCAGTTGCTTGAGATTTTGCTTTTCAAGAATTGGAATCAAGGTTTTCTTTTTTTTGTTTAACATTCTCTAATGTCTTTTCCATTATTTTCTTTACGAATATTAAGAAAAACTACTAATTTTTTTGGTTTCATTCAGTACTAAAAACAATCTGACCTTGGTTTTGTGCAGTTCAAATAAGCTTTTTATAACATTCATTCCTGTCTTGATTCTTGTCGAAGTTCAGTTATTTCAATGATAGGTCAATAAACAGGATCAATTACTTCAGTTACTTTTATTGCAATGGTATCAGCCAGTCTCATTCTCTCAATAGTCCTATTTTCTGTGGAATGTGGCATACATATTAGCGCCGTCTTTGAAATGTTAATATGATTAAAACTTAAGCAACAAAGTTCAAATCTACGGTAAGTTTAGAGGCTATAAATTTTGTTTACTTAAACCAAACTGATATATAATAATGATCATGGACATGTGTTGCAAAGATACCCAACTGCATGTCTATGCCTTAGAAAGTTCATATTAATAACATTTCACTTTTTAGTGATTGCTTTATATACTTTAATAATCTGTTTAACACTATTATATTAAAATAGTCTTAATAATAAAGGTGTTAACAAGAATTTTTTTATTAAACTATGATAAATACACAATCAACAACAAACATTTGGTGTGCCTGCCCAGTTTTAATGTTTTTAATTACTACTTCTCTTCATGTCCATACATTATATAATTTCAGTAATCTGATTCAGCAAGTATAATACTGTAATTTTATTCAATTATGTCTTTAACTTAAAATAATGTACTAAATTTCATTATTTATTATTACTTTCTATTTCTTTTGTATTAAATCTATTCAAAATGAATAGATTTAATAATTTCCTTCTGTTGGAAAACTAAGGCCAAACCAGAAAAATGACTAGTAAGAATACAGATACGATTATTTTATGAGAATGTTTTAAATTGTAAAAATATATTGTCATATTTATTCATTTGTAGTTGATAAATGAAAGACATAGACACGACATAGACATGGCACAGAAAGATCATATTAAAAAGTTCTTTGAAAAGCTCTTTTTGTTATGAATTCAGTATACGAATGAATACTTAATAATTGAATAGTTACATCCATCACTATTGATGAAGTGAATGCTATAAGAAATATAGATACGCTTAAAATGCATGTGATACATATGTAGGGGCCAAATGTTTAAGATGTAATTTTTTAATTAGAATAAATGAATATGCTTTCATGTGTGGTTGGCATATACTTGCAAACAGTTACTGATATTCTAAAGAAATGTGTTTAATGTGTCTTAATAAAAGACTAAATTTGCTTTTTCAGATTTTTAAAGGATTGTCCTAATACATACATATATACTAAGAGGGTTGCTGAAAGTCTTATTAAACAATATGGTAAAGGGCTACCTGTTATTATTGTAAGGCCCAGCATAAGTAAGTATTCTATTCCCGGAACCTTCTACATTAATTAATAAAAAAATAATTAATAAGGCACATAAAATTAAAATAAATTCTCAGTCTTCTTCAGAATACCAGCAGCTAGTTATTTTTATCAAATCTGCTGCTGCATAGATTAGTGATTAGAATCATAGTTTAAGAATTGTTATGTACGTTGCTGAACCCAAGTTCAAATCCAATTAAAGAAGTAATTACTACTATTTGGGTTTGAATACATATATCACTGTTTATCTTTGATAATTTGGGGCTCAGTTATTTTCAATGTCCAAAAACAATTGGCCTGAGATTAGAAATCATAAAACAAAATTACAGTATACGTGATGAAGGAAAATTTTGACATATTAAGGAAAAGTGGAAATCAAGATAAATGTCCCAAATATTCTTAAATAATTCAATATCAGTACAACAGCTCAGTTACTGTTATAAGCACTCCAATGTATAACTTACTAATTTAAGAAGTCCAATCAGCATTAGAAGATGCAGTAAGCTAAGAATTTTTAGATTATTGCTATTTCCTTTCTTCGTATTAGCATATATTACTAATAAATTTCACTGATAGAAAGTATTTAAACTATAGAAAATAATTTGTAATTGTTGCTTTTAGAGTAAATGTGTAATGTGAACAAACAAAAATGGAGTTGAGCTTAAAATACCTTGTGGGGGAACAACTAACTTGAGCTAACTTACTTTTAAGTGAGTAGAAGTAAACAGGAATTACTCAGGAGATGCATTCTAAGAAACTCCTAATCATGACTAGCAGACAATTAAGTAATTTAAAATTACTCATAGCTTAGCTTTAAAACAACAGAAAAGTAAAACACAAGAAAAGAATAAATGAAATAAAAGTAAAAGAGAATTGTTAAAAAGTATAGAAAAAAATCTGAGGGGTAGTTATAAACATGTAAAAAATTATGTTCAACAAAAGAGAAAGAGGAGGACCAATTCTTTTGTTAGGAAGAAGAAATTATTAATCTAGAAATACATTACTTGTTTACATAAAATACATCAGATTTTTTAAGCAGAACCAACATGGTTTTAGATAGTTTTTTTTTTCTTTTTAATGTGGTGTTTAAATAGAATTGGATATTTATTCAGTTTTAATTTTATCAAATATTAAACACCTCTGTGCCATATAGTTTATTGTAGTATTTAAATTTGATCGAAAATAATAGGCCTATTAATAGTAACTATAAAAGACAATAAAAGTAAAATTTTTTTTATGAATACAAAATCTAAATAAATATTCACAATGTACCTAATATAAAGCTGTTTTTTTTTTTTTATGTTTGTCAGTGGTGGTATGCAATAAAGATTGTTTTTTTTAATTATCGATTCTTTTAAAGGCAATCTGAACTAAATTAATGAAAATTTTTTAAAAATGCTTTCAAATATTTTGAACGTTATTAAGGCAATCTTCAGTAACTCAATGATATTTTTATTTAAAAGAACGAGTGGTATTTTTTAGTTAAGCAGAAAAATATTTAGAATGATAAAAATGTGTCAGATTTCAAACATGTCAGTTCATTTCTTTCTTTTATCACTATGAATTTATATATACTTAATATTGTTTGTGTTGAAATCTGAGCATTTGTTTTGTGTATTTATGGAAGTTTTCCAGTTTTGGTAGATCTATAACTTTAATTTAATTTAATTTCTCTATGATATGGTCAGCAAACATTGACTATGTATATATTATAGGCTATTATGTGTATGGTATAGTAATTTGTTTCTCTATGTAATGGTTAACTTGAAACAAAAAAAATTGTTTGTTTACACATGCTTTTACTTTATATATAAGCATGATGTACTTTTATTTGTGCAGACAATGACAACTGGAGCCTTAGTTAGTGAAGTATTTCTGTATATAAAACCAATATCTAAAAAATTGGCAATATTAAATTTATTACAGAAACTATTAATAGAAGAAGCTTAGTGAATCAGTTATACTACAAATAAACTGTGCCAAATAGAAATCAGTCTTCTGAAAATCAGAACATCTACTCAACAACCTAATATTTTAAGAATTTTCATTTTTATAAGTAACATTATTTTCACAATGATTGAATACAGCTGGATTAGAAATGAACAAGAAAATAATTCATAACTTTATTGTGGGTTATTATGCCTTTAAATAGTGGATAAATAGTCCTTTTGAAGTTATTTGACATGCTTAACAGAGTTTTATGTTTAAATTAAAACTATAATTTTTATGGCCCATAACTTAGATATTTTATCTCTGGAACTGGATTTAATTTAAATTAGTCTACGAACAACTATTGAAAAAAATTGAATAAAGAAAAAAATAAAATCTGTTTATTGAATAAAAAATTGACTTCCGTAACTAGTTTTTGTTTTATATTTTTCAGTCACAGGTTCAAGTAAAGAACCTGTCCCAGGTTGGATTGATAATTTGTATGGCACTTCTGGAGTTGGTGTTGGATATTCAACTGGATTTATAAGAATAATGGAATCTGATTCTAATGTTACAGCTGATATAATACCTGTTGATGTGGTAGCTAACATAATAATTGCTTCAGTATGGGATTTAAATTGTAGGCGAGTTTTAAATTTTAATAAAAATTATAATACAAAAAAATATTTTTAATCATAAATTGAACCAATTTTAATTTTTAAGAAATTAAAACTGGTCTCGTGCAAGCAACTCTTTTCTGCAGTCTTTCAAGAATTTCATGGTAAATATATATTGATTTACAGTTTGTCCTGTAGGCAAAAACTCCTCATGGACAATGCCATTACTATCGAAGAAACAAATTATCATGATTTTGATTTTTGATCTGTTCATTTTTGCTTTTTTGGGACGTGGTGAGTTTGAAGTGTGCCACTCCTTGCTGTGGCATTTTGTTTCAGGGTCATACTCAAATATCCAAGATTCATCACCAGTATTAACATTTTTTTTTAACTGATACACAATTTCTGTCCTCCCAGGCTTCCAAGTTCCTTCCACCATCTCGAGATATCTATGACGGGTGGTGGATGATGTGCTCGAAGAAGCAAAGCAACTATAATTGATTGACTGAGGCAGAACTTGAATCTCTGCTTATTGAATGATGAGTCATACACTTTGGTCATCTTCGTCTGGTAGATTCTCATGCATCAATCTATTCTTGAGTTCAGCATCCCTACTTCTATATCATACTTGGCACATGTCCAGAAACTTCTTTCTGTTTCTTCAGAAACAGCCAAGATATGCTGCTCCGCTAGGCAACAGAGCTCAGCACTTTTTTTAGCTCTAGATTTTCAGATACCTCCAGTACTACTGTTATTCAATGTTATTACCTCCTTTAGCGGCCTTCTCCTGTAAATTTTGTTTTAGTTTTTGTATATAAAAACTACACACATCCGGTTATCTTACAAAAAGTTTTATAATATTATAAACAGCATGAATTCTGATGCTATAGTTCATACAGATGGATCTAAACACGATAATTCTGTTGGTTGTGCTTCTGTGGTTGGCAATAGAACATACTCATGTGTTTGGCCTTCCCAGCATAGTCAGCATTTTTATCGCAGAGTTGTATGCTATTAATAAAGCCTTAAGTGTAATTAACCAAACATATAACACGTAGTCATCTGTTCAGATTCCATGAGTGGCTTGCAGGCGATTAGTGCTACCAGACACGTTGGTGTCTGTGAGATTCACTCTATCATATCTGAGATAAAACAGCGTAACACAAGTGTGAGCTTCTGCTGGAGCACCAGACATGTTGGAATTTCAAGAAATGAGCAAGTTGATAGTGCAGCAAAATTGGCTAGTTTGTAGCCTACTTCAACTAATCGCGTTGTTTCTGATGGCCTTGCCTGTTTTCTTGAGAGATAAAATGAATGAAAAGCTACCATCAACAATAAATTTTGTCCAGTTAAGAACACTATGTCATCGTAGAATTCCTCATGCAGGATCAACAGTTGAGAGGAGGTATGTGAATAGGGCACACTAAACTTACTCATGGACACCTCATGAATCAGACCGATGCACCAGTCTATGTTTGTTGCGACTGCCAACTAACAGTATATCACATCCTTGTGGACTATGTCTTTTATGCTGTATTGTGTCCCAAGTTTAAACTAGGAGTTAATATCCAAAATATTAATGTCTTACAATTTCTTAAGGCTGTACATCTGAATTCAAATATTTGATTTTAACTGTAATGTGTGGCTTTTAACTCTATTTATGACTTTTAACGTACAGCAATTCGTTATTTCATGTTAATCTTTATATTGTTTTTATTTTTGTTTCAATTTGCATTTAGAATATCGCATAGGTAATTTATATCTGTTCAATTTTTAAGGTAAATTTTGATTGTTAATTTGTAATCATTTACTATAGTAATTTTGGGCTGATAACAATATCTCGTTATACACTCAGGAAAAAATTAGCCAAAAGATCAGATTTGAATTGTGTCTATTCAAGTCTAACATTTTCTCTAACTTTATTTATTTTAACTATAGTTTGGAAATCTAATTTTCAGTCTTTTTTCTGCATGATACTCTTGACTTACCTTGTTTTAATTGTGTTCATTCTTTTCTTGGGTTCAACCATTTAAGTTAAACTTTATGTTTTACCCAGAAATGTTGGTGTTATTATATATAATATGGTACTTTTTACATTTATATTTGTTTTTTTGGTTAATTTCACCTTTAATTATTAATTATAATAAACAGGTAGTACATATTTTCAAATCTAATGTGCACTTTTGCTGAAATTTTTTTTGCAATTTGTGGTAATGAAAATCCAGTGTTCATAATTTATGGGTAACGAAGGTACAAATAAAGTTAAATGTACTTTAAATTTAACTACCACTTCTCTAAAGGAGTCTCAATATATAAAAATAGTTTTAGTCATTGATTGTTTTTTGCATTAAATTTGAGAGAAGCAGATTTCAGCCTAAAAGCTTTTTTTTACTACTATTCTCCTGAATCTTTAGCACAATTCTAGGTTCCTAGCAAGACTTACAACCTGGCCTACCAAATCAGAATAATTACATGTAGAGAAATGCTCCAGAAGTTCTGTTCCTTCAGTTTTGTAGTAGCTCACATTTCAGAAGTAAGTGCTTATCAATTACAATTGATTGTAGTATACACATAAAAATTGTTGATTGATTGTTGTTGGATCTTCTCTTATAATCTATATAAGGCAACATAATCCGAGAAAGAGTGAATGTATGATTGTTAAACATATTATTATATTAGGTTAGGAACTCTTTAGTAAAGAAAACACAATAGGATGTTAAAAAACTGAAAAATATTTATTAAAAAACCCTTTTAATATTTATTTTTAAAAAATCACCTAAAAAATGCTCTCAGATAAGAGTAAAGTTACTTTAGAATGTTGCTGTATTTTTAAGGATTTTCTTCAAGGTTTGCAGTAAAATATTTTTACTTGGAGTAATATTATCATTAAGCCCATAAACATTGCTGTAAAAATGCACTTATGAATTTCTTTCTGAATTCAGAACAGTATGACAAAATCTTGTGAAAAACAGAAACTTTAATATTTTACATTAAGATTTTTTACATATGTACCATTAACAAATTTTGTATTTACAAAGACGCTATTTAATTACCTAATCCTTCATCTACTATTAGGTACACTTTCATTGCCTGTACAATCTAAATAGGATATTCAGCAGGAACTTAGTGAATTTTCGAGTAAGATGACTTAATTTTAAACTTTAGTTTAATTTAATATGAGGAAAAAGGTGTTCAGTTGTTTACTGCAGTCTGTTTATGTTTACATTATAAATTGCATAAGAATCCATTTGTAGTATATTTCTTAGTTGAATTTGTGTAGCTGTAGCTGTAGTTTGAATCTGCAGGTTTACTACTTCCTGTAACTTCAAAAGTTTAGAATTTTGAGGAAATATAATTACTGTAATACTAATGAGATATTTTTCAAACTGAAATAAGCTGATCTTATACTATTTTTCCTGTATTGTTCCCATAAAACTTTTAAAAAATTTGTTACAGAACAAAAAAGGACAGTATTAAAGATCCACCAACGAATTAAGGCACACAAAATCCAATGACATGGGATAATTTGTGTAAACTTGGCAAAAGATTGTGGTCAATTTCCATCTTTGCCTATACAATTCCCATTCTCATCCTGGTAAAGGACAAATTTAAATTCAACATTTTTAAGTTCTTTCTCCATTATCTACCAGCATTACTGATAGATATAATTGCACAAATCTTTGGTAAAGAAAAAAGGTAAGCTTTTGTTTTTAATGACAATTTATAACAGGAAACTAGAGCCAAGACTGGCCAGAGTTTATTCCTTGATTACACTTTTGTAAGTATTACTATTATCCACTTAAGAAAAGGGATCATGCCAAATGTTACCACTCTATCATAGAGGTGGACAAAACGGTTGAAATGAGTTGAAATTATAATTTAAAATTTTAATTAAAGCCTATACTTTTAAAAATAGATACAGACTATTTATATGAAGGTAAAGAAACATTTATTTTCCCAGGGTAAGAGCCCACTAGGCTGGTCTAGTGATTAACTCATCATCGCAAATCTGCTGATTTTGAAGTTGAGAGTTCTAAGGTTCAAATCCTAGTTACTTTTATACAGATTTGAATATAGATCATGGATACCAGTGTTCTTTAGTGGTTGGGTTTCAATTAACCACACTTCTCAGGAGTGGTCGACCTGAGACTGTAAAAGACTACACTTCATTCATATTCATACACATCGTCCTCATTAATCCTCTTAAGTAATATCTTATGGTTGTTCCAGAAGCTAAACAGAAAAGGAGAGAGGATAAGTATAAGAATTGCTCAACTTTCCTGAATAGTTTCTATAACATTTTAAAGATTACTTCTTTCTAAATATTTGACCTTCAGTAATTACATCACTCCACTCATTTACTGCTGTAAGTCCTGCTTTTAGTGCTGTAGAAATGTACTTTCACTTATTTACTTTCACTTTCAAATGTACAAATGTACTTTTACGTTTCAATTAATCACACTCTATTGATAAATGTTTTATAAAAGAATCAGAAAATGAGGATATTAGTTGAAAAAGTTGCTGAGTAGACAAAGTGTTTAATCCAGAAAATTTGTACCTACAATTTTTTTTATCTTCATACACTTTCCTAATGCTAAATTATAACATTAAGTTAGAAACAGTTCTAAAATAAAAATTAACAAAAAAATTAATTAAATACCAATATCTATATTTACTTTAGTGAAATTATTCTTTTTAAAATTCATATTATTCCGCTGTATTGTTAAAATTATATTTAATTTTTTTTTAAATAAAACACCTAGTACAGTATATTGAGATAAAACATACCTTACCTTAATTTTTCATTAAAGTACTTCATGGATCCTGCATCCTCAGTCATGATTGAAGTTATTCTGTAATAAAAATACTAAAATAATGATTGTGTATTAATTTCCATGCCTGCTGCTATATGTTGCAGTATTTATAAGAACATCTCCCTCAAATACTGTCGATGGCTATCAAATTGAGATTTTGTTTGTATTTATACATGTAATATTTTTCTAATATATTTAATTTTATGTAATCTTTATTAATTTCTAATACTTCTAAATTTGTGTTAATATCAGAAATACAATGTTTATTGTTTATTAAATGTGTATGCATGTATTTATTTATAGCAGTCTTGGTGAATATTTTTAGTGAAAAAAAAAACTGAGTTAAACATGTTATTCATTTTATTTTTGTTGGTATACTTTCAGGCAGCTAAAAATATCAGAGAATGTTGACAAATTTTCACAGTTAGTATCACATTTCTCTAGAAGACAATGGGATTTTTTCTAACAAGAATACTCAAGATTTGTGGAAATCATTAGATCAAAAAGATAAAGAAATATTTCCATTTAATATTGAAGATATTAATTGGGAAGAATATTTTTATAATTATATAAGAGGAATAAGACAATACTTATTAAAAGACAATTTGTCAACCATTCCAGCTGCAAAGAAAAGGGCAAAGTGGTTAGTTTTTCTGAATATTTTTTTATTAGGCATTACACTAGATGGTATTCTCTGTTTTATTCTTCTCTGCTAATCTCAAAAATATTCTTCATCATGTGATATCATTAAACAAATTTTATTATACTTTCAAATAATACTACTTCTAAAAACCTACTGCTCTGAGAATGAGTTATTAATGTTTTATTTTAAACTGTTATCAATTTTCCCAAACTGATCAGTGAATTTATACTGTCTATTTTCCCATACCGTTATTATACTCTACACAACCTCATTAACCAAATTTGGAAAGATTACCATTAAACCTATCGATCTAATACTCCATTTTACAATTGGTATAGTTGAACTTCTTTAAATTTGTTCATGTATTTTATGAACCTGCATCATTTTCTTGTTATACAAATGATTTTAAAGTTTTCTTTCCTTTCTGACCAATCCCTACATTTATATTTGGTACAAGCAGATTTATTTGCTGCATAAATGGTTCTCTTAGTTGGTGCTAATCTGTTTTTAATATCATCTTTACTTTCCCATTCCTTTGTGATTTTATCATTTAAATAACAAAATTCTCATAATTCTGATATATCACCTCTTTTCAACATTTTTGAACATCTACCTTTATGTCAGTCATATTTCATTACTTATATTTTGTATCAAAATACTACCAGAATTTATTTTAATTAATTTTTTATTTCCACTAGAACAACTATATCATTAGCTAAATCCTTATTTTTAACCTATATTTATTAAACTTGCTTTTTCATTAATTATATGTACAAGTTAAGAAAAATCATAGGCTGAGGTATTCATGTCCAATTCCTTTCAAAATTAAAACTTGTAAATTTTCTCTTGCTATTATAACAGCAACTATCCTTCTACAAATTGTATATATTATTCGTTAGCTATACCCCAACACAATTTTGAATATCTCATTCCATTTGACATTATCAAAAGGGTTCTTAATATCTACAAATAAAGTGAGGCAGATTTATTTGTCTTTAGTGTGCCTCGGTTGATGTATAACAAATAACACATGGATTTTTATACAGATGATTAAAGATATCACTATACTTTTTTAATAAAATTGAATAGCTTTTTTGTAAGATAAATAATCATTATTAAAAAAAATGAAAGTACTTTTGTACTAATACAATACTACTATTATGAGATTAAGTTCCAGTTAATCTATATTATTTCTGTGCACTGTAGAGTACTATTCAGTGAAATATGAATGCTTTTGTAAAAGTAACTTGTCATCACTGGTTCTCATTTTAAGAGTTCTTGAAATGATAAAAATTAAAGATATGAATTATTCTATTAAAGTGTTTAACAAGTCTCTGCAGGTGGCAAAAGATGGGATCAATCAACAAATGGCAGATAGACCTACAGACTGATCCCAGAGATCAGAGATGGCTGGACATGGGGAACTAGATATGGGTTGAACCAGCTCCTTTACAGTCCCAGGTATTTTAAAGCATACCTGTGGGCGTGAATGTTGAGACAATTTGTTTGTAAAAAAATAATAATAAAAATATTAGTAATAATAATACATAATTGTATGATTCTCAATAACATTTTTATTATTTGTGTTTTTTTTTCCAGGATACATTTTTCAAATTACATATTATTAATATTCTTCATTTTTGTATTTGGGTGCATAACTGTTTGCTGTTGGTTTCATTACAAGATTTGGTTCAATAATTATAGCTTTAATTTATGATTATTTTACATACAGCTCAACACATTTACATGTTCTAAAAATGAAGAAAATAATGCAAGCTTCATTATCAGTTTTAATCCATAGATTATTAAAAAATATTTAGATAAATATATGAGGGTGATATACCAGTTCAATATATTTCTTTAAGAGGTGGGATGTTTATATTTGATAACAATAATGATCTAAATGATGAATATGTACATGACTTAATCACCATTCAATTCATTTTTTTTTTTTTTTTTTTTGTTTTGCAGTGTAGATTGTAAAATTAAATATTAGTATATGAACTATCTAGGATAATTAGTGTTAAAAACATTTTGCTATTTATCAAATCTTTTATCATTACAATATATAAATGTTTAATTAAAATAAAATAAAAATTTATATATTTAAATTTGTGATGATGAATATCTCCTTCAGTTGGCAGGCATGCTATTGTATAACAAAATATATTTTGTCAATAAAGAAGATGAAGGTAAACTTCATTCATCATGATGAAGTAGCTTACTGCTGCAGATACATTCTTAAAAAATGAAACAAACTTTTATACTTGAAAAATATTCATCTCAAAAATTTACTAACATTTTTATCTCATACGGAAAAGTTTACAATTTATTACTGATTTGTGGCATTATGAAGAAAGAATCATATGATGCTTAATTAAAAACTTTTAGAGCTTTTACTATATATAAGTAGCAAAATAATGTTGCTTAAACAAACTGGTCAAAAAAATTAATTACCAATGCAAAACAAAAACAAACTATTTTTTACCTTCTTATGCTGCTTTGGGTGATTTATTCATAAATTTTTACTGGTTGTAACATAGGGTGTAAAAGAAACTTATGTTTTAAAGAATACTTATTTATTAGTTTCATAGTCATTTCAATCATACGCCTACTATCTACAAGAAAATGATAATGAAATTGGTTTTTATAGCAGATAATGCTATTCATAGTAGCTGTAGAGGTACAATCAGAATACTACCTTTACTGCAGCAAATGAGAAGATCAGTTTGTTTTTTGAAGTCTTTTTTTGTGGTCTAGCTTTAAAGCAACACCATGAATGAAATTTTTGTGGATGAATATTCTTCTACCTCAGTCCTAAAAAACTAAACAGATTTAGGAAACAAACGGAAAGGATAAGAAATGGATTGATTTTGATGAGTTAAATTCAAATTCAACATGAATTTCACCTTCAAAGTCTGTAAATGTTGTATTTTGAAGGTTGGGTTTCAATTAACAACTCAGTTTGAACTAGTTGGCTGGAGTCTATGCACTACGTAAATAAACTATGGTCCATCACAACCAAAATACGATCTAAAGCAAAATATCGATCAACAATCACTTTTTGTTAATACATGCTGCAGATGTTTATTAACTAAATCTTATTTTTATTAGGAAGTTTTTTTTTCAGTAGTTAACATAAGTTAACATTTATATTGACTAACTTATTTCTAATCTGATAAATAAATTCATATTTACAATAATCTGGGAAGTGAAATAATATAAATGTAAAGTTTACAATATGTTTATAACACTTTCTTTGAGTTTGGATTTTTATTTTCTTTCAATTTTGATTTGGTTTTGAGTACTGTATGACTGAAGAAAAAAAAAATACATCCAAAATATCTGTGGATGTACTTTCATTGTTTTCAAAGTTTCTTTTAATTAAAAATTATGACATCATCTTACCCAAATTATTCTGCAGATAAAATAGTACCCGAATCCCTGGGACACCTTAAATTACATAAGCTGATATCTAACACCTCATATCAGACATCCTTGGGAAATATGTAGAATGCATATATACAAGCAGATGAGGTCATTAGTAAATATACAAGAATAACAAATTTCAAGAATAGCAAATAAACATGAATAGCAGTAACATTACCTGAAATTGCTTGCTCAGTTGTATAATTTTTAGAAATTTTTTTCTATTCTGACAGTTACAGCACAATGAATTATTATTGTTATACGTCCTTAAAGCACATTTTGATTTGTAGTTGAAAGGCCTAACATTGTTTTACTGCAATCTCTTGAAATTAATAAAATTTTCTCAAACAAATAGAACAATGAGTGAAATAAATCTGGAAAGAATATCCATTCACAGTCTTAGATAATCATAATTCCTTTATTTGTGTTATAATTTTGGAAAAATAAATGAAGCATTTATAAATTATTAAAGCAAATTATATGATAGACAGTACACAGTCATCTGTAATGGCTAAAATATAATTTAACACTTCTCAAAAATTTGAGATTATTTTACATTTTTACAGTTACATCTTCCTCAATTTTACAAAATACTATTCACAAAATTAAACATAATTTTCATAATATACACCTCTAATATTTTTATTCATTATATTATTATATTTTATTTTTCAAAGTTTTTCATGTTTGAAAGCTCACGTAAAACTAAATTTCATCACAAAAATTTGTTGATTACCTTGAATTTTCTGTATGCGTTCAGCTAATTTATTAAAAATAAGAAGTTCATTATGTTATTTTTTCATTTAATACTCCTCTATTAATGAGAGTTATATTTTTATTATTGTAGTCACATGAAAGTTCACATGAATATTATTATTACATCTGTCATTCTTGATATTAATAAATAATTTTTTTATCATTTTAAAATTACATTTAAGAAAAAGTATTTTTAATTATCTAAAATGTCATATACCAAAAGTTCTATTATTGATATTAATAACTGTTACAAAAATTTTTCCATTCATTCCCGATTGTTTTAACAAATATAACATCATACAATCAATCAAAATAAATTTGCATAATAAATCATCAGAAGTACAGCTCATAACAATTCTCTTGTGAATTGTAAGTTCAACAACAAAAATAAGACTTATTCAGTATATAATCTTAAGGTTCAGAAATGTTTTTCCAAGTCAGCTTTTATAAATATTCAAATCTGAAAATATGAGATACCTAGATTTTGTAACAAAAGGCAATATTAGTATTTTGAACCATTTCCATGATTAGCTTGTAATAAAATGCACTGCATTTTTTTTAGCATTTGACAGAAGGCCAGTTACTTGAAAATAATCCTATCTGAAAGATAACATTTAATAACATTATTGAAGGCTATTTGTTTTGCATTGACAGCAAAAACAGTAATATTAACATGATTAACTTGCAATTATATGCAAATAAGGTAGATGTTTAAGTAAGAAAAGGTAAGAAGCCAAATATATAGAGTGTCACATAGTTTTGTTATTTTCATCACAGATTTACACTGAATTTTCAATTATAAATCTTTTGCTTAAGTATTAGGCAAAGCAACTTCATGTTTAATTGCTTACTCACAATACTGTATTCCAGCTGGTCTGGAATAGGTAATCATAGGTCAAAGTTGACCATTTTACTGAATTCTTCAAATTGATTGGCTAGTAGTTCAGCAATTTCATTTGATGAATCTACTGTATGTCTTCAGATTGAAGACAAGGTATTTGGTTAAAGCAGGTGTGGCTAACAGTTTTTGCCTCCAGACTGAATTAGAAAAAAAACTTTTTTCATGGGCCAAACAAAATATTAAAACAAAAACGATTCAAATAAACAAAATTTTATTATGGAATTTGTTGTACTTTTGTTTAGATTCATTAAAGAAAAGGTTTATTCACAAATATATTTTGAACTGAAGATTACTAAATATTTCTTGGCAGGTTTTTTAAATTTCTATATTTTCAATTATTCAATTGCTTATGAAAAAGCTAATATTGAAAAATTTTTCGCAGGCTGCATTAATTCATTACACGGGCCCTCTGTTGGCCATGGGCCAGGCCTGGGTTAAAGTATGAATTCTCACAGAAAGCCTTCAGTTTCTTTCAAATGTCTGCCGCAGTCATATTTCTGTTAATATGTTGATTGCAACACATTGTTGCAATCTTTTTTTTTTAATCTCTACACCTTTTTGCAAACATTGTATTTTTTAAAAGCAACTAAAGTTTTTAATGTTGGACATTTCTTGAAAGCATTGTATGTTTTTTTCTTTTTTTGATCACTTCACAAATCTCATTATTCCACCATTCATGGTGGTTTCCTGGGCCTCCCTGATGTTCTGTAAATAAATATTAACGCCGAGTCAAATATAAAATCAGTCAAATATAAAATATAAAATCTTCTTCTCCATCCTAAAAATTGCTTCATTATCTAAAATTATGTGATAAAGGAGAAACAGTCACCCCTTACGTTATTTTAAGTGGTCTCTCTGGTTTGGTAAGTAAGATCACTTGAGAAGAAAATAGCATCAAAGGCTCTTTAGAGGAGGTTCTGAAAAAATTACTTTCTTAATTGGTTCATCTGGTGGACTTAGCCTCATTCAGAATATTTATATGCATGAAAGCTTCACAAATCAATAAAAAAGATTCTTTTGGGAAGTAATCCATTTAGTTCTTCAAGGAAAAGTCCTTTTTGAATGGTCAGGACTATGAGAAACAATAGATCATATCTCAGTCAAAAAAGAGGTAATAGAAATGAATCGACAAAAAAAATATGTATATATAAACCAAAGATTTACTTGCATCAAAAACTTTACAAATCAACAAAAAAGATTCTTCTGGAAATCAAAACTATACATCTGATAAGAACATATAGTAAAACCAACTCCAAATCCAACTAAATCCAAATATAATTTTTATATAAAGCAAATAAAAGCTTAAGGACCTTTTTCAGTAAGTGGGTACAACCTTTTTCTTTTTGTTTTTAAAAATAATAAAAACATTTTTACATTTATATAACAATAACCAAATAACATTTTTTTAAATAATTATTGTTATATTTATTACTGAAATATGTGCCTTTAAATTATTACAAAACTAGGTGGACCTGGAACAATTGTAGTATTGATGAGTCTCTGTTTTCTAAAAGAAAATATAATAGAGATTGAATGTTACCACAATAGCGGGTTTTTAGAGAAATTTATCATGAAACAAAAAAATGTTTCATGCGTGCTGTTCCTGATAGAACAAAGGAGACATTAATGTCTACAGTTGTAGCATGTATTGAACCAGGTACTAAAATAATATCAGATTTATGAAAAGCATTTGATTGTGTAGAAGATTTAGAAGGTAAGAATTATCTAATTACACAAATGACAGTAGAAATAGACAAGTCCTCATTTTCAAAAAGAAAGTACAATACGGGCAGAATTCTTTCAAATCAGTGGGCATTTGTAGAGAAATTATAAATATAATCTAACCAAACTTATCCTACACTCTTTTTGCTCGCTAACCTTGACTAATTACAAACATGATGCAGAAAACCATAGTGAAAACTTTGTTGATCCAAAAACAGATGCATATACCCAAAGCAATGAAAGTTTATGGTAGTGAGCTAAAAATCACAATAAGAAGGAATGTGACCCTAAAGAGCTATTGGGTTATGTTAATAAAAATTTTTTTTTGAGGTTAATTTGGTTATTAAAAAACAAAAAAAATATGGGTACTTTGTTACTTTTTGAAAAAAGTGGTACCCACTCACCGGAAAAGGACCAAGCTTAGTCACAATTTTATATGTACTGGTTTTGATGTTTCTTCACTGAACAAAAAGTATATATAACACTATAAAAATTTATTTACATACTCAAACAAAAATGAATCTGAAAATGCAAAATCATGAAATATTAATAAATAATAATGAAAAAATATATAATACAAATTGGAAAATACAACAGTACAAATAATAAATACAAGCCTAATCTAAATATAATCCTCATTAAACAGAAACAGCTTAATATAAACTGGTGTACACTAAATATGCAATTAAAAAGAATGAGAATTGAAAAAGACATAATTTGTCTATCAAAGTCAATTTATTTAAAAGTAATATTTATAATGTAAATGGACATAATAAAATATCAAAACAGAGAACATTAAAAAGAAAATGGAACTATAATATTTATAAAAGAGAATATAAGGTATACAAAAGCCAAAACTATAAAAAGCAAAATCTATAGAAATTGAAATAATCAAGATTTAAAAAAAAACATCACTTAATAGTAATACATAGATCACTATCAGGAAGTATAATAGAATTTATTGAAAAAGTAGAAGAATATTTGAAAATTGAAATAAATCAGGGGAAAAATTGCAGTGATTTTAATATAAATACAATAGATGAATCATTAATTCTAGCAAAAAAATATCTGAACACACTATCTGCATTATGGATTACTACTAAGCATGATAACCAAACCAAAATCAGAAGAATTTGTCTAGAAAACCTTAACTCAATATGAATAGATCACATCAATTCCAATTTACTACCAGAAAAAATAATACTTTATCCTCTTCCAAAAGAAAAAGAACATTTTTTGTTGAAAAAAGACCCAAAAAAACAATTGTTTGTTCTGAATCCAAAAAAAAAAATGATGTACAAAGAAACTGAATACTATTTGTTACTCTCAACATTACATAGTAAAGTGTATAGTGAGTAGAGAAGGGTCTCTTTACACCTGCTATCACATCAACCCTGGCTGCCACATTACCAGTTATAATGGTGGTGTAAGTTCGATTCCAAAATCATTTTCTATTATACATAATCTGCGATAAGCCATGACCATAGTCCCCAATCAATGTAGTGATCTGAAAGTGGAAGTCAGATCAGGATCATTATAAAGAACGGTTACATTTCCAGGTCAACTCATTTTATTACATTTGTTTTTGTTTTCACTATATATACAATAAATTAAAGAGTAAACAAAATAATCGTTTAAACAACCGAGTAAATATATTAAACACCTCTTATGATTCCTGAATCATTCCACTTTCGGAATGAATGGCCAATATGAATAAAGGGGATTAAAGTTAAGCAAATTGTTTTAAATATTAAATAATAGATGTTGTTCTTAATGATTGAGTAGCTTACATTTTCGTGTTTCTTCTAAACCATTTGTTTTTTACATTTGGATTCAATTACAAAATAATACATACCAAAATAATGTTACTTTAAATAGATGTTCTTAACAACTGAATAGCGTGCTTTTCTCATATTTTTTCTAAACTAATTGTTTGTTATAAGTTTTTTATCTTGGAAGGTTTATCATGTATGCATGAATCACCGATAAATATGTTTTTAAAATACATAGGGCTCAAAACCCTACCACACTCTTGAGTCAAACTGACATACCTACAAACATAATTTTTTCTTAGCTTCAGCCATTATTTTTATTATTATTATTATACTCAATTAACACTGCATATTTTTTTTAAATCTTTTTATTTGTTAAAACTAATTTAAATTGTTTAGTTTTAGGTGCTGCTTGGTAATTTTGATAATTATCAATATGTTATATATAGTGCCATATTATTTCTCCAAGTTCCACATTGAACTTGTTAGAGCCTGCCTGCCAAAATTCCTTATAGCTACTCTTTAAAGTCATAAGAACAAAAGAATTGCAGTTTTTTAAATGTACCAACAATATGTAAAATATTGCAAATCAAAGTTCCAAAAGAAACAAATATCACTCAAATCAAATTGACAATTGAATGTTTATTTCCAGATGAAAGAGATCTAACTGACAATAATCATAAAACTGAGGAGATGCACATACTGTTGTTCAATTGTACCCTTAAAAAGAATACACCATGCAGATTTCAAAGACTAGCATTACATGACCATGTTGATAGGTTGTACTTGTAACTTCCGTTCTAAGAAATTACTTAAAAATTTTACATTCTAACATCATCGGGTATGTTGTGTTATTTTGATGGAAAATGCAATGTTTTCATTGATGATTCTTTAAATAGAAAATGATTGGATCATGATCAAGAAACTGTTATTGGCCACAGTTCAGTTTCCAACATTTCAACAATAAACTTGTACATTGACTATGGCATATCACTAGTATTTGGAATAAAACATGAAAAAGTCACATTCACTGTTAGCAAAACGCAAAAGGATTTGCTGGAAATGGTAAAAAAAACACATTGTTAATTTTTCTAAAGACTTGAATGTGAATTTTATCAGATTAGATGTTGCTATTCACAAAAGAAATGAAGTATTACTTTTACCTTACATCATAATGTATTAAGATAATCCGAAACCAATGAATATGCTCAACCAAAAGACATCAGCCCCTAAAAAAGTTAAAAAAATGTGAAAAAACAAAATTATACAATATTCAAAATGAAAAAAAAACCTAAATTTATTATTTCAGTGAACAAATTATTATTTCAGTTTTAATTCATCGTTGTCAAACATCAATATTCTGAAAATTCCATAATCAAACATGATGTTGATAGTTGCAGTGAAAAGCCAGTAAGTGTGAATGAAAAAGCACATTATTGTAGGTAAAGCTACTCAATCAAATTCAACAATTTCAACCCGGTTCAACAAAAAGCAAAAATTGAAAACATACATGACAAGAGATGTAAAAATGAATTTGATACATTTGAATGAAAATCAGACAAAATAATCAATGATGACAGTAATCAAAAGGTTGCCTTTACATCAATAATTCAAAACACTACAACTTATTTCCCTTATGAAACTATTTACTTTTAACAACCCAAAAAGAGAAAGCCATTTCACTATTAAGTAGCCACTTCTCATTAAATACCCAAATAATATATATAATACTCATGAAATAAAATACATTTAATATTCATGATGAAAGTAATTAATCAATTGAAGAGAATAAATATGCAAAATTTACTTATTTACCAAGAAAAATTATATTTTGCCATATTTTCAACACTGTCATATCAAACTGTGTGAAATATATAACTGTAATTTAGCCTGGGTCATTTGTGATCACTATCTTTGGATCATTTCAGAAAATGTTTTATATTGTTTATCTAATGCATTTTAGGTGTTAGATTGGCAGAGATTGTTAACCCTAACTGCATGTGGAAGATTGATAATTCAAGGCTGAATACTATACCCTTTCTTTTCTTTTTCCTGTTTAGCCTCCGGTAACTACCGTTTAGATAATACTTCAGAGGATGATATGTATGAGTGTAAATGAAGTGTAGTCTTGTACAGTCTCAGGTCGACCATTTCTGAGATGTGTGGTTAATTGAAACCCAACCACCAAAGAACACCGGTATCCATGATCTAGTACTCAAATCCGTGTAAAAATAGCTGGCTTTACTAGGACTGAACGCTGAAACTCTCGACTTCCAAATCAGCTGATTTGGGAAGACGCGTTCACCACTAGACCAGCCTGGTGGTGTTAGTAATGATCGACCTGAGATTGTACAACATTACACTTCATTTATATTCACGCATATCATCATCTGAAGAAGTAATACCTTATGGTGGTTCCGGAAGCTAAACAGAAAATAAAGATAAGCCATGACATCAAATATAAGAAGGGGCGTTGACTAAATGATATATAAAGATTAACAGAAATTTAAAATTAAGTTTTGACAATGAAGTATCCTCCTCTATGAATCATGAGACCTTGCCGTTGGTGAGGGGGCTTGAGTGCTCAGGGATACAGAGTAGCTGGACCGAAGGTGCAACCATATCGGAGAGGTATCTGTTGAGAGCCAGACTAAGGAATGATTCCTGAAAGAGGGCAGCAGCTCTTTCAGTAGTTGTTAGGGGCGTAAGTCACAATGACTTAAACGGCCATATCAGCATCACTCAGTCCTCTGAGTACTGCGCAGCTGAAAGCAATGGAAAACTACAGCTGTTTTTTTTTTCCAAGAAAATGTGGCTCTGCATTTTCAAAAGCAATAATGGAGGCGCCTTCCTTGGTAAAATATTCCGGAGGTAAAATAGTCCCCCGTTCGGATCTCCGGGTGGGGACTAATAAGGAAGGGGTCACCAGAAAAGTAAAAAAACACATTCTACGAGTCGGAGCGTGGAATGTTAGAAGCTTAAAAAAGGTTGGTAGGCTAGAGAATTTAAAAAGGGAAATGGATAGGGTAAACGTGGATATAGTAGGAATTAGTGAGGTTCGGTGGGAAGAGGAAGGCAACTTTTGGTCGGGTGACTTTAGAGTAATTAACTCAGCGTCAATAATGGGCAGGCAGGAGTAGGTTTCGTGATGAACAAGAAAATAGGGAGGAGAGTGGAGTATTTCAAGACGCATAGCGATAGAGTCATTGTAATAAGGATAAATTCAAAACCTAAACCGACAACGATTGTTAACGTCTATATGCCTACAAGCGCCCATGATGATGATGAGGTAGAATGTGTATACGAAGAGATTGATGAAGCAATTAAACACGTAAAAGGAGATGAAAATTTAATAATAGTTGGAGATTGGAATGCAAGCATTGGAAAAGACAAGGAAGGAAATATAGTGGGTGAATACGGGCTGGGCAAAAGGAATGAAAGAGGGGACCGACTTATAGAGTTTTGCACGAAGTATAATTTAGTAATTGCCAACACCCAATTTAAAAATCATAATAGAAGAATATACACTTGGAAAAAGCCAGGCGATACTGCAAGGTATCAGATAGATTATATCATGGTTAAGCAAAGATTTAGAAATCAACTCGTGGACTGCAAAACTTACCCTGGAGCAGACATTGATAGCGACCATAATTTGGTGATAATGAAATGTAGATTGGGGTTTAAAAACCTGAAGAAAAGGTGTCAGATGAATCGGTGGAATTTAGAGAAGCTTGAGGAAGAGGAGGTAAAGAAGATTTTTGAGGAGGACATCGCAAGAGGTCTGACTAAAAAAGATAAGGTAGAAAATGTAGAAGAAGAATGGGAGAATGTTAAAAAGGAAATTCTTAAATCAGCAGAAGCAAACTTAGGCGGAATAAAGAGAACTGGTAGAAAACCTTGCGTTTCAGACGATATATTGCAGCTGATGGATGAACGTAGAAAATATAAGAATGCTAATGATGAAGAAAGTAAAAGGAACTATCGGCAATTAAGAAATGCTATAAACAGGAAGTGCAAACTGGCGAAAGAAGAGTGGATTAAAGAAAAGTGTTCAGAAGTGGAAAGAGAAATGAAGATTGGTAAAATTTTTCGGAGCATACAGGAAAGTTAAGGAAAATTTTGAGGTACATAAATTAAAATCTAATAATGTGTTAAACAAAGATGGTACACCTATATATAATACGAAAGGTAAAGTCGATAGATGGGTGGAATATATTGAAGAGTTATACGGAGGAAATGAATTAGAAAATGGTTTTATAGAGGAAGAAGAGGAAGTTGAGGAGGATGAAATGGGAGAAACAATACTGAGATCTGAATTTAAGAGAGCATTAAAAGATTTAAATGGCAGAAAGGCTCCTGGAATAGACGGAATACCTGTAGAATTACTGCGCAGTGCAGGGGAGGAGGCGATTGATAGATTATACAAACTGGTGTGTAATATTTATGAAAAGGGGGAATTTCCGTCAGACTTCAAAAAAAGTGTTATAGTAATGATACCAAAGAAATCAGGGGCAGATAAATGTGAAGAATACAGAACAATTAGTTTAACTAGTCATGCATCAAAAATCTTAACTAGAATTCTATACAGAAGAATTGAGAGGAGAGTGGAGGAAGTGTTAGGAGAAGACCAATTTGGTTTCAGGAAAAGTATAGGGACAAGGGAAGCAATTTTAGGCCTCAGATTAATAGTAGAAGGAAGATTAAAGAAAAACAAACCAACATACTTGGCGTTTATAGACCTAGAAAAGGCATTCGATAACGTAGACTGGAATAAAATGTTCAGCATTTTAAAAAAATTAGGGTTCAAATACAGAGATAGAAGAACAATTGCTAACATGTACAGGAACCAAACAGCAACAGTAGCAATTGAAGAACATAAGAAAGAAGCCATAATAAGAACGGGAGTCCAATAGGGATGTTCCCTATCCACGTTACTTTTTAATCTTTACATAGAACTAGCAGTTAATGATGTTAAAGTATAATCTAGATACGGATTAACAGTACAAGGTAAAAAGATAATATGCTGATAATATAGTAATTCTAGCTGAGATTAAAAAAGATTTAGAAGGAACAATGAACGGCATAGATGAAGTCCTACGCAAGAACTATCGCATGAAAATAAACAAGAACAAAACAAAAGTAATGAAATGTAGTAGAAATAACAAAGATGGACCACTGAATGTGAAAATAGGAGGAGAAAAGATTATGGAGGTAGAAGAATTTTGTTATTTGGGAAGTAGAATTACTAAAGATGGGCGAAGCAGGAGCGATATAAAATGCAGAATAGCACAAGCTAAACGAGCCTTCAGTAAGAAATATAAGTTGTTTACATCAAAAATTAATTTAAATGTCAGGAAAAGATTTTTGAAAGTGTATGTTTGGAGTGTCGCTTTATATGGAAGTGAAACTTGGACAATTGGAGTATCTGAGAAGAAAAGGTTAGAAGCTTTTGAAATGTGGTGCTATAGGAGAATGTTAAAAATCAGATGGGTGGATAAAGTGACAAATGAGGAGGTACTGCGGCAAATAGATGGAGAAAGAAGCATTTGGAAAAATATAGTTAAAAGAAGAGACAGACTTATAGGCCACATACTAAGGCATCCTGGAATAGTCGCTTTAATTTTGGAAGGACAGGTAGAAGGGAAAAATTGTGTAGGCAGGCCCGTTTGGAATATGTAAAACAAATTGTTAGGGATGTAGGATGTAGAGGGTATACTGAAATGAAACGACTAGCACTAGATAGGGAATCTTGGAGAGCTGCATCAAACCAGTCAAATGACTGAAGACAAAAAAAAAAAAATGAAGTATTTCGGAAACGCGTCAAAAAAAGATAAAAGAAGAAAGCTAAGAAAAGGTAAGCAGTATTCAACACAGAAAATATAGTGAACTTAGCAGAAAATATAATAGGAATTATTATTTTAATAACTGCCATGTCAATCGTTCTGAGAATTCATTGGTAGTATTAAGGACCCAAATACCAAAAAGGATTTTATCGCTTTCGGCCGCTGAAAAACAATCGAGGGTGCGAAACAAACAGGGCAATGATAGATTCAAATTTATATGAACTTACATGAAGTACAAAAGTGTGAATCTGTACGAACAAATACAACGCGATAGTGGCATATATCCCTCCTAACAAGCAGGTGAGTGGCATATTTGATTACGGAATTAGTAATACTTTATAAATAGTTTTTGATATTTGATATATATATAATTTTGATATATATATGTAAATAGTTCAAGATTAGGTAATTTAAAAAAATATATGTTAGTTACAGTAAATTATCTAAAAAGGGATTTTTTTTCAATTCAAGGAAGAATTAACTAGGGAATAGAAGACGTACATCAAATAAAATATTTTTTGAGAAAAAACTGAGGAAAGATCAACAACGGAAACCAATTGCCGTTCCTTGAGAATAAGCTGCTGTTCCTTGAGAATACTTAGAATTTCGATTATTAGAGACGTCGGAAAATCTTACAACGGATGCAAACAGACGTATGTTCTTGAAATCAGATTTTTGTGTAACCTTACTCACTCGTCACATTATTTATAATTTCACCTATGAGGAATCGTTTTTGAAAATTTAAATATTCTCCGATCATTAATTTTGAAAGGGTGTACGTAGTTAGTGATACTGAAATTTTTAAGATATAGATTTAGTCTAAATATAATTTGCTACTCGTAGAAATACTTACTTAACTCCTAACAGAAACACAGTATGAGGAAAGAGGGGAAACCAGATGAATTTAGTTCAATTATTATTAATTCTTATTTCTTAGAAGCCTATTTACACAATAAAACTTGCTTTGTAGTTTAATTTTTCTCTTCGAAATGATAAGAAAAAACATTTCTAATACAAAAATAAAATCGCATACTATTTATTAACCGTTGCGGGACGTAATTCAAAAACACACAATCCGTACAACGATTTCGGTAATCCGTTCGTAAGTATTTAAGGGTGAACTGAACAGGTATAAAGACAAGCTGTGCCTCAGAGAAGTACATCCCAACCACGTAGGGAAGTCTCCCGCCAAGTGACTTTCCGGTCGCCACCATCCCCACCCTCATTCCTTGCCATGTTTAGGCAATGAACGGGGGAGGGCTATTGTGTCCTTGACACAATAGCCGATTGACCAGTACGATGATCAGCTGTTTCGAAGAGTCCACGAGGTTAGCGAACGACCTAATAAAGTCACATATACACAAACGTAAATCCCTCGCGCGGGAAAACGTTTCTCTTCATTAAAAACCCACTTTGCAAAAGTATCTTTTGTTTTTAAAATGTAATTCGCTTACTGATGTAGTATTTGTGTTTTTTCCTTATATACTAAAATAGAATTTATAATGTATTTTTTTATTTTTTATTTATGAGGTCGTAATACAAATAGGCTAAGCTGATGCATACAAGTTGAGTATCAAGCATGACTAAGTTGCACTTATTTCATTAATGATAACATATAAAAAGCTCAATTTTACTAATAAAGTAATAAAATATATTTATCTATTAGCTTACATTATAATTTTGGGCAGCCAAATATATTTATTAACACTTTAAGTGCCAACGTCCGTTTATCAGGACTCCAGTAAAAGTTATAAGAAACCCTAAACGAATGTTTTTTTCCACACTGTTTGTAATTTTTTTCTCAGAAAAAAACTCGTTCTTTCTGTTAATAAAATGCTACATATTTGGGCTGTAGTGCAATCAAAATATCGGTTAGTTGTTTTCTGTTTTCTTAATATGTTTGGTTATGTTGTAAGAACGTCTTTGTTGGTTACGTTATGTTGTGCTTTGTTCCAATTTTGTGATATTTTAAGTATAACGAGAAACGTTACGCTCACAAGTGGACGAGGTAAAGATAGATTAATTAATATTTAGGCGTACCATCTTATCAATAAAGTTAATTACCTCAATAACTGATATTTTCTTAACTGTACAATTTTTACAAAGTAAAAAAAAAAAATAAAATTTAATTATATATATACATGCGCGTAGTGTGTGTGGTTTTAAACCTTTTTTTAATAATATTTGTAAGAGAAGAAACAAAAATAAACATTTACCTAAAAAAATCTATTCCATGTACATAATAAAACAAGCGTTAAATTAATCATTTAAATTTTAAAGTTCCAAGATGGTAAAATACATTAAAAAAAACTCCTAAATTTCCTTGTTAACAAAGTTTTTCAAAATAACGAATAACTTATATACATAGACTTCTTATATAATCATAGTTCTTTATTTTATTATTTACAACAAAAAAAAAAACGTTAAGGGGGGTGTAAAATAAAATAAAAAACAAACATAATTAAATTATTCTGTACAAGATAAACATTTACGTTAAACTAAATATAAAACACGGTTACGTAAGACAGTTGTTTAAAAGGAAATGACTTGTTTGTTTTGTTTAACCTCCGGGACCACCGTTAGTTACTGCTTCAGAGGATGAGATGAATGATTTGTAGCGTGTGTGAAAATGCCATGTCTGACCGGGATTCGAACTCGGGACCTCCGGATGAAAAGCCGAGACACTACCGCTCGTGCCACGGAGGCTGGCTAAGAAAAGAAGATGACTTAAGAAGTACGTATTATTCTTTTTAAAAGAAAATTTGATGCGGATACTACATGACTTCCTTGTACGCCTACTAAATTACATATACACATTTTAATACAATCAGAGATTAATAATCTCTCTTTTTTCTGTTTAGCCTCCGGTAACTACCGTTTAGATAATACTTCAGAGGATGAATGAGGATGATATGTATGAGTGTAAATGAAGTGTAGTCTTGTACATTCTCAGTTCGACCGTTCCTGAGATGTGTGGTTAATTGAAACCCAACCACTAAAGAACACCGGTATCCACGATCTAGTATTCAAATCCGAGTAAAAATTACTGGCTTTACAGAGATTAATAATCTATATAAATAAAAACATAAACGTTCGTTTGTTCAAAATCTTAAAACTCCGAAAGTTCTTCACCGATTACTTCGAAATTTTGAGACAACGTTGAATTCGAATACGCGCGTGTTTTTATATACCTACTATTTATATACCTTTCTTTTTCCTGTTTAGCCTCCGGTAACTACCGTTTAGATAATTCTTCAGAGGATGAATGAGGATGATATGTATGAGTGTAAATGAAGTGTAGTCTTGTACATTCTCAGTTCGACCGTAAAACTATTTAAATACCTAAGATGTCACATCTGTGATAGGTAAAAATATGTTTTTTTTTTAAAAACAGCGCTATCTGTTAGACGTAAAAGCAACTCGCACTATACTAAATACTTTACGATTGCATTTCAATGTTTCCGATATGTGTGTCCGCTATAGACTAAAAAGCTACCGAACCGATTCACGTGGGAGGGGGGAAAGGGAAGAAGGGGAAAATGGAAAAACAAAAATGGGAAAAGGAAAAACGGGAAAATGAAGAAAGAGGGGAGGGGGAAATTAAAAACGGGAAGAAGGGGAAAGAGGAATGGAAAAGGGAAATATAAATTGGGGAATGGAAGGAAACTGTGAAAAGGTAAAGGTGAAATTTTATGAAGTTCCGTAATGTTCATTTTCTTAATGTTTTATCAAACTTTCAATTGTGCTCATTTTATATATATATATATATATACTCAAATCTAGTAATAGTGAAGCATTGTCGGATCTGTTAGTTATTAATAAATCAATATATTTAAATAAAAAATAAAAATAAAAAAATAGTTAAAAAAGTTATAAACAATTGTTTACAATCGGAGGTTAATAATTATTGAATCAATATATTTAAATTAGTACATTGGAACATTGGTAAAATAAACGGAGCATACAGGAAAGTTAAGAAAAATTTTGGGGTACATAAATTAAAATCTAATAATGTGTTAAACAAAGATGGTACACCAATATATAATACGAAAGGTAAAGTCGATAGATGGGTGGAATATATTGAAGAGTTATACGGAGGAAATTAATTAAAAAATGGTGTTATAGAGGAAGAAGAGGAAGTTGAGGAGGATGAAATGGGAGAAACAATACTGGGATCTGAATTTAAGAGAGCATTAAAAGATTTAAATGGCAGAATGGCTCCTGGAATAGACGGAATACCTGTAGAATTACTGGGCAGTGCAGGTGAGGAAGCGGTGATAGATTATACAAACTGGTGTGTAATATTTATGAAAAAGGGGAATTTCCGTCAGACTTCAAAAAAAGTGTTATTGTCATGATACCAAAGAAAGCAGGGGCAGATAAATGTGAAGAATTCAGAACAATTAGTTTAACTAGTCACGCATCAAAAATCTTAACTAGAATTCTATACAGAAGAATTGAGAGGAGAATGGAAGAAGTGTTAGGAGAAGACCGATTTGGTTTCAGGAAAAGTATAGGCACAAGGGAAGCAATTTTACGCCTCAGATTAATAGTAGAAGGAAGATTAAAGAAAAACAAGCCGACATACTTGGCGTTTATAGACCTAGAAAAGGCTTTCGATAACGTAGACTGGAATAAAATGTTCAGCATTTTAAAAAAATTAGGGTTCAAATACAGAGGTAGAAGAACAATTGCTAACATGTACAGGAACCAAACAGCAACAGTAACAATTGAATAACATAAGAAAGAAGCCGTAATAAGAAAGGGAGTCCGACAAGGATGTTCCCTATCTCCGTTACTTTTTAATCTTTACATGGAACTAGCAGTTAATGATGTTAAAGAACAATTTAGATCCGGAGTAACAGTACAAGGTGAAAAAATAAAGATGCTACGATTTGCCGATGATATAGTAATTCTAGCCGAGAGTAAAAAGGATTTAGAAGAAACAATGAACGGCATAGATGAAGTCCTACGCAAGAACTATCGCATGAAAATAAACAAGAACAAAACAAAAGTAATGAAATGTAGTAGAAATAACAAAGATGGACCGCTGAATGTGAAAATAGGAGGAGAAAAGATTACGGAGGTAGAAGAATTTTGTTATTTGGGAAGTAGAATTACTAAAGATGGACGAAGCAGGAGCGATATAAAATGCCGAATAGCACAAGCTAAACGAGCCTTCAATAAGAAATATAATTTGTTTACATCAAAAATTAATTTAAACGTCAGGAAAAGATTTTTGAAAGTGTACGTTTGGAGTGTCGCTTTATATGGAAGTGAAACTTGGACGATCGGAGTATCTGAGAAGAAAAGATTAGAAGCTTTTGAAATGCTGTGCTATAGGAGAATTTTAAAAATCAGAGGGTGGATAAAGTGACAAATGAAGAGGTATTGCAGCAAATAGATGAAGAAAGAAGCATTTGGAAAAATATAGTTAAAAGAAGAGACATACTTATAGGCCACATACTAAGGCATACTGGAATAGTCGCTTTAATATTGGAAGGACAGGTAGAAGGGAAAAATTGTGTAGGCAGGCCACGTTTGGAATATGTAAAACAAATTGTTAGGGATGTAGGATGTAGAGGGTATACTGAAATGAAACGGCTAGCACTACATAGGGAATTTGAGAGCTGCATCAAACCAGTCAAATGACTGGACAAAAAAAAAAAAAAATTTATAAGATGCCAAAAACATTATATGTACGAGGCCCCGTAAAATATTATTGATGCAGACGATTATTAGTTTTGAAAGTTTAATTCATTTACAGTAAAATCGGTAAAATTGGGTTTCACACGATATATTGCAGCTGATAGCCTTGAAGCCTTTTCGTGAGCAGACAGTCAAGGAATTTATAATTTAAATTCACGGTCTAGCTAATTAGCTTTATTTTTGTTATGAGTTTATAACGAAAACATGTATACTTATCGCAAATAAAAAGCAGAATAATAACATTTTCTGAATGAAACTGAGGAAACACATAGGCGGAAAGAGTGGTAGCGTCTACGAAAAGTTTGGGTTTGAATCCCAGTAAGATTTAGTCGTTTTCATACGAAACAAATCTATGAACGAGAAAAATAAAAGCGATTAACTGAGATACTAGCGCATTACGTCATTATTTACCGCTAGCTGTGAAATTACATTACTAATACCTTCGTTATACATACTTAGTCGTGTTAGTCAAGAATCAACAACATTTTTTTTCAGCTTCTTATTTTCTTCTCTTAAGATTTGTCATTGCTTTTAAGTCAAAATGTTTGAAGTATGCAGGTCCGAATAATCGAAGTTTTTTTTAAATAAATATTTACCTCGCATTACATTTAATTTCAGAATTAATTTCTGAATTTTCTAACAAGAAAATTTCTCGTCTAATTCGAGTAATACGTAAAACATGCAATAATTCAAGTAAATTTTACGGATAAATGAAACATGTGAATCCGGTTAAATGAGAGGTCGGTTTAATAAGAGCAGTGATTATTTTATTAACTATAAAATGCAAATTAAAATAAACAGAAAGTTATTAAGTATGATTTTAAAAATTTTTAACACTTCTACTTAAACGATAAATATCAAGTATATTAATCTTATATAAAATCAATTTAAATATTTTAGAAAAATTATAATTTTTTAATAAACAATAATAAAATTACAAACTGAATGGTTATTAAATTTAAAAAAATAAATAATACCAAAATTTTACCTCAAATATTAAAAATATTTTTTTTTACATTGTCATTATTGATAGCTTAGCAAGATCTATTCTATACAAATCTAAGACAAACGCAGCGTAGTAGCGATTTACCTTGATACCGAATTAAGAAGGTAATGGTGCCAGGGGAAGTAAAATTACTAAAGATGGACGAAGCAGGAGCGATATAAAATGCCGAATAGCACAAGCTAAACGAGCCTTCAGTAAGAAATATAATTTGTTTACATCAAAAATTAATTTAAATGTCAGGAAAAGATTTTTGAAAGTGTATGTTTGGAGTGTCGCTTTATATGGAAGTGAAACTTGGACGATCGGAGTATCTGAGAAGAAAAGATTAGAAGCTTTTGAAATGTGGTGCTATAGGAGAATGTTAAAAATCAGATGGGTGGATAAAGTGACAAATGAAGAGGTATTGCGGCAAATAGATGAAGAAAGAAGCATTTGGAAAAATATAGTTAAAAGAAGAGACAGACTTATAGGCCACATACTAAGGCATCCTGGAATAGTCGCTTTAATATTGGAAGGACAGGTAGAAAGAAAAAATTGTGTAGGCAGGCCACTTTTGGAATATGTAAAACAAATGTTTAGGGATGTAGGATGTAGAGGGTATACTGAAATGAAACGACTAGCACTAGATAGGGAATCTTGGAGAGCTGCATCAAACCAGTCAAATGACTGAAGACAAAAAAAAAGTAATAAGAGCCTATTAAATAGTTTTGTAATTTCTTTAAAAAGTTATCGGGAAGTAAAATGAGGCTCTTGTAAACTCGTATTGTGCAGCAAAAAAAATCTAGTTCT
Source organism: Lycorma delicatula (assembly GCF_047948215.1). Taxonomy (NCBI): domain Eukaryota; kingdom Metazoa; phylum Arthropoda; class Insecta; order Hemiptera; family Fulgoridae; genus Lycorma; species Lycorma delicatula. The sequence goes on along the minus strand of NC_134459.1, from coordinate 25,759,372 downwards.
GTTAATTTTACAGAGGTGAATAAAGTTATTATTTAGGAATGTTACTACTCTTTTCAGCACAAATAAAACACATTCTTTCATTTAAACGAATGAATAGAAAACATTAAAAAAAAAAAATTATCTGTAACAATATTTTTATGCTTATTTATGATTGCGAAAAGTGAACATTGTATATCAATAAATTATTTTGTAATTTAAATACACCACTTTTCTTTAAAAATTATTCATGGAATTTGTGATAAAATTGCTATAATTAAAGATTTTTATCCATTCGATGGCATAAGCATGTTTGCCTGTTAAACAGAAGGTCCCGTTGTATGATTCCGATTAGGGTCCCTCCTAATAACGAATCAACCTTCAATGTAGTTACTGGTGATTTTATTTACTGATCCGACTTAAAAATTAATATATCTAAAATGAGATATGATAAATTTCATGTTGAAAACCTCTCTCTAACACATGAAATACACTTGGCTTACATCAGTAAATTTATATACAATAAATTTTACTTCCCTAGTTAATTAATGGCCAAATAACCTATATAGCCAAGCATATAACTCATTTCATTTTTATTTGTTTATTTTTGCTATTCTGGTTCGCAACTATTTAGAACTATTTGGATACATTGTCAACAGATAAACACAGTAAATAATTATTAATTTATTTTGTAAAAATAAATGAGTTAAACTGAGTTCTAACATTTTTAATCTAATAAATAATTTGAATATAACAAATAAAACAAATGGGAATTATTATTTCAAAGATGTTATAGTATTCCGTAATAATATTAATTAAAAAAATAAAACTCACTTTGTCAATAATAACAGACGTCTCATACAAAAGATATAAACTGGATGACGTTAACAACTGGATTAGGTTACGTTAAAAAAGAGTGAATATTAACTCGAGGCATTAACTGAATGCTTATGCGTAATCAATCTATCTAACGACAATTTCCCGATAGTCCAGTACTAGAGTTGCTGGCTTGATTAGTTATTTCTCTGTTTGCACGCAATATGTTTGCCTGTCGCCTGTCTTCCCCCCTCTACGGTGCGACCGCCAACAACAGACATCTTCTAACTAGAACTTTTAAACATTTAAGTAATGAAAAAATTATTCCATCTAATTTTTTTTTTTAACAACTCACCATCTCTGTTTACACTGCCTGTCTTCTCCCCACCACGGCGCGACCGCCAACAATAGACATCTTTTAACGAGTACTTTTAAACATTAAAGTAATGTGAAAAAATTATTCCATTTTTTTTTTTTTTTTTTTTTTTTTTTTTAACTACTCACTATCCAGCATAGGTTGTCTAATATTAAATTAGTTTTACTATATTGTTATTATTTATCAGACTTGACGAACTTATAATTACATAAAATATTAAAATATCTTTTATAAATGCACCTATTACTAAAAGCCAGCGTATAATGTAGCCAGCGTTATAATGACATTTTTACTTAATTAATTATATCTAACAAACTGTTATGTATGTAATCAAACTCATTTCGTACATGTCAATACAGACCTGCAAGCGCATAAATAATTTTTGTTTAGTATCACTATTATTTTTTAAATATCTAATCAGGAATTTAAAAAATAGGGCATCTTTTATGACATAGATTACAAAAATCATGAATGGTACGTAAGGAGGTAATGATTAATATTATTTCTAAAGTTCAAAGTTATCATATCTAACCGACTTCCATATTTTACAGTTCAGCAACATTCAATATTCAAATCAAATGTATGTGTGTGTACGTGCATGCATACACGTACACGAATCTACTTATAAATGAACTTTAGTATACACGTAAAGCCTAATTTAATTTTATTTAGATCTTTTAAAATATAATTCTTTGTTTTTAAATAATACTTGGTTATCGATGAATAAAACACTTTAATCCAAAGATTCTATTAAGCGACATGTAATTAGATTTTGTTGGGTGTCATTTTCATTTTTATAATCTATTTTGTCACCTTCGTAATATAAAAAACAAATGATGTACTGAAGGTTTTGGGTTCTATTCTCTGCTTGGACACTAGCTTATATGTTTAATGCTTGTTTGAATATTGGCTATTAAAAAAAGGTTACTCAAACGATTTTGTCCGGATTTTTTCTCAGCTTGGAGACAGTTCACAGTATAATATGCTTATCCGAGTATCGTCTTTAAAAAACACTATTCATGATCTTAAAGCCCCGGGATTGACTCTACAAATAATTACTTGCGTAATGCTTCTGTCTCAGATTGCTTATATTCATGTGAATATTAGATACGGAATCTAGGTAAACAAGTTTGACTAATATGTTGGAAAGAACCGATTGAAACGTTGAAGGTTTCGGGTTCGATTCTCAACTTAAGACATCAGCTCACAAATATACAGTTTAACCAGATTAAAAAAACTAAATCTATTGGGTTCCACTCTTTGAATTAGCGATTTTTTTTGTAATATCCTCTTTTTTAATTTCCATATAAAGATAACAAATTCAAAAATAAATAAATAAAAATAATCAGACGGTGAACGCGAACGTAAAGCGAAAAGTTGAACGTTTTATCTGATATTGTTGACTTTATTTAATTATTTTATAAAATAGCAAACTCAATTCTGGGATGTGTTAACGTGGTAGCCTGTCTAACCTTGAACGTTGAACGTTTATACTATGATGGAGTGTGGAAGGGTTACACAACATTACATAACATAGAGACGCAGGCCAGACAGCGCGGCAAGTAACGGTTATCGTCTTCACGCATTACTAAAGCAAATATTCATAATCTATTCATCTTAAATAATTAATTAATTTGATTGACATCATATTAATATCTAATTATTTTTTTCTCTTTAATTATGAAATGAGGTTTTAGGATGTAAAAATACGAATCATGTTTTTATTTTCAAACTGTTTATTTTTGTAAACACAGAATCAACACTGTGATTTATTAATTTACGTATTTTAAAATTTGACATTGTAATAGTTAAAATGAAATATTTGTACAGATTTCATAACTACTATGTCAGGTAGTTTATATATTGTGTGCAAATAACAAACGGAATAAAGTTAAGTCAAGGTAGCTTGAAGTACATTATATCGAACTATGTTCCCCTTCAGTGAGATTTCTATGAAAGAATTTCTGTTAATTTTTTTTTTTTTTTTTTTAATTTCGTCGTATTTTAACGAAAATAATAAATATTTCCATCAAAACAAGTACCGTATACTTTGAAAGTAATATTTACGTAAGCAATCGATTATGTGGTTCTTCATACTTAGTTAATTTTTTAATTCATTTATGTGCATATGTTAATATTTTTATCTCACGTATTTTTCAAAAATATTTTATCTTTAAATCTGATTACGCTATAGAATCGTGGCACGTTCTAATATAATCATAATGTTGCACATTCTTTAGTATATAGAAAATATAAAATATATTAATGTATAAAAAAAGGACTATATATATTTGCTTGGCATTTCTCCCGCCACCACCCCATTCGGTCGCCCTAAAGCATAAGACCGAATGTCTGTGCCACAAACGGCAACTGATCCTCGAACAGCTTAGCGACCAGTCTACCTGTCCACCATTTTATAGCGCTTATAGCCATAATAATTGGCTGGTGTTCAGCCATACCAGAGGGTTAGCGTCCCTCCCTCGGCAATGCGGTAAGAGTCTTTCCCTTAAGTAAACTATGGATGCCGGTTGAACAAAGCAACTGCATCTAGGAACTCCCATACGGTCCGACAATACACCCACATTGACTCGCCGCTTCTTAGTGGCCAATTTTCGCCTTGGCCTCTAAGTTCCAGGGTGGCCCAGTCTCTGGGGACCCCCCCCCCCCCAAGAGGTCCAAGTCATTTGACTGGACCTTTCCCGCAGACGCACAGCTCATCAGCTGCCAGCCGGAATCGAAACAGACATTTATTCAAGTTAGCGTGGTTGGTCTAACCTAGGCACCCGTTGCCCTTAAAAACGAGCTCGAGGCATACCATCCCCCCAGATCCTGTATAAACTTATATAAGGATCTTCCCTTAGTCGTGGTGTCCCATTCCAGCTGCCATGCTTCCATCATTCCAAGTGCTCAACAAAAAAAAGAGCCTCATCGCGGCAAAAAGAGTGGCAACGATATCTGGTTGTAAATCCCTGTTATGAGCAAAAAAGCCTTTATCCTTAGTCCTGCTCGCGCTCTTTAGAGTGGGGGCCGTAATCTGTAACTGTGTGTTGATCTTTGATTTCACATATTTGATCCAGCAGCGGCGAACAGGTGTAAAGAGTGACAGGAGAATACAGAAGGTCTCCAGCTGCCCGTGGCTCGCTGCGGGTAGTCGTCACGCTTGTTGGCTTGTGCCCAACATGTCTGGATAGAAGGAATACAGTGAGCACTTTGTTCGTATACTGTTAGGTAAGGGAATCTCCAACCATGACTGATTTTAGAGAGGTAGGTAAAAAGCCTAGCCGGAGGAGGGGGCTGGAACTTTTCCTTCGTCTTCCTCGAACACTGGTTCAGATAATGTTGGTTCGGAAATGGATGTAGGGGTGATCACCCGGAAGGGTATGAACCCAATCGCTGAAGAGTTTTCACAAACCGGGGGCAGTCCTGTCAGCTCTGCCCCGTTGGCCCATGATGTTTTGACGGAATAGATGGGTTGATTTACTATTTAGCAAACCCCAAGAGTACCAGTGCAGCTACCAAGGGGAGCTTATTGCCTCGTCTAGAATTCCTCCGAGCAGCTTTCACAGCTCTCGTGAAGAGTTTCGAAAATATTGCCTCAAAGCATAAGGAAGTAACTGTAGCTCAGAAACCGGTCCCGGCCCCGATGCAGCCGCGTAGATATGCTGAGGTGGTTAGGGACATATTTAATTACGATTTGATACTTTATTTATTTTTAAATACGGTTATAAAGAATACCTGGACTATAAAATCATTAATCGTTAGTTAATATCATTCAGGTGGCAATTAACAGCTTAGAAAGTAACGTAGTTGAGTATACCTGCTTACTTTTTTGTAGTCATAATTTATTTTTTCAGAAAATCTTTGAAATTCATTTAAGATAGTGCAATTCTGATTAAAATAAGGATTTAAGCAAACTAAATCGAATTATCAATTAGAAATTCTTGTTTTTTTTTTGTAAAAGATTATTAATTAAATTTAAAAAATTATTTTTAAATAAATATATTGAAAATAGTTTAACAGTATACAATATAAAAAACTATTAACTCAAAAATTGAAATTAAATGATTCAACATTAATAAGGAAGTAATAGTAAAAAAAAACCTAACATTAATAATTGAAAAGATATCTTAAATAATGATAGAGTTGAAGAAAAAATGGAAGTGCGGTAACTTTGTTGGTGAGGCGACTGTGAAGTAAAAGCGACTGTGTTTACAGAAAAAGCGTGTATTGCGTAATTGCTGATAATTGTTGTATTGTTGTTATTTGGAAGCTGACGTGTGACCGATTTTGCTTTCGTCCCACACTGGTTCTCGCTGCAATCTATCAAAGTAACTGCATGTGTCAAAATATGTATTGTTACATTGAAGAAAAATTACATATGTTTATTAATTGCTTCTAATATCGGCGTAATAACCAAAAATAAAAGTTATATTGTAACTTATCTAATATACATGCAAGTTTTTGATAAGTTATTAATCTAGTATCAGTTTTATTAACGATTAACGTTGTCATATTCAATAAATTATATTATAAATACAGAGGCTTAATTAAAAACTAATAAATTCTGTAGCGTATGTTTTGTGTAAGTAGTGTTCTATATGAATGTAAACAGTTTAGTAAAGACTTCTACAGAAAAACTAGGTAAGTACTTCTAATAATAATCTTTTACATTAAGAAAAATAATACTCTATTAAATAATGTTATTTGGATGTAGATTAATGTTAATTATATGAACGTTAATTTATTAGCAGGATTGTGAAAATTTAAGAACTAAACGTTTTGTCATTTACACACTTATAAAGATTTAAAAATGATTATTTTTAGCTTAGCCAGATATGTTTTTATTCTTGTTATTTAAGTTTAAACTTAAAATTTAAACTATAAAATTTATATATATATATATATATATATATATATATATTTCTTTATAAAAATACAAAATTAAAATGCTTACTTTTAAGTACCAATAAATAGAATAGGGGGTTGCTGATTCTTTTATGGACTAATGTTTTGTTATATATTATTATTTAAATGTGATACAGTTTCAATTTATTATTTCTTTCAGATATGAGTGTTTTATTGAACTTCTGTTTTTTGTTTTATAAAAGTTATGTTTTTGATAATAAAAAAATATTTTGCCTGTGTTTCCAATTGGTGATTAAGTAGCTATTTATTTTAGAAATGTAAATACCTTTGTTGTTAAGTATGATATTTTTACAAATATTTTTTTAACTTTTTTAAAACATACATTAATGTGTTTTGAAAAATAAAAAGGAATATAATGTTACAGTTGCTGCAGAAAATATTATTTAATTTTATATTTATCTTGTTAATGTAGCAAAATTAACAGTGATAACTTTTTTTTTTAAAAACATAAACTTTTGAACAGAATTTGATGAGATTTAAAATTTTGACGTAATATTTTTAATTATTCCTGTGGTCATGTTCAGTACTGATACTGCCATTGTTTCATCCTGGATTCAATTGATGTTATTACTGACAATTTTTTTATGTTAAGCAAACATATATCTAGATTGTGGTCAAACAGCATGTCGGATTTTAATGTCTATTCATTTTGGATATTGTTGTGTTTTTGTGTATATATATTTATTGAGATTGTTGTCTTTAGTGTCTGTACCTTTTCTCCATTTATCCCATGTTATTTTACCTTTTTGTACATTAGTTCATACCATCCTGTTTTTTTCTTAATTTTCTTCATGTGAGTGGTCTCATAAAACCATTTCTTCTGTGTTTTTTGTGTTGCTCTTCTTAAATCATTATTCAGTTTTCTCCAGGGTCTCTTATCTTTATTATATTTCTTGTAAGATGAAGAAAAAGATAAGTTGGTAACCTTGGCTTCCTTAACTAAACCGATGATTAGTGTTTTGTTGTTTTTTTTTATGGAATCTTTCATATTCACACTGAATTCATTTGCTTTTTGGCCTTTATTTATTTCCTTCAGTAAAATAAATAAAAGAAAGTAAATAAATACTTATAATAAGAGCCTTTTACAATGTTTCACAAACATTTAGATATAAAGTATCTGACATCTACTGAAATAAAAAATACTTAATATCTTTTTCTGATTTCATGAAGAAATATGGTTAACTGCTTCAGTTACATTGATAAAGCTATGTTTTAAAATCATATTTATTGTATTTGATTCATTTTAGATTATTTATGATTATTACCTTTTGGATCAAATCTTCTTTCAGTGCTTAATATCCCAGACGAGCTGTTTATTAGTTAACCAGTTATTTTATAGTCTATAAAATTATTATTAGTCTGTAAAATCTCACTATTTATTATCTGAATTGTGTTTATAATTTTACAGCATTAAATGTATAACTGTGAGCCTATTTCAAAAATAAAGTAAACTAATATATTTTAAGTCAATTAAATGTCAGAGTCACAATATATAATTAATTATCTAACTTTTTTTTAACCGTTCTATATAATGTTATTGAATTTTTCATTTTATTTTAGTTAAGGATGTCTTACATTTTCTTTAATTTTAATTATTTACATCAGCTAATAAAATTAACTATTTCAGAAGCATATTATCGCAACTCACCATTATACAATCAATGTTACAATTCATATTACTTAGTCCTAGAACAACCACAAAAAAAACAAAAATATGACAGCAAACAGTTTTACTATAATATAATGTTTATTAATAAACATTATGTAGCCCTTATGTTGTCAAGAGCAAGTAAAATACAATATTTGCACTAAACCATAGTTAATTAATTATATTCTATTAAACTATATATAAAATAATTCATCAACATCTTCCTATTAATATTTTAGGATATGATAAAATAACAATTTTAAAAGTCTTAATTATGAAATGTCTGTGCATGTATATTACAAACAATATAATCATCACTATCATTAAAAGTGAATAATGATAATGTCTTATTACGCTTCTGTTTCCATTTTTAACAAATTACTGGCCTTTAAAATATCTTTCCATCAATTTGTTTTCAACAGAATTGTAAGATTTTCTTTTACAAAAGTAATAAAACCAAAATGGTTGTAATTAATGGTACGCTTTAGTTAATAAACTCTGAAATATGTTTATCATTGTTTGAGGTGTTCAAAAAGTTATGATTAAATTATTTGCATTTCTGTCTTCTAAATTGGTATTCTGTATTTATTTGATATATTTAGCAGCTTCATAAATTTGTCTTACTTTTATTTCATGTATAAACAGTTATTCTTTTATGAAGAGTGTTGTGGGTGGTATCAGAAAAATTTAAGGGACTGATTCACATCAAAATTTAAAAAAGTTCATGTGGAAAAATAATCCAAATCACTTAATTTTCCCTCTTTCTACAATTTTTTTTTTCAATAAAAATTTATATCTTAAGAATGATTGGAATAATTTAATAAAATTTGGTATATGTGTACTCAATAACACCTTCTACTAAATAATTAACTTTGAAAATCCAAAAGAACAGCCTTCTAACTTCTTATCATTAATAGCCCCTAATACTATAGTAGATATTTGTTTTATTAAATTTAAATTAAGCCTCTTATTATGAACAGAATTATTTGTTCAGATTAATCGACAAACATTTTTACTTACATTTGTTTAGATTCACTTAAACAATTTCATCTGTAACAGGTAAAATTGTTTAAGTGGATCATAAAATTATATAATCTTAAGATTTTGCACTTGTGTTACTAAAAATAGAAATAATAATTAATTATTTTAAATTCACAATTAGTAAAGGAAGAAAAAACAAGCACAAAATTGTCAGACTGCATAATTTTGCAGCCCATTTTCCTAGGATGTTACCTAGGATATTCAGAGTCATTTTCCTAGGTTATTTTGTTTATTCTAGAGACATTTTTTTTGTGAATAGATTTTCAAAATGTACGAATGACAAGTTCCAGCTGAAATAACTGTGGTCTGCAGTTGACACTCATTCATTTTAACTAAATCAGGCATAAAGAATACAGATAAGCAGTATTACTTTTACTTCTTCTGTTACTTCTGTTAGTAAACATAATCTTTAATAGATAATATCTGAACAGTAAAAAGCTTTTTGAAGTTATAATTCAGGGAAAAATAAGTCGATCCAACTGAAAAAGAAAACCAGAGAATTTAAAATGAGTCCATATTAAAAGAAAAAACAGCTTATATTTAATTATATGAGCATGTAAAGTATAAAGTAACTAGCCATTTAGCCAGAACCTGGACCCTTGAGGCTCAGTTCAGCCCAGGCAAATCCCAGAGCCAACTCAGGGGCTCCTCGAGCTTCCTGGGGCTATGAGGCCTACCCTGTGGCCGCAAAGCTTGCTTCAGTAGCTATTCCCATCTACCCAGAGAGCTCCACTCCCTGGATTCTACAGTGTACATTATCTTCATGGTTGTGAGAGTAATACCGGTAAATAAAAATTATAGTATTCAGGCTGTACAGAAACCTGAAAAAGAAACTAAATTACAAAAGATAGAATAATAGTAACTAATGTGGATGCATACACAATTGGTGACGAAAAATTCATGAGCTCTTAAATCGAGATTGTACCTGTAGTATGCAAAAGTTAGCCTTCAACATAGTTACAATATCCAGTTTGGATTTTAAAAATCATAAAATTGTCTGGAGAGATATTATATAATAGCACACAATTGCACCTCCAAAAACAGTGCCCCAGGGACACTTCGTTTGTTACCAGTTGATGCTGAAGATGGGTATGCGAGCACCTCTTACGAGGTGCTCGCATACCCATCTTCAGCTGCCATCTTCAGCATCATTCAGATGACCCATCTTCAGCATACCATTTCACATCACATCATTTGTTATTACAAATTATGATGTGTCAGCAGTTTGTACGTGAAACTAATTTAGGTAGTGTGTATGCCGGTTTTCATCGAGCAATATGTGATCTTCAGCAAGTGTTTGAAAACATGTTAGTTGAATTTTATATTACTGTTTATTTTCTTGCAATCCCATCCAAGGACAACAAAATCAACGTTGTCAGATTCACAGAGCTGATCGTCTGACAATGCATTTATTTATTTTTTTATTATGGCTGTTAAGTGGTTACTGATGTAAGCAAATAATATTTTTTACTTTGTGATACTGGTTTACTCCTCCTACTCTCTGAATTATGAGACCTTGCCGTTGGTGAGGGGGCTTGAGTGCTCAGTGATACAGAATAGCTGCAACCATATTGGAGAGGTATCTGTTGAGAGCCAGACTAAGGAATTTTAAATTCTATCCAGCGTTGCGCAGTGGCTCGTCCCAAAATCCTTTTCCCGCCATGATGTTTAAATTCGTTTATGCGGTTGGCGCACAAACAGAAGCAAGACATCAATGTGATTAAAGGCAGAATTATCAAAAATAAACAAACTTTTGAAACATAAAAGAATAAAATTTATTGACGTATATGAAAATTGGCGTCGAAATGTGGATTTTTACTCTAATATTTATAAATAGGAAGTGCCGTACTCACGTGTGCGTGTGCACGCACTTCTAAATAAATGTGGAGTGTAGGCTTTTTTGTTTATTTTATATAAAATTTAATTGATTGTATTTGGAGTCGAGAATTATGATCTGAATGATTAATTTCGTTTATTTCTTAACAATATAATAATTTCTAATAATTTTTCTTAATAAACAATTTACCTTGAATTAATTATTAATGTACTATTAGATACAAAGCGGTTCAGAAAATAATTAACTTTAATTATTTTAATTCAAAATGAAAATATAATGGAAACATTTTATATGAAACAGAAAATAAAATAGTTTTTATTAACATAAAAACCAAAACCGACCCTTTTGTAATTGTTGTCTTTATTGCACCTGGTTTAAAATGGTTTACCTAGAAAATCCCTTGCATTTCATTTGACTCATTAGAAAAATATGTTTATTGAATATAAAATTATTTTTCACTAAACAACAACTTTTTATTTTATTTTTATTTCAGTATTATAAAGTAATATTCATTTTGGTATCCGTAAAAAAAATAAGTAATATCTCATTTTCCCGTGTAAATTAGATTATTAAAAGCAATTTCTTTTAAAAATTGTTTTGCGATAATATTTTTAATTAAACTAAAAAATCATCAATTCCGAAGATTGACCAAAATAAATAATATCAGATCTTTAGTTATAAAATTTTGAAATAAGTTATCTCCCATTTAGTTGATTTTCCATTTTAACAGCATGAAATAGTTTCACATAATAAATGAAAAATAATATTAGTAAAAAAAATATTTTATGAGCATAAAAAAAAAATTATCGGTGATTCGATACCGAACCCCACGAATAAAAAAAGGAGTCGTTACCATAGAGCCACACACGCTACACGAAGAATGTCAGTTTGCACTGACACGAAGTGTCAGTTGCACTTCATAAGATCACTTTGTGTCAGTTGCACTTTTCATTCATTATTTTGAATTTTATCTTAATTAACAATCAATTTCAATACTCTTAAGAATCAATAGACTTGTATAAAATATTTATTTTTATTAAGGATTATTAAAAAAAAAATTTTTTATTATTTTTAATAATATTACAACTTTATCAGTACCAAATAATACTAATTCATATTGAAAGTGAATAATCATTCATAAATATTCGATTGTTAGCTCGTTTAATCATTATCATGTATTTAAAATTTTGCAAAATTTTTGTACAACTAAAAACTTTTGTCCCAAAATCCCTTACTTATATGTTCAAATAACCCGGTAGAAATGAGATTTTGGGACGAGCGTATACGCATGCGCGCCGAATACTGTGCGCAATGCTACACCTTGTTACTTTCATCATGATACGGCTAATCAGTTTTGAATTATGCGAGATACAAACGTACATACTGACTTCACGCCGAAAGTAGTCAAAATGAATTCAAAGATGGTTAAAATGGATATTTCCGCTTAAATCTGAAAACCGAAATTTTTCACGAACACATTGCTTCCTTTACTTAAATTAAGAAGTGTATTAAAAAAAAAAATTATGAATTCGTGTGAATTAATAATATATTATAAATATAGATAGTATTTTAATTTATTTTTTATTTTTTATTTGGTGTTTTATAAGTTACAAAATAATATTGGTTTTAATACATTTAGTTAACGTTACATTCAAAAGATTTACAATTGACTTGTTTCCCGCGTAGACTTTAAAAATCAAAATGTCGGCAGTAAAGGATTGGTTTAATATTGATGCAAAGATAGCGTCCTTTCAAACGCTACGTTAGTAGCTGTTATTTAAGTAATTTAGTGGCGTCGGTTTGTCTGTTGGTTTAGGTCGCCAATGCTTACTACGAAAAATTATTTTATAGATCTACTGATTGGTTTCTGTGAATAGTGAAATAACATTTTTTTACCCTTGCTCCACGTACTAAAAGTGTGTAATGATTTATACATATTTAATCTGTTCTAAATAAGTGGATGAAAAATGTAAGTAATGGCATTTAATTAATTTTGTTGAATTACTGTATAAAATATTAAAGTGAGTTTTTGAAGGCGGCTTTACACATTAAGTATTTGTAGAGGTGTACTTGATAAATTGTGATAAATAAAGAGGTATACTAGGTAAATTAAAAATATAAGTGATTATGACGTTAACATTTATAGTTAATTTGAACCAAACTGTAATTTAGACCTAAATTTTTGGAAACTTTTTTTACTGTTTTAATATTATTTTTTTTTGTGTTCATCAACTAAGTTACTTTGCATTATTTTCTTGTTATCAGTTCTAATCACAAAATTAAAGATTTTATTCAAAATGATCAGTTGCATATTGGTTATTCCTGCTGAATATTAAGTAGCTAATTAATGATTTCTCCATTCTAGCTGTCTATTTTAATGGTTTGCTTAAAGTGTTTAACATTTGTACATAAAGAAACACGTAAACATTTACTACCTGAGACAAATGATTTAAATTACACCTTCAAAATTTTTTATTAATAAACTCAAATTTGTTATACAAATGTGAAAAGCATAGTACAGTATATATTTATTCATTTAACAGCATAACAAAAAAAAAGAAATAATACATATGTTATTAAATTATATTCAAATTGATAAAATTTTTCTTGCAAAAGACTTTTGAAGCTCCATTTTAAATCTGCTTCTTCTTGTAGGAATGAGGTAAAATATATATATATTGTATTTTTGTGAATTGTTATGTGCTGTTAATAAATTAATTAATTAGCTGCATAAGACATTTGGAAGAAAGATTTTTATTAATCTGAAACAGACTAGTTTAAAAACATTAAACATAATTATTTAGGATTTCCTTTTATAAAAAAAATTGTTAATTTATATCATCCATTCAATTTAAGTAACTATAAAGTTTGAGTTCTTTTTCTAAATTATAACATTTCAAAATTTCTGTAAATTTCTTCTAATTTGCTTAATTTATAAGAATTATCCTTGAGTTTAGACCGTAGAGTTTTCTTAAAATTATTTTTTTAACTGTACTAGATTTTTCCTTAAAAATTTTGTAGACCTTACATACCACACAACACTTCTCTAAAACTATGTTTCTTAGTGTCTTAATTATGGGTTTTTGAATAAGAATTTTTTATTTTTTTGAAAGCCACTTTCATTTTTTGTGTCTGGCTTTTACTTCTTCTTTTTAAAAACATTCAGCGTAATTATTTCACCTAAATGTTTAAATTTTTGTACCTATTTGATTGATTCTTATTCTGAAATTTTCATGGTTTGGATTCTACTTTTATTATTGGAATCAATTATATGAAATTTGCAGCTTGATTTTGTTTGCACATTTTTCTAATTCTTGAATTCTTTAATGTCTATTGCCAAAGTTACCAAATCATCAGCAGATGCTAAAATGTTTACATTTAAACATATAGATGTTGTGCCCCATTTTTATTAAGTATTTGTATTATCCTATTCTATTTCTCAGTAAACTTTTCCAGAGTGCAGTTGAACAATATTAGTGAAGAGACCATCACGTTGCCTCACTATAGATTTTGTTTCAAAGGGTTCGGAAATTCCTCTCAAAAATTAAAATTTTGAGTATGTTTAGTGTCTATTATTGACAGTTAGGAAGTTTTATCGCCTTTAGGAAAGTTTACAAAAATAAACTATTAATTCCAGATTTGTAATCTTTTTGTACTTTTATAATTATATAATTACTGTTTTTTTTTATCAATACCAATTGTTTGTGATTTTTATATTATCATTATTTTCAAACCATCTATGGTGGAAATATGTGAATCTTTTCTAAGCTCAACTCTCTCAAACCAGCTGATATTTTTAAATTAATTCAACTTGAATAACAAGTGAATTACTTTTTTTTTTTTTAAATGTAAGGAAAAGATTAAGTTTTTCAAATTTTTACAATCTGATGTAAACAATCATTTTTGTAAATAAATGGCTATGTAATTTTCAAGAATTTTTTTTAGACTAATTTTTTAAAGCAAATACATTCTGATTAACTATATTGCAATTAGTATTTCAATTATAATAAATAAATAAAAATTAATTTTGAATTATTCAGACTAATTGATAAATAAAGTGTTTTGGAAAAACATATACAACTCTTTTCCTATTGAAAAAACTCAATATTTTTTTTTTTAATTTTTGTAACCATTACGATCAGGTGGAATGTAAACATCAATTTTATATCATATTCATATTTTATATCATATTGGGTGCCTATAAATAGTGGATTGAGAACACACCAATCGGCAGATTATTATTGTTTATTAGTACATACTTTAGTTGTAAACTCTAATTTTATTGAAAATTGTTAAGTTTAAAATATAATTAACATCATAATTTTCCTTCATGCTTTAACATTGTTCTATTGTTTTTTAATTATAGTAAATTTTTATTTTTATATTTTCCAGACAGAAGTGATGCACCAACAGAGATTAAAATAACATGCCCAGGTATATAAAGAATTTAAGTAATTAGTAAATGATCATAAAAAAGAATCAACATCTGGAATAACGTTAAAGGTAAGAACTCTTATTATTTATTTAATAACATTTCAGAATAACAGCTTTGAAAAATCAATTCCATATTTATGATAGAAGGTAGATTTTACCGTCAACAATTATATAATTTTGTGTTCTGTCAGCAACGGTGGAAACCAGAAAAAGATTTTTCCTTCTTAAGGCATGGTTTCATAGACTGCATTGTGTGTGTGAGTGTGTGGGCAAAAAAAAATTGTTAAGTTATCAGTGGAATGAATCACCACTGATACACTTTAAACACATATTAGTCCAATTTATTTGTTATATATATATTTTTTTTCAATTTTGCTTATCCTTGAGATTTTGTTAAATTAATTTTGCTTTTGTAATTGCTAATTTTTTACATGATTTAATGATGACATACTTATAATGGTTTTAATATTTATACTAATAGAGTATGCGCATGAATATTGTTGGAGATGCATTCATTTGATTTTAGAAATAATCTGGATAAAGCATTGCCAATATTTCCCGTTTCATTATAATTTTCACCATCATTTTATTAGTTTTAGGAAGGGTAAAATTACCAGTTGCGTGAGACTATGAATTTTTGTGGGGTCCAATTGTATTTAAATTTAATTTTGGGTTGTAGTGATCACAACAAGGCCCTGCTGAGAATAATTCAAGGTATTTTTTCTCCCTTGGGAAAGTCAGCTTTTTTTTTATTTATAGATAAGACCAGTCGTTATTACTGATGTGGAATTATTTTTTATTGGCGTATTAATAAATATACTATTTTTTTTTTTTTTTTGTCTTCAGTCATTTGACTGGTTTGATGCAGCTCTCCAAGATTCCCTATCTAGTGCTAGTCGTTTCATTTCAGTATACCCTCTACATCCTACATCCCCAACAATTTGTTTTACATACTCCAAACGTGGCCTGCCTACACAATTTTTCCCTTCTACCTGTCCTTCCAATATTAAAGCGACTATTCCAGGATGCCTTAGTATGTGGCCTATATGTCTGCCTCTTCTTTTAACTATATTTTTCCAAATGCTTCTTTCTTCATCTATTTGCCGCAATACCTCTTCATTTGTCACTTTATTCACCCATCTGATTTTTAACATTCTCATATACTCCGATCGTCCAAGTTTCACTTCCATATAAAGCGACACTCCAAACATACACTTTCAAAAATCTTTTCCTGACATTTAAATTAATTTTTGATGTAAACAAATTATACTTCTTACTGAAGGCTCATTTAGCTTGTGCTATTCGGCATTTTATATCGCTCCTGCTTCGTCCATCTTTAGTAATTTTACTTCCCAAATAACAAAATTCTTCTACCTCCATAATCTTTTTTCCTCCTATTTTCACATTCAGCGGTCCATCTTTGTTATTTCTACTACATTTCATTACTTTTGTTTTGTTCTTGTTTATTTTCATGCGATAGTTTTTGCGTAGGACTTCATCTATGCCGTTCATTGTTTCTTCTAAATCCTTTTTACTCTCGGCTAGAATTACTATATCATCAGCAAATCGTAGCATCTTTATCTTTTCACCTTGTACTGTTACTCCGAATCTAAATTGTTCTTTAACATCATTAACTGCTAGTTCCATGTAAAGATTAAAAAGTAACGGAGATAGGGAACATCCTTGTCGGACTCCCTTGGTCCTTCCAAATTGGTCTTCTCCTAACACTTCTTCCACTCTCCTCTCAATTCTTCTGTATAAAATTCTAGTTAAGATTTTTGATGCATGACTAGTTAAACTAATTGTTCTGTATTCTTCACATTTATCTGCCCCTGCTTTCTTTGGTATCATAACTATAACACTTTTTTTGAAGTCTGATGGAAATTCCCCATTATCATAAATATTACACACCAGTTTGTATAATCTATCAATCGCTTCCTCACCTGCACTGCGCAGTAATTCTACAGGTATTCCGTCTATTCCAGGAGCCTTTCTGCCATTTAAATCGTTTAATGCTCTCTTAAATTCAGATCTCAGTATTGTTTCTCCCATTTCATCCTCCTCAACTTCCTCTTCTTCCTCTATAACACCATTTTCTAATTCATTTCCTCCGTATAACTCTTCAATATATTCCACCCATCTATCGACTTTACCTTTCGTATTATATATTGGTGTACCATCTTTGTTTAACACATTATTAGATTTTAATTTATGTACCCCAAAATTTTCCTTAACTTTCCTGTATGCTCCGTCTATTTTACCAATGTTCATTTCTCTTTCCACTTAATCCACTCTTTCATTCTTTAATCCACTCTTCTTTCACCAGTTTGCACTTCCTGTTTATAGCATTTCTTAATTTCCAATAGTTCCTTTTACTTTCTTCATCACTAGCATTCTTATATTTTCTATGTTCAACCATCAGCTGCAATATATCGTCTGAAACCCAAGGTTTTCTACCGGTTCTCTTTATTCCGCCTAAGTTTGCTTCTGCTGATTTAAGAATTTCCTTTTTAACATTCTCCCATTCTTCTTCTACATTTTCTACCTTATCTTTTTTACTCAGACCTCTTGCGATGTCCTCCTCAAAAATCTTCTTTACCTCCTCTTCATCAAGCTTCTCTAAATTCCACCGATTCATCTGACACCTTTTCTTCAGGTTTTTAAACCCCAATCTACATTTCATTATCACCAAATTATGGTCGCTATCAATGTCTGCTCCAGGGTAAGTTTTGCAGTCAACGAGTTGATTTCTAAATCTTTGCTTAACCATGATATAATCTATCTGATACCTTCCAGTATTGCCTGGCTTTTTCCAAGAATATATTCTTCTATTATGATTTTTAAATTGGGTGTTGGCAATTACTAATTTATACTTCGTGCAAAATTCTATAAGTCGGTCCCCTCTTTCATTCCTTTTGCCCAGCCCGTATTCACCCACTATATTTCCTTCCTTGCCTTTTCCAATGCTTGCATTCCAATCTCCAACTATTATTAAATTTTCATCTCCTTTTACGTGTTTAATTGCTTCATCAATCTCTTCGTATACACACTCTACCTCATCATCATCATCATGGGCGCTTGTAGGCATATAGACGTTAACAATCGTTATCGGTTTAGGTTTTGATTTTATCCTTATTACAATGATTCTATCGCTATGCGTTTTGAAATACTCCACTCTCCTCCCTATCTTCTTGTTCATCACGAAACCTACTCCTGCCTGCCCATTATTTGACGCTGAGTTAATTACTCTAAAATCACCTGACCAAAAGTCGCCTTCCTCTTCCCACCGAACCTCACTAATTCCTACTATATCCACATTTGTCCTACCCATTTCCCTTTTTAAATTTTCTAGCCTACCAACCTTTTTCAAGCTTCTAACATTCCACGCTCCGACTCGTAGAGTGTTATTTTTTAATTTTCTGATGACCCCTTCCTTAGTAGTCCCCACCCGGAGATCCGAACGGGGGACTATTTTACCTCCGGAATATTTTACCAAGGAAGGCGCCTCCATTATTGCTATGTGAAAATGCAGAGAGCCACATTTTCTTGAAAAAAAAGCAGCTGTAGTTTTCTATTGCTTTCAGCTGCGCAGTACTCAGAGGACTGAGTGATGTTGATACGGCCGTTTAAGTCGTCCTGACTCACGCCCCTAACAACTACTGAAAGAGCTGCTGCCCTCTTTCAGGAATCATTCCTTAGTCTGGCTCTCAACAGATACCTCTCCGATATGGTTGCACCTTCGGTCCAGCTACTCTGTATCCCTGAGCACTCAAGCCCCCTCACCAACGGCAAGGTCTCATGATTCATAGAGGAGGAAATATACTATATTTTATATTATTAATAAATATAATATCTATGCAATAAATTAATATTTAATTTATTGCATCAAAATTGTCTGAACTGCTTTACTCTAGTACTGCGGCTGAAGATACCCGAGGAAACTTTTGTTTGTGAATATTTTAGGTGCAACACTTCATTGAAACCTCTCCTCCCACTTTATTTCTACCTGTTGAGTGTGGGTATACCCTTTACATTTGAAGGTATTATCGTTTCACTAGTCATAAATTTAAAGTAAGAATTTTGGAAAAATGTTTACTGCTCTTTTCCTATTGAAAAAACTTAATATTTTTTTAATTTTTGTAATTATTACAATCAGTGGCAACTTAAACATCAATTTTAGCTTTGTACCATATTGGGTGCCTATAAATATTGGATTGAGAACACACCAATCGGCAGATTATTATTCTTTATAAAATATATACTTTAGTCATAAATTCTAATTTTCTTGAAAATTGCTAGGATTAAAATACAATTAACATCATAATTTTCAGTCAGGCTTTAACATTAATCTATTGTTTTTTAATTATAGTAAGTTTTTATTTGTATATTTTTCAGACAGAAGTGATGCACCAACAGAGATTAAAATAAAATGCCCAGGTACATAAAAAATTTAATTAATTAGTAAATTTTCATAAAAATCAATATCTGGAAAAATATAAAGGTAAGAACAGTTATTATTAATTCCATACGTGAAATTCCCTAAGATTTTTTAAAATTTCACAGAGAATTAATAGATTTTCTCAATAAAATTCTTTGATTACTTTTGGTTCACTAAGAGTCGAGATGAGAAAGTTGGGCACGAAGTCATATTGTTTAGTTTACATTTGAAAGTCCCTTAAAGTTTAAAGAAAATCTATAAAAAGCAGAATATTATTCTTACCACTACTACAGTGTTAGTCATATATCTTGCATACTTATAGCATCTGTTCACTCCCAATTGTATGTGTATTTGAACAGTTGTTTGAAGTAAATTTATTCATAGAATTAATTTAAATTATCAAATAAAATATAACATACCGCTTACTAAAAAGTCAAACATTATACAACAGTTATTTAAATCGGAAACAAATTTTGTTAAAATAATTAGGTACCCCTCATTTAAAATAGCAGTATGACCAATATAGTCCACATGCAAATTCCTGGTCAAATTATCCATTATTATATCAAATGGGTTTTGGGAAAGACTTGCTATAAGATTACATTTAAAATTGGATGACAAATTTGATATGCAGACCTAAAAAGCGACGAGAGCATGTAAAATAATTTTTTATCATCAACTAATTTACAAATTTTATTGGCAATTTCTATCGACAATTTAACCATTATTGTAATCTCAAATATACAACAAATATTAGGGTACATTATTTAGTACATTAACTTAACATTGACAAATAATCACCACCATCACTTATCAGCTGTCATTGAACAACGATCGGATCACGATCACCATTATTCATTGAGCACCGGTCAGGTCATAAATCACCGTTCATTGAATGCTTGATCCCCATTCAATGAGCACCGATTAGATCACAGATCACGTTTCAATGGGTACCGATTGGGTCAGGTCAGAGTTCATTGTTCAGCGATCATAATCATCATCATCAATAATATAACAGTTATCAAAATGGGTTACACATCTTGTTAAAATAATTAGGGTACACCTCATGTAACATGTAGTATGACCAATGTATTCCACACACAAATTCCTGGTCATATTATCCATTATTATATCAAATTGGTTTTGGGAAAGACTTGCTATATTACATTTAATATATGATGACGAAATTTGATATGCAGACCTAATAAGCGGCGAGAGCACATAAAATAATTTTACATTATCAACTAATATATAATACACTGCTTACTTTTACAAAATTTATTGGCAATATCTATCGACAATTTAACCATTATTGTAATCTCAAATACACAACAAATATTAGGGTAGATAACACTGGGTGCATAACACTGGTTGGGGTATTAGGGTACATAACACTGACAAATAATCACCACCATCACTTATCAGCTGTCATTGAGCAACGATCTGATCACGATCACCATTATTCATTGAGCACCGATCAGGTCATAAATCACCGTTCATTGAATGCTTGATCCCCATTCAATGAGCACCGATTAGATCAAAGATCACGTTTCAATGGGTACCGATTGGGTCAGGTCAGAGTTCATTGTTCAGCGATCATAATCATCATCATCAATAATATAACAGTTATCAAAATGGGTTACATATCTTGTTAAAGTAATTAGGTATACCTCATGTAATATGTAGTATGACCAATGTAGTCCACACACAAATTCCTGGTCATATTATCCATTACTATATCAAATTGGTTTTGGGAAAGACTTGCTATAAGATTACATTTAATATTTGAAGACAGAATTTCTGACCTAAAACGCAGCGAGAGCACACAAAATAAATTTAAATTATCAAATAATATGTAATATACTGCTTGCTTAAAATTTTTTACAAATTATATTGCCAATGTCTATCGACGATTTAACCGTAATTGTAATCTCAAATATTGGGGTAGATTATTTAGTACATTAACATAACACTGACAAATAATCACCACCATCACTAATCAGCTGTCATTGACAACGATCTGATCACGATCACCATTATTCATTGAGCACTGATATCAGGTCATAAATCACCGTTCATTGAATGCTTGATCCCCATTTAATGAGCACCGATTAGATCACAGATCAAGTTTCAATGAGTACCGATTGGGTCAGGTCAGAGTCATTGTTCAGCGATCATAATCATCATCATCAATAATATAACAGTTATCAAAATGGGTTACACATCTTGTTAAAATAATTAGGGTACACCTCATGTAATATGTAGTATGACCAATGTAGTACACACACAAATTCCTGGTCATATTATCCATTACTATATCAAATTGGTTTTGGGAAAGACTTGCTATATTACATTTAATATATGATGACGAAATTTGATATGCAGACCTAATAAGCGGCGAGAGCACAAAATAATGTTACATTATCAACTAATATATAATACACTGACTGCTTACTTTTACAAATTTTATTGGCAATATCTATCGACAATTTAACCATTATTGTAATCTCAAATACACAACAAATATTAGGGTAGATAACACTGGGTACATAACACTGGATAGGGTATTAGGGTACATAACACAGGATAGGGTATTAGGGTACATAACACTGACAAATAATCACCACCATCACTTATCAGCTGTCATTGAGCAACGATCTGATGACGATCACCATTATTCATTGAGCACCGATCAGGTCATAAATCACCGTTCATTGAATGCTTGATCCCCATTCAATGAGCACCGATTAGATCAAAGATCACGTTTCAATGGGTACCGATTGGGTCAGGTCAGAGTTCATTGTTCAGCGATCATAATCATCATCATCAATAATATAACAGTTATCAAAATGGGTTACATATCTTGTTAAAGTAATTAGGTATACCTCATGTAATATGTAGTATGACCAATATAGTCCACACACAAATTCCTGGTCATATTATCCATTACTATATCAAATTGGTTTTGGGAAAGACTTGCTATAAGATTACATTTAATATTTGAACAGAATTTCTGACCTAAAACGCAGCGAGAACACACAAAATAAATTTAAATTATCAAATAATATGTAATATACTGCTTGCCTAAAATTTTTACAAATTATACTGCCAATGTCTATCGACGATTTAACCGTAATTGTAATCTCAAATATTGGGGTAGATTATTTAGTACATTAACATAACACTGACAAATAATCACCACCATCACTAATCAGCTGTCATTGACAACGATCTGATCACGATCACCATTATTCATTGAGCACCGATATCAGGTCATAAATCACCGTTCATTGAATGCTTGATCCCCATTCAATGAGCACCGATTAGATCACAGATCACGTTTCAATGAGTACCGATTGGGTCAGGTCAGAGTCATTGTTCAGCGATCATAATCATCATCATCAATAATATAACAGTTATCAAAATGGGTTACACATCTTGTTAAAATAATTAGGGTACACCTCATGTAATATGTAGTATGACCAATGTAGTACACACACAAATTCCTGGTCATATTATCCATTACTATATCAAATTGGTTTTGGGAAAGACTTGCTATATTACATTTAATATATGATGACGAAATTTGATATGCAGACCTAATAAGCGGCGAGAGCACATAAAATAATTTTACATTATCAACTAATATATAATACACTGACTGCTTACTTTTACAAATTTTATTGGCAATATCTATCGACAATTTAACCATTATTGTAATCTCAAATACACAACAAATATTAGGGTAGATAACACTGGGTACATAACACTGGATAGGGTATTAGGGTACATAACACAGGATAGGGTATTAGGGTACATAACACTGACAAATAATCACCACCATCACTTATCAGCTGTCATTGAGCAACGATCTGATCACGATCACCATTATTCATTGAGCACCGATCAGGTCATAAATCACCGTTCATTGAATGCTTGATCCGCATTCAATGAGCACCGATTAGATCAAAGATCACGTTTCAATGGGTACCGATTGGGTCAGGTCAGAGTTCATTGTTCAGCGATCATAATCATCATCATCAATAATATAACAGTTATCAAAATGGGTTACATATCTTGTTAAAGTAATTAGGTATACCTCATGTAATATGTAGTATGACCAATATAGTCCACACACAAATTCCTGGTCATATTATCCATTACTATATCAAATTGGTTTTGGGAAAGGCTTGCTATAAGATTACATTTAATATTTGAAGACAAAATTTGAATTTTTGACCTAAAACGTGGCAAAAGCACACAAAATAAATTTAAATTATCATATTATATGTAATATACTGATACTGCTTGCTTAAAAACTTTTACAAATTATATTGCCAATGTCTATCGACCATAATTGTAATCTCAAATACACAACAAATATTAGGGTAGATTATTTAGAACATTAACATAACACTGACAAATAATTTACATTTAATATTTGATGACAAAATTTAATTTGTGGACTTAAAAAGCGACGAGGGCACATAAAATAATTTTACAGTATCAAATAATATATAATATTACACTGCTTGTTAAGTCAAACATTTTTGCAAATTTTATTGGCAATGTCTATAAACGATTTAACAATTATTGTAATATCAAACGCACAACAAATGTTAGTTTAGATTTGGTACATTAACATAACACTGACAAAATATTAATATTTGATGACAAAATTTGATTTGTGTTTTGCAAAAAGCTGTGAGAACACACTAAATATACATTATCAAATAATATATTGTCCCCACCATGCTAAAGTAACAAATGTGAAAAACTTAACTTTTCAGGAGAGTTAAACAACTTCAATGTTAAATTTTGAATAAGAATGCATATTCATAAAAGTGAAAAGGTTTAAACTAGGCTTCCTAAAAGAGAATGGATAATTTAGCACAACATGCAGGACGTTTAGATTAGTCATAAACTGACAAATCTAGAAAATGCAATTTTTCACATTCGTTACTTTAGCATGGTGGTGACAATATAATAAACTCCTTGCTTAAACATTTTTACAAATTATATTGCCAATGTCTATCAATGATTTAACCATTAGTGTAATCTCAAATACACAACAATCTTTTTAGTAGATTGTTTAGTAGATTAACATAACAATAAATGTCACCACCATTACTAATCAGTTGTTTTTTTAGCACTGATCAGATCTTAAATCACAGTTGAATACTTGATCCCAGATATTAACTTTTTTCTCATTTTGGTGTCCTGAATCGTACCTTTTTTTATATTTTTCAGGCCATTTTTAAATACTCAGGGGCAATCGGTAATTGCCTAGAAGACGCTGCCTCGGTCAGCCCTGAGTGATGTGGTTGTAGATAACCCACCCTGTGCTTGCAGCTTAAAACGCTGTACTGTAGGTGGGGGTCCCTCCTGGTTCATTGAGACATCATGACCACCACGTCTGGTCGCCACGACACCTCTCCCCAGGAACGCTACTTTTCCCGTCCTTATATCCTAATCAGGGTCCGGGTATGCACCCCACGCATACCCCCTCTGAATCACGCGCCCACCTCGCATACCTTGAGGGTCCTCAATGCTTCATCGGAGCCCCAATCCAACCACTCTTGCGTGTGGGTGACTAAAACGGCCTCAGCATTGAGGCTACCTCTCTAGTCCACGATTCGATGCCTGGCGATCTCGTTTTTTTCGCCAGTCTTTTTTTTTAAATATACTTATTTTCTATGCAATAACCCCGTGACGTACTCCCAGTATTGTTAGGTGTCACCTTACTGGAATGCTAACTCGTCATTATGGACCTTACATCCTAAAAGGTAAGAACAGACATATAAAAATTGAACAAAAAAGTAACAGCACCTACGACTAGATATATTTTTTAATAAAGAAAGATCCCTGAGCAACAAATGCTCACATATCAAAGAATCAGAACGACTTGCGTCATTGATATACTAAATGAAAAACAGACAGAAAGGCCAACAAGTCCCTTATAAACAGTTTATATACTAAAACGTTAATTAATTTGGAGGTAAATAAAACACGGCCCGTGTTCAACA
Source organism: Lycorma delicatula (assembly GCF_047948215.1). Classification (NCBI taxonomy): domain Eukaryota; kingdom Metazoa; phylum Arthropoda; class Insecta; order Hemiptera; family Fulgoridae; genus Lycorma; species Lycorma delicatula. Next base: position 25,733,854 of record NC_134459.1, on the reverse strand, counting down.
CCTCTATATACATATCTAACCTGACATATAGAACAAAATAAAACACACATATACAAAAATCATCATGTACAAAAAAATCAAAAATCTATCACTACTTAATTGCGAACCCCAAAAGGACTCTTGCTTGGGTAATCTATTGTTCATAGAAAGACCGATCTCGAGTGGAGGACACGACAACGAAAAATATATACAAGGAGAACACTAACAGCCTTTCTATCCATTAGATCCAGGCAGAAAAAAGGAGAACCGTGTATGAAAACTAAGGTAAGGTAACTACGGTAAGGTGAGATACATAGATACAAAAAAAAATTGATTGATAAGGAAACTCATATGAAAAAATACACAATTACAGCAATGTAGTACGTTTAAAAAGAAAAGAACAAAAATATCCGTGGTTTGGCCCAGCACGAAGTTACCACGATGGGTTTAATTAACTGTACAAAACAACAGTCATAACCACAACGGCCACTTGACATATCTTGAAAACACACAATTATATCTTAAACTAACATAAAATAAACATTAAACACGAAATGGTAGTAACTGTAACAATGATTGCCTCACCGCCAATATTGTCCGCTTGTTCTTTCAGTCGGCCCCATTCCAGCTTGGTCTTTAGGATGCACGTGACCAGTCTGGACACCTCTTCCTCCCATGGTGTTGTTCCTAAAGCATATGGCCGACCGTGTTCTCTGGCATCAGCCAATCCAGTCCTTATAGTCGGCTACTCGCCCACTTTTCAAAACGGTAAATTTTGTGCTCTGGGGTGTCCAGCTATCCAAAGTTAACACAATATGAAGAGTTCGCCGCTTGAACTTGAAAAGATAGGTCCCATACTTCCCGTGCCACGAAAGAAACTGAGTAAGTGGGAAACCTCTCCATGCTTCCTCTGAATCCAGGGGGATCAACCGTTGAGTCCAAGCACCTTTTCGCGAGGCATCCCAAAGACCCTGCGATTCGTGCCGCTGTCTTCCACCTTGCTGCACCTCGAGATCGGAGGGATGCCCGCAATCACTTGCACCGCATCCCCCGATATGCAGCAGTCACCTTAATCGCTGCCCAGTCCACATTTCATTTAAAATCTTGTGCGTCCACCCAGACCGGAACTGCATACGTAAGTGTTGACTGCGCAGCTGTCGTAATCAGTCTTGTTTTGCTGGGCTAAGGGCCTGCCCGCACTGCCATCAGTCGACCTAATGTGGCAATAACTGCTTCACATTTAGTTTTCATCTCCCGGAGATTGGTGGTGAAGAGCCCTGATCTATCTACCTAGATACCTTGCACTCCACCACCCTAACCCCGTCAACCTCGATTGCTATAGTTTGAAGTCCACGCGTCCCACAATAGCTACCGTCTTCCTTGGAGCAAGTTTCATTCCTTTCCTCCGTAGCCAGACACTGATTCATGTTATTGCAATATTGGCGGTGTTTTCCACCTGCCTTTCCGTGCGGCTAGCAAGTAGTAGTGCCAGATCGTTGGCATACGTGACCACCTCTGCCCAGTCTTGAAGCTCCATCTTCAGGAGGTCGTCGTATATCATATAACACAAGAGTGGACCTAGCACCGACCCTTGTGGAACCCCACACTTAGTGACGAAACGCATCACCTCTTCTGTATAGGCGATGATACTCCGATCGTGGAGATAGTTGTTAGCTATCGCCACCAGATATTCACTCAGGCCCCTGCTCCTGATCCCTTCCAGGGAACACTATAAAATGCGTTTCGCCAGGTGCCTGCCCCAAAGTCTTGGTCCAGTCCACAACGTAACGAATAGAGTCAACGGTCGCTTTCCTTTGAGAGTCCTCCTCTAGCCAATTTCTTCCCATATTCGGTTCACAGTCAGCCTCTCGTAAAGCTTCGCCAGCTCGTTTAGAAGACAGACTGGTCTGTACCTTTCTTACTGATGTTCAGTAACCGGTTTCGGGAGCAGAACCAGTCTAGCCTCCTTCTAATTTTGAGGGAAAGTCCGATTCGTCAACGCCTTGTTCATGAGCTCTAATACTACCCAGGCGTGGTGACTCACCAGGTTGTTAACGGTAATGCCAGGAACTTCGTCCGGTCCCGGGGCTCTTCTGTCCTGTAATTACCAGGGTCGCAGTCCACAGATCCTCTTCCGAAGGTCTGAGAATCGCGCTTCACCCAATCCAGATCCATGACTGGGAAGAGGGTTGATACCGCTCTCGTCGTTTGATCCTTGGAAAGGAGAGGGAGTCGCTTACCAAACCTTTTCATGACGATTTGATAAGCCCTCCCCCACGGTTTGTCAATCAGATCCTATATCAAGCGATCCCAGGCCTTCCGGATTTCCTCCCTGAGGCTTCTCTTGGTCCGGTGATATTCTTCCCCAGCCAAACCCCCGTATATGATCACTACTGTAAACCACTCGCACTGATCTCTATAAAATTGGATAGGGGATCTCGTGTATTGGAATTGGTAAAATTTGAACACTAAATGAGTGGTAGAACTCACTAAAATGAATTGTTGCTTGCGCAGATGTAATATAGGTATAAAACCACGTTTTCAACCGATGCAGTAGAAGTGTTCTGATTTTGTATTTTGAACACTGATCTCTATATAAATTTTCTATAACTGTCCGTAAATTTCTGCTTGTGTTGCAAAAATGACCGTTCTTTTGGTTATCTGACTTAAGTAAAGTACGCATCCTACCATCATTATTATAGTCGCGTATGCCTACAATGGTTTTATTTATTTCCCAGCAGCTCATTCCGCGGCGCTAAAGTATGCTTCAATATTGAACAATTTTTTCCTGTTTATCATCGGGGAATTACCGTCAGGTATTACTTCAGAGGATGATATATACGAGTTTTAAGTGAAGTACAGTCTCAGGTCAACCATTTCTGAGATGTGTGGTTGACTAGTGTGACAAGAAGAATTTGTCACGGACCACCACGCATCATCTTTACCGTTGGGCACGTCCGGCCTGGACTAGTTAGTTTCACTTTAGAAACCTACAGACAGTGACAACAGATGTCGTAGACGAGGTATCGAGTATGTTCTGATCACGCCAGAAAGATTGTCTGAATACGTAGAAAATGTATGCAGACATGTTAGGCTAAGGGAAGGTCCGAGTAAGCGTAGAGTCTATTGGTGGTCCTCTGTCATAGCCGAAAGGAGAGCTGCAATTCTTGCCTCGAGGAGGAGGCTGCAGCAAGATACTAAAAGGAACGGTAGGGTTGACGAGGGGCTAAGAGAAGATTACTGCCGTGTCAGGAAGGCATTAACAAAGGCAATAAAGGACGCCAAGGTCAGAGCATGGCATGAACTGCTGGAAGACCTTGAAGTAAACCCCTGGGGGATGCTTACAAACTGGTCATGGACCGATTTGAAAGATCAGCCTCCCTCTTTCTAGTGAGGTGGCGTTGCGAGTTGTAGAGGAACTCTTCCCAGTAGTTGAGTCAGAATGGAGAGAGATGACAATTTAATACAACGCGAGGTTCACGATCGGGGAGCTCAAGAATGCTGCGGTGACATTACACCCCAACAAGAGCCCTGCTTATGAGAGGGCGGTTCGCTGAGGTGGGCCGCTCTCGATGATTGACCGTTGAGTTAGGGGAAAATTGAAAAGACCGGAGACCCGGCCAGATTCCCTCCTTGCTTCTTGGAGGGGATCTGGTTTGAGATATGGCGCAAAGGAAAGATCGAGTCCCGGCCTACTGGGTGAGCGACCCCCATAGGGCACGGATTCACCGGATCCTGTGGGGTCCCGGGAGGTTAGAGGCCATGCAACCATTGAGAATCGCAATGCGTAACTGGTGAACCATCATCGGTGGTCTTGGGGAATAAAAACCACCAAAGCACACTGGTACCCACGATCTAGTATTCAACTCCGTATAAAAGTAACTACTACCTTTACTAGAACGTTGGAACTCTCGACTTCGAAATCTGCTGATTTTCGAAGAAGCGTTCATCATAGACCAACTAAACTTGTGGGGTCAATATTGAACATTTTATTGTATTTTACGCCATAAGGATCCCCTATCCAGTTATATAGAGATCAGTGACCACACGGTCCAATTTTGTTTAAGAAATGACATATACATTTTATATCTATTTAATAAACAAATTTGACTGTAATTAAAGTTTTCTTAAAGCAGCTAGTGCACGTGTATTCTTCAGGTTTATGGTGTTAAGCGGTAAGTATCAAATTAGAAATGATCACTGGATGTAAAATATTAATTAGAAGAGATTTTCAGGTTTGTTTCTTTTGCTACAGATCTCAGAAATCCTGTCTGATGTCCTTACAGGACTTTGCCTTCTTTAAATGAAGTTGATTCTCTTTAGAGGATAATATCCACTAAGATTAACATATGAACTTCCCACTACATAATTTTTAGTTATTTTAAGGCAGATAATATTTTGGAAAAAAAAGTTTTATTAATGCAATCTGATTTTTGCAAATTAAGGAAGCAGGAGGGAGAGACTTGTTGGGGCAAGACGGCTCTGAATCTCCCTCGTCGATGTGGTACTTTTATTTTTCTGAGAGTAAAACGCATCTCAAAAAAACGAGAGTAAGTTTATCCTGTATATAGAGGTTTACATTAAAAACAAAAAATACTGCTCAGTAAGAAGTCTACAGCTTTAGCAGCTTAAAACAGACTTAAGATTATGGATAGCATTAATACCCATAATTTAATTTTGAAGAAAGTAGTTTGTTGAAGGACACTATTGGAAAAATAGTTTTTATACGATAAAATTTTTAAGTCTTTTGCAGCTTCGATTACCAATATCTATCGGTTCAAATTTATCTTTTACTTCAAAGAGGAAGTCGTAGTCAAAGTTTGGTAATTTGTTTTGATTTTCATTTTTTCCTAATTCAATTATAAATATTCAGGTACCACATAAAATAGATGTAATAACTTAGACACTAAATTTTCTGAATCTTTGTTCCCGAAATATTACCTTGCGCGAGCATTTACTTGCCTAGTATTTTAGTAAAAATTCTTTTTGAATAATAAACTATACTAAAATAGTATTTCATACTCTTGCTAGAATTATTACGGCAATATCCAGTAAACACTGGCTGTGGTTGTCTATAAATTATGAGTTATTTGTTTATTTTGTTTTTATGGCTAACTACAAAAAAAGACACCGAAAATCCAATTATATATTTAAAAAACCTGCAGGTGATCGAGGAATAAATGAAAAAGAGAAAGTTAGTATGTGAAGTGTTATATGACACTGTGCTTGTTTAAATATAAGTTGAGGTGATATTTGTAGGTTATGTCAAACTTAAAGAATGTAAGTACAGTTTCATAACTGATTTCATTAGTTCCTCGCGAATAAAATAGACAATAGTAATAACAATAAATTTATTTATTTTCAACTGCATCAATTCATAATACATACATGAAAAACACAAGAAACCCATGAAGTATAACCCAGTGAGTAGGTCTAGTAGTTTACTACCCACAAAGCTAAAGCTTGACCATATAGGTAAGAGTATCAGATCAACAATTTAATAAATAAAAAATTAAAATAAAAAACCCTTAATACACTTAACAACACATATGCACTATTTTCTTCAGTCTATCTTTACATTTGTATCAGGTTGGTGTCAATAAAGATACCATTTAATACAATTAAAATTTAATATGATTGCAATCAACATTTTGGTTATTAATGAATCTAATAAGCTTTACCATAAAATATATGCGAAAACAAATCATTAATAAACATTATGAATAGAATATGCTTAAGAACTGATTCCTGAGGAGACTCCACAGTTCACCTACAGGATATTGCTAACAATCGCGCACAAATATGCAGTTACTTCGGCCCTCCAGATAATATGCAAAACATTTTAAAGCTAAACCTTTAATGTCTGCACTATACATTTTATCTAATACAAGCAAATGTTTAACTGTATCTGTTGATTTATGAATATCAAGAAATAAGCCAGAAATCTTTTAACCATAAAAGTCAGAAACCATAAAATTATTAGCAATTTCACTTTCATCTTACCATATACACATATTACAGATAGTTTATTTTTGATAGCAGACATACCAGTTCACTGATTTATAATTCTCCACAGATTCTTGGCAGGTAATTCCTTCATATTTTTAAAATATTGTTTTTTAGCTGTCGTAATCTCATCTCTCTTTTTCTTCAGTTGATACCCAGCAGTGCTATCCATAATTTAATTTTGAATAAAGTAGTAAAAGTAGATTTGTTGAAGGACACTATTGGAAAAATATTTTTTATATGATAAAATTTTTTAATGCATATAAACTAATATCTTTTCACTTTGTATATGCAAATTCCATGAAAATTTGTCATCTACCATCAACCTTAAGTATTTAATAAAATTCACCTGAGATGACTCAGTTGCATTGTAATTGAGTATGAGCACAATTACCATTACCGTATATTAATGGAGCTAATAAGCTGGAAGCAAACATAAAAATTAGATATTGGGATTTTAAAGCATTAAGAGCTAATATATTGACATAAAACCATAAGCCTGAATTTTCCAGATAAGTCAGAAATCTAAAAAGTTTTTTAGATGAATATACTAGAGCAGTATCATCTGCAAAACATATAGCTTTACCATAAAATTTATGTAAAAATAGGTCATTAATAAATATTATAAATAGAATAGCTCCAAGAACCATATCCATTAAAAATATTCACAATTTCATTCTCATCAGAATCAACATTACCATTTACAAATTTTATTTTTAATAGTAGGCATACCAGTATAGGGGTTTATAATTTTTCACTGATTCTTAGTAGGTAATAAATATTTTTAAAATATTAAATTTTAGCTGCCATAATCCACACATCTATCTTTTTTTTAATTTAATGTGTTCAGTATAATTTTGTGGCTGTGAGGATTTTTACACCCTTTCTTATACAGTCCATCTGAGAAATTGTATGCCATGGACAACAGCCCAACTGTTGTCCATGGCATAAAATAAAATAACAGATTTTGATTAATTAATATACTGTAATAAAATATAAAAAAGTTATTAAAACTGAAAATCAACATCATTATCAAGAATTTTACTGCAATCATGTTCATATAAATATGACCTTAATTTATCATAATCTCTTTAAAATCCTTAACAAAATTATTTTGAGTTCTGTCCTTAGAAATAGCATGGCAACAGCCCTATGACCATTAAAATGTCAGAATAACAACATTATAAATATTTTGTTTATATAAACTTGATTTATAAAAAATGTGATAAATACAGGTTAGCTTATTATCAGTAACTCTAGTATCCGAGCGATGATAATGGTAAAACATTTTTCGCCAGAAAAAAAACTAGTATAAAAATTAACTAAGGAGCTGTACTCATTCATAGTGAGTATTTGTAGATATTGTTAATTATTATTATCCATTCTTTCATTAATATTTATGTTAATATTAACCATTAATAAGGTATCGCGTGTTGGAATTGTAGGAAGAAGAAGGTGAAGGTCAAATTTCAAGTCTAATTTTGCTTATTCCAGCCATAAACACTAAGAGTGTAAAAACTAAACTAAATATATTCCTAAAGAATAACATCTGTATCCAGTATACAATCTATTGTCATACAAATAAAACCCTCCATAACAGATGCAAACACAATAAGCCCAGTAGCTTTAGAAAAATTACTACACACAAAAAATTATGTAATCCATTATTCTATATAAAGAAGCCTCATCTCATCAACTGATTTCATGCATGTTTCAGATAGAAAGACAATATCTTGTTTAATCTTCCAGCTGCTTACCAAACACAAAAAAGTATCAAAATTCTTCAAAAATGCACATCTAACCAGTAACCAGTAAAAATGAATTTGCATAACATGTACAACAAACATATTTTTTCACACACACCCATAGATATCACTAATATCTCCTTGTCAATTAAGTACAGACAAAACAACTCTCTCACGCACGCATTCATACACTCTTATCACACACACATTCCCATAACTAAAAAGAAAAAAATCATCAATCTATCTATCCAGAGAAAGACACTACTCGTATGAAGCTCCTAAACAAATCGTAGGTTAACTCTTCATTTATTACTGGTGGTATACAATAGAATACAAAGTGAAAATGCTTAACTTAAAATATAGTAAAAAAAATTGAGTAAGTACTGTAATTTAATTTATATAATTAAGTAATTGACTGTTTCTATATAATACACAAGCAGAAATGGAATTGAAAAACAAGTAATTTTAGTAACTCAGCAGTCCCCTTTAAGAGTCTTATTTCACTACATTTATGATTTAACTTGTATTCCAATTATCATTAACAATATGTATTTAATTATTACATATGTATTTCAGTACATGGCTTTAAGGATTTAAGTCTGAAGATGATTATAAGGATGATTATAACTTTAACTGCAGACATATTATTTATTTAACAGTACCATAAATTTTCCCATTGTGGAGCAAAACTTTTCTCTATAGATTTAGCTGGCCACCTTGAAGCCTCCAATTTTCAGTAGACATAGATTCATTCATGTAAACAAAGATATATCATATTAATTCTCCCAACTAATATTGAAAGTTTAACAATTTTACTTTAGGATCTCAACTTTAGTTCAAAAGCAATTAAATTTGACAATTCAATAGAGGTAGTCTGCAAGTTTCAGAATTTCTTTAAAAAATTGTGTGATAATTGTCAATCATTACTTCATTTAACTGAAACCCAATTACAGGTGATATTCTATTCAAAATATCAAAAATATGCTCAGGTTTCCTCAAAGGGATCCCAATTATATTTTCTCAAGTACTGGTTTATATTATTATTTTTAGTATTTTAAATTTTTGACAAATTTTATTTAACTTCAAATTTTCATCATTTATTTTCAACAGTTTATTAGAGAAATATATTATAATCATGTTATTCCATTTTTGAATTTATGGAAGTATCATTTCAATATTATCAATTGATAATCTTTTTTTCGTGTTTCAGTTAAAATTTCATTTTCAATGTTATCAGATTTGCTTAAAATCAAATCCAATTTATCTTCCAACTGATAAACTCTCTTTAATTTGTCTTTCCCCTTACCTTTTTCTCTTTTGTACCAGAACTTGTTCTTGATGTCATTTGAAATTTATGAATTATTAATTCTGTTAAAAATTTTACTTAATAAAAAGTTAATTTTCAATAAATACTACCAGTGTTGACACAGATAAGGTTATAGATGTTGAAATACTTAGAAAATACTGCCATATGATTGAAAATTTAAAAAATGCTCAAGAAAAAGTGGAAAGTACTGCTTTAGGATGAACTATTCTGGAGGAAGTTGCAGGTGTAGCAACTTCATATTTGATGATCTGCGAGTAATAGTAATAATAATTCAAAGTACCTGGGTGATAGTGATTGCAAAGCCTTCGTTTAGGTACTTGAAGATTACAAAGGAAAAAACTTGATGTAAATTCCTATTTGGTACTGGAAGATTGACTGATAGGGAAATAAACAGCTTGCAGAATTATTTTGGTCTTGTCTTGCTATTTGATGAAACCTAAACAGTTTAGAAAATGAGAAGAAATGTTTTACATAAAATATACATTTATCAAAGACCGCCCAAAAATTCCTGTTGGGGAAAAATTTCTGGTGCAAATTCAATAGATGCAAAATCACAGGTGAGCAGTGTACTCATAAACATTCTTTACCACCAGATGTAGCTCAAGTTATCAAATCAATCTTTGAAAGCCTATCAGATAGAAACCTGTTATGGAAATATTTACATGTAATTACCCAAAATCCCATGGAATCTTTTTATAGTCATCTGAAACAGACTTCCCAAAATGTTTTCATTGGATTTTATGCATTCAAAGTTGAAGTATATGGTGCTGTCTTGTCTTTCAATGAAGTTGCTTAGGAAATTATGTTTAAATAAACACTTAGTATTTTAACCTGGTCATAGTGCACTAAATATCTTCGAAGAAACTGACAGAGCAAGAATTAGTAAGGGACTACTTCATGCAGTTCTATTTCTGAAAATTCTTATTCTTTAATTCTTAAGTATAATTTTCTCAAAAACTTGTTGAGCTAGGATGATGAAATTTATGCTAGAACCTTATTAGAATGTTTTAAATGTGCTCTTTGTAGCTATTAATTACACAACAGAAAAATTTGTTCATTATTTTTTTATAGCAAAAACAGAAAAATTGGGTAAATTAAAAAAGTTTTGTTTAAAGTTATTTAACTATACAAAAGTCAGTAAAAAGTGAAAATTATGAGTTAAATAACTTTGTTTTTGAATCAAAAAGGTATCGTAAATACTTCTAAAAATGTAAAATTTACATTAATGATATAGCCTATATTACCTCCTCTTAAAAAAATTAAAAAAGTTTTCAATTCTAGTGATGGGTTGATCTCATAGAATCAAATATCCAATTTAATGGTATATTTTCTTACAGTCAGGTTTTTTTTTGTACTTACGAGTTAGTAATGAATGATATTAGAATGAAGGGATACCAAGGGTGAAATTGGGTAGTGAAAAGGGTTATGAATCATATTATATAATACTATAGGTTTTAATTTTATAAGTATATTATGTTTTGTTATTTGCAAATTATATTTGACATTGATCTAATTAATTGGTCTTGGGTAAGACTTTTAACTACTTCAATCTGCTTCTTCTCTTGCACTGCCTACTTCCTTGAAGAGATAGGAACCATGAAAATTGTATCACTCACAAACAGTTATGTGGGCAATATAATTTCCAACAAGATCCCCATTTATTGTGCCACGGTGGTAGTATCCTTAAATAGCCAGCTGCTTCTTTATTGGTACTAAGTGGGACGTAACCTCTACCTGCGGTAGTATATGGAAACATTGTTTCCTTACTAGTAGTTGCATAATAAGCCAGAAATTAGCTTAGATGCATACTGTAATATAATAATTAAAAAATATAATAATATAATTTAAAATTACTTAGATTTAATTTTATCATTATATTTTTGTATTACACCTGACTGGTCTTGTGGTTAAGTTGTTGCAACAGCTGATTTTTGAAGTTGAGGGTTCTGCGATTAGAATCTTAGTAAAAGCTATTTAATCTTAGTAAATCCGGTGTACTTTGGTGGTTGGGGTTCAATTAACTACACATTTCAGGATTGGTAGGTCTGGGTCTGGTACGAGACTACATTTCATTTGCTTGTCACTTATATCATCCTCATATAATTGGGCCATAGGGGTTGCTTATTGTTCACAAGTTGAACATATTGCAATGTACACTTTACAAATATAAAAAAGTTTTGTATAGTACTATATTTTTCAATATTATTATTTTTCTTTCTCATTGATTTTATTAAAATCTTATTTAAAAAGTAAAAGCTATGTGTGAAATTTAATATTGTTATAACAATATTTGTTATAATATTATTATATTTAGAAAGTATATGCAGAAATTATCTCGTTAAAATGAATTTTAGAAGTACAAACTAACCTCCACTTCAGCTACCATGTAATCAAGATATCACATCTATTTGAATTCTGATTAAAGTTAGAAAATCATTATTGATAGAAATGTAAATATTACATAATTTATTACATCTAGAGGTCTTCACAGATAAAATAGTTTTGGTATGCATATGTGTTTGCTGGAACAAAAAGATCACTTCTCCCTCTCTTTTACTTAAGTAACTTTCAAAGCAGAAGGAAAGTGATAAAAATATAGTTATTTGACCTCTTGGCCTCTAACTTTATGAAGTAATTTAGTTAAATATGACAAAAAACAAAAAATGCTTTTGCTGTTTCCATCCTGGGCAAAATTACTATAAACCAATGAGTTGTGGGTGGAATGAGCACGTGCTGCCTGGAAGTAACTTTTACTGCCCCTCTTACCACTTTCTTTATTGGTAGATTGCCCATACTTACTATTTATCTCTTTTCCCATTCACTTGATGATGAGTTATGTGAATGCCAGTCAGATGCTCTACCTCTACCTGTGGTCACTGAGACCTTGACAGCCAGTGCAAAGACCTTTAATTAGCAAATGTATTACCTTTCAACTTGACTAACATGTAAATTTTAATCATCATTGTGTGAATGCCCTGCCAGAGAAATCAGTGTACTTAAAATGTTTCATGATCACGATCACAAACTCAGTTCATTTTGTTCTGTGTTTGGGTTGCATATGTAGTGTGATGGACTACTACTATACTTCTATAGTATTAATAATTATTTTTAGTGGTAAGTGTTGTATTGTGTAAGTCTAAAAAATTCATATACAGTATAATTATCAGGATGAAAAAACACAGAAAAAACTATACAGTTAGTGATGATAAAAAACAAATGCCGTACTATAAATACTGTAATATTGAAATTAACAGTAGCAAGAGCCTTATGCATATACTTGCAAATACCCCTTAGTATAAAGCAAATGTAGAATATACAAATCACCATCTTTAGTGTAGCCACCAGTCTATTAACAGCATCTTTTCCTCATTACATAATAAAGTTACTGAAGCAAAATTGCAGAGAATAATCTTCCTTTAGAATTAATGGGTACATTACCATCATTAATATAATTAAAGCAATCGCTCCTGATAGTGCAATAATTAAAATATTAAATGTGGTTGCACTGATACTTTATATTTAATAAATAATGCTTTAGCGGTTGATGCTAGAGATATCTTATCAGAAAACTCTTTCTCTTTGATTGCTGATAAATCAGTAAACATTTCTTTTACAAAATCATTAGCTGTTGCTATGAGTCAAAAATGAAGACTCATTCTTAAGCATCACTGACAAGTCAGTAGTTTATCTTTGTTCAAAAGATTGAAGAATTAGAAGTACCACTTACAAACTTGTTAGGATTTACCACTCCACAGAGAATAATGCCTCTATAATGATGGGGCAGCAAACAGGAATAAGCTTAAAGAGTTGAATGAACATTTATATATATATCTAGATGCATTTGGCACAGCGTTAGTGTGTAGACTTCACAAGCTTGTACTGCAAATACCTTCCACATGCTGTTGAAGAGCTCTATAGTGACATATCCAATTTTATTCTAAAGAAACCAGAAAGATTAGAAGAATTTAAGGTGATTCAACATTAAAGCTCATAACTTAAATTAGGTGAAATATGATGGTTGTTTATAAATTATGTAGTTCAAAGGATTGTAGAACAGTGGAATGTTTTACTGTCTTATTTTAATTTTTGTGTTGAAGATGGAATAGAGCAAGCCCAGTCAATTTTAAATTCTCTTCAAGACCCTGTCATAAAGGTGTATTTTTTTATTTGTGGCCATTTTCCTACCACTTGTAACACACCTAAACTTAAAGTGTATCAGGAGACTTCATATAGGTTTCATCAGTTGCTCTTAAATCTTGCAGACAATAGAGATTCTTATACTGCCTATAGAGGCTCTTATACAGCAGCTGAAGAACATGGAATAAATTGAAAAAACCATAAGGAATTTTAAGTCAAGTGTCTATCCTTTTATTTTGGATTCTGCAAACAAGTTTTGAAGAGGGTGGATTTTTTCAATCCCCTTTTAAGAAATATGTCTGTGCTGATTCCAGAAAATTGCAAAAGAAGTGTTAGTATCATGCTATTAACTGTACATTTCCCTAATGTAATTGCAAAAAGTGTTATGATGTAGGCGGGGAATGAGAGTTAGCCAAGTCCACAGAGTTATTGAAAAGGAATCAAGAATTTATGAAATTTTGGAACACTACTTTTGAAATGAAAAATACTGTTGGTGATACATCATCTCAAAGTTTACAAAATTTTTTAAGGCAATTTTTTTAATGATCTGCTTACCACATTCCTATTCTGCTGCAGCAGGAGGTATCTTTTCTGCTGTTGCTGTTAACAAGACCAAATTGTGAAACAAAACTCCAATCCTCTACAATATGGGCTCCTAATAAAGGAGAAACTGAAACATTCGTCAGCCCAAAATTCACACATTTCAAAACTAATTATTGTCCTTGTAAAGTCTTATAAGGATTAAGAAAAGGCTAAAATGTGTGTATTTTACACGAACGCATATTAGAATAAAATAATCTAATCTAAATAAAATAATCATTATTATTTTTATCCTTGCAATAATAATTTTTGATGTTTATTTTTCTACTGAACTAAATTAATTATGAACTTGTTTTTTAGTTTTGGTGGTACTACATTATTCCATGTAAGTTATTGATAAATACAACTGTAGGGATAATTATACTGTAGGATTGCAAAAGATACAAAAGTAATTTTTTTCATAGCGTGAACTATAAACCAGCGTCCTGGAAAGCAGTTACGATAGGAAAACATTAATCAACTTTATTTCTTATAGGCCTATTCAAAAAATAAACTAAGAATTCTAAATAACTGTTATAAATTTAGTAAATTACTGACCTAGCTAGTTTTTAAATGTTGAAAGTAACAAACATTATACACGATGTACTTACTCTGACTTCGTAAATCAGGTGAAACTACAGAAAAACATTACTACAATCACAGTTAAAAAGACCAGTGGTGAACGCGTCTTTGTAAATCAGCTGATTTCGAAGTCGAGAGTTCTAACATTCAAATTCTATTAAAGGCAGTTACTTTTATACGGACTTGAACACTAGATCGTGGATACCGGTGGTTGGTGGTTGGGTTTCAATTAACCACACATCTCAGAAATGGTCGACCTGAGGGAACATGATCATGAAGTGTTTTCTATAGACAAAAGGAGTTCCGCTGAAATTCATATGCTGTTCATTTCATATAATATTAATACTTTAAAAATAAAGAAATTATGAAGGCATAATTGAAATTAAATTAAGCATGATTTTAATGAAAAATTCAGTAATGGCTCCCCAAGCATTAAGAAGTTGGGTAAATATCTACTTCTGTTCATAATTTTAAATGTGTTCATGAGGTAATTTTGCAGGATAGAGAAGATAATGGTGATAAAATTACTGTTAACCAAAGTTTCAGCTATATAAAACTTATCTGCATAAAAAAAACCACTCGCAACAGACTTTGCAAAATCTATTTGCAATAGAATTAGCTATAATAAAGTCTCTATCTATAATGAAATCCACTGACTAACTGGCAGTGTAGAGTTGAGAGTTGATTAATTAATAATAACACTGATCAATATGATTTGTGTCACACGAGTACCAATAGGTGTATTTAATGCAGTTTTTTATATTTTTCAAATATGTATTCAGAATTTCTCCATCACCCACAGTTTTTTTATTATTTTAATTCTTTTAAATATTTTAAAACGTTTTTTCATCCATTTGTCCACTGTAAAGTAGAAGCTATTAGAGCATTGTAATTATGATGGGACCAAATGAGCTAACGCAAAGGGTAGTGTTGCTACTGTTGTGCAGGTTCAGATGTGTATAGACATGTACAATGTGACCTAGTGTTGCACACTCATCAGAACGATGCCAGTTGTAAGGTATTAGTGAACCAGTAAACACGTCATTGTAACTGCTTTGTGTGTCTGAATTATTGTATATTGCATATTTATAACTTTATTTCTTTTAATTAGTCTTTAGTTACAAAATGCCTAGAGTTTGTTCAAATCATTCTAACAATTTTTCTTATGTACGTGGTGAAGTGATGCTCAAGTCCCAAAGGTGAAACCTTACTCCTTTAGTAAAAAATGTTATGAATTTTATTTTGGGTGTAAAGTCAGGGACCAAACAAGGACCTGGGCCCCACATATCTGTTTTTTGTCATGTTCTAGGCTTCTCACTGCATGGAAAAATGGCACACGCCACACACCATTTTCTATCTCTGTGATTTGGAGGGAACCCAAAGATCACTCTTCTGACTGTTATTTCTGCTTAACAAACATTAAAAAGGTTACTCAAAATTAACACATACAGTGGTGTACCCTAACTTGCAATCTGTAATGAGACCAGTTCCACACTGTGAAGAGCTGCCCATACCAAGAGCTGCCTCCAGAACGTGTGACAATAAATAAAGAGAGCTCAGAGTCTAATGGAAGCAAGGAAGAAAAAGAAACAGATTCTGTTAACACAACTTTTGAACAAAGGACAGTTTATCTGAGCCTCATTTACTGACTCAAGAAA
Source organism: Lycorma delicatula (assembly GCF_047948215.1). Taxonomy (NCBI): domain Eukaryota; kingdom Metazoa; phylum Arthropoda; class Insecta; order Hemiptera; family Fulgoridae; genus Lycorma; species Lycorma delicatula. The sequence goes on along the minus strand of NC_134459.1, from coordinate 25,717,841 downwards.
ATCTTAATCTCATACAAGATTTAAATTTATCCAAAAAACAGTCTGAAATGCTTGCTTCCCGGCTAAAAGGATGGAATCTTCTTCAAAAGAGTACAAAGATATGTATGTATTGTAATCATCATTTTGAATTTAAAGACTGTTTTTTGAAGAAAATGGCTTCGTGTTTTGTAACGACATTTCTTCTCTTATGGAGACACTTTGTAATGAAGATAAACCAACAGAATGGCACTTGTTCATTGATTCCTCGAAAGTTAGTTTAAAAGCTGTGCTTCTGCATAATGGCAATAAATTCCTATCAGTACCTGTGGCTCACTCTGCTAGTATAAAATAAACATATAAAACTTTTAATTTATATTGGAAAAGCCAATGTGCAATGTATGAATGGAATATTTGTAGTGATATGAAGGTAATTGCACTTATTCTTGGTATGCAGCTTTGTTAAACAAAGTACTGTTGTTTTTTGTGTGATTGGGATAGTAGGGACAGAAAAAACCATTTCATTAGAAAAGAATGGTCTAAATGTGTATCGCTCAATGCTGAACAGAAAAATGTTAAACATGACCCATTGTGTAATCCTAAAAATGTGTATCTACTTCTGTTATACATCAAATTAGGATTAATGAAGAATTTTGTCAAGGCCATGGACAACACTACTGGTTTCATATGCTTAAAACAGAAGTTTCCTAAAATTAGTGATGTAAAAATTAAAGAAGGAATATTTGTGAGTCCACATATACGATCACTAATACATGATGAAAAGTTTGAGGAACTATTTATTGAATCCACTGGAGAAACCAGCTTGGCAAGCATTCAAAAATTTTACTCAGAGTTTTTGGGGAAATTGAAAGGCGGAAAATTATCGTGATATTGTCAACAATTTTATAACATCTATAAAAATTTGGGTTGTAATATGTCCTTAAAAGTACACTTCCTGCACTTGCACCTAGATTTCTTCATGGAAAATCTTGGTACAGTTAGTAATTAGTATGGGGAGCACTTTCATTAGGAAATTTCAGTTATGGAAAAGTATTTGCCCTGAAGTATCAGGTCAAATGGAATCCTAATATGCTAGCCGATAATTGTTGGACTATCAAGAGGGTTGCTCCACAGGCAAAATATAGCAGAAAATCGTAACTTCTTACTTTGAGTGAGTCAGATGTTTGAATATTGTGTAGTTAAGAATGTAGAAAGTATTAAAATGTTTGAAATTATAAATACCTGCTCTCGGAAACCTTGCATGATGAGGAAAAACCGATATCATATTTGATTTCAGAAGAAAGAATAATATCAAAATCACACATTTTTCTTCCAGAGACAAAAAAAAATTATTTTTTGTTCCCCAGCGAAACTGAAACATTTTTTAAATGTTCTATTCAATCATATTCATTATGATAAAGTAAAACACTAAAACTATATTACATGCAGAACCTTTGAAAAATTTCAGCATTTAAATCCCTCCTATCCACACAAAACATTTCCTTGCAAAGAAAAATGAATTAAAATGAACTGACAAAACAAAAGTAACAGAGATCTATTATTACTTGTACTAAATAGATCATATAAGCTGACAGTACTCATTTGGTTTAAGCAAGCAGTAATAGCACCATAAAGAAAGAATAATTCTTATATAGCAAATAATTTCTGACATGATATCATGTTATAAAAATTTTGTATTATTATCAAGTATCCTTGAAATATTACACTTACAATTACATATAAAACAGATAGATAAATTTGTTGTTTTTTCATTCACTAACAGATATTGCAATACAGACAGCAGATTGATTTTTTCCAACTCCTGACCAATGAACATTAGTATGCATTGTAGCTGAATAATGGATTAGGATTCTGTCATAAATAAGGTTTAATATTATGTAACACTAACAGACTTAATTCTAATTTAGCCTATCCAGTGCTAAAATCAGCTGCTATAAGAAGCCTAGATAAAAATTATTAGAAAGGAACCATGGCTACAGTACTCCCCCTCATAAGCAGGCATAACTTGACTGATGTAATGATGTAATGACTGATGTAGTAGCTGACAAGATTTAAATTATAACATTAAACATATGGAGCATAGTCAACCTTCTTAACAAAGGACCAGCAGTTTTCTTCTTACCACAGACCCATTAAAATTTGTAATAGATCTGAAAAATATTCAATTCTTCAATCAGAATAAGGAATCCAGTTATTCTATCCTTTACATTTAATAATATTACTATCGATATCAACTTATATTAATTAATATAACTATCAGTCTTCACAACCTCTCTCTAAAACTATATATAAAATAAAATAAACTAAAATGGTAAATTTCAACATATGAATCAAATTTAAAAATTAATTTTCAGTGCATTACTCATTAAAAACATTAAATAAGTTTAATCAAATAAACAACATTCAGTCCAAAATATGTCATACTGCTTCTTGAAATAGAGCTGATAAACTGTAAAAAAAGAATAATATTTTTAAGATATATACATATTAAATTGTACAGAGTGAGCAACATAAAACCGAACGCATAGTGAAACCACTACCCAACATTATTTATGAAAGACTCTCACACAACTAGTATGACTAGTGGATGTACATATATGTTACTACTAATTGTTGTTTCTGTTTGTCAGGTGGTTACATGTCAGTGTAGTATACATTTTGTTGCGGTGCAGTATTGTGAGTGCAGTTGTGTTTGTGTAAAACACCTTATTCAATCCAGGAGAGGATAGCTACAGTTGAGGCCTACATTCGTTCTGGGTTGTATGAAGAATCACATCAAGTACATGTAGAAAAATTTCCAAATGCCTGAATTCCAGCGAAGAATAGCATACATGATTTAGTTAAATAATGGTGTACAACAGGTTCAGTTTCAAATGCAAAACGAAATGGGCAACTTTCATTAGGACTCCACAGGCCATTGCTGATATTGAAAAGAGAATTACTGCCAGGCCAAAAAAAACTCTACACAATTTATCCCAACAACCTGGTGTTAAATACACATCTTGTCATATTCTTCATGAATTAAGATTCAAACCATATCGTGTTACAACTGTGCTTCAACTGAAGGAGACAGACAACAAGCTGTCAGCAGAGGACGGTAGCTTCTATGTTCCCCAGAGTGGTCTACTTGTGATTTTTGCATCTAATCTAAGGAAGTTTATGCATCTAATCCCTCACAATATTAATGAACTGAAGGTGAACATTAATGAGAAATCAATGCAATTGACAACATTTTGTGTGACGACTTTCAATATGATCAGTTGAGGACAAAAGTGCATCGATGTCCAGGGTGGTCATTTTGAACATCTTTTGTAACAATAAGGTAAATAAATGCAACATTTAAATTATATTTTATGTTTTTCTTATTTAATTTATGCGTATCAATCATAAAATTTCATTCCAACATAACCTACTGATTCTGCAGCGATTATGTTATGGGTTCAGTTTTATGTTGCTCACTCTGTATTATTCAAAGTAAAAGTTACAAATATAAATTTATTTAAAGACTAGTGGTTAAATAATACAGCTTTGTTTAGTTGCCATAAATATTGTTTTTTTTTTTTTTTAAGAGCCACTTTATGAAAATGTTCTCTTTTCCCCTAGGATGTTTCAGTCTAGTATTACAGTGACGTTATAGTAACATTCGTTCTATCACATCTTTCAAAACATGCCAATAATTCATTTTTATCTAAATAACTAATAGAATTTTTTATTTGCTTATTTAAGAAGCACAGAAATAAAAAAAAAAATCCAATAATAAATATTTTTTCACCTCAGCATGTTAATTCAAATATATGAAAAAATGTTTATTTTTATAAAATGATAATAAAAATACTGTCTTTTGCACAGAATAAACATTTCAGTTACGGGAGCTTCAATAAATCGCAAACTTGTCAGAGAACATGACGTTCTTTTTAATATTTGCTCTCAGAAAGCATTCAGTCAATAACTAACATGCATAAACACATTGATCAAGGCCATTGCCCCTCAATTCATTAACTGTAACTGGATGAAAACATTTAACTTTTAAGTCCTTCTGCATACAGTCTCGCACTGTCCATCTTGTAATGCTTAATTCTCCAGAACGTCTGGGCATTGATTTCATCGGAGATTGTTGAATCGATGTGGGGTTGCTTATTGTTCACAAGTTGAACATATTGCAATGTACACTTTACAAATATAAAAAAGTTTTGTATAGTACTATATTTTTCAATATTATTATTTTTCTTTCTCATTGATTTTATTAAAATCTTATTTAAAAAGTAAAAGCTATGTGTGAAATTTAATATTGTTATAACAATATTTGTTATAATATTATTATATTTAGAAAGTATATGCAGAAATTATCTCGTTAAAATGAATTTTAGAAGTACAAACTAACCTCCACTTCAGCTACCATGTAATCAAGATATCACATCTATTTGAATTCTGATTAAAGTTAGAAAATCATTATTGATAGAAATGTAAATATTACATAATTTATTACATCTAGAGGTCTTCACAGATAAAATAGTTTTGGTATGCATATGTGTTTGCTGGAACAAAAAGATCACTTCTCCCTCTCTTTTACTTAAGTAACTTTCAAAGCAGAAGGAAAGTGATAAAAATATAGTTATTTGACCTCTTGGCCTCTAACTTTATGAAGTAATTTAGTTAAATATGACAAAAAACAAAAAATGCTTTTGCTGTTTCCATCCTGGGCAAAATTACTATAAACCAATGAGTTGTGGGTGGAATGAGCACGTGCTGCCTGGAAGTAACTTTTACTGCCCCTCTTACCACTTTCTTTATTGGTAGATTGCCCATACTTACTATTTATCTCTTTTCCCATTCACTTGATGATGAGTTATGTGAATGCCAGTCAGATGCTCTACCTCTACCTGTGGTCACTGAGACCTTGACAGCCAGTGCAAAGACCTTTAATTAGCAAATGTATTACCTTTCAGCTTGACTAACATGTAAATTTTAATCATCATTGTGTGAATGCCCTGCCAGAGAAATCAGTGTACTTAAAATGTTTCATGATCACGATCACAAACTCAGTTCATTTTGTTCTGTGTTTGGGTTGCATATGTAGTGTGATGGACTACTACTATACTTCTATAGTATTAATAATTATTTTTAGTGGTAAGTGTTGTATTGTGTAAGTCTAAAAAATTCATATACAGTATAATTATCAGGATGAAAAAACACAGAAAAAACTATACAGTTAGTGATGATAAAAAACAAATGCCGTACTATAAATACTGTAATATTGAAATTAACAGTAGCAAGAGCCTTATGCATATACTTGCAAATACCCCTTAGTATAAAGCAAATGTAGAATATACAAATCACCATCTTTAGTGTAGCCACCAGTCTATTAACAGCATCTTTTCCTCATTACATAATAAAGTTACTGAAGCAAAATTGCAGAGAATAATCTTCCTTTAGAATTAATGGGTACATTACCATCATTAATATAATTAAAGCAATCGCTCCTGATAGTGCAATAATTAAAATATTAAATGTGGTTGCACTGATACTTTATATTTAATAAATAATGCTTTAGCGGTTGATGCTAGAGATATCTTATCAGAAAACTCTTTCTCTTTGATTGCTGATAAATCAGTAAACATTTCTTTTACAAAATCATTAGCTGTTGCTATGAGTCAAAAATGAAGACTCATTCTTAAGCATCACTGACAAGTCAGTAGTTCATCTTTGTTCAAAAGATTGAAGAATTAGAAGTACCACTTACAAACTTGTTAGGATTTACCACTCCACAGAGAATAATGCCTCTATAATGATGGGGCAGCAAACAGGAATAAGCTTAAAGAGTTGAATGAACATTTATATATATATCTAGATGCATTTGGCACAGCGTTAGTGTGTAGACTTCACAAGCTTGTACTGCAAATACCTTCCACATGCTGTTGAAGAGCTCTATAGTGACATATCCAATTTTATTCTAAAGAAACCAGAAAGATTAGAAGAATTTAAGGTGATTCAACATTAAAGCTCATAACTTAAATTAGGTGAAATATGATGGTTGTTTATAAATTATGTAGTTCAAAGGATTGTAGAACAGTGGAATGTTTTACTGTCTTATTTTAATTTTTGTGTTGAAGATGGAATAGAGCAAGCCCAGTCAATTTTAAATTCTCTTCAAGACCCTGTCATAAAGGTGTATTTTTTTATTTGTGGCCATTTTCCTACCACTTGTAACACACCTAAACTTAAAGTGTATCAGGAGACTTCATATAGGTTTCATCAGTTGCTCTTAAATCTTGCAGACAATAGAGATTCTTATACTGCCTATAGAGGCTCTTATACAGCAGCTGAAGAACATGGAATAAATTGAAAAAACCATAAGGAATTTTAAGTCAAGTGTCTATCCTTTTATTTTGGATTCTGCAAACAAGTTTTGAAGAGGGTGGATTTTTTCAATCCCCTTTTAAGAAATATGTCTGTGCTGATTCCAGAAAATTGCAAAAGAAGTGTTAGTATCATGCTATTAACTGTACATTTCCCTAATGTAATTGCAAAAAGTGTTATGATGTAGGCGGGGAATGAGAGTTAGCCAAGTCCACAGAGTTATTGAAAAGGAATCAAGAATTTATGAAATTTTGGAACACTACTTTTGAAATGAAAAATACTGTTGGTGATACATCATCTCAAATTTTACAAAATTTTTTAAGGCAATGATCTGCTTACCACATTCCTATTCTGCTGCAGCAGGAGGTATCTTTTCTGCTGTTGCTGTTAACAAGACCAAATTGTGAAACAAAACTCCAATCCTCTACAATATGGGCTCCTAATAAAGGAGAAACTGAAACATTCGTCAGCCCAAAATTCACACATTTCAAAACTAATTATTGTCCTTGTAAAGTCTTATAAGGATTAAGAAAAGGCTAAAATGTGTGTATTTTACACGAACGCATATTAGAATAAAATAATCTAATCTAAATAAAATAATCATTATTATTTTTATCCTTGCAATAATAATTTTTGATGTTTATTTTTCTACTGAACTAACTTAATTATGAACTTGTTTTTTAGTTTTGGTGGTACTACATTATTCCATGTAAGTTATTGATAAATACTACTGTAGGGATAATTATACTGTAGGATTGCAAAAGATACAAAAGTAATTTTTTTCATAGCGTGAACTATAAACCAGCGTCCTGAAAAGCAGTTACGATAAGAAAACATTAATCAACTTTATTTCTTATAGGCCTATTCAAAAAATAAACTAAGAATTCTAAATAACTGTTATAAATTTAGTAAATTACTGACCTAGCTAGTTTTTAAATGTTGAAAGTAACAAACATTATACACGATGTACTTACTCTGACTTCGTAAATCAGGTGAAACTACAGAAAAAACATTACTACAATCACAGTTAAAAAGACTAGTGGTGAACGCGTCTTTGTAAATCAGCTGATTTCGAAGTCGAGAGTTCTAACATTCAAATTCTATTAAAGGCAGTTACTTTTATACGGACTTGAACACTAGATCGTGGATACCGGTGGTTGGTGGTTGGGTTTCAATTAACCACACATCTCAGAAATGGTCGACCTGAGGGAACATGATCATGAAGTGTTTTCTATAGACAAAAGGAGTTCCGCTGAAATTCATATGCTGTTCATTTCATATAATATTAATACTTTAAAAATAAAGAAATTATGAAGGCATAATTGAAATTAAATTAAGCATGATTTTAATGAAAAATTCAGTAATGGCTCCCCAAGCATTAAGAAGTTGGGTAAATATCTACTTCTGTTCATAATTTTAAATGTGTTCATGAGGTAATTTTGCAGGATAGAGAAGATAATGGTGATAAAATTACTGTTAACCAAAGTTTCAGCTATATAAAACTTATCTGCATAAAAAAAACCACTCGCAACAGACTTTGCAAAATCTATTTGCAATAGAATTAGCTATAATAAAGTCTCTATCTATAATGAAATCCACTGACTAACTGGCAGTGTAGAGTTGAGAGTTGATTAATTAATAATAACACTGATCAATATGATTTGTGTCACACGAGTACCAATAGGTGTATTTAATGCAGTTTTTTATATTTTTCAAATATGTATTCAGAATTTCTCCATCACCCACAGTTTTTTTATTATTTTAATTCTTTTAAATATTTTAAAACGTTTTTTCATCCATTTGTCCACTGTAAAGTAGAAGCTATTAGAGCATTGTAATTATGATGGGACCAAATGAGCTAACGCAAAGGGTAGTGTTGCTACTGTTGTGCAGGTTCAGATGTGTATAGACATGTACAATGTGACCTAGTGTTGCACACTCATCAGAACGATGCCAGTTGTAAGGTATTAGTGAACCAGTAAACACGTCATTGTAACTGCTTTGTGTGTCTGAATTATTGTATATTGCATATTTATAACTTTATTTCTTTTAATTAGTCTTTAGTTACAAAATGCCTAGAGTTTGTTCAAATCATTCTAACAATTTTTCTTATGTACGTGGTGAAGTGATGCTCAAGTCCCAAAGGTGAAACCTTACTCCTTTAGTAAAAAATGTTATGAATTTTATTTTGGGTGTAAAGTCAGGGACCAAACAAGGACCTGGGCCCCACATATCTGTTTTTTGTCATGTTCTAGGCTTCTCACTGCATGGAAAAATGGCACACGCCACACACCATTTTCTATCTCTGTGATTTGGAGGGAACCCAAAGATCACTCTTCTGACTGTTATTTCTGCTTAACAAACATTAAAAAGGTTACTCAAAATTAACACATACAGTGGTGTACCCTAACTTGCAATCTGTAATGAGACCAGTTCCACACTGTGAAGAGCTGCCCATACCAAGAGCTGCCTCCAGAACGTGTGACAATAAATAAAGAGAGCTCAGAGTCTAATGGAAGCAAGGAAGAAAAAGAAACAGATTCTGTTAACACAACTTTTGAACAAAGGACAGTTTATCTGAGCCTCATTTACTGACTCAAGAAAATCTTAATCTCATACAAGATTTAAATTTATCCAAAAAACAGTCTGAAATGCTTGCTTCCCGGCTAAAAGGATGGAATCTTCTTCAAAAGAGTACAAAGATATGTATGTATTGTAATCATCATTTTGAATTTAAAGACTGTTTTTTGAAGAAAATGGCTTCGTGTTTTGTAACGACATTTCTTCTCTTATGGAGACACTTTGTAATGAAGATAAACCAACAGAATGGCACTTGTTCATTGATTCCTCGAAAGTTAGTTTAAAAGCTGTGCTTCTGCATAATGGCAATAAATTCCTATCAGTACCTGTGGCTCACTCTGCTAGTATAAAATAAACATATAAAACTTTTAATTTATATTGGAAAAGCCAATGTGCAATGTATGAATGGAATATTTGTAGTGATATGAAGGTAATTGCACTTATTCTTGGTATGCAGCTTTGTTAAACAAAGTACTGTTGTTTTTTGTGTGATTGGGATAGTAGGGACAGAAAAAACCATTTCATTAGAAAAGAATGGTCTAAATGTGTATCGCTCAATGCTGAACAGAAAAATGTTAAACATGACCCATTGTGTAATCCTAAAAATGTGTATCTACTTCTGTTATACATCAAATTAGGATTAATGAAGAATTTTGTCAAGGCCATGGACAACACTACTGGTTTCATATGCTTAAAACAGAAGTTTCCTAAAATTAGTGATGTAAAAATTAAAGAAGGAATATTTGTGAGTCCACATATACGATCACTAATACATGATGAAAAGTTTGAGGAACTATTTATTGAATCCACTGGAGAAACCAGCTTGGCAAGCATTCAAAAATTTTACTCAGAGTTTTTGGGGAAATTGAAAGGCGGAAAATTATCGTGATATTGTCAACAATTTTATAACATCTATAAAAATTTGGGTTGTAATATGTCCTTAAAAGTACACTTCCTGCACTTGCACCTAGATTTCTTCATGGAAAATCTTGGTACAGTTAGTAATTAGTATGGGGAGCACTTTCATTAGGAAATTTCAGTTATGGAAAAGTATTTGCCCTGAAGTATCAGGTCAAATGGAATCCTAATATGCTAGCCGATAATTGTTGGACTATCAAGAGGGTTGCTCCACAGGCAAAATATAGCAGAAAATCGTAACTTCTTACTTTGAGTGAGTCAGATGTTTGAATATTGTGTAGTTAAGAATGTAGAAAGTATTAAAATGTTTGAAATTATAAATACCTGCTCTCGGAAACCTTGCATGATGAGGAAAAACCGATATCATATTTGATTTCAGAAGAAAGAATAATATCAAAATCACACATTTTTCTTCCAGAGACAAAAAAAAAATTATTTTTTGTTCCCCAGCGAAACTGAAACATTTTTTAAATGTTCTATTCAATCATATTCATTATGATAAAGTAAAACACTAAAACTATATTACATGCAGAACCTTTGAAAAATTTCAGCATTTAAATCCCTCCTATCCACACAAAACATTTCCTTGCAAAGAAAAATGAATTAAAATGAACTGACAAAACAAAAGTAACAGAGATCTATTATTACTTGTACTAAATAGATCATATAAGCTGACAGTACTCATTTGGTTTAAGCAAGCAGTAATAGCACCATAAAGAAAGAATAATTCTTATATAGCAAATAATTTCTGACATGATATCATGTTATAAAAATTTTGTATTATTATCAAGTATCCTTGAAATATTACACTTACAATTACATATAAAACAGATAGATAAATTTGTTGTTTTTTCATTCACTAACAGATATTGCAATACAGACAGCAGATTGATTTTTTCCAACTCCTGACCAATGAACATTAGTATGCATTGTAGCTGAATAATGGATTAGGATTCTGTCATAAATAAGGTTTAATATTATGTAACACTAACAGACTTAATTCTAATTTAGCCTATCCAGTGCTAAAATCAGCTGCTATAAGAAGCCTAGATAAAAATTATTAGAAAGGAACCATGGCTACAGTACTCCCCCTCATAAGCAGGCATAACTTGACTGATGTAATGATGTAATGACTGATGTAGTAGCTGACAAGATTTAAATTATAACATTAAACATATGGAGCATAGTCAACCTTCTTAACAAAGGACCAGCAGTTTTCTTCTTACCACAGACCCATTAAAATTTGTAATAGATCTGAAAAATATTCAATTCTTCAATCAGAATAAGGAATCCAGTTATTCTATCCTTTACATTTAATAATATTACTATCGATATCAACTTATATTAATTAATATAACTATCAGTCTTCACAACCTCTCTCTAAAACTATATATAAAATAAAATAAACTAAAATGGTAAATTTCAACATATGAATCAAATTTAAAAATTAATTTTCAGTGCATTACTCATTAAAAACATTAAATAAGTTTAATCAAATAAACAACATTCAGTCCAAAATATGTTATACTGCTTCTTGAAATAGAGCTGATAAACTGTAAAAAAAGAATAATATTTTTAAGATATATACATATTAAATTGTACAGAGTGAGCAACATAAAACCGAACGCATAGTGAAACCACTACCCAACATTATTTATGAAAGACTCTCACACAACTAGTATGACTAGTGGATGTACATATATGTTACTACTAATTGTTGTTTCTGTTTGTCAGGTGGTTACATGTCAGTGTAGTATACATTTTGTTGCGGTGCAGTATTGTGAGTGCAGTTGTGTTTGTGTAAAACACCTTATTCAATCCAGGAGAGGATAGCTACAGTTGAGGCCTACATTCGTTCTGGGTTGTATGAAGAATCACATCAAGTACATGTAGAAAAATTTCCAAATGCCTGAATTCCAGCGAAGAATAGCATACATGATTTAGTTAAATAATGGTGTACAACAGGTTCAGTTTCAAATGCAGAACGAAATGGGCAACTTTCATTAGGACTCCACAGGCCATTGCTGATATTGAAAAGAGAATTACTGCCAGGCCAAAAAAAACTCTACACAATTTATCCCAACAACCTGGTGTTAAATACACATCTTGTCATATTCTTCATGAATTAAGATTCAAACCATATCGTGTTACAACTGTGCTTCAACTGAAGGAGACAGACAACAAGCTGTCAGCAGAGGACGGTAGCTTCTATGTTCCCCAGAGTGGTCTACTTGTGATTTTTGCATCTAATCTAAGGAAGTTTATGCATCTAATCCCTCACAATATTAATGAACTGAAGGTGAACATTAATGAGAAATCAATGCAATTGACAACATTTTGTGTGACGACTTTCAATATGATCAGTTGAGGACAAAAGTGCATCGATGTCCAGGGTGGTCATTTTGAACATCTTTTGTAACAATAAGGTAAATAAATGCAACATTTAAATTATATTTTATGTTTTTCTTATTTAATTTATGCGTATCAATCATAAAATTTCATTCCAACATAACCTACTGATTCTGCAGCGATTATGTTATGGGTTCAGTTTTATGTTGCTCACTCTGTATTATTCAAAGTAAAAGTTACAAATATAAATTTATTTAAAGACTAGTGGTTAAATAATACAGCTTTGTTTAGTTGCCATAAATATTGTTTTTTTTTTTTTTTAAGAGCCACTTTATGAAAATGTTCTCTTTTCCCCTAGGATGTTTCAGTCTAGTATTACAGTGACGTTATAGTAACATTCGTTCTATCACGTCTCTCAAAACATGCCAATAATTCATTTTTATCTAAATAACTAATAGAATTTTTTATTTGCTTATTTAAGAAGCACAGAAATAAAAAAAAAAATCCAATAATAAATATTTTTTCACCTCAGCATGTTAATTCAAATATATGAAAAAATGTTTATTTTTATAAAATGATAATAAAAATACTGTCTTTTGCACAGAATAAACATTTCAGTTACGGGAGCTTCAATAAATCGCAAACTTGTCAGAGAACATGACGTTCTTTTTAATATTTGCTCTCAGAAAGCATTCAGTCAATAACTAACATGCATAAACACATTGATCAAGGCCATTGCCCCTCAATTCATTAACTGTAACTGGATGAAAACATTTAACTTTTAAGTCCTTCTGCATACAGTCTCGCACTGTCCATCTTGTAATGCTTAATTCTCCAGAACGTCTGGGCATTGATTTCATCGGAGATTGTTGAATCGATGTGGGGTTGCTTATTGTTCACAAGTTGAACATATTGCAATGTACACTTTACAAATATAAAAAAGTTTTGTATAGTACTATATTTTTCAATATTATTATTTTTCTTTCTCATTGATTTTATTAAAATCTTATTTAAAAAGTAAAAGCTATGTGTGAAATTTAATATTGTTATAACAATATTTGTTATAATATTATTATATTTAGAAAGTATATGCAGAAATTATCTCGTTAAAATGAATTTTAGAAGTACAAACTAACCTCCACTTCAGCTACCATGTAATCAAGATATCACATCTATTTGAATTCTGATTAAAGTTAGAAAATCATTATTGATAGAAATGTAAATATTACATAATTTATTACATCTAGAGGTCTTCACAGATAAAATAGTTTTGGTATGCATATGTGTTTGCTGGAACAAAAAGATCACTTCTCCCTCTCTTTTACTTAAGTAACTTTCAAAGCAGAAGGAAAGTGATAAAAATATAGTTATTTGACCTCTTGGCCTCTAACTTTATGAAGTAATTTAGTTAAATATGACAAAAAACAAAAAATGCTTTTGCTGTTTCCATCCTGGGCAAAATTACTATAAACCAATGAGTTGTGGGTGGAATGAGCACGTGCTGCCTGGAAGTAACTTTTACTGCCCCTCTTACCACTTTCTTTATTGGTAGATTGCCCATACTTACTATTTATCTCTTTTCCCATTCACTTGATGATGAGTTATGTGAATGCCAGTCAGATGCTCTACCTCTACCTGTGGTCACTGAGACCTTGACAGCCAGTGCAAAGACCTTTAATTAGCAAATGTATTACCTTTCAGCTTGACTAACATGTAAATTTTAATCATCATTGTGTGAATGCCCTGCCAGAGAAATCAGTGTACTTAAAATGTTTCATGATCACGATCACAAACTCAGTTCATTTTGTTCTGTGTTTGGGTTGCATATGTAGTGTGATGGACTACTACTATACTTCTATAGTATTAATAATTATTTTTAGTGGTAAGTGTTGTATTGTGTAAGTCTAAAAAATTCATATACAGTATAATTATCAGGATGAAAAAACACAGAAAAAACTATACAGTTAGTGATGATAAAAAACAAATGCCGTACTATAAATACTGTAATATTGAAATTAACAGTAGCAAGAGCCTTATGCATATACTTGCAAATACCCCTTAGTATAAAGCAAATGTAGAATATACAAATCACCATCTTTAGTGTAGCCACCAGTCTATTAACAGCATCTTTTCCTCATTACATAATAAAGTTACTGAAGCAAAATTGCAGAGAATAATCTTCCTTTAGAATTAATGGGTACATTACCATCATTAATATAATTAAAGCAATCGCTCCTGATAGTGCAATAATTAAAATATTAAATGTGGTTGCACTGATACTTTATATTTAATAAATAATGCTTTAGCGGTTGATGCTAGAGATATCTTATCAGAAAACTCTTTCTCTTTGATTGCTGATAAATCAGTAAACATTTCTTTTACAAAATCATTAGCTGTTGCTATGAGTCAAAAATGAAGACTCATTCTTAAGCATCACTGACAAGTCAGTAGTTCATTTTTGTTCAAAAGATTGAAGAATTAGAAGTACCACTTACAAACTTGTTAGGATTTACCACTCCACAGAGAATAATGCCTCTATAATGATGGGGCAGCAAACAGGAATAAGCTTAAAGAGTTGAATGAACATTTATATATATATCTAGATGCATTTGGCACAGCGTTAGTGTGTAGACTTCACAAGCTTGTACTGCAAATACCTTCCACATGCTGTTGAAGAGCTCTATAGTGACATATCCAATTTTATTCTAAAGAAACCAGAAAGATTAGAAGAATTTAAGGTGATTCAACATTAAAGCTCATAACTTAAATTAGGTGAAATATGATGGTTGTTTATAAATTATGTAGTTCAAAGGATTGTAGAACAGTGGAATGTTTTACTGTCTTATTTTAATTTTTGTGTTGAAGATGGAATAGAGCAAGCCCAGTCAATTTTAAATTCTCTTCAAGACCCTGTCATAAAGGTGTATTTTTTTATTTGTGGCCATTTTCCTACCACTTGTAACACACCTAAACTTAAAGTGTATCAGGAGACTTCATATAGGTTTCATCAGTTGCTCTTAAATCTTGCAGACAATAGAGATTCTTATACTGCCTATAGAGGCTCTTATACAGCAGCTGAAGAACATGGAATAAATTGAAAAAACCATAAGGAATTTTAAGTCAAGTGTCTATCCTTTTATTTTGGATTCTGCAAACAAGTTTTGAAGAGGGTGGATTTTTTCAATCCCCTTTTAAGAAATATGTCTGTGCTGATTCCAGAAAATTGCAAAAGAAGTGTTAGTATCATGCTATTAACTGTACATTTCCCTAATGTAATTGCAAAAAGTGTTATGATGTAGGCGGGGAATGAGAGTTAGCCAAGTCCACAGAGTTATTGAAAAGGAATCAAGAATTTATGAAATTTTGGAACACTACTTTTGAAATGAAAAATACTGTTGGTGATACATCATCTCAAATTTTACAAAATTTTTTAAGGCAATGATCTGCTTACCACATTCCTATTCTGCTGCAGCAGGAGGTATCTTTTCTGCTGTTGCTGTTAACAAGACCAAATTGTGAAACAAAACTCCAATCCTCTACAATATGGGCTCCTAATAAAGGAGAAACTGAAACATTCGTCAGCCCAAAATTCACACATTTCAAAACTAATTATTGTCCTTGTAAAGTCTTATAAGGATTAAGAAAAGGCTAAAATGTGTGTATTTTACACGAACGCATATTAGAATAAAATAATCTAATCTAAATAAAATAATCATTATTATTTTTATCCTTGCAATAATAATTTTTGATGTTTATTTTTCTACTGAACTAACTTAATTATGAACTTGTTTTTTAGTTTTGGTGGTACTACATTATTCCATGTAAGTTATTGATAAATACTACTGTAGGGATAATTATACTGTAGGATTGCAAAAGATACAAAAGTAATTTTTTTCATAGCGTGAACTATAAACCAGCGTCCTGAAAAGCAGTTACGATAAGAAAACATTAATCAACTTTATTTCTTATAGGCCTATTCAAAAAATAAACTAAGAATTCTAAATAACTGTTATAAATTTAGTAAATTACTGACCTAGCTAGTTTTTAAATGTTGAAAGTAACAAACATTATACACGATGTACTTACTCTGACTTCGTAAATCAGGTGAAACTACAGAAAAAACATTACTACAATCACAGTTAAAAAGACTAGTGGTGAACGCGTCTTTGTAAATCAGCTGATTTCGAAGTCGAGAGTTCTAACATTCAAATTCTATTAAAGGCAGTTACTTTTATACGGACTTGAACACTAGATCGTGGATACCGGTGGTTGGTGGTTGGGTTTCAATTAACCACACATCTCAGAAATGGTCGACCTGAGGGAACATGATCATGAAGTGTTTTCTATAGACAAAAGGAGTTCCGCTGAAATTCATATGCTGTTCATTTCATATAATATTAATACTTTAAAAATAAAGAAATTATGAAGGCATAATTGAAATTAAATTAAGCATGATTTTAATGAAAAATTCAGTAATGGCTCCCCAAGCATTAAGAAGTTGGGTAAATATCTACTTCTGTTTATAATTTTAAATGTGTTCATGAGGTAATTTTGCAGGATAGAGAAGATAATGGTGATAAAATTACTGTTAACCAAAGTTTCAGCTATATAAAACTTATCTGCATAAAAAAAACCACTCGCAACAGACTTTGCAAAATCTATTTGCAATAGAATTAGCTATAATAAAGTCTCTATCTATAATGAAATCCACTGACTAACTGGCAGTGTAGAGTTGAGAGTTGATTAATTAATAATAACACTGATCAATATGATTTGTGTCACACGAGTACCAATAGGTGTATTTAATGCAGTTTTTTATATTTTTCAAATATGTATTCAGAATTTCTCCATCACCCACAGTTTTTTTATTATTTTAATTCTTTTAAATATTTTAAAACGTTTTTTCATCCATTTGTCCACTGTAAAGTAGAAGCTATTAGAGCATTGTAATTATGATGGGACCAAATGAGCTAACGCAAAGGGTAGTGTTGCTACTGTTGTGCAGGTTCAGATGTGTATAGACATGTACAATGTGACCTAGTGTTGCACACTCATCAGAACGATGCCAGTTGTAAGGTATTAGTGAACCAGTAAACACGTCATTGTAACTGCTTTGTGTGTCTGAATTATTGTATATTGCATATTTATAACTTTATTTCTTTTAATTAGTCTTTAGTTACAAAATGCCTAGAGTTTGTTCAAATCATTCTAACAATTTTTCTTATGTACGTGGTGAAGTGATGCTCAAGTCCCAAAGGTGAAACCTTACTCCTTTAGTAAAAAATGTTATGAATTTTATTTTGGGTGTAAAGTCAGGGACCAAACAAGGACCTGGGCCCCACATATCTGTTTTTTGTCATGTTCTAGGCTTCTCACTGCATGGAAAAATGGCACACGCCACACACTATTTTCTATCTCTGTGATTTGGAGGGAACCCAAAGATCACTCTTCTGACTGTTATTTCTGCTTAACAAACATTAAAAAGGTTACTCAAAATTAACACATACAGTGGTGTACCCTAACTTGCAATCTGTAATGAGACCAGTTCCACACTGTGAAGAGCTGCCCATACCAAGAGCTGCCTCCAGAACGTGTGACAATAAATAAAGAGAGCTCAGAGTCTAATGGAAGCAAGGAAGAAAAAGAAACAGATTCTGTTAACACAACTTTTGAACAAAGGACAGTTTATCTGAGCCTCATTTACTGACTCAAGAAAATCTTAATCTCATACAAGATTTAAATTTATCCAAAAAACAGTCTGAAATGCTTGCTTCCCGGCTAAAAGGATGGAATCTTCTTCAAAAGAGTACAAAGATATGTATGTATTGTAATCATCATTTTGAATTTAAAGACTGTTTTTTGAAGAAAATGGCTTCGTGTTTTGTAACGACATTTCTTCTCTTATGGAGACACTTTGTAATGAAGATAAACCAACAGAATGGCACTTGTTCATTGATTCCTCGAAAGTTAGTTTAAAAGCTGTGCTTCTGCATAATGGCAATAAATTCCTATCAGTACCTGTGGCTCACTCTGCTAGTATAAAATAAACATATAAAACTTTTAATTTATATTGGAAAAGCCAATGTGCAATGTATGAATGGAATATTTGTAGTGATATGAAGGTAATTGCACTTATTCTTGGTATGCAGCTTTGTTAAACAAAGTACTGTTGTTTTTTGTGTGATTGGGATAGTAGGGACAGAAAAAACCATTTCATTAGAAAAGAATGGTCTAAATGTGTATCGCTCAATGCTGAACAGAAAAATGTTAAACATGACCCATTGTGTAATCCTAAAAATGTGTATCTACTTCTGTTATACATCAAATTAGGATTAATGAAGAATTTTGTCAAGGCCATGGACAACACTACTGGTTTCATATGCTTAAAACAGAAGTTTCCTAAAATTAGTGATGTAAAAATTAAAGAAGGAATATTTGTGAGTCCACATATACGATCACTAATACATGATGAAAAGTTTGAGGAACTATTTATTGAATCCACTGGAGAAACCAGCTTGGCAAGCATTCAAAAATTTTACTCAGAGTTTTTGGGGAAATTGAAAGGCGGAAAATTATCGTGATATTGTCAACAATTTTATAACATCTATAAAAATTTGGGTTGTAATATGTCCTTAAAAGTACACTTCCTGCACTTGCACCTAGATTTCTTCATGGAAAATCTTGGTACAGTTAGTAATTAGTATGGGGAGCACTTTCATTAGGAAATTTCAGTTATGGAAAAGTATTTGCCCTGAAGTATCAGGTCAAATGGAATCCTAATATGCTAGCCGATAATTGTTGGACTATCAAGAGGGTTGCTCCACAGGCAAAATATAGCAGAAAATCGTAACTTCTTACTTTGAGTGAGTCAGATGTTTGAATATTGTGTAGTTAAGAATGTAGAAAGTATTAAAATGTTTGAAATTATAAATACCTGCTCTCGGAAACCTTGCATGATGAGGAAAAACCGATATCATATTTGATTTCAGAAGAAAGAATAATATCAAAATCACACATTTTTCTTCCAGAGACAAAAAAAAAATTATTTTTTGTTCCCCAGCGAAACTGAAACATTTTTTAAATGTTCTATTCAATCATATTCATTATGATAAAGTAAAACACTAAAACTATATTACATGCAGAACCTTTGAAAAATTTCAGCATTTAAATCCCTCCTATCCACACAAAACATTTCCTTGCAAAGAAAAATGAATTAAAATGAACTGACAAAACAAAAGTAACAGAGATCTATTATTACTTGTACTAAATAGATCATATAAGCTGACAGTACTCATTTGGTTTAAGCAAGCAGTAATAGCACCATAAAGAAAGAATAATTCTTATATAGCAAATAATTTCTGACATGATATCATGTTATAAAAATTTTGTATTATTATCAAGTATCCTTGAAATATTACACTTACAATTACATATAAAACAGATAGATAAATTTGTTGTTTTTTCATTCACTAACAGATATTGCAATACAGACAGCAGATTGATTTTTTCCAACTCCTGACCAATGAACATTAGTATGCATTGTAGCTGAATAATGGATTAGGATTCTGTCATAAATAAGGTTTAATATTATGTAACACTAACAGACTTAATTCTAATTTAGCCTATCCAGTGCTAAAATCAGCTGCTATAAGAAGCCTAGATAAAAATTATTAGAAAGGAACCATGGCTACAGTACTCCCCCTCATAAGCAGGCATAACTTGACTGATGTAATGATGTAATGACTGATGTAGTAGCTGACAAGATTTAAATTATAACATTAAACATATGGAGCATAGTCAACCTTCTTAACAAAGGACCAGCAGTTTTCTTCTTACCACAGACCCATTAAAATTTGTAATAGATCTGAAAAATATTCAATTCTTCAATCAGAATAAGGAATCCAGTTATTCTATCCTTTACATTTAATAATATTACTATCGATATCAACTTATATTAATTAATATAACTATCAGTCTTCACAACCTCTCTCTAAAACTATATATAAAATAAAATAAACTAAAATGGTAAATTTCAAAATATGAATCAAATTTAAAAATTAATTTTCAGTGCATTACTCATTAAAAACATTAAATAAGTTTAATCAAATAAACAACATTCAGTCCAAAATATGTTATACTGCTTCTTGAAATAGAGCTGATAAACTGTAAAAAAAGAATAATATTTTTAAGATATATACATATTAAATTGTACAGAGTGAGCAACATAAAACCGAACGCATAGTGAAACCACTACCCAACATTATTTATGAAAGACTCTCACACAACTAGTATGACTAGTGGATGTACATATATGTTACTACTAATTGTTGTTTCTGTTTGTCAGGTGGTTACATGTCAGTGTAGTATACATTTTGTTGCGGTGCAGTATTGTGAGTGCAGTTGTGTTTGTGTAAAACACCTTATTCAATCCAGGAGAGGATAGCTACAGTTGAGGCCTACATTCGTTCTGGGTTGTATGAAGAATCACATCAAGTACATGTAGAAAAATTTCCAAATGCCTGAATTCCAGCGAAGAATAGCATACATGATTTAGTTAAATAATGGTGTACAACAGGTTCAGTTTCAAATGCAAAACGAAATGGGCAACTTTCATTAGGACTCCACAGGCCATTGCTGATATTGAAAAGAGAATTACTGCCAGGCCAAAAAAAACTCTACACAATTTATCCCAACAACCTGGTGTTAAATACACATCTTGTCATATTCTTCATGAATTAAGATTCAAACCATATCGTGTTACAACTGTGCTTCAACTGAAGGAGACAGACAACAAGCTGTCAGCAGAGGACGGTAGCTTCTATGTTCCCCAGAGTGGTCTACTTGTGATTTTTGCATCTAATCTAAGGAAGTTTATGCATCTAATCCCTCACAATATTAATGAACTGAAGGTGAACATTAATGAGAAATCAATGCAATTGACAACATTTTGTGTGACGACTTTCAATATGATCAGTTGAGGACAAAAGTGCATCGATGTCCAGGGTGGTCATTTTGAACATCTTTTGTAACAATAAGGTAAATAAATGCAACATTTAAATTATATTTTATGTTTTTCTTATTTAATTTATGCGTATCAATCATAAAATTTCATTCCAACATAACCTACTGATTCTGCAGCGATTATGTTATGGGTTCAGTTTTATGTTGCTCACTCTGTATTATTCAAAGTAAAAGTTACAAATATAAATTTATTTAAAGACTAGTGGTTAAATAATACAGCTTTGTTTAGTTGCCATAAATATTGTTTTTTTTTTTTTTTAAGAGCCACTTTATGAAAATGTTCTCTTTTCCCCTAGGATGTTTCAGTCTAGTATTACAGTGACGTTATAGTAACATTCGTTCTATCACATCTTTCAAAACATGCCAATAATTCATTTTTATCTAAATAACTAATAGAATTTTTTATTTGCTTATTTAAGAAGCACAGAAATAAAAAAAAAAATCCAATAATAAATATTTTTTCACCTCAGCATGTTAATTCAAATATATGAAAAAATGTTTATTTTTATAAAATGATAATAAAAATACTGTCTTTTGCACAGAATAAACATTTCAGTTACGGGAGCTTCAATAAATCGCAAACTTGTCAGAGAACATGACGTTCTTTTTAATATTTGCTCTCAGAAAGCATTCAGTCAATAACTAACATGCATAAACACATTGATCAAGGCCATTGCCCCTCAATTCATTAACTGTAACTGGATGAAAACATTTAACTTTTAAGTCCTTCTGCATACAGTCTCGCACTGTCCATCTTGTAATGCTTAATTCTCCAGAACGTCTGGGCATTGATTTCATCGGAGATTGTTGAATCGATGTGGGGTTGCTTATTGTTCACAAGTTGAACATATTGCAATGTACACTTTACAAATATAAAAAAGTTTTGTATAGTACTATATTTTTCAATATTATTATTTTTCTTTCTCATTGATTTTATTAAAATCTTATTTAAAAAGTAAAAGCTATGTGTGAAATTTAATATTGTTATAACAATATTTGTTATAATATTATTATATTTAGAAAGTATATGCAGAAATTATCTCGTTAAAATGAATTTTAGAAGTACAAACTAACCTCCACTTCAGCTACCATGTAATCAAGATATCACATCTATTTGAATTCTGATTAAAGTTAGAAAATCATTATTGATAGAAATGTAAATATTACATAATTTATTACATCTAGAGGTCTTCACAGATAAAATAGTTTTGGTATGCATATGTGTTTGCTGGAACAAAAAGATCACTTCTCCCTCTCTTTTACTTAAGTAACTTTCAAAGCAGAAGGAAAGTGATAAAAATATAGTTATTTGACCTCTTGGCCTCTAACTTTATGAAGTAATTTAGTTAAATATGACAAAAAACAAAAAATGCTTTTGCTGTTTCCATCCTGGGCAAAATTACTATAAACCAATGAGTTGTGGGTGGAATGAGCACGTGCTGCCTGGAAGTAACTTTTACTGCCCCTCTTACCACTTTCTTTATTGGTAGATTGCCCATACTTACTATTTATCTCTTTTCCCATTCACTTGATGATGAGTTATGTGAATGCCAGTCAGATGCTCTACCTCTACCTGTGGTCACTGAGACCTTGACAGCCAGTGCAAAGACCTTTAATTAGCAAATGTATTACCTTTCAGCTTGACTAACATGTAAATTTTAATCATCATTGTGTGAATGCCCTGCCAGAGAAATCAGTGTACTTAAAATGTTTCATGATCACGATCACAAACTCAGTTCATTTTGTTCTGTGTTTGGGTTGCATATGTAGTGTGATGGACTACTACTATACTTCTATAGTATTAATAATTATTTTTAGTGGTAAGTGTTGTATTGTGTAAGTCTAAAAAATTCATATACAGTATAATTATCAGGATGAAAAAACACAGAAAAA
Organism: Lycorma delicatula; assembly: GCF_047948215.1. Lineage (NCBI taxonomy): Eukaryota > Metazoa > Arthropoda > Insecta > Hemiptera > Fulgoridae > Lycorma > Lycorma delicatula. The sequence continues at coordinate 25,694,726 of NC_134459.1, read as the reverse complement.
ACTATACAGTTAGTGATGATAAAAAACAAATGCCGTACTATAAATACTGTAATATTGAAATTAACAGTAGCAAGAGCCTTATGCATATACTTGCAAATACCCCTTAGTATAAAGCAAATGTAGAATATACAAATCACCATCTTTAGTGTAGCCACCAGTCTATTAACAGCATCTTTTCCTCATTACATAATAAAGTTACTGAAGCAAAATTGCAGAGAATAATCTTCCTTTAGAATTAATGGGTACATTACCATCATTAATATAATTAAAGCAATCGCTCCTGATAGTGCAATAATTAAAATATTAAATGTGGTTGCACTGATACTTTATATTTAATAAATAATGCTTTAGCGGTTGATGCTAGAGATATCTTATCAGAAAACTCTTTCTCTTTGATTGCTGATAAATCAGTAAACATTTCTTTTACAAAATCATTAGCTGTTGCTATGAGTCAAAAATGAAGACTCATTCTTAAGCATCACTGACAAGTCAGTAGTTCATCTTTGTTCAAAAGATTGAAGAATTAGAAGTACCACTTACAAACTTGTTAGGATTTACCACTCCACAGAGAATAATGCCTCTATAATGATGGGGCAGCAAACAGGAATAAGCTTAAAGAGTTGAATGAACATTTATATATATATCTAGATGCATTTGGCACAGCGTTAGTGTGTAGACTTCACAAGCTTGTACTGCAAATACCTTCCACATGCTGTTGAAGAGCTCTATAGTGACATATCCAATTTTATTCTAAAGAAACCAGAAAGATTAGAAGAATTTAAGGTGATTCAACATTAAAGCTCATAACTTAAATTAGGTGAAATATGATGGTTGTTTATAAATTATGTAGTTCAAAGGATTGTAGAACAGTGGAATGTTTTACTGTCTTATTTTAATTTTTGTGTTGAAGATGGAATAGAGCAAGCCCAGTCAATTTTAAATTCTCTTCAAGACCCTGTCATAAAGGTGTATTTTTTTATTTGTGGCCATTTTCCTACCACTTGTAACACACCTAAACTTAAAGTGTATCAGGAGACTTCATATAGGTTTCATCAGTTGCTCTTAAATCTTGCAGACAATAGAGATTCTTATACTGCCTATAGAGGCTCTTATACAGCAGCTGAAGAACATGGAATAAATTGAAAAAACCATAAGGAATTTTAAGTCAAGTGTCTATCCTTTTATTTTGGATTCTGCAAACAAGTTTTGAAGAGGGTGGATTTTTTCAATCCCCTTTTAAGAAATATGTCTGTGCTGATTCCAGAAAATTGCAAAAGAAGTGTTAGTATCATGCTATTAACTGTACATTTCCCTAATGTAATTGCAAAAAGTGTTATGATGTAGGCGGGGAATGAGAGTTAGCCAAGTCCACAGAGTTATTGAAAAGGAATCAAGAATTTATGAAATTTTGGAACACTACTTTTGAAATGAAAAATACTGTTGGTGATACATCATCTCAAATTTTACAAAATTTTTTAAGGCAATGATCTGCTTACCACATTCCTATTCTGCTGCAGCAGGAGGTATCTTTTCTGCTGTTGCTGTTAACAAGACCAAATTGTGAAACAAAACTCCAATCCTCTACAATATGGGCTCCTAATAAAGGAGAAACTGAAACATTCGTCAGCCCAAAATTCACACATTTCAAAACTAATTATTGTCCTTGTAAAGTCTTATAAGGATTAAGAAAAGGCTAAAATGTGTGTATTTTACACGAACGCATATTAGAATAAAATAATCTAATCTAAATAAAATAATAATTATTATTTTTATCCTTGCAATAATAATTTTTGATGTTTATTTTTCTACTGAACTAACTTAATTATGAACTTGTTTTTTAGTTTTGGTGGTACTACATTATTCCATGTAAGTTATTGATAAATACTACTGTAGGGATAATTATACTGTAGGATTGCAAAAGATACAAAAGTAATTTTTTTCATAGCGTGAACTATAAACCAGCGTCCTGAAAAGCAGTTACGATAAGAAAACATTAATCAACTTTATTTCTTATAGGCCTATTCAAAAAATAAACTAAGAATTCTAAATAACTGTTATAAATTTAGTAAATTACTGACCTAGCTAGTTTTTAAATGTTGAAAGTAACAAACATTATACACGATGTACTTACTCTGACTTCGTAAATCAGGTGAAACTACAGAAAAAACATTACTACAATCACAGTTAAAAAGACTAGTGGTGAACGCGTCTTTGTAAATCAGCTGATTTCGAAGTCGAGAGTTCTAACATTCAAATTCTATTAAAGGCAGTTACTTTTATACGGACTTGAACACTAGATCGTGGATACCGGTGGTTGGTGGTTGGGTTTCAATTAACCACACATCTCAGAAATGGTCGACCTGAGGGAACATGATCATGAAGTGTTTTCTATAGACAAAAGGAGTTCCGCTGAAATTCATATGCTGTTCATTTCATATAATATTAATACTTTAAAAATAAAGAAATTATGAAGGCATAATTGAAATTAAATTAAGCATGATTTTAATGAAAAATTCAGTAATGGCTCCCCAAGCATTAAGAAGTTGGGTAAATATCTACTTCTGTTTATAATTTTAAATGTGTTCATGAGGTAATTTTGCAGGATAGAGAAGATAATGGTGATAAAATTACTGTTAACCAAAGTTTCAGCTATATAAAACTTATCTGCATAAAAAAAACCACTCGCAACAGACTTTGCAAAATCTATTTGCAATAGAATTAGCTATAATAAAGTCTCTATCTATAATGAAATCCACTGACTAACTGGCAGTGTAGAGTTGAGAGTTGATTAATTAATAATAACACTGATCAATATGATTTGTGTCACACGAGTACCAATAGGTGTATTTAATGCAGTTTTTTATATTTTTCAAATATGTATTCAGAATTTCTCCATCACCCACAGTTTTTTTATTATTTTAATTCTTTTAAATATTTTAAAACGTTTTTTCATCCATTTGTCCACTGTAAAGTAGAAGCTATTAGAGCATTGTAATTATGATGGGACCAAATGAGCTAACGCAAAGGGTAGTGTTGCTACTGTTGTGCAGGTTCAGATGTGTATAGACATGTACAATGTGACCTAGTGTTGCACACTCATCAGAACGATGCCAGTTGTAAGGTATTAGTGAACCAGTAAACACGTCATTGTAACTGCTTTGTGTGTCTGAATTATTGTATATTGCATATTTATAACTTTATTTCTTTTAATTAGTCTTTAGTTACAAAATGCCTAGAGTTTGTTCAAATCATTCTAACAATTTTTCTTATGTACGTGGTGAAGTGATGCTCAAGTCCCAAAGGTGAAACCTTACTCCTTTAGTAAAAAATGTTATGAATTTTATTTTGGGTGTAAAGTCAGGGACCAAACAAGGACCTGGGCCCCACATATCTGTTTTTTGTCATGTTCTAGGCTTCTCACTGCATGGAAAAATGGCACACGCCACACACCATTTTCTATCTCTGTGATTTGGAGGGAACCCAAAGATCACTCTTCTGACTGTTATTTCTGCTTAACAAACATTAAAAAGGTTACTCAAAATTAACACATACAGTGGTGTACCCTAACTTGCAATCTGTAATGAGACCAGTTCCACACTGTGAAGAGCTGCCCATACCAAGAGCTGCCTCCAGAACGTGTGACAATAAATAAAGAGAGCTCAGAGTCTAATGGAAGCAAGGAAGAAAAAGAAACAGATTCTGTTAACACAACTTTTGAACAAAGGACAGTTTATCTGAGCCTCATTTACTGACTCAAGAAAATCTTAATCTCATACAAGATTTAAATTTATCCAAAAAACAGTCTGAAATGCTTGCTTCCCGGCTAAAAGGATGGAATCTTCTTCAAAAGAGTACAAAGATATGTATGTATTGTAATCATCATTTTGAATTTAAAGACTGTTTTTTGAAGAAAATGGCTTCGTGTTTTGTAACGACATTTCTTCTCTTATGGAGACACTTTGTAATGAAGATAAACCAACAGAATGGCACTTGTTCATTGATTCCTCGAAAGTTAGTTTAAAAGCTGTGCTTCTGCATAATGGCAATAAATTCCTATCAGTACCTGTGGCTCACTCTGCTAGTATAAAATAAACATATAAAACTTTTAATTTATATTGGAAAAGCCAATGTGCAATGTATGAATGGAATATTTGTAGTGATATGAAGGTAATTGCACTTATTCTTGGTATGCAGCTTTGTTAAACAAAGTACTGTTGTTTTTTGTGTGATTGGGATAGTAGGGACAGAAAAAACCATTTCATTAGAAAAGAATGGTCTAAATGTGTATCGCTCAATGCTGAACAGAAAAATGTTAAACATGACCCATTGTGTAATCCTAAAAATGTGTATCTACTTCTGTTATACATCAAATTAGGATTAATGAAGAATTTTGTCAAGGCCATGGACAACACTACTGGTTTCATATGCTTAAAACAGAAGTTTCCTAAAATTAGTGATGTAAAAATTAAAGAAGGAATATTTGTGAGTCCACATATACGATCACTAATACATGATGAAAAGTTTGAGGAACTATTTATTGAATCCACTGGAGAAACCAGCTTGGCAAGCATTCAAAAATTTTACTCAGAGTTTTTGGGGAAATTGAAAGGCGGAAAATTATCGTGATATTGTCAACAATTTTATAACATCTATAAAAATTTGGGTTGTAATATGTCCTTAAAAGTACACTTCCTGCACTTGCACCTAGATTTCTTCATGGAAAATCTTGGTACAGTTAGTAATTAGTATGGGGAGCACTTTCATTAGGAAATTTCAGTTATGGAAAAGTATTTGCCCTGAAGTATCAGGTCAAATGGAATCCTAATATGCTAGCCGATAATTGTTGGACTATCAAGAGGGTTGCTCCACAGGCAAAATATAGCAGAAAATCGTAACTTCTTACTTTGAGTGAGTCAGATGTTTGAATATTGTGTAGTTAAGAATGTAGAAAGTATTAAAATGTTTGAAATTATAAATACCTGCTCTCGGAAACCTTGCATGATGAGGAAAAACCGATATCATATTTGATTTCAGAAGAAAGAATAATATCAAAATCACACATTTTTCTTCCAGAGACAAAAAAAAAATTATTTTTTGTTCCCCAGCGAAACTGAAACATTTTTTAAATGTTCTATTCAATCATATTCATTATGATAAAGTAAAACACTAAAACTATATTACATGCAGAACCTTTGAAAAATTTCAGCATTTAAATCCCTCCTATCCACACAAAACATTTCCTTGCAAAGAAAAATGAATTAAAATGAACTGACAAAACAAAAGTAACAGAGATCTATTATTACTTGTACTAAATAGATCATATAAGCTGACAGTACTCATTTGGTTTAAGCAAGCAGTAATAGCACCATAAAGAAAGAATAATTCTTATATAGCAAATAATTTCTGACATGATATCATGTTATAAAAATTTTGTATTATTATCAAGTATCCTTGAAATATTACACTTACAATTACATATAAAACAGATAGATAAATTTGTTGTTTTTTCATTCACTAACAGATATTGCAATACAGACAGCAGATTGATTTTTTCCAACTCCTGACCAATGAACATTAGTATGCATTGTAGCTGAATAATGGATTAGGATTCTGTCATAAATAAGGTTTAATATTATGTAACACTAACAGACTTAATTCTAATTTAGCCTATCCAGTGCTAAAATCAGCTGCTATAAGAAGCCTAGATAAAAATTATTAGAAAGGAACCATGGCTACAGTACTCCCCCTCATAAGCAGGCATAACTTGACTGATGTAATGATGTAATGACTGATGTAGTAGCTGACAAGATTTAAATTATAACATTAAACATATGGAGCATAGTCAACCTTCTTAACAAAGGACCAGCAGTTTTCTTCTTACCACAGACCCATTAAAATTTGTAATAGATCTGAAAAATATTCAATTCTTCAATCAGAATAAGGAATCCAGTTATTCTATCCTTTACATTTAATAATATTACTATCGATATCAACTTATATTAATTAATATAACTATCAGTCTTCACAACCTCTCTCTAAAACTATATATAAAATAAAATAAACTAAAATGGTAAATTTCAACATATGAATCAAATTTAAAAATTAATTTTCAGTGCATTACTCATTAAAAACATTAAATAAGTTTAATCAAATAAACAACATTCAGTCCAAAATATGTTATACTGCTTCTTGAAATAGAGCTGATAAACTGTAAAAAAAGAATAATATTTTTAAGATATATACATATTAAATTGTACAGAGTGAGCAACATAAAACCGAACGCATAGTGAAACCACTACCCAACATTATTTATGAAAGACTCTCACACAACTAGTATGACTAGTGGATGTACATATATGTTACTACTAATTGTTGTTTCTGTTTGTCAGGTGGTTACATGTCAGTGTAGTATACATTTTGTTGCGGTGCAGTATTGTGAGTGCAGTTGTGTTTGTGTAAAACACCTTATTCAATCCAGGAGAGGATAGCTACAGTTGAGGCCTACATTCGTTCTGGGTTGTATGAAGAATCACATCAAGTACATGTAGAAAAATTTCCAAATGCCTGAATTCCAGCGAAGAATAGCATACATGATTTAGTTAAATAATGGTGTACAACAGGTTCAGTTTCAAATGCAAAACGAAATGGGCAACTTTCATTAGGACTCCACAGGCCATTGCTGATATTGAAAAGAGAATTACTGCCAGGCCAAAAAAAACTCTACACAATTTATCCCAACAACCTGGTGTTAAATACACATCTTGTCATATTCTTCATGAATTAAGATTCAAACCATATCGTGTTACAACTGTGCTTCAACTGAAGGAGACAGACAACAAGCTGTCAGCAGAGGACGGTAGCTTCTATGTTCCCCAGAGTGGTCTACTTGTGATTTTTGCATCTAATCTAAGGAAGTTTATGCATCTAATCCCTCACAATATTAATGAACTGAAGGTGAACATTAATGAGAAATCAATGCAATTGACAACATTTTGTGTGACGACTTTCAATATGATCAGTTGAGGACAAAAGTGCATCGATGTCCAGGGTGGTCATTTTGAACATCTTTTGTAACAATAAGGTAAATAAATGCAACATTTAAATTATATTTTATGTTTTTCTTATTTAATTTATGCGTATCAATCATAAAATTTCATTCCAACATAACCTACTGATTCTGCAGCGATTATGTTATGGGTTCAGTTTTATGTTGCTCACTCTGTATTATTCAAAGTAAAAGTTACAAATATAAATTTATTTAAAGACTAGTGGTTAAATAATACAGCTTTGTTTAGTTGCCATAAATATTGTTTTTTTTTTTTTTTAAGAGCCACTTTATGAAAATGTTCTCTTTTCCCCTAGGATGTTTCAGTCTAGTATTACAGTGACGTTATAGTAACATTCGTTCTATCACATCTTTCAAAACATGCCAATAATTCATTTTTATCTAAATAACTAATAGAATTTTTTATTTGCTTATTTAAGAAGCACAGAAATAAAAAAAAAAATCCAATAATAAATATTTTTTCACCTCAGCATGTTAATTCAAATATATGAAAAAATGTTTATTTTTATAAAATGATAATAAAAATACTGTCTTTTGCACAGAATAAACATTTCAGTTACGGGAGCTTCAATAAATCGCAAACTTGTCAGAGAACATGACGTTCTTTTTAATATTTGCTCTCAGAAAGCATTCAGTCAATAACTAACATGCATAAACACATTGATCAAGGCCATTGCCCCTCAATTCATTAACTGTAACTGGATGAAAACATTTAACTTTTAAGTCCTTCTGCATACAGTCTCGCACTGTCCATCTTGTAATGCTTAATTCTCCAGAACGTCTGGGCATTGATTTCATCGGAGATTGTTGAATCGATGTGGGGTTGCTTATTGTTCACAAGTTGAACATATTGCAATGTACACTTTACAAATATAAAAAAGTTTTGTATAGTACTATATTTTTCAATATTATTATTTTTCTTTCTCATTGATTTTATTAAAATCTTATTTAAAAAGTAAAAGCTATGTGTGAAATTTAATATTGTTATAACAATATTTGTTATAATATTATTATATTTAGAAAGTATATGCAGAAATTATCTCGTTAAAATGAATTTTAGAAGTACAAACTAACCTCCACTTCAGCTACCATGTAATCAAGATATCACATCTATTTGAATTCTGATTAAAGTTAGAAAATCATTATTGATAGAAATGTAAATATTACATAATTTATTACATCTAGAGGTCTTCACAGATAAAATAGTTTTGGTATGCATATGTGTTTGCTGGAACAAAAAGATCACTTCTCCCTCTCTTTTACTTAAGTAACTTTCAAAGCAGAAGGAAAGTGATAAAAATATAGTTATTTGACCTCTTGGCCTCTAACTTTATGAAGTAATTTAGTTAAATATGACAAAAAACAAAAAATGCTTTTGCTGTTTCCATCCTGGGCAAAATTACTATAAACCAATGAGTTGTGGGTGGAATGAGCACGTGCTGCCTGGAAGTAACTTTTACTGCCCCTCTTACCACTTTCTTTATTGGTAGATTGCCCATACTTACTATTTATCTCTTTTCCCATTCACTTGATGATGAGTTATGTGAATGCCAGTCAGATGCTCTACCTCTACCTGTGGTCACTGAGACCTTGACAGCCAGTGCAAAGACCTTTAATTAGCAAATGTATTACCTTTCAACTTGACTAACATGTAAATTTTAATCATCATTGTGTGAATGCCCTGCCAGAGAAATCAGTGTACTTAAAATGTTTCATGATCACGATCACAAACTCAGTTCATTTTGTTCTGTGTTTGGGTTGCATATGTAGTGTGATGGACTACTACTATACTTCTATAGTATTAATAATTATTTTTAGTGGTAAGTGTTGTATTGTGTAAGTCTAAAAAATTCATATACAGTATAATTATCAGGATGAAAAAACACAGAAAAAACTATACAGTTAGTGATGATAAAAAACAAATGCCGTACTATAAATACTGTAATATTGAAATTAACAGTAGCAAGAGCCTTATGCATATACTTGCAAATACCCCTTAGTATAAAGCAAATGTAGAATATACAAATCACCATCTTTAGTGTAGCCACCAGTCTATTAACAGCATCTTTTCCTCATTACATAATAAAGTTACTGAAGCAAAATTGCAGAGAATAATCTTCCTTTAGAATTAATGGGTACATTACCATCATTAATATAATTAAAGCAATCGCTCCTGATAGTGCAATAATTAAAATATTAAATGTGGTTGCACTGATACTTTATATTTAATAAATAATGCTTTAGCGGTTGATGCTAGAGATATCTTATCAGAAAACTCTTTCTCTTTGATTGCTGATAAATCAGTAAACATTTCTTTTACAAAATCATTAGCTGTTGCTATGAGTCAAAAATGAAGACTCATTCTTAAGCATCACTGACAAGTCAGTAGTTCATCTTTGTTCAAAAGATTGAAGAATTAGAAGTACCACTTACAAACTTGTTAGGATTTACCACTCCACAGAGAATAATGCCTCTATAATGATGGGGCAGCAAACAGGAATAAGCTTAAAGAGTTGAATGAACATTTATATATATATCTAGATGCATTTGGCACAGCGTTAGTGTGTAGACTTCACAAGCTTGTACTGCAAATACCTTCCACATGCTGTTGAAGAGCTCTATAGTGACATATCCAATTTTATTCTAAAGAAACCAGAAAGATTAGAAGAATTTAAGGTGATTCAACATTAAAGCTCATAACTTAAATTAGGTGAAATATGATGGTTGTTTATAAATTATGTAGTTCAAAGGATTGTAGAACAGTGGAATGTTTTACTGTCTTATTTTAATTTTTGTGTTGAAGATGGAATAGAGCAAGCCCAGTCAATTTTAAATTCTCTTCAAGACCCTGTCATAAAGGTGTATTTTTTTATTTGTGGCCATTTTCCTACCACTTGTAACACACCTAAACTTAAAGTGTATCAGGAGACTTCATATAGGTTTCATCAGTTGCTCTTAAATCTTGCAGACAATAGAGATTCTTATACTGCCTATAGAGGCTCTTATACAGCAGCTGAAGAACATGGAATAAATTGAAAAAACCATAAGGAATTTTAAGTCAAGTGTCTATCCTTTTATTTTGGATTCTGCAAACAAGTTTTGAAGAGGGTGGATTTTTTCAATCCCCTTTTAAGAAATATGTCTGTGCTGATTCCAGAAAATTGCAAAAGAAGTGTTAGTATCATGCTATTAACTGTACATTTCCCTAATGTAATTGCAAAAAGTGTTATGATGTAGGCGGGGAATGAGAGTTAGCCAAGTCCACAGAGTTATTGAAAAGGAATCAAGAATTTATGAAATTTTGGAACACTACTTTTGAAATGAAAAATACTGTTGGTGATACATCATCTCAAATTTTACAAAATTTTTTAAGGCAATTTTTTTAATGATCTGCTTACCACATTCCTATTCTGCTGCAGCAGGAGGTATCTTTTCTGCTGTTGCTGTTAACAAGACCAAATTGTGAAACAAAACTCCAATCCTCTACAATATGGGCTCCTAATAAAGGAGAAACTGAAACATTCGTCAGCCCAAAATTCACACATTTCAAAACTAATTATTGTCCTTGTAAAGTCTTATAAGGATTAAGAAAAGGCTAAAATGTGTGTATTTTACACGAACGCATATTAGAATAAAATAATCTAATCTAAATAAAATAATCATTATTATTTTTATCCTTGCAATAATAATTTTTGATGTTTATTTTTCTACTGAACTAACTTAATTATGAACTTGTTTTTTAGTTTTGGTGGTACTACATTATTCCATGTAAGTTATTGATAAATACTACTGTAGGGATAATTATACTGTAGGATTGCAAAAGATACAAAAGTAATTTTTTTCATAGCGTGAACTATAAACCAGCGTCCTGAAAAGCAGTTACGATAAGAAAACATTAATCAACTTTATTTCTTATAGGCCTATTCAAAAAATAAACTAAGAATTCTAAATAACTGTTATAAATTTAGTAAATTACTGACCTAGCTAGTTTTTAAATGTTGAAAGTAACAAACATTATACACGATGTACTTACTCTGACTTCGTAAATCAGGTGAAACTACAGAAAAACATTACTACAATCACAGTTAAAAAGACTAGTGGTGAACGCGTCTTTGTAAATCAGCTGATTTCGAAGTCGAGAGTTCTAACATTCAAATTCTATTAAAGGCAGTTACTTTTATACGGACTTGAACACTAGATCGTGGATACCGGTGGTTGGTGGTTGGGTTTCAATTAACCACACATCTCAGAAATGGTCGACCTGAGGGAACATGATCATGAAGTGTTTTCTATAGACAAAAGGAGTTCCGCTGAAATTCATATGCTGTTCATTTCATATAATATTAATACTTTAAAAATAAAGAAATTATGAAGGCATAATTGAAATTAAATTAAGCATGATTTTAATGAAAAATTCAGTAATGGCTCCCCAAGCATTAAGAAGTTGGGTAAATATCTACTTCTGTTGGAATCCTAATATGCTAGCCGATAATTGTTGGACTATCAAGAGGGTTGCTCCACAGGCAAAATATAGCAGAAAATCGTAACTTCTTACTTTGAGTGAGTCAGATGTTTGAATATTGTGTAGTTAAGAATGTAGAAAGTATTAAAATGTTTGAAATTATAAATACCTGCTCTCGGAAACCTTGCATGATGAGGAAAAACCGATATCATATTTGATTTCAGAAGAAAGAATAATATCAAAATCACACATTTTTCTTCCAGAGACAAAAAAAAAAATTATTTTTTGTTCCCCAGCGAAACTGAAACATTTTTTAAATGTTCTATTCAATCATATTCATTATGATAAAGTAAAACACTAAAACTATATTACATGCAGAACCTTTGAAAAATTTCAGCATTTAAATCCCTCCTATCCACACAAAACATTTCCTTGCAAAGAAAAATGAATTAAAATGAACTGACAAAACAAAAGTAACAGAGATCTATTATTACTTGTACTAAATAGATCATATAAGCTGACAGTACTCATTTGGTTTAAGCAAGCAGTAATAGCACCATAAAGAAAGAATAATTCTTATATAGCAAATAATTTCTGACATGATATCATGTTATAAAAATTTTGTATTATTATCAAGTATCCTTGAAATATTACACTTACAATTACATATAAAACAGATAGATAAATTTGTTGTTTTTTCATTCACTAACAGATATTGCAATACAGACAGCAGATTGATTTTTTCCAACTCCTGACCAATGAACATTAGTATGCATTGTAGCTGAATAATGGATTAGGATTCTGTCATAAATAAGGTTTAATATTATGTAACACTAACAGACTTAATTCTAATTTAGCCTATCCAGTGCTAAAATCAGCTGCTATAAGAAGCCTAGATAAAAATTATTAGAAAGGAACCATGGCTACAGTACTCCCCCTCATAAGCAGGCATAACTTGACTGATGTAATGATGTAATGACTGATGTAGTAGCTGACAAGATTTAAATTATAACATTAAACATATGGAGCATAGTCAACCTTCTTAACAAAGGACCAGCAGTTTTCTTCTTACCACAGACCCATTAAAATTTGTAATAGATCTGAAAAATATTCAATTCTTCAATCAGAATAAGGAATCCAGTTATTCTATCCTTTACATTTAATAATATTACTATCGATATCAACTTATATTAATTAATATAACTATCAGTCTTCACAACCTCTCTCTAAAACTATATATAAAATAAAATAAACTAAAATGGTAAATTTCAACATATGAATCAAATTTAAAAATTAATTTTCAGTGCATTACTCATTAAAAACATTAAATAAGTTTAATCAAATAAACAACATTCAGTCCAAAATATGTTATACTGCTTCTTGAAATAGAGCTGATAAACTGTAAAAAAAGAATAATATTTTTAAGATATATACATATTAAATTGTACAGAGTGAGCAACATAAAACCGAACGCATAGTGAAACCACTACCCAACATTATTTATGAAAGACTCTCACACAACTAGTATGACTAGTGGATGTACATATATGTTACTACTAATTGTTGTTTCTGTTTGTCAGGTGGTTACATGTCAGTGTAGTATACATTTTGTTGCGGTGCAGTATTGTGAGTGCAGTTGTGTTTGTGTAAAACACCTTATTCAATCCAGGAGAGGATAGCTACAGTTGAGGCCTACATTCGTTCTGGGTTGTATGAAGAATCACATCAAGTACATGTAGAAAAATTTCCAAATGCCTGAATTCCAGCGAAGAATAGCATACATGATTTAGTTAAATAATGGTGTACAACAGGTTCAGTTTCAAATGCAAAACGAAATGGGCAACTTTCATTAGGACTCCACAGGCCATTGCTGATATTGAAAAGAGAATTACTGCCAGGCCAAAAAAAACTCTACACAATTTATCCCAACAACCTGGTGTTAAATACACATCTTGTCATATTCTTCATGAATTAAGATTCAAACCATATCGTGTTACAACTGTGCTTCAACTGAAGGAGACAGACAACAAGCTGTCAGCAGAGGACGGTAGCTTCTATGTTCCCCAGAGTGGTCTACTTGTGATTTTTGCATCTAATCTAAGGAAGTTTATGCATCTAATCCCTCACAATATTAATGAACTGAAGGTGAACATTAATGAGAAATCAATGCAATTGACAACATTTTGTGTGACGACTTTCAATATGATCAGTTGAGGACAAAAGTGCATCGATGTCCAGGGTGGTCATTTTGAACATCTTTTGTAACAATAAGGTAAATAAATGCAACATTTAAATTATATTTTATGTTTTTCTTATTTAATTTATGCGTATCAATCATAAAATTTCATTCCAACATAACCTACTGATTCTGCAGCGATTATGTTATGGGTTCAGTTTTATGTTGCTCACTCTGTATTATTCAAAGTAAAAGTTACAAATATAAATTTATTTAAAGACTAGTGGTTAAATAATACAGCTTTGTTTAGTTGCCATAAATATTGTTTTTTTTTTTTTTTAAGAGCCACTTTATGAAAATGTTCTCTTTTCCCCTAGGATGTTTCAGTCTAGTATTACAGTGACGTTATAGTAACATTCGTTCTATCACATCTTTCAAAACATGCCAATAATTCATTTTTATCTAAATAACTAATAGAATTTTTTATTTGCTTATTTAAGAAGCACAGAAATAAAAAAAAAAATCCAATAATAAATATTTTTTCACCTCAGCATGTTAATTCAAATATATGAAAAAATGTTTATTTTTATAAAATGATAATAAAAATACTGTCTTTTGCACAGAATAAACATTTCAGTTACGGGAGCTTCAATAAATCGCAAACTTGTCAGAGAACATGACGTTCTTTTTAATATTTGCTCTCAGAAAGCATTCAGTCAATAACTAACATGCATAAACACATTGATCAAGGCCATTGCCCCTCAATTCATTAACTGTAACTGGATGAAAACATTTAACTTTTAAGTCCTTCTGCATACAGTCTCGCACTGTCCATCTTGTAATGCTTAATTCTCCAGAACGTCTGGGCATTGATTTCATCGGAGATTGTTGAATCGATGTGGGGTTGCTTATTGTTCACAAGTTGAACATATTGCAATGTACACTTTACAAATATAAAAAAGTTTTGTATAGTACTATATTTTTCAATATTATTATTTTTCTTTCTCATTGATTTTATTAAAATCTTATTTAAAAAGTAAAAGCTATGTGTGAAATTTAATATTGTTATAACAATATTTGTTATAATATTATTATATTTAGAAAGTATATGCAGAAATTATCTCGTTAAAATGAATTTTAGAAGTACAAACTAACCTCCACTTCAGCTACCATGTAATCAAGATATCACATCTATTTGAATTCTGATTAAAGTTAGAAAATCATTATTGATAGAAATGTAAATATTACATAATTTATTACATCTAGAGGTCTTCACAGATAAAATAGTTTTGGTATGCATATGTGTTTGCTGGAACAAAAAGATCACTTCTCCCTCTCTTTTACTTAAGTAACTTTCAAAGCAGAAGGAAAGTGATAAAAATATAGTTATTTGACCTCTTGGCCTCTAACTTTATGAAGTAATTTAGTTAAATATGACAAAAAACAAAAAATGCTTTTGCTGTTTCCATCCTGGGCAAAATTACTATAAACCAATGAGTTGTGGGTGGAATGAGCACGTGCTGCCTGGAAGTAACTTTTACTGCCCCTCTTACCACTTTCTTTATTGGTAGATTGCCCATACTTACTATTTATCTCTTTTCCCATTCACTTGATGATGAGTTATGTGAATGCCAGTCAGATGCTCTACCTCTACCTGTGGTCACTGAGACCTTGACAGCCAGTGCAAAGACCTTTAATTAGCAAATGTATTACCTTTCAGCTTGACTAACATGTAAATTTTAATCATCATTGTGTGAATGCCCTGCCAGAGAAATCAGTGTACTTAAAATGTTTCATGATCACGATCACAAACTCAGTTCATTTTGTTCTGTGTTTGGGTTGCATATGTAGTGTGATGGACTACTACTATACTTCTATAGTATTAATAATTATTTTTAGTGGTAAGTGTTGTATTGTGTAAGTCTAAAAAATTCATATACAGTATAATTATCAGGATGAAAAAACACAGAAAAAACTATACAGTTAGTGATGATAAAAAACAAATGCCGTACTATAAATACTGTAATATTGAAATTAACAGTAGCAAGAGCCTTATGCATATACTTGCAAATACCCCTTAGTATAAAGCAAATGTAGAATATACAAATCACCATCTTTAGTGTAGCCACCAGTCTATTAACAGCATCTTTTCCTCATTACATAATAAAGTTACTGAAGCAAAATTGCAGAGAATAATCTTCCTTTAGAATTAATGGGTACATTACCATCATTAATATAATTAAAGCAATCGCTCCTGATAGTGCAATAATTAAAATATTAAATGTGGTTGCACTGATACTTTATATTTAATAAATAATGCTTTAGCGGTTGATGCTAGAGATATCTTATCAGAAAACTCTTTCTCTTTGATTGCTGATAAATCAGTAAACATTTCTTTTACAAAATCATTAGCTGTTGCTATGAGTCAAAAATGAAGACTCATTCTTAAGCATCACTGACAAGTCAGTAGTTCATCTTTGTTCAAAAGATTGAAGAATTAGAAGTACCACTTACAAACTTGTTAGGATTTACCACTCCACAGAGAATAATGCCTCTATAATGATGGGGCAGCAAACAGGAATAAGCTTAAAGAGTTGAATGAACATTTATATATATATCTAGATGCATTTGGCACAGCGTTAGTGTGTAGACTTCACAAGCTTGTACTGCAAATACCTTCCACATGCTGTTGAAGAGCTCTATAGTGACATATCCAATTTTATTCTAAAGAAACCAGAAAGATTAGAAGAATTTAAGGTGATTCAACATTAAAGCTCATAACTTAAATTAGGTGAAATATGATGGTTGTTTATAAATTATGTAGTTCAAAGGATTGTAGAACAGTGGAATGTTTTACTGTCTTATTTTAATTTTTGTGTTGAAGATGGAATAGAGCAAGCCCAGTCAATTTTAAATTCTCTTCAAGACCCTGTCATAAAGGTGTATTTTTTTATTTGTGGCCATTTTCCTACCACTTGTAACACACCTAAACTTAAAGTGTATCAGGAGACTTCATATAGGTTTCATCAGTTGCTCTTACATCTTGCAGACAATAGAGATTCTTATACTGCCTATAGAGGCTCTTATACAGCAGCTGAAGAACATGGAATAAATTGAAAAAACCATAAGGAATTTTAAGTCAAGTGTCTATCCTTTTATTTTGGATTCTGCAAACAAGTTTTGAAGAGGGTGGATTTTTTCAATCCCCTTTTAAGAAATATGTCTGTGCTGATTCCAGAAAATTGCAAAAGAAGTGTTAGTATCATGCTATTAACTGTACATTTCCCTAATGTAATTGCAAAAAGTGTTATGATGTAGGCGGGGAATGAGAGTTAGCCAAGTCCACAGAGTTATTGAAAAGGAATCAAGAATTTATGAAATTTTGGAACACTACTTTTGAAATGAAAAATACTGTTGGTGATACATCATCTCAAATTTTACAAAATTTTTTAAGGCAATTTTTTTAATGATCTGCTTACCACATTCCTATTCTGCTGCAGCAGGAGGTATCTTTTCTGCTGTTGCTGTTAACAAGACCAAATTGTGAAACAAAACTCCAATCCTCTACAATATGGGCTCCTAATAAAGGAGAAACTGAAACATTCGTCAGCCCAAAATTCACACATTTCAAAACTAATTATTGTCCTTGTAAAGTCTTATAAGGATTAAGAAAAGGCTAAAATGTGTGTATTTTACACGAACGCATATTAGAATAAAATAATCTAATCTAAATAAAATAATCATTATTATTTTTATCCTTGCAATAATAATTTTTGATGTTTATTTTTCTACTGAACTAACTTAATTATGAACTTGTTTTTTAGTTTTGGTGGTACTACATTATTCCATGTAAGTTATTGATAAATACTACTGTAGGGATAATTATACTGTAGGATTGCAAAAGATACAAAAGTAATTTTTTTCATAGCGTGAACTATAAACCAGCGTCCTGAAAAGCAGTTACGATAAGAAAACATTAATCAACTTTATTTCTTATAGGCCTATTCAAAAAATAAACTAAGAATTCTAAATAACTGTTATAAATTTAGTAAATTACTGACCTAGCTAGTTTTTAAATGTTGAAAGTAACAAACATTATACACGATGTACTTACTCTGACTTCGTAAATCAGGTGAAACTACAGAAAAAACATTACTACAATCACAGTTAAAAAGACTAGTGGTGAACGCGTCTTTGTAAATCAGCTGATTTCGAAGTCGAGAGTTCTAACATTCAAATTCTATTAAAGGCAGTTACTTTTATACGGACTTGAACACTAGATCGTGGATACCGGTGGTTGGTGGTTGGGTTTCAATTAACCACACATCTCAGAAATGGTCGACCTGAGGGAACATGATCATGAAGTGTTTTCTATAGACAAAAGGAGTTCCGCTGAAATTCATATGCTGTTCATTTCATATAATATTAATACTTTAAAAATAAAGAAATTATGAAGGCATAATTGAAATTAAATTAAGCATGATTTTAATGAAAAATTCAGTAATGGCTCCCCAAGCATTAAGAAGTTGGGTAAATATCTACTTCTGTTCATAATTTTAAATGTGTTCATGAGGTAATTTTGCAGGATAGAGAAGATAATGGTGATAAAATTACTGTTAACCAAAGTTTCAGCTATATAAAACTTATCTGCATAAAAAAAACCACTCGCAACAGACTTTGCAAAATCTATTTGCAATAGAATTAGCTATAATAAAGTCTCTATCTATAATGAAATCCACTGACTAACTGGCAGTGTAGAGTTGAGAGTTGATTAATTAATAATAACACTGATCAATATGATTTGTGTCACACGAGTACCAATAGGTGTATTTAATGCAGTTTTTTATATTTTTCAAATATGTATTCAGAATTTCTCCATCACCCACAGTTTTTTTATTATTTTAATTCTTTTAAATATTTTAAAACGTTTTTTCATCCATTTGTCCACTGTAAAGTAGAAGCTATTAGAGCATTGTAATTATGATGGGACCAAATGAGCTAACGCAAAGGGTAGTGTTGCTACTGTTGTGCAGGTTCAGATGTGTATAGACATGTACAATGTGACCTAGTGTTGCATACTCATCAGAACGATGCCAGTTGTAAGGTATTAGTGAACCAGTAAACACGTCATTGTAACTGCTTTGTGTGTCTGAATTATTGTATATTGCATATTTATAACTTTATTTCTTTTAATTAGTCTTTAGTTACAAAATGCCTAGAGTTTGTTCAAATCATTCTAACAATTTTTCTTATGTACGTGGTGAAGTGATGCTCAAGTCCCAAAGGTGAAACCTTACTCCTTTAGTAAAAAATGTTATGAATTTTATTTTGGGTGTAAAGTCAGGGACCAAACAAGGACCTGGGCCCCACATATCTGTTTTTTGTCATGTTCTAGGCTTCTCACTGCATGGAAAAATGGCACACGCCACACACCATTTTCTATCTCTGTGATTTGGAGGGAACCCAAAGATCACTCTTCTGACTGTTATTTCTGCTTAACAAACATTAAAAAGGTTACTCAAAATTAACACATACAGTGGTGTACCCTAACTTGCAATCTGTAATGAGACCAGTTCCACACTGTGAAGAGCTGCCCATACCAAGAGCTGCCTCCAGAACGTGTGACAATAAATAAAGAGAGCTCAGAGTCTAATGGAAGCAAGGAAGAAAAAGAAACAGATTCTGTTAACACAACTTTTGAACAAAGGACAGTTTATCTGAGCCTCATTTACTGACTCAAGAAAATCTTAATCTCATACAAGATTTAAATTTATCCAAAAAACAGTCTGAAATGCTTGCTTCCCGGCTAAAAGGATGGAATCTTCTTCAAAAGAGTACAAAGATATGTATGTATTGTAATCATCATTTTGAATTTAAAGACTGTTTTTTGAAGAAAATGGCTTCGTGTTTTGTAACGACATTTCTTCTCTTATGGAGACACTTTGTAATGAAGATAAACCAACAGAATGGCACTTGTTCATTGATTCCTCGAAAGTTAGTTTAAAAGCTGTGCTTCTGCATAATGGCAATAAATTCCTATCAGTACCTGTGGCTCACTCTGCTAGTATAAAATAAACATATAAAACTTTTAATTTATATTGGAAAAGCCAATGTGCAATGTATGAATGGAATATTTGTAGTGATATGAAGGTAATTGCACTTATTCTTGGTATGCAGCTTTGTTAAACAAAGTACTGTTGTTTTTTGTGTGATTGGGATAGTAGGGACAGAAAAAACCATTTCATTAGAAAAGAATGGTCTAAATGTGTATCGCTCAATGCTGAACAGAAAAATGTGAAACATGACCCATTGTGTAATCCTAAAAATGTGTATCTACTTCTGTTATACATCAAATTAGGATTAATGAAGAATTTTGTCAAGGCCATGGACAACACTACTGGTTTCATATGCTTAAAACAGAAGTTTCCTAAAATTAGTGATGTAAAAATTAAAGAAGGAATATTTGTGAGTCCACATATACGATCACTAATACATGATGAAAAGTTTGAGGAACTATTTATTGAATCCACTGGAGAAACCAGCTTGGCAAGCATTCAAAAATTTTACTCAGAGTTTTTGGGGAAATTGAAAGGCGGAAAATTATCGTGATATTGTCAACAATTTTATAACATCTATAAAAATTTGGGTTGTAATATGTCCTTAAAAGTACACTTCCTGCACTTGCACCTAGATTTCTTCATGGAAAATCTTGGTACAGTTAGTAATTAGTATGGGGAGCACTTTCATTAGGAAATTTCAGTTATGGAAAAGTATTTGCCCTGAAGTATCAGGTCAAATGGAATCCTAATATGCTAGCCGATAATTGTTGGACTATCAAGAGGGTTGCTCCACAGGCAAAATATAGCAGAAAATCGTAACTTCTTACTTTGAGTGAGTCAGATGTTTGAATATTGTGTAGTTAAGAATGTAGAAAGTATTAAAATGTTTGAAATTATAAATACCTGCTCTCGGAAACCTTGCATGATGAGGAAAAACCGATATCATATTTGATTTCAGAAGAAAGAATAATATCAAAATCACACATTTTTCTTCCAGAGACAAAAAAAAAATTATTTTTTGTTCCCCAGCGAAACTGAAACATTTTTTAAATGTTCTATTCAATCATATTCATTATGATAAAGTAAAACACTAAAACTATATTACATGCAGAACCTTTGAAAAATTTCAGCATTTAAATCCCTCCTATCCACACAAAACATTTCCTTGCAAAGAAAAATGAATTAAAATGAACTGACAAAACAAAAGTAACAGAGATCTATTATTACTTGTACTAAATAGATCATATAAGCTGACAGTACTCATTTGGTTTAAGCAAGCAGTAATAGCACCATAAAGAAAGAATAATTCTTATATAGCAAATAATTTCTGACATGATATCATGTTATAAAAATTTTGTATTATTATCAAGTATCCTTGAAATATTACACTTACAATTACATATAAAACAGATAGATAAATTTGTTGTTTTTTCATTCACTAACAGATATTGCAATACAGACAGCAGATTGATTTTTTCCAACTCCTGACCAATGAACATTAGTATGCATTGTAGCTGAATAATGGATTAGGATTCTGTCATAAATAAGGTTTAATATTATGTAACACTAACAGACTTAATTCTAATTTAGCCTATCCAGTGCTAAAATCAGCTGCTATAAGAAGCCTAGATAAAAATTATTAGAAAGGAACCATGGCTACAGTACTCCCCCTCATAAGCAGGCATAACTTGACTGATGTAATGATGTAATGACTGATGTAGTAGCTGACAAGATTTAAATTATAACATTAAACATATGGAGCATAGTCAACCTTCTTAACAAAGGACCAGCAGTTTTCTTCTTACCACAGACCCATTAAAATTTGTAATAGATCTGAAAAATATTCAATTCTTCAATCAGAATAAGGAATCCAGTTATTCTATCCTTTACATTTAATAATATTACTATCGATATCAACTTATATTAATTAATATAACTATCAGTCTTCACAACCTCTCTCTAAAACTATATATAAAATAAAATAAACTAAAATGGTAAATTTCAACATATGAATCAAATTTAAAAATTAATTTTCAGTGCATTACTCATTAAAAACATTAAATAAGTTTAATCAAATAAACAACATTCAGTCCAAAATATGTTATACTGCTTCTTGAAATAGAGCTGATAAACTGTAAAAAAAGAATAATATTTTTAAGATATATACATATTAAATTGTACAGAGTGAGCAACATAAAACCGAACGCATAGTGAAACCACTACCCAACATTATTTATGAAAGACTCTCACACAACTAGTATGACTAGTGGATGTACATATATGTTACTACTAATTGTTGTTTCTGTTTGTCAGGTGGTTACATGTCAGTGTAGTATACATTTTGTTGCGGTGCAGTATTGTGAGTGCAGTTGTGTTTGTGTAAAACACCTTATTCAATCCAGGAGAGGATAGCTACAGTTGAGGCCTACATTCGTTCTGGGTTGTATGAAGAATCACATCAAGTACATGTAGAAAAATTTCCAAATGCCTGAATTCCAGCGAAGAATAGCATACATGATTTAGTTAAATAATGGTGTACAACAGGTTCAGTTTCAAATGCAAAACAAAATGGGCAACTTTCATTAGGACTCCACAGGCCATTGCTGATATTGAAAAGAGAATTACTGCCAGGCCAAAAAAAACTCTACACAATTTATCCCAACAACCTGGTGTTAAATACACATCTTGTCATATTCTTCATGAATTAAGATTCAAACCATATCGTGTTACAACTGTGCTTCAACTGAAGGAGACAGACAACAAGCTGTCAGCAGAGGACGGTAGCTTCTATGTTCCCCAGAGTGGTCTACTTGTGATTTTTGCATCTAATCTAAGGAAGTTTATGCATCTAATCCCTCACAATATTAATGAACTGAAGGTGAACATTAATGAGAAATCAATGCAATTGACAACATTTTGTGTGACGACTTTCAATATGATCAGTTGAGGACAAAAGTGCATCGATGTCCAGGGTGGTCATTTTGAACATCTTTTGTAACAATAAGGTAAATAAATGCAACATTTAAATTATATTTTATGTTTTTCTTATTTAATTTATGCGTATCAATCATAAAATTTCATTCCAACATAACCTACTGATTCTGCAGCGATTATGTTATGGGTTCAGTTTTATGTTGCTCACTCTGTATTATTCAAAGTAAAAGTTACAAATATAAATTTATTTAAAGACTAGTGGTTAAATAATACAGCTTTGTTTAGTTGCCATAAATATTGTTTTTTTTTTTTTTTAAGAGCCACTTTATGAAAATGTTCTCTTTTCCCCTAGGATGTTTCAGTCTAGTATTACAGTGACGTTATAGTAACATTCGTTCTATCACATCTTTCAAAACATGCCAATAATTCATTTTTATCTAAATAACTAATAGAATTTTTTATTTGCTTATTTAAGAAGCACAGAAATAAAAAAAAAAAATCCAATAATAAATATTTTTTCACCTCAGCATGTTAATTCAAATATATGAAAAAATGTTTATTTTTATAAAATGATAATAAAAATACTGTCTTTTGCACAGAATAAACATTTCAGTTACGGGAGCTTCAATAAATCGCAAACTTGTCAGAGAACATGACGTTCTTTTTAATATTTGCTCTCAGAAAGCATTCAGTCAATAACTAACATGCATAAACACATTGATCAAGGCCATTGCCCCTCAATTCATTAACTGTAACTGGATGAAAACATTTAACTTTTAAGTCCTTCTGCATACAGTCTCGCACTGTCCATCTTGTAATGCTTAATTCTCCAGAACGTCTGGGCATTGATTTCATCGGAGATTGTTGAATCGATGTCTCCACAGCAACATGTCTCAGCTCAAGTACTCGACATCCCATTACGTGGTGCATCAAGAACACTTTCCAATGCAAAAGCCTTCTTCTCCTATGTCAGTAACATTTGCTGTGATGGTGATGATTTCCCAAAATGCACAAAGAAGTTATTCATAATATTCTCCAAGTGTGTGGACGTTCATGAACCCACACACAACCTAATAAATGCTCTTCAACAGTGCACATACTCATTATATGCCATCATTCCACAGTCAACTACTACTAAGGTCATCCCACCATGAATGAACACATTGGATGACCCCCACCATGGCTTATCCTCCCCACCTTTTCCAGCAGCACTGAGCAATATCAACATTGAGAATTGGCAGCAGTAGAGAGCCCAATTAAGCTGTATTTATTAGTCTTAGTATGGGTGGGGGACTTCCCACCCATATAGAACAAATATATATACTTGTAGCCTCTCTTATTAAGAAGAAAATTATATAAAAATTTTAGTAGAAAAGTTGTATTTTCAATTAGTAGTTGAGAAACAAACTTAAATTAGTAAGATTTAGCACTTCATTATTGTTCCTCTGAGATTCAGTTATGGCTACAAAATAGGCTACAAATTATGGCTACATAATAGGAGACAACACAACAGTCTAAATAACATTTTGCAGAAACCATTTACAAATATTTTGTAGACTAACAATGATCAACTTACTACAACCAAAACTAACACTAAAATCTGATACAATTTCACAGATTGCATTAACTACTTTCAAAAATAAACTACTTATAAAAAGTCAGATCTGTGAATTACCACTACGCTTACATCAAGTAACTCATGAAATATTTTGCAGTTGATTAGCACAGATCGGTATCATAAAAATTGGGAAATATATATTAACTAATTTAACATTGTGAATAGTTTCACACAAACCCTATGGATAACAGAAATGTTTACAGTTTCTAACTACGATGACAAACCATATCTAACACAGAAAAGAATTAGTAAATATTTAACAAGCAGATTAAAAAAAATAATTTTATCTGTATTAACCTTAAAGCTTATGCACAGATAAAAATTATAATTAATTCCTAACAAAAATCTTTTTTATCAAGTGGTCCTCCCAAAATATTGATCTTTCTATTGTTCATATTATGTTACTTATATTGTAACATAATTGATATAATGGAACATAAATTTTTAGGTTGTAATATTTAATGTTTTATCTAACAATATAATCAAAGAATCATTATTATAAATTAAATAACAACTACTTTTATTAATTGCATCTTAATATCTTTGATCATTGTTATAAGTTATATATTTTATTGGAATATCTCTGGTGATATCAAATGATGAAGTACAATATTTTTCTTAAAATAATTTCTACCCAAAAGACTGGAGCAAAACTGGTATTTTTAAATAAAAATTGATAAAGCAGACTATACCAATTATTTCTACAAAATGAAATATAGACTGGAGCAAAACTGGTATTTTTAAATACAAATTGATAATGCAATACCAATTATTTCTACAAAATAAAATATAATTTAAGCATTGATGTGATCTTTTCAATTGTTTGATTGTTTATATATAAGCAACATATAATTATATATGGAGTGTACTGGGACATATTTTCCAAACTTCAGGAAGTGATTCTGAGCACCAAAAT
Organism: Lycorma delicatula; assembly: GCF_047948215.1. Lineage (NCBI taxonomy): Eukaryota > Metazoa > Arthropoda > Insecta > Hemiptera > Fulgoridae > Lycorma > Lycorma delicatula. The sequence goes on along the minus strand of NC_134459.1, from coordinate 25,669,495 downwards.
GAGCAAAAAATCTACTTCAATTAAATTTGGCAAATCTAAGAATAGTGTCTTGTTCTACAAAATAAAAAATTTTGAAAACGTCAACTTCAAAGATTTCAAAATGGCCGCCATCTTAATTCTTTAATCTTCAATAGCTTTGTAATTATTTGTTTGATCAAATTTTTACTTTTACAAAATTTTATTTTGAACAAAAGTACACCTTATTCATAAAAATCTATTGATATACAATTGAGTTACTGCAGACAATTAACCCGGCAGTACGCTTGGGCAAGCTGTAATGCAAGCTGATAATTTTTTGCCTGTTTTAATTTCCTCCACTAAATGTAATAAAAATTATTAATATTTTGTTGATTCTGCTTTCTTTTTTTATTCTACATAAGAATTTGAGTAACCGCTGCCCCTGAACCTTGTCAGCAAAAGTAAGCAAAGCATGAACCTCTCTCCACCTAAGATACGTAATACTAGAATGGCTCTAAGCAGATTAAAAACTTGATTAATGATTGCCAAAATAAATCAGGAGATATTAGTTAGTGGTCTTAGGATGCTAACTGAGAATACCAAGCTCCAGAAATAACTACTGAGGAAAATTATGAAGGGTGATAAAACTAGATAAAATTTCAGTATACCAATTTTATCATTTTACCCTGTTTATGTAACATAGTTTAATCTAAGGACTTTCTTAGAAAACATAATCAAAATCGGTATGTGTTGCAAAGTTCTAAGTTGATATGCCAATTAACATATACATTTAATGAAAATAACCACTTCGATGTATTCATTTTTATGAGTATTCAACATGATGAAACAATGATGGCAACTGAGTAAAAATCAAACTAAATAAACTTAACCAAGAACTCTGCCTAAATAATACACTGCTGCTTAAAATTAAACTCATATCATCAAAATTTTGCACTTCATAAAAATACAGGAATGTATAGATTAACCCTCCTAAAATAATATAATAATTTCAATAACAAAATCCATGCAATACTCCCTTATTTTCTTAGAAGTTAAAATAAAAACTGAAATCAGGTCGAAAATAAAAGCAATTTTAAGTTTTCAGTAAATAAACATAAAATTCTGAAACAATTTTCAATTTAAAGATTAATAATTCATTCTTATTGCATTAATAGAAATAATTAAAAAATTCACTAACTAAATACTAAATTAATTAATTAATTTAATCTAATTAAATACTAACCTTTTGGACAAGCATTCATCACATTATTAACAAAGTTCGTAAAACATTCAAATAACCATACACTGTTTATCAGCTTGTTCATTTTAGCTTATAATCATCCATCCATTGGCTGAAATTTTTTTCTTTATTTTCTAAAACTTATTTGATTAAAAATTAAAATGACTTGATAGGTGGTATCATTGATGATATGTTTACTACAAAACTATTTTTTTTAAATCAGTAACACACAATGTATTATTATATAATATCATAGTCAATATTTTTTTTTATTATTAATAACTTTAAAGTGTTATCTGAAACAAATAAAAGTGACTAATTATCATTAAAAATAAAAACAAAACAAAGTAATAATTTTGAGTAATATTAATCAGATACCTGATTTTATATCAGGTATCTGATGTAAAATCAACTCAAGTTGTACCAGAAGAGCGTATAATATGTAAGCAATGATATTTATTTCCCACCACTAGTTTAGACAGCAAGTACTTAAAGGAAAAGAAAAAGAAAAGCATAAAACATAGACAGAGCTATGAAGGATGTAATACCATAAAGAAAAATACTTTGAATAAATTTTCTCACTATTCTCAAATTTAATATTACAATAATTGAAATAGGCACAGTGTATCTAAAAAGTTTCTTGTTTTAGACAAGTGACACTATCTATCAACAAATGGCAGAACTACATAATAGTTAGATCACTCACTAAGAGTGGTACTTGAGAAGTAAGAATTTTGACTTGAATTTTTTATTTTGTGCTGGAAAAGAGAGAATTTATGAAATTTTCTATATATCTTCAAAAAAAATTCTCCAGAAACTTGAGTTGATAAAAGCAACATGTAATAGTAAGCATCCTTATGTTAGGTAATGATTGGCTATTGGAGTGTTTCAAGCAATTAGAATGGAAATCATTAGTTGATAAAATTTGCTTTCTGGCAAATTTGAACAAATCAAACGGTTCAAAGACATAAAGATTGAAAACGATGCATCATTTAGAAAATATATTCAAGTTTCATAAGATTGAAACATTTTCTTGATTTACGATTTTTGTGATATACTACTCCTTACCAAATGAAATAGAAAAATTAAAAATCAATATGATATATAGCCAAGGGTTACACAAATAAATAAAAATCAATTTTTTTAAAAAATGCATATAATTGTTTATGGAATTTTACGGTACTGTAACTACCATACTTTAACTTTGGTGATCTACAGAAACCAGTTTGTTAAATGTGAGATTTTACCTTTCACACATCTCATTTTCAACATCCTACTCCCTAAGATGTAGAAGGTATAGCAGAAACATCAGGTTGAAGAAATACAATCTATCACATTTTCCAGGAGTTTAAACATTATATTTGATTACTTCAATGTATTTGTGATAATACAAAAAAGTAGATAAAAAATTATCAAAATGATATTAATCTTGTACTAAGATTTCAGATGTTGAGATGCAAAAAAAAATTAGGAAGACTTTTTTTATCAAAAGCAATTTTTTTCCTTCTTTTATGCAAGCAATTGTTATGGAAAACATGGGGAAAATTAAGCAGTTAAAACAGCAGCATAAAATCAATAGAAAGAATAAAATTAATACCATTGAAGTTTTTTATTAGAGTATTATGTACTACTATGTTACATAATGCCAGATGCACACAACTATTTTTTTATGATGAACAACTTCCTTTCTTTTTCTGGTTAGCCTCCGGGAATTACCGTTCAGGTACTACTTCAAAAGATGAATAAGGATAATAAGTATGAGTGTAAATGAAGTGTAGTCTTGTACAGTCTCAGTTTGACCATTCCTGAGGTGTGTGCTTAATTGAAATCCAATCACCAAAGAACACCGGTATCCACAATCTAGTATTCAAATCCGTATAAAAGTAACTGCCTTTACAAGAACTTGAACGCTGGAACTCTCGACTTCCAAATCAGCTGATTTGGGAAGACGCATCCACCACCAGACCAACATGGTGGGTTATGATGAACAATCTGAAAAGTTATCGCCTAACTTCCCAAAAACAACACTGCTATTGCACAGATTACATTAAAGGAGAGAATAAACATTTTTTTGGAAAACAGGCCATTTTACATACCGTACACAACACCATTTGGTTGAAATCCTAACTTATGCCCTACAAAACAAAAAAATCTGATATGGACAAGAAACTTGACTTCCTAGTACGCCTTTTAAATTACATATACACATTTTTTTCTGCTCCTTGTTTAAACTTATTTCATTTGAAAGTGAGATATGATCTTCCAATTCTTTAATAAAGTGGATAGTTACACAATTTCACTGTGGTGGATATCACATTACATCACATTTTTTGTGGTATCCATATCACCATTTTATGTTATTTTATATATTAATTTTGTTTCACATCGCTCAAGTAGATATGTAGTGTAAGTGAGAACGTGTTGAATCCGTAACCATGTGCACAATGTTCGAATCCGACTTCGTATACGTTTATTTTTATTTTATTTTTTTTTTAAATTAAAAATATTGATTTACTAATTATTAACGTCTATTGAAAAATTTTTTAATTAAAATGAATAGTACAGAAACTTTTATTTTGCTAATAACATCTGATTTTTTTTCATATTTTTTTTTATTGTTATTATTGAACTATTATTTATTGTTAAATTTTTTTTATAATCAGAAGTTAATAATTATTAACGAATCAATAAAATTAAAAGAAAAAAAAGTTTAAAAAATATTTGTATATTAAGTTGGATTCGAACCAATGTGCCTTCCCCTTGTAAGATCCAAATATTTCATTAATTAAAATTTTATTTGGCTAAACTCTGGAACCAATGAAAATATGTACTACTTATGATGTATTGTTGAAAACCTCTCAATGAGGGCTTATTACTGCAGTTAAGAAAAAGTCCAAAATCCAAATATTTTTGATTTTAGGATTTTTTGAACATTTTTGGTTGTTGCTTTTGATTCAGTTGATTGCAATCAAAAGGGGAGGTGCACAACTAGATGTTGCAAGTCCTAAATACAAAATTTCAACATTCTACAGCTAATCGTTTTGGAGTTATGGGAGATACAAACATATATACAGACGTCACGCTAAATTAGCCAAAATGGATTTAGGGATGGTCAAAATGGTTATTTCCATTGAAATCTGAAAACCAAAATTTTTCACAATTACATTTTTCCTTTACTTTGTACAAAGAAATAAAAAATGGATAAAATTCACAATATACATATATGTACATGTAAATATACATGGTTACATGCATGTAACTCCAAATGCATGAATATACACATGGATATGCGAAAATGTTCAAGTAAATTTGAAAGTAAATCATGAATAAAAATGTAAGTCTTCCATGTAAATCTAAAAATGATATCTACCAAAATAAATTTTTAAAAAACTATTCTTAAAATGCACAGTACTAATTAGTTTATCAATAAATACTGATAATAGTAAATTGCAGAACTCACCGAATTATACCAGTGCTATAACATTAATATATTCTGTAACAATCTCCGTGGTGAAGAAGTACAAACAAATTTACTACGTGGACATGGAAGCCTTCTAAGACATTCAGCTAATTTACGATCGCATTCACATAACCTTTGACCACATGATGGTCCTAATGCTGTAAAATAATAACATTAAAATAAATAGATACACAGTATTATATTCAACTCCATTAAAATACAGGCTGTTCCTCACAATATGAGGCTAATAGAAAAATTTTAAAAACTGGAACATTACAACCCAATGGACAAAATTACAACCCAAATGTATTTACTGAAATATTGGAATACACCAATAATTTTCATAACACTAGTATATTAGCGAAATTTCATATATATATCTGAGTAATAATAAACTAATAAAGGAACAAATCAGATTTTATAACAATATACTATTTAAGCAAATTATACAATAATTAATAACCATTGGATTGGCTAAGTGATTCAATGTATATTTCATAACAGTTATGAACATAATCACTTTAATTTTTATCTTTGATTTAATTAATTATAAAAATTTATATTCACAACTATAAAATTCATAATTAATCAATAATCCCTGATGATGGAGGAATAACCCAAAAGCCCTTGTATAATTAATACAATTGTTGTTGAAAATAGTCTATATAAATTTAAAAGTTGGTAGAACTGCTTTTATTCTCCCTTTTTATCTTTTTCTTTCAAGTGTGTATACGCTCAGCATTTCATACACCCTATCAACTCTGTCTAAAAATATAATCATTGACAATGTTTGGGACCATTGTCTTCTTTCCTTTCTGTACTACTTTTACGCATTCTAATTTTGTTGTCAAACACAAGACATCTCGTTTATCTTGCCACTTCAACACCCTCATTTTACCCACCTTATCACATACTGAAAGAATTTTATTTTTATTTAATTTTAAAGTAGATTTATATTGTTTTTGAAGATTAAGGAACTATTTTTTATTAATAATTGCTATAATATGTTCACTAGAGGACCGCTTTGAAAATATTTTTTGTATATGTACTTTTGGTACATGACAGTAAACAATATTATTAATACATAGTCGCAATTCCTCAGTAAAAATTTCTGTATCATGATCAATATCAAATCCCAGTCAGGCGTGACATTTTTATACACCATAAAATTCCATTTCCATGTTCCACACACAAGCTTCATACTTATGTGATGATGTAAAAAATAAATATTATTTACAATCAAACCCACATTTATTATATGTTGAATCTTAAAAAATGTATCTTTTTATAATCTGGTATGTATTGATCAGATATAAGATTAGAATTCAAAATTTTAGGTAACGTTATCTCTGAAGGTAAGTTATACTTATCACTATGAAAAATTTCACCATAAACAATATTAATACTAATATTTGTAAGATTAGAAAAACCTAAATTGTGAGAATTACCGCAACAGTTTAACAAATTACTTGATTGTAAAAGATCACAATCTGTAGAAAACAATACCGCCTTACAATTTGTAAGGTGAGCAGCAGCATTTTTAACATTTATATGTATGATAACATTTAGAAAAGAAACATTTCCTAGATTTTCCTGTACAAAACCTGCCACATTAAAGTTACCTAACAATGTTACAGCGGTAGACTGTCTTAACCTTGAACATTTGTAGATGGTTTAAGTCAGCTGATTTCAAAGTCAAGAGTTCTAAGGTTCAAATCCTAGTAAAGGCAGTTTGTTACTTATATATACAGATTTGAATACTAGATCATGGATGCCGGTAGTATTCTTTGGTGGTTGGATTTCAATTAACCACACATCGCAGCAATGGTCGACCTGAGATTGTACAAGACTACACTTCACTTGCATTCATACATATCATCCTCTGAAGTAATGCCTATGGTGGTTATGGAGGCTAAACAGAAAAAGAGAGTTGGTTGGAGTGAGGAAGCGTTACATAACAACCATGTCTAGCAACGAGATGCTGGCCAGGTAGTGCACCAAGGAACTTTTATTGTCATCACGCATTACTAAAACAAATATTCATAATCTATTTGAATTGACAACATATTAATATCCAGTTATCTTTTTCTCTTTAATTATGAAATAAATTTTTAAGATGTAAAAATATTGAACCTGATTGGGATTCAAAGCCCTTTTGCAACATACCATTATTTTGAAACTTTTTTTTTTAACACAAGAATCAACACTGTAATTTATTTATCAATCTGGTTAGCGTTTTAAAATTTAACAATTGTATTAGTTAAAATGGAATATTTGAATAATCACTAATTTAGTGACTATACAATGACAGAATAAAGACTGTTTTCGGGTGTAATATCGCACTTAGTAGTTTCAAAGGGCAGGGTTAATAAAATATTGCGCACAATAAGATTTATAAAAAAAAATTGTTAAAAAAAAACAAATTTTGTGCAAAATAACTTTCAAATAGTTTCTCCAAAATAGGTATAGCAATTTTGGAATGAATAACCATGTGCGGTTGTCCAAGTATTATTTAATCGTTCAGAACGCCTTGAATTAGGTATGTTTAAGATACACGATTATATACGAGTTTTAAACGATGAGAGATTGTCATCATTTAAGTAATGTTTTTACTACAAAATAAATTAAATATGGATAGGTTTTGTTCACTGAGAAATTTAAATTTGTTTTTGAATTACAAAATTTTGAAAAAGTTTCAGAACATCTAATTTTTTTTTTAGCTCCCGATTCATTGAGGATATTTACTTATGATATGAAACTTTATATATTTTCAAATACGGTTATAAAGAGTTCCTAGGCTGTAAAATCATTTCCATTCACAAGTTGCAGTTAACAGCTTGGAAAGCAACATACTTTTTTTTTAACCATGTTAGGTATTGCTTCAGAAGAATGGATGAATGATTTTAGCATGTGTGAAAATGTCATGCCTGATCGGGATTCGAACTGGGACCTCCAGATGAAATGCAGAGACGCTACCACAGAGGCCAGTTAGTAGTATACCTGTTTACCTTTTATAGTCGTAATTTATTTTTCTCAGAAAACCATTGAAATTCATTTAAGATAATGCAGTTCTAATCAAAGCAAAATTAAAACATTTTTTGTGAAAAAAAATTAATTACATTAAAAATACATTTTTAAATAAATTATATTGAAAATAGTTTTTAAAAGTATTGTTATAATATAAAAAATCTGATGTGGACAACACATGATTTCCTTGTATTAAATTACATATACATATTTTTTTTTTAATAGAAAGTACATAAAATTTTATTTCATTAATAAATTCTGATATTTTTTCATATTTTTTATTATTATTATTGAATAATTATTTATCATAATTTATTTTTATATTCAGAGGTTAACAGATTATTAATATATTTTTTTTTTAATTTTAAAAAAATTACAAAAAAAAGTTAAAAAAAAAGAGAGATGAAGTCTGATTGAACCGATCGATGTGCCTTCCTCTATAAGATCCACATACTTCATTAATCAAAATTTTATTTAGGTATAACTCTGGAACCAATGAAAATAAGTACCAATGATATATCATTGAAAAACTCTCAATGAGGACTTATTACTGCAGTTAAGAAAAAATCCAAATTTCTTTGGAATTTGGGATTTTTTTTGGACACTTGGTTCAGTCTATTGCAATCAAAAGGCAAGGTGCACAACTAGATGTTACAACAGTCCTTAATCCAAAATTTCATCATTCTATGTCTGTTTTCGAGTTATGCGAGATATATACATATGTACATACAGATGTCATGCCGAAACTAATCAAAATGAATTCAGGGATGGTGGAAATGGATATTTCTGTTGAAATCTGAAAACCGTAATTTTTTACTTCCTTTACTTCGTAAAAAGATGTGAAATGCTAGCGCATTATGTCATTAGATACCATCGGCTGTGAAATTACATAATGAATACCTTTGTTATAAATACATTCTGTTAAACTGTGTAAAATTTATAATTTTGCATGGCCATACCTGTGTTAGAATAATTTCGCTGATGCTTTTTCTTGTATAAATAGCCTCAGACACATCCTGGATTAATGTCCAATAGTAATCAGCTAGCATGTTAGTATTCCATTTCCCTTTATACTTTCCTTCACCTAAATGTCTTTGTGAAAACATTCACTGTGTTCGTCACTTACATCTCCGAGGTTGTCCAGGAAAAAATCCAGATGTGAATGGAGGAAATGTATCTTCAAAGACGTATTACATCCCATAGCTCTGTATGAAGTAAGAAGTTGATTAACAATATTGTGGTAATTCTTGAATTTTTGTTTGTCGAGAAAATTTTTGCAAATATCTTTAAATGAAGCCCAAGCTGCACTTTCTACATTATTTAATATAGACTTAAATACATCATCTTTAACCGACTCTCTTATTTGAGGACCAACAAATTTTCCTTCACTTACATTTGGAAATTTTTGCCTGATGTACAAAGATCCAGTTCTAGCCTTCTTCAGTGCTTTTACAAAATTTTTCATGACTCCTAGCTTGATATGAAGAGGAAGTTATAATATTTTTTCCATTTGGAGTTTAGTTGTCTCATTTCTTCCACTCTTTGGTAACATATTGTTTATCTGTAGCTCGGTTATCCCATTCGCAAAGAAAACACATGTACTTAATATAGCCTAAAATTTTTTAGTAGTATAGTTTTAGTATAGCCTAAAGTCAAAACCTAAAATTTTTGTATTTTTTTAAAGTAAATTCCAACCTTGCAGTCTTGATCCTAACAGTTCAGCTTGATCTTTTGATAAATTTAAATCCCTAATCAAATCATTTAATTTACCTTGTGATACAAGATGTGGCTTATTGGAAGATAACTCAAATCAATATTATTGTTGTCTTCTGCAGTGTAACCTGGTTCTTCATCACGCTTTCGAAACATACATTCACAGGTGGCTCAGTAACTGGAATAATTTCACTGTGAGGTACAGGCCTGATTGCAGATTGCAATGAAGCTTATTTTACAGTATATTTAGATTTTTTAGAAATTCCACACTTGTTAAACAAAAGTAATAGTTGGTTACATGATCCTTTGGTTCACATCAAACCATAGGTGTATATATGTAGTAATGTGTGACTATGATATGATTTAATTCTTTGTCCAGTATTAGTTGTAATATGCTTACAACTATTTGTTGAAAAATGAAAAAAAATCCTTTAATTAAAATTAAAATTTAAAAAACAATGTGGCTGATAGATTCTGAGTTAGTTTTCAGCATCAAAAAACATTTTAAAATCATGTATCAAACATTAGGAAACAAAAATTATGTTTATCAGTGTAATAGTAATCTAAACTCTGATAGTGGATAAAAAAAAAAAAAAAAATAATATATTCGTGTGAATAAATAATGTAAGTATAGTATTTTAATTTAATCTATCTTCTTTATTAGGTTTTGATAAGTTCCAGAATAATATTGTTTATAATACATTTATAACTTTTACCTGATCTGTTTCCCGCGTAGATTTTAAAATGCCCATCAAAAATGTCGGCAGATTAAGGTTGTTTTTTACATCTCGTAAGCAATGTGAGAACACGTTAATACATCATCCGACATGGTTGTGTAGCGTCTTTTCTAGTGGTACCTTTAACGATTATTATTCAATTTAACGATGTAGATTAATTTTTTAGTCTAGATAATCTTACTTGAATACTTATTAAGAGAATTATTTTGATAGTTCTACCAATTGGTTTCTGCGAATAATGAAATGATGCTATTTTGCACCTTTGTCCTCTACTAAAAAAAGCAAGTAGTGACATATAGTTAATTTTCTTAATTGTACATAATATGAATGTGAGTTTCTGAACTCGTTTTACATTAATTATATACAGTTGTACTTTATACTAATTGTGTTAAAACTATGAGTAATTTTTAGGATGTTATGGTTATAGTTAATTTAGACCTAACATTTGTGTATCTTATCTGAAACTTTTTTAATGTTATAATATTTTTTGTGCTCGTGAACAAAGTTACATTTTATTATTCATGCTTGTTAGTTCTAATTTCCATGCTAATTAGTTTCAATGTTGTTAAGGCATACTGGTACATTGCTGTTGAATAAAAAGTAATGATTTACCCATCCTAGCTATCTATTCCAATGGTTTGATTAAACATTTACTTCCTCACACTAATGATAATGTAAGCCTCAAAAACTTTTGTTTATAAACTCAAATTTGTAATAATGCTATTGCGAAATGCATAGTGGATTTATTCATTGAACAGCATGACAAAAAATGACATAAAACTAAAATTATTAATAATTGAGTTTCAGATTAATGTAATTTTTCTCCCAAGTCATGTGTAGCTAATTATTGGCACCTTCCTGGAGTAAATAGGAATGACATAATAATTACCTGCATAAGGCATTTTGGAAGAAAGAGTTTCTTTCATTAATCTGATACTGGTAATCAAACTTTAAACCTAACATGGACTCAATTAAAAGTAAATGAAAAACAAATGTATTTAGAGAATTAAAACTAGAATTCAGATTTTTAAAGGAAAATGGAAGAAGTTAATGAATCAGTTTTTCTGCAAGGAAAATAATTTTCTTAAATTGATTTAAAACAAATTTTAATTTTTCTCTTTTACAAAACAATACAAAATGTATTTTTATTTGTGATAATAAGCTAAAGTTATGTTTAAAAACTTCTCCAAAATTCTACTTATCTTTTGATCTCAGTGTGTTTAATTAGTATTACATGTTAATTAATTCTTAACATTATATCTTGTCATATTTTTTATACTAGATCATTCTTTTCGTTACTAAATTATAACCAACTCAGCAGTGGGTGGGAGGTTTGGGTAAGATGATACCCTACTACAACTCCTTACAGTTTGATTATTCCACAACATTGTGCAGAGTAAGATCCTGGAAATTGAAGATTATAAAGTAAAATGCTAGTGGCCAAATGATGAAGGTCTTAACAAACCCCTGGCTAGCCCATTTGTACAGTGAAAATATTCATGATTCTTCCTTTATATGGTGTAGTAATCTTATATTAATGTGTTTTTAAACCATTGATTCTCAAAATTTTCACCCACCGCCCATATTGAAAATCAAAACTTTTCTAGTGCCCCCAATATTTTTAAACTTACCATCTATTAAAAATAATAATTGCAATTGGTGTTTTTAAGATACTCTCTTAAAAACAAATTGCAATTAGTTTTTAAATGTGGCATATCTTATTTCTGAGTTGAAACTTAACATTTTAAATGAACAATGAAAACACATATTTAATCATATTTAGAAGTATTTTTATTAAAATTGCTTTCAGAAAAATTTTAATTGTGTATAGTTATATAACAATAGTGATAGCATATTAACAATAATTAAATAGTGATAACAATACAATATTTAAACAAAGCCTTCAATTGAAAATTTTTTCTACTAGTGTAGTAGGTAGGTATTTAGTTTGAAATATCAGGAAAACATAATTTTTGCCTTTTTTTTAATCGGTCATCGCCTTTGTAGACTGCCTGAACACCCCCAATTTTCTGTAAGCCCCCAGATTGCCTCCAGTGCTTACAAGGGAGCATTATTACCCACTTTGAGAACGAATATTTTAAACCAATTTTTTTTAGTTAGGTACAAAATCATCAACTTTAATTTGTAACATTGTAATTCAATTTCTAAACTTTCTGTTGTTTTTCTTTCTGGATTTCTTATCTTATTTTACTGCCTAAAAGTGTGTTATTTGCTCTATTTACATATTTGTATATTTACAACTTTTATTATTTTTTCCTAAGAAATTCCGTAGGCCTTTCGAACAGTATAAGACTTCAGGCAAAACTACTGTTTTTTATTGTGTTAATTTCGCTTTTTGATTGAATATAATATTTATAAATGATACATCATGATGGTTTTATCATAAACTATCATAGAATTACATAATCCAGCAGAAGTAAATGGAACATAAATGGGTGAGGTCATAGGTGGTTCTGTTACTTAATTGGCTTCAGTTAATGTGAATTCTTTTCATGAAGACGCTGCTTGAACAGATAAGACATTGTCACAGTAAGATACAACTCTGAATTAGTTATTAAATGTACTATATTTTTTTTGTTTTGAAGAAGCCACTTTCTGTTATAGTTTAAAAAAAAGTTTTAATTTAAGTTATAGTTTAAAAAACAGCAAATCGTAGCATCTTTTTCTTTTCACCTTTTACTGTTACTCCGAATCTAAATTGTTCTTTAACATCATTAACTGCTAGTTCCATGTAAAGATTAAAAAGTAATGGGGATAGGGAACATCCTTGTCGGACTCCCTTTCTTATTACGACTTCTTTCTTATGTTCTTCAGTTATTACTGTTGCTGTTTGGTTCATGTAAATGATAGAAATTTGTCTTCTATCTCTGTATTTGAACCCTAATTTTTTTAAAATGCCAAGTATGTTGGTTTGTTTTTCTTTAATCTTCCTTCTACTATTAAACTGAGCCTTAAAATTGCTTCCCTTGTCCCTATACTTTTTCTAAAACCAAATTGGTGTTCTCCTAATACTTCTTCCACTCTCCTCTCACTTCTTCTGTATAGAATTCTAGTTAAGATTTTTTATGCATGACTAGTTAAATTAATTGTTCTGTATTCTCATTTATCTGTCCCTGCTTTCTTTGGTATCATGACTACAACACTTTTTTTGAAGTCTGACACAACTTCCCCTTTTTCATAAATATTACACACCAGTTTGTATAATCTATTAGTCACTTCCTCACCTGCACTGCGCAGTAATTCTACAGTTATTCCGTCTATTCCAGGAGCCTTTCTGCCATTCAAATCTTTTGATGCTCTCTTAACTTCAGGTCTCAGTATTGTTTCTCCCATTTCATCATCAACTACCTCTATAACACCATTTTCTAATTCATTTCCTCCATATAACTCTTCAATATATTCCACCCACCTATTGACTTACCTATCGTATTATAAATCGGTGTACCATTTTTGTTTAACACATTATTAGATTTTAATTAATGTACCCCAAAATTTTCCTTAAATTTCCTGTATGCTCTGTCTATTTTACCAATGTTCATTTCTCTTTCCACTTCTGAACACTTTTCTTTAATCCACTCTTCTTTCGCTAGTTTTCACTTCCTGTTTATAGTATTTCTTAATTGCCGATAGTTTCTTTTACTTTCTTCATCACTAGCATTCTTATATTTTCTATGTTCATCCATCAGCTGCAATATATCGTCTGAAACCCAAGGTTTTCTACCAGTTCTATTTGTTCTGCCTAAGTTCACTTCTGCTGATTTAAGAATTTCCTTTTCAACATTCTCCCATTCTTCTTCTACATTTTCTACTTTAACTTTTTTCTCTACGACCTCTTGCGATGTCATCCTTGAAATCTTCTTTACTTCCTCTTCCTCAAGCTTTTCTAAATTCCACCGATTCATCTGACACCTTTTCTACAGGTTTTTTAACCCCAATCTACATTTCATTATCACCAAATTATGGTCACTATCAATGTCTGCTCTAGGGTAAGTTTTGCAGTTAACGAGTTGATTTCTTAATCTTTGCTTAACCATGATATAATCTTTCTGATACCTTGCAGTATCGCCTGGCTTTTTCCAAGTGTATATTCTTCTATTATGATTTTTAAATTGGGTGTTTGCAATTACTAAATTATATTTTGGGGCAACAAAGTATAATTTTAGATAGAGTCTTTGATAGACTCTATAAGTTAATCTCCTCTTTCATTCCTTTTGCCCAGCCCGTATTCACCCACTATATTTCCTTCCTTGCCTTTTCCACATTCCACGTTTTCCATGAGTTCCACGAACTAACAGCTTCCGAAAAAAAAGTGAGAATTGATTGGTTAATTTTTGATTGACTGTTCTGTGAGTGGATGTCAAAAAAGTAAAGTTGGCCAATCAAAAAAAATGCTCCATTCAACTTTACATTTTTGACATCTACTCACAGCACAAGAAAGCAATCAAATTTCACTTATTTTATTTAGAAAACTTCCCATTCAGAATGGTAAAAAGCAAAAGAAAAGTAGTATATTTTTTGTGTTGCATTTATTCAAATATGTAATCATTACACTATTAATTATTATTATCATATTGCTATGTAATATAATAAAATTGTCATAATATAATTAAAACATTATCTGCCTAGATTGATATGCAAAGTCAAGCCAACATTTTAGTTCTTCGCTATTGAAACCAGATGAATTTTTGTGGACCTAAATTGGTATTCTGTATTTATTTGATATATTTAGCATCTTCATAAATTTGTCTTACTTTTATTTCATGTATAAACAGTTATTCTTTTATGAAGAGTGTTGTGGGTGGTATCAGAAAAATTTAAGGGACTGATTCACATCAAAATTTAAAAAAGTTCATGTGGAAAAATAATCCAAATCACTTAATTTTCCCTCTTTCTACAATTTTTTTTTTTTCAATAAAAATTTATATCTTAAGAATGATTGGAATAATTTAATAAAATTTGGTATATGTGTACTCAATAACACCTTCTACTAAATAATTAACTTTGAAAATCCAAAAGAACAGCCTTCTAACTTCTTATCATTAATAGCCCCTAATACTATAATAGATATTTGTTTTATTAAATTTAAATTAAGCCTCTTATTATGAACAGAATTATTTGTTCAGATTAATCGACAAACATTTTTACTTACATGTGTTTAGATTCACTTAAACAATTTCATCTGTAACAGGTAAAATTGTTTAAGTGGATCGTAAAATGATATAATCTTAAGATTTTGCACTTGTGTTACTAAAAATAGAAATAATAATTAATTATTTTAAATTCACAATTAGTAAAGGAAGAAAAAACAAGCACAAAATTGTCAGACTGCATAATTTTGCAGCCCATTTTCCTAGGATGTTACCTAGGATATTCAGAGTCATTTTCCTAGGTTATTTTGTTTATTCTAGAGACATTTTTTTTTGTGAATAGATTTTCAAAATGTACGAATGACAAGTTCCAGCTGAAATAACTGTGGTCTGCAGTTGACACTCATTCATTTTAACTAAATCAGGCATAAAGAATACTGATAATCAGTATTACTTTTACTTCTTCTGTTATTTCTGTTAATAAACATAATCTTTAATAGATAATATCTGAACAGTAAAAAGCTTTTTGAAGTTATAATTCAGGGAAAAATAAGTCGATCCAACTGAAAAAGAAAACCAGAGAATTTAAAATGAGTCCATATTAAAAGAAAAAACAGCTTATATTTAATTATATGAGTATGTAAAGTATAAAGTAACTAGCCATTTAGCCAGAACCTGGACCCTTGAGGCTCAGTTCAGCCCAGGCAAATCCCAGAGCCAACTCAGGGGCTCCTCGAGCTTCCTGGGGCTATGAGGCCTACCCTGTGGCCGCAAAGCTTGCTTCAGTAGCTATTCCCATCTACCCAGAGAGCTCCACTCCCTGGATTCTACAGTGTACATTATCTTCATGGTTGTGAGAGTAATACCGGTAAATAAAAATTATAGTATTCAGGCTGTACAGAAACCTGAAAAAGAAACTAAATTACAAAAGATAGAATAATAGTAACTAATGTGGATGCATACACAATTGGTGACGAAAAATTCATGAGCTCTTAAATCGAGATTGTACCTGTAGTATGCAAAAGTTAGCCTTCAACATAGTTACAATACCCAGTTTGGATTTTAAAAATCATAAAATTGTCTGGAGAGATATTATATAATAGCACACAATTGCACCTCCAAAAACAGTGCCCCAGGGACACTTCGTTTGTTACCAGTTGATGCTGAAGATGCTATCTTCAGCTGCCATCTTCAGCATCATTCAGATGACCCATCTTCAGCATACCATTTCACATCACATCATTTGTTATTACAAATTATGATGTGTCAGCAGTTTGTACGTGAAACTAATTTAGGTAGTGTGTATGCCGGTTTTCATCGAGCAATATGTGATCTTCAGCAAGTGTTTGAAAACATGTTAGTTGAATTTTATATTACTGTTTATTTTCTTGCAATCCCATCCAAGGACAACAAAATCAACGTTGTCAGATTCACAGAGCTGATCGTCTGACAATGCATTTATTTATTTTTTTATTATGGCTGTTAAGTGGTTACTGATGTAAGCAAATAATATTTTTTACTTTGTGATACTGGTTTACTCCTCCTACTCTCTGAATTATGAGACCTTGCCGTTGGTGAGGGGGCTTGAGTGCTCAGTGATACAGAATAGCTGCAACCATATTGGAGAGGTATCTGTTGAGAGCCAGACTAAGGAATTTTAAATTCTATCCAGCGTTGCGCAGTGGCTCGTCCCAAAATCCTTTTCCCGCCATGATGTTTAAATTCGTTTATGCGGTTGGCGCACAAACAGAAGCAAGACATCAATGTGATTAAAGGCAGAATTATCAAAAATAAACAAACTTTTGAAACATAAAAGAATAAAATTTATTGACGTATATGAAAATTGGCGTCGAAATGTGGATTTTTACTCTAATATTTATAAATAGGAAGTGCCGTACTCACGTGTGCGTGTGCACGCACTTCTAAATAAATGTGGAGTGTAGGCTTTTTTGTTTATTTTATATAAAATTTAATTGATTGTATTTGGAGTCGAGAATTATGATCTGAATGATTAATTTCGTTTATTTCTTAACAATATAATAATTTCTAATAATTTTTCTTAATAAACAATTTACCTTGAATTAATTATTAATGTACTATTAGATACAAAGCGGTTCAGAAAATAATTAACTTTAATTATTTTAATTCAAAATGAAAATATAATGGAAACATTTTATATGAAACAGAAAATAAAATAGTTTTTATTAACATAAAAACCAAAACCGACCCTTTTGTAATTGTTGTCTTTATTGCACGTGGTTTAAAATGGTTTACCTAGAAAATCCCTTGCATTTCATTTGACTCATTAGAAAAATATGTTTATTGAATATAAAATTATTTTTCACTAAACAACAACTTTTTATTTTATTTTTATTTCAGTATTATAAAGTAATATTCATTTTGGTATCCGTAAAAAAAATAAGTAATATCTCATTTTCCCGTGTAAATTAGATTATTAAAAGCAATTTCTTTTAAAAATTGTTTTGCGATAATATTTTTATTATTTTTAATAATATTACAACTTTATCAGTACCAAATAATACTAATTCATATTGAAAGTGAATAATCATTCATAAATATTCGATTGTTAGCTCGTTTAATCATTATCATGTATTTAAAATTTTGCAAAATTTTTGTACAACTAAAAACTTTTGTCCCAAAATCCCTTACTTATATGTTCAAATAACCCGGTAGAAATGAGATTTTGGGACGAGCGTATACGCATGCGCGCCGAATACTGTGCGCAATGCTACACCTTGTTACTTTCATCATGATACGGCTAATCAGTTTTGAATTATGCGAGATACAAACGTACATACTGACTTCACGCCGAAAGTAGTCAAAATGAATTCAAAGATGGTTAAAATGGATATTTCCGCTTAAATCTGAAAACCGAAATTTTTCACGAACACATTGCTTCCTTTACTTAAATTAAGAAGTGTATTAAAAAAAAAAATTATGAATTCGTGTGAATTAATAATATATTATAAATATAGATAGTATTTTAATTTATTTTTTATTTTTTATTTGGTGTTTTATAAGTTACAAAATAATATTGGTTTTAATACATTTAGTTAACGTTACATTCAAAAGATTTACAATTGACTTGTTTCCCGCGTAGACTTTAAAAATCAAAATGTCGGCAGTAAAGGATTGGTTTAATATTGATGCAAAGATAGCGTCCTTTCAAACGCTACGTTAGTAGCTGTTATTTAAGTAATTTAGTGGCGTCGGTTTGTCTGTTGGTTTAGGTCGCCAATGCTTACTACGAAAAATTATTTTATAGATCTACTGATTGGTTTCTGTGAATAGTGAAATAACATTTTTTACCCTTGCTCCACGTACTATAAGTGTGTAATGATTTATACATATTTAATCTGTTCTAAATAAGTGGATGAAAAATGTAAGTAATGGCATTTAATTAATTTTGTTGAATTACTGTATATAATATTAAAGTGAGTTTTTGAAGGCGGCTTTACACATTAAGTATTTGTAGAGGTGTACTTGATAAATTGTGATAAATAAAGAGGTATACTAGGTAAATTAAAAATATAAGTGATTATGACGTTAACATTTATAGTTAATTTGAACCAAACTGTAATTTAGACCTAAATTTTTGGAAACTTTTTTTACTGTTTTAATATTATTTTTTTTTGTGTTCATCAACTAAGTTACTTTGCATTATTTTCTTGTTATCAGTTCTAATCACAAAATTAAAGATTTTATTCAAAATGATCAGTTGCATATTGGTTATTCCTGCTGAATATTAAGTAGCTAATTAATGATTTCTCCATTCTAGCTGTCTATTTTAATGGTTTGCTTAAAGTGTTTAACATTTGTACATAAAGAAACACGTAAACATTTACTACCTGAGACAAATGATTTAAATTACACCTTCAAAATTTTTTATTAATAAACTCAAATTTGTTATACAAATGTGAAAAGCATAGTTCAGTATATATTTATTCATTTAACAGCATAACAAAAAAAAAGAAATAATACATATGTTATTAAATTATATTCAAATTGATAAAATTTTTCTTGCAAAAGACTTTTGAAGCTCCATTTTAAATCTGCTTCTTCTTGTAGGAATGAGGTAAAATATATATATATTGTATTTTTGTGAATTGTTATGTGCTGTTAATAAATTAATTAATTAGCTGCATAAGACATTTGGAAGAAAGATTTTTATTAATCTGAAACAGACTAGTTTAAAAACATTAAACATAATTATTTAGGATTTCCTTTTATAAAAAAAAATTGTTAATTTAGTATCATCCATTCAATTTAAGTAACTATAAAGTTTGAGTTCTTTTTCTAAATTATAACATTTCAAAATTTCTGTAAATTTCTTCTAATTTGCTTAATTTATAAGAATTATCCTTGAGTTTAGACCGTAGAGTTTTCTTAAAATTATTTTTTTAACTGTACTAGATTTTTCCTTAAAAATTTTGTAGACCTTACATACCACACAACACTTCTCTAAAACTATGTTTCTTAGTGTCTTAATTATGGGTTTTTGAATAAGAATTTTTTATTTTTTTGAAAGCCACTTTCATTTTTTGTGTCTGGCTTTTACTTCTTCTTTTTAAAAACACTCAGCATAATTATTTCACCTAAATGTTTAAATTTTTGTACCTATTTGATTGATTCTTATTCTGAAATTTTCATGGTTTGGATTCTACTTTTATTATTGGAATCAATTATATGAAATTTGCAGCTTGATTTTGTTTGCACATTTTTCTAATTCTTGAATTCTTTAATGTCTATTGCCAAAGTTACCAAATCATCAGCAGATGCTAAAATGTTTACATTTAAACATATAGATGTTGTGCCCCATTTTTATTAAGTATTTGTATTATCCTATTCTATTTCTCAGTAAACTTTTCCAGAGTGCAGTTGAACAATATTAGTGAAGAGACCATCACGTTGCCTCACTATAGATTTTGTTTCAAAGGGTTCGGAAATTCCTCTCAAAAATTAAAATTTTGAGTATGTTTAGTGTCTATTATTGACAGTTAGGAAGTTTTATCGCCTTTAGGAAAGTTTACAAAAATAAACTATTAATTCCAGATTTGTAATCTTTTTGTACTTTTATAATTATATAATTACTGTTTTTTTTTTATCAATACCAATTGTTTGTGATTTTTATATTATCATTATTTTCAAACCATCTATGGTGGAAATATGTGAATCTTTTCTAAGCTCAACTCTCTCAAACCAGCTGATATTTTTAAATTAATTCAACTTGAATAACAAGTGAATTACTTTTTTTTTTTTTAAATGTAAGGAAAAGATTAAGTTTTTCAAATTTTTACAATCTGATGTAAACAATCATTTTTGTAAATAAATGGCTATGTAATTTTCAAGAATTTTTTTTAGACTAATTTTTTAAAGCAAATACATTCTGATTAACTATATTGCAATTAGTATTTCAATTATAATAAATAAATAAAAATTAATTTTGAATTATTCAGACTAATTGATAAATAAAGAGTTTTGGAAAAACATATACAACTCTTTTCCTATTGAAAAAACTCAATATTTTTTTTTTTAATTTTTGTAACCATTACGATCAGGTGGAATGTAAACATCAATTTTATATCATATTCATATTTTATATCATATTGGGTGCCTATAAATAGTGGATTGAGAACACACCAATCGGCAGATTATTATTGTTTATTAGTACATACTTTAGTTGTAAACTCTAATTTTATTGAAAATTGTTAAGTTTAAAATATAATTAACATCATAATTTTCCTTCATGCTTTAACATTGTTCTATTGTTTTTTAATTATAGTAAATTTTTATTTTTATATTTTCCAGACAGAAGTGATGCACCAACAGAGATTAAAATAACATGCCCAGGTATATAAAGAATTTAAGTAATTAGTAAATGATCATAAAAAAGAATCAACATCTGGAATAACGTTAAAGGTAAGAAGTCTTATTATTTATTTAATAACATTTCAGAATAACAGCTTTGAAAAATCAATTCCATATTTATGATAGAAGGTAGATTTTACCGTCAACAATTATATAATTTTGTGTTCTGTCAGCAACGGTGGAAACCAGAAAAAGATTTTTCCTTCTTAAGGCATGGTTTCATAGACTGCATTGTGTGTGTGAGTGTGTGGGCAAAAAAAAATTGTTAAGTTATCAGTGGAATGAATCACCACTGATACACTTTAAACACATATTAGTCCAATTTATTTGTTATATATATATTTTTTTTCAATTTTGCTTATCCTTGAGATTTTGTTAAATTAATTTTGCTTTTGTAATTGCTAATTTTTTACATGATTTAATGATGACATACTTATAATGGTTTTAATATTTATACTAATAGAGTATGCGCATGAGTATTGTTGGAGATGCATTCATTTGATTTTAGAAATAATCAGGATAAAGCATTGCCAATATTTCCCGTTTCATTATAATTTTCACCATCATTTTATTAGTTTTAGGAAGGGTAAAATTACCAGTTGCGTGAGACTATGAATTTTTGTGGGGTCCAATTGTATTTAAATTTAATTTTGGGTTGTAGTGATCACAACAAGGCCCTGCTGAGAATAATTCAAGGTATTTTTTCTCCCTTGGGAAAGTCAGCTTTTTTTTTATTTATAGATAAGACCAGTCGTTATTACTGATGTGGAATTATTTTTTATTGGCGTATTAATAAATATACTATTTTTTTTTTTTTTGCCTTCAGTCATTTGACTGGTTTGATGCAGCTCTCCAAGATTCCCTATCTAGTGCTAGTCGTTTCATTTCAGTATACCCTCTACATCCTACATCCCCAACAATTTGTTTTACATACTCCAAACGTGGCCTGCCTACACAATTTTTCCCTTCTACCTGTCCTTCCAATATTAAAGCGACTATTCCAGGATGCCTTAGTATGTGGCCTATAAGTCTGCCTCTTCTTTTAACTATATTTTTCCAAATGCTTCTTTCTTCATCTATTTGCCGCAATACCTCTTCATTTGTCACTTTATCCACCCATCTGATTTTTAACATTCTCCTATAGCACCACATTTCAAAAGCTTCTAATCTTTTCTTCTCATATACTCCGATCGTCCAAGTTTCACTTCTATATAAAGCGACACTCCAAACATACACTTTCAAAAATCTTTTCCTGACATTTAAATTAATTTTTGATGTAAACAAATTATATTTCATACTGAAGGCTCGTTTAGCTTGTGCTATTCGGCATTTTATATCGCTCCTGCTTCGTCCATCTTTAGTAATTTTACTTCCCAAATAACAAAATTCTTCTACCTCCATAATCTTTTTTCCTCCTATTTTCACATTCAGCGGTCCATCTTTGTTATTTCTACTACATTTCATTACTTTTGTTTTGTTCTTGTTTATTTTCATGCGATAGTTTTTGCGTAGGACTTCATCTATGCCGTTCATTGTTTCTTCTAAATCCTTTTTACTCTCGGCTAGAATTACTATATCATCAGCAAATCGTAGCATCTTTATCTTTTCACCTTGTACTGTTACTCCGAATCTAAATTGTTCTTTAACATCATTAACTGCTAGTTCCATGTAAAGATTAAAAAGTAACGGAGATAGGGAACATCCTTGTCGGACTCCCTTGGTCCTTCCAAATTGGTCTTCTCCTAACACTTCTTCCACTCTCCTCTCAATTCTTCTGTATAAAATTCTAGTTAAGATTTTTGATGCATGACTAGTTAAACTAATTGTTCTGTATTCTTCACATTTATCTGCCCCTGCTTTCTTTGGTATCATAACTATAACACTTTTTTTGAAGTCTGATGGAAATTCCCCATTATCATAAATATTACACACCAGTTTGTATAATCTATCAATCGCTTCCTCACCTGCACTGCGCAGTAATTCTACAGGTATTCCGTCTATTCCAGGAGCCTTTCTGCCATTTAAATCTTTTAATGCTCTCTTAAATTCAGATCTCAGTATTGTTTCTCCCATTTCATCCTCCTCAACTTCCTCTTCTTCCTCTATAACACCATTTTCTAATTCATTTCCTCCGTATAACTCTTCAATATATTCCACCCATCTATCGACTTTACCTTTCGTATTATATATTGGTGTACCATCTTTGTTTAACACATTATTAGATTTTAATTTATGTACCCCAAAATTTTCCTTAACTTTCCTGTATGCTCCGTCTATTTTACCAATGTTCATTTCTCTTTCCACTTCTGAACACTTTTCTTTAATCCACTCTTCTTTCACCAGTTTGCACTTCCTGTTTATAGCATTTCTTAATTTCCAATAGTTCCTTTTACTTTCTTCATCACTAGCATTCTTATATTTTCTACGTTCATCCATCAGCTGCAATATATCGTCTGAAACCCAAGGTTTTCTACCGGTTCTCTTTATTCCGCCTAAGTTTGCTTCTGCTGATTTAAGAATTTCCTTTTTAACATTCTCCCATTCTTCTTCTACATTTTCTACCTTATCTTTTTTACTCAGACCTCTTGCGATGTCCTCCTCAAAAATCTTCTTTACCTCCTCTTCCTCAAGCTTCTCTAAATTCCACCGATTCATCTGACACCTTTTCTTCAGGTTTTTAAACCCCAATCTACATTTCATTATCACCAAATTATGGCCGCTATCAATGTCTGCTCCAGGGTAAGTTTTGCAGTCAACGAGTGTATTTCTAAATCTTTGCTTAACCATGATATAATCTATCTGATACCTTCCAGTATTGCCTGGCTTTTTCCAAGAATATATTCTTCTATTATGATTTTTAAATTGGGTGTTGGCAATTACTAATTTATACTTCGTGCAAAATTCTATAAGTCGGTCCCCTCTTTCATTCCTTTTGCCCAGCCCGTATTCACCCACTATATTTCCTTCCTTGCCTTTTCCAATGCTTGCATTCCAATCTCCAACTATTATTAAATTTTCATCTCCTTTTACCTGTTTAATTGCTTCATCAATCTCTTCGTATACACACTCTACCTCATCATCATCATGGGCGCTTGTAGGCATATAGACGTTAACAATCGTTATCGGTTTAGGTTTTGATTTTATCCTTATTACAATGATTCTATCGCTATGCGTTTTGAAATACTCCACTCTCCTCCCTATCTTCTTGTTTATCACGAAACCTACTCCTGCCTGCCCATTATTTGACGCTGAGTTAATTACTCTAAAATCACCTGACCAAAAGTCGCCTTCCTCTTCCCACCGAACCTCACTAATTCCTACTATATCCACATTTGTCCTACCCATTTCCCTTTTTAAATTTTCTAGCCTACCAACCTTTTTCAAGCTTCTAACATTCCACGCTCCGACTCGTAGAGTGTTATTTTTTAATTTTCTGATGACCCCTTCCTTAGTAGTCCCCACCCGGAGATCCGAACGGGGGACTATTTTACCTCCGGAATATTTTACCAAGGAAGGCGCCTCCATTATTGCTATGTGAAAATGCAGAGAGCCACATTTTCTTGAAAAAAAAGCAGCTGTAGTTTTCCATTGCTTTCAGCTGCGCAGTACTCAGAGGACTGAGTGATGTTGATACGGCCGTTTAAGTCGTCCTGACTCACGCCCCTAACAACTACTGAAAGAGCTGCTGCCCTCTTTCAGGAATCATTCCTTAGTCTGGCTCTCAACAGATACCTCTCCGATATGGTTGCACCTTCGGTCCAGCTACTCTGTATCCCTGAGCACTCAAGCCCCCTCACCAACGGCAAGGTCTCATGATTCATAGAGGAGGAAATATACTATATTTTATATTATTAATAAATATAATATCTATGCAATAAATTAATATTTAATTTATTGCATCAAAATTGTCTGAACTGCTTTACTCTAGTACTGCGGCTGAAGATACCCGAGGAAACTTTTGTTTGTGAATATTTTAGGTGCAACACTTCATTGAAACCTCTCCTCCCACTTTATTTCTACCTGTTGAGTGTGGGTATACCCTTTACATTTGAAGGTATTATCGTTTCACTAGTCATAAATTTAAAGTAAGAATTTTGGAAAAATGTTTACTGCTCTTTTCCTATTGAAAAAACTTAATATTTTTTTAATTTTTGTAATTATTACAATCAGTGGCAACGTAAACATCAATTTTAGCTTTGTACCATATTGGGTGCCTATAAATATTGGATTGAGAACACACCAATCGGCAGATTATTATTCTTTATAAAATATATACTTTAGTCATAAATTCTAATTTTCTTGAAAATTGCTAGGATTAAAATACAATTAACATCATAATTTTCAGTCAGGCTTTAACATTGTTCTATTGTTTTTTAATTATAGTAAGTTTTTATTTGTATATTTTTCAGACAGAAGTGATGCACCAACAGAGATTAAAATAAAATGCCCAGGTACATAAAAAATTTAATTAATTAGTAAATTTTCATAAAAATCAATATCTGGAAAAATATAAAGGTAAGAACAGTTATTATTAATTCCATACGTGAAATTCCCTAAGATTTTTTAAAATTTCACAGAGAATTAATAGATTTTCTCAATAAAATTCTTTGATTACTTTTGGTTCACTAAGAGTCGAGATGAGAAAGTTGGGCACGAAGTCATATTGTTTAGTTTACATTTGAAAGTCCCTTAAAGTTTAAAGAAAATCTATAAAAAGCAGAATATTATTCTTACCACTACTACAGTGTTAGTCATATATCTTGCATACTTATAGCATCTGTTCACTCCCAATTGTATGTGTATTTGAACAGTTGTTTGAAGTAAATTTATTCATAGAATTAATTTAAATTATCAAATAAAATATAACATACCGCTTACTAAAAAGTCAAACATTATACAACAGTTATTTAAATCGGAAACAAATTTTGTTAAAATAATTAGGTACCCCTCATTTAAAATAGCAGTATGACCAATATAGTCCACATGCAAATTCCTGTTCAAATTATCCATTATTATATCAAATGGGTTTTGGGAAAGACTTGCTATAAGATTACATTTAAAATTGGATGACAAATTTGATATGCAGACCTAAAAAGCGACGAGAGCATGTAAAATAATTTTTTATCATCAACTAATTTACAAATTTTATTGGCAATTTCTATCGACAATTTAACCATTATTGTAATCTCAAATACACAACAAATATTAGGGTACATTATTTAGTACATTAACTTAACATTGACAAATAATCACCACCATCACCTATCAGCTGTCATTGAACAACGATCGGATCACGATCACCATTATTCATTGAGCACCGGTCAGGTCATAAATCACCGTTCATTGAATGCTTGATCCCCATTCAATGAGCACCGATTAGATCACAGATCACGTTTCAATGGGTACCGATTGGGTCAGGTCAGAGTTCATTGTTCAGCGATCATAATCATCATCATCAATAATATAACAGTTATCAAAATGGGTTACACATCTTGTTAAAATAATTAGGGTACACCTCATGTAACATGTAGTATGACCAATGTATTCCACACACAAATTCCTGGTCATATTATCCATTATTATATCAAATTGGTTTTGGGAAAGACTTGCTATATTACATTTAATATATGATGACGAAATTTGATATGCAGACCTAATAAGCGGCGAGAGTACATAAAATAATTTTAAATTATCAACTAATATATAATACACTGCTTACTTTTACAAAATTTATTGGCAATATCTATCGACAATTTAACCATTATTGTAATCTCAAATACACAACAAATATTTTAGGGTAGATAACACTGGGTGCATAACACTGGTTAGGGTGTTAGGGTACATAACACTGACAAATAATCACCACCATCACTTATCAGCTGTCATTGAGCAACGATCTGATCACGATCACCATTATTCATTGAGCACCGATCAGGTCATAAATCACCGTTCATTGAATGCTTGATCCCCATTCAATGAGCACCGATTAGATCAAAGATCACGTTTCAATGGGTACCGATTGGGTCAGGTCAGAGTTCATTGTTCAGCGATCATAATCATCATCATCAATAATATAACAGTTATCAAAATGGGTTACATATCTTGTTAAAGTAATTAGGTATACCTCATGTAATATGTAGTATGACCAATGTAGTCCACACACAAATTCCTGGTCATATTATCCATTACTATATCAAATTGGTTTTGGGAAAGACTTGCTATAAGATTACATTTAATATTTGAAGACAGAATTTCTGACCTAAAACGCAGCGAGAGCACACAAAATAAATTTAAATTATCAAATAATATCTAATATACTGCTTGCTTAAAATTTTTTACAAATTATATTGCCAATGTCTATCGACGATTTAACCGTAATTGTAATCTCAAATATTGGGGTAGATTATTTAGTACATTAACATAACACTGACAAATAATCACCACCATCACTAATCAGCTGTCATTGACAACGATCTGATCACGATCACCATTATTCATTGAGCACCGATATCAGGTCATAAATCACCGTTCATTGAATGCTTGATCCCCATTCAATGAGCACCGATTAGATCACAGATCACGTTTCAATGAGTACCGATTGGGTCAGGTCAGAGTCATTGTTCAGCGATCATAATCATCATCATCAATAATATAACAGTTATCAAAATGGGTTACACATCTTGTTAAAATAATTAGGGTACACCTCATGTAATATGTAGTATGACCAATGTAGTACACACACAAATTCCTGGTCATATTATCCATTACTATATCAAATTGGTTTTGGGAAAGACTTGCTATATTACATTTAATATATGATGACGAAATTTGATATGCAGACCTAATAAGCGGCGAGAGCACATAAAATAATTTTACATTATCAACTAATATATAATACACTGACTGCTTACTTTTACAAATTTTATTGGCAATATCTATCGACAATTTAACCATTATTGTAATCTCAAATACACAACAAATATTAGGGTAGATAACACTGGGTACATAACACTGGATAAGGTATTAGGGTACATAACACAGGATAGGGTATTAGGGTACATAACACTGACAAATAATCACCACCATCACTTATCAGCTGTCATTGAGCAACGATCTGATCACGATCACCATTATTCATTGAGCACCGATCAGGTCATAAATCACCGTTCATTGAATGCTTGATCCCCATTCAATGAGCACCGATTAGATCAAAGATCATGTTTCAATGGGTACCGATTGGGTCAGGTCAGAGTTCATTGTTCAGCGATCATAATCATCATCATCAATAATATAACAGTTATCAAAATGGGTTACATATCTTGTTAAAGTAATTAGGTATACCTCATGTAATATGTAGTATGACCAATGTAGTCCACACACAAATTCCTGGTCATATTATCCATTACTATATCAAATTGGTTTTGGGAAAGGCTTGCTATAAGATTACATTTAATATTTGAAGACAAAATTTGAATTTCTGACCTAAAACGTGGCAAAAGCACACAAAATAAATTTAAATTATCAAATTATATGTAATATACTGATACTGCTTGCTTAAAAACTTTTACAAATTATATTGCTAATGTCTATCGACCATAATTGTAATCTCAAATACACAACAAATATTAGGGTAGATTATTTAGAACATTAACATAACACTGACAAATAATTTACATTTAATATTTGATGACAAAATTTAATTTGTGGACTTAAAAAGCGACGAGGGCACATAAAATAATTTTACAGTATCAATTAATATATAATATTACACTGCTTGTTAAGTCAAACATTTTTGCAAATTTTATTGGCAATGTGTATAAACGATTTAACAATTATTGTAATATCAAACGCACAACAAATGTTAGTTTAGATTTGGTACATTAACATAACACTGACAAAATATTAATATTTGATGACAAAATTTGATTTGTGTTTTGCAAAAAGCTGTGAGAACACACTAAATATACATTATCAAATAATATATTGTCCCCACCATGCTAAAGTAACAAATGTGAAAAACTTAACTTTTCAGGAGAGTTAAACAACTTCAATGTTAAATTTTGAATAAGAATGCATATTCATAAAAGTGAAAAGGTTTAAACTAGGCTTCCTAAAAGAGAATGGATAATTTAGCACAACATGCAGGACGTTTAGATTAGTCATAAACTGACAAATCTAGAAAATGCAATTTTTCACATTCGTTACTTTAGCATGGTGGTGACAATATAATAAACTCCTTGCTTAAACATTTTTACAAATTATATTGCCAATGTCTATCAATGATTTAACCATTAGTGTAATCTCAAATACACAACAATCTTTTTAGTAGATTAACATAACAATAAATGTCACCACCATTACTAATCAGTTGTTTTTTTAGCACTGATCAGATCTTAAATCACAGTTGAATACTTGATCCCAGATAAGAACTTTTTTCTCATTTTGGTGTCCTGAATCGTACCTTTTTTTATATTTTTCAGGCCATTTTTAAATACTCAGGGGCAATCGGTAATTGCCTAGAAGACGCTGCCTCGGTCAGCCCTGAGTGATGTGGTTGTAGATAACCCACCCTGTGCTTGCAGCTTAAAACGCTGTACTGTAGGTGGGGGTCCCTCCTGGTTCATTGAGACATCATGACCACCACGTCTGGTCGCCACGACACCTCTCCCCAGGAACGCTACTTTTCCCGTCCTTATATCCTAATCAGGGTCCGGGTATGCACCCCACGCATACCCCCTCTGAATCACGCGCCCACCTCGCATACCTTGAGGGTCCTCAATGCTTCATCGGAGCCCCAATCCAACCACTCTTGCGTGTGGGTGACTAAAACGGCCTCAGCATTGAGGCTACCTCTCTAGTCCACGATTCGATGCCTGGCGATCTCGTTTTTTTCGCCAGTCTTTTTTTTTAAATATACTTATTTTCTATGCAATAACCCCGTGACGTACTCCCAGTATTGTTAGGTGTCACCTTACTGGAATGCTAACTCGTCATTATGGACCTTACATCCTAAAAGGTAAGAACAGACATATAAAAATTGAACAAAAAAGTAACAGCACCTACGACTAGATAT
Source organism: Lycorma delicatula (assembly GCF_047948215.1). Lineage (NCBI taxonomy): Eukaryota > Metazoa > Arthropoda > Insecta > Hemiptera > Fulgoridae > Lycorma > Lycorma delicatula. The sequence goes on along the minus strand of NC_134459.1, from coordinate 25,639,290 downwards.
ATTTTTTAATAAAGAAAGATCCCTGAGCAACAAATGCTCACATATCAAAGAATCAGAACGACTTGCGTCATTGATATACTAAATGAAAAACAGACAGAAAGGCCAACAAGTCCCTTATAAACAGTTTATATACTAAAACGTTAATTAATTTGGAGGTAAATAAAACACGGCCCGTGTTCAACACCTCTATATACATATCTAACCTGACATATAGAACAAAATAAAACACACATATACAAAAATCATCATGTACAAAAAAATCAAAAATCTATCACTACTTAATTGCGAACCCCAAAAGGACTCTTGCTTGGGTAATCTATTGTTCATAGAAAGACCGATCTCGAGTGGAGGACACGACAACGAAAAATATATACAAGGAGAACACTAACAGCCTTTCTATCCATTAGATCCAGGCAGAAAAAAGGAGAACCGTGTATGAAAACTAAGGTAAGGTGAGATACATAGATACAAAAAAAAATTGATTGATAAGGAAACGCATATGAAAAAATACACAATTACAGCAATGTAGTACGTTTAAAAAGAAAAGAACAAAAATATCCGTGGTTTGGCCCAGCACGAAGTTACCACGATGGGTTTAATTAACTGTACAAAACAACAGTCATAACCACAACGGCCACTTGACATATCTTGAAAACACACAATTATATCTTAAACTAACATAAAATAAACATTAAACACGAAATGGTAGTAACTGTAACAATGATTGCGTCACCGGAGCCTCACCGCCAATATTGTCCGCTTGTTCTTTCAGTCGGCCCCATTCCAGCTTGGTCTTTAGGATGCACGTGACCAGTCTGGACACCTCTTCCTCCCATGGTGTTGTTCCTAAAGCATATGGCCGACCGTGTTCTCTGGCATCAGCCAATCCAGTCCTTGTAGTCGGCTACTCGCCCACTTTTCAAAACGGTAAATCTTGTGCTCTGGGGTGTCCAGCTATCCAAAGTTAACACAATATGAAGAGTTCGCCGCTTGAACTTGAAAAGATAGGTCCCATACTTCCCGTGCCACGAAAGAAACTGAGTAAGTGGGAAACCTCTCCATGCTTCCTCTGAATCCAGGGGGATCAACCGTTGAGTCCAAGCACCTTTTCGCGAGGCATCCCAAAGACCCTGCGATTCGTGCCGCTGTCTTGCACCTCGAGATCGGAGGGATGCCCGCAATCACTTGCACCGCATCCCCCGATATGCAGCAGTCACCTTAATCGCTGCCCAGTCCACATTTCATTTAAAATCTTGTGCGTCCACCCAGACCGGAACTGCATACGTAAGTGTTGACCGCGCAGCTGTCGTAATCAGTCTTGTTTTGCTGGGCTAAGAGCCTGCCCGCACTGCCATCAGTCGACCTAATGTGGCAATAACTGCTTCACATTTAGTTTTCATCTCCCGGAGATGGGTGGTGAAGAGCCCTGATCTATCTACCTAGATACCTTGCACTCCACCACCCTAACCCCGTCAACCTCGATTGCTATAGTTTGAAGTCCACGCGTCCCACAATAGCTACCGTCTTCCTTGGAGCAAGTTTCATTCCTTTCCTCCGTAGCCAGACACTGATTCATGTTATTGCAATATTGGCGGTGTTTTCCACCTGCCTTTCCGTGCGGCTAGCAAGTAGTAGTGCCAGATCGTTGGCATACGTGACCACCTCTGCCCAGTCTTGAAGCTCCATCTTCAGGAGGTCGTCGTATATCATATAACACAAGAGTGGACCTAGCACCGACCCTTGTGGAACCCCACACTTAGTGACGAAACGCATCACCTCTTCTGTATAGGCGATGATACTCCGATCGTGGAGATAGTTGTTAGCTATCGCCACCAGATATTCACTCAGGCCCCTGCTCCTGATCCCTTCCAGGGAACACTATAAAATGCGTTTCGCCAGGTGCCTGCCCCAAAGTCTTGGTCCAGTCCACAACGTAACGAATAGAGTCAACGGTCGCTTTCCTTTGAGAGTCCTCCTCTAGCCAATTTCTTTCCATATTCGGTTCACAGTCAGCCTCTCGTAAAGCTTCGCCAGCTCGTTTAGAAGACAGACTGGTCTGTACCTTTCTTACTGATGTTCAGTAACCGGTTTCGGGAGCAGAACCAGTCTAGCCTCCTTCTAATTTTGAGGGAAAGTCCGATTCGTCAACACCTTGTTCATGAGCTCTAATACTACCCAGGCGTGGTGACTCACCAGGTTGTTAACGGTAATGCCAGGAACTTCGTCCGGTCCCGGGGCTCTTCTGTCCTGTAATTACCAGGGCCGCAGTCCACAGATCCTCTTCCGAAGGTCTGAGAATCGCGCTTCACCCAATCCAGATCCATGACTGGGAAGAGGGTTGATACCGCTCTCGTCGTTTGATCCTTGGAAAGGAGAGGGAGTCGCTTACCAAACCTTTTCATGACGATTTGATAAGCCCTCCCCCACGGTTTGTTAAACAGATCCTATATCAAGCGATCCCAGGCCTTCCGGATTTCCTCCCTGAGGCTTCTCTTGGTCCGGTGATATTCTTCCCCAGCCAAACCCCCGTATATGATCACTACTGTAAACCACTCGCACTGATCTCTATAAAATTGGATAGGGGATCTCGTGTATTGGAATTGGTAAAATTTGAACACTAAATGAGTGGTAGAACTAACTAAAATGAATTGTTGCTTGCGCAGATGTAATATAGGTATAAAACCACGTTTTCAACCGATGCAGTAGAAGTGTTCTGATTTTGTATTTTGAACACTGATCTCTATATAAATTTTCTATAACTGTCCGTAAATTTCTGCTTGTGTTGCAAAAATGACCGTTCTTTTGGTTATCTGACTTAAGTAAAGTACGCATCCTACCATCATTATTATAGTCGCGTATGCCTACAATGGTTTTATTTATTTCCCAGCAGCTCATTCCGCGGCGCTAGAGTATGCTTCAATATTGAACACTTTTTTCCTGTTTATCATCGGGGAATTACCGTCAGGTATTACTTCAGAGGATGATATATACGAGTTTTAAGTGAAGTACAGTCTCAGGTCGACCATTTCTGAGATGTGTGGTTGACTAGTGTGACAAGAAGAATTTGTCACGGACCACCACGCATCATCTTTACCGTTGGGCACGTCCGGCCTGGACTAGTTAGTTTCACTTTAGAAACCTACAGACAGTGACAACAGATGTCGTAGACGAGGTATCGAGTATGTTCTGATCACGCCAGAAAGATTGTCTGAATACGTAGAAAATGTATGCAGACATGTTAGGCTAAGGGAAGGTCCGAGTAAGCGTAGAGTCTATTGGTGGTCCTCTGTCATAGCCGAAAGGAGAGCTGCAATTCTTGCCTCGAGGAGGAGGCTGCAGCAAGATACTAAAAGGAACGGTAGGGTTGACGAGGGGCTAAGAGAAGATTACTGCCGTGTCAGGAAGGCATTAACAAAGGCAATAAAGGACGCCAAGGTCAGAGCATGGCATGAACTGCTGGAAGACCTTGAAGTAAACCCCTGGGGGATGCTTACAAACTGGTCATGGACCGATTTGGAAGATCAGCCTCCCTCTTTCTAGTGAGGTAGCGTTGCGAGTTGTAGAGGAACTCTTCCCAGTAGTTGAGTCAGAATGGAGAGAGATGACAATTTAATACAACGCGAGGTTCACGATCGGGGAGCTCAAGAATGCTGCGGTGACATTACACCCCAACAAGAGTCCAGGACCAGATTTGGTTCCAGGTAAATTAGTCAAGGAAATGGTGGCCAGATACCCCTGGATTGTGTTAGACGCCTTTAATCAGGCCCTAGAGGGCTCTCGTTTCCGGTGTGTTGAGAATTGGCACGACTGTTTCTGGTACTGAAGAAGAGGGATACAGAGATGGAAGGAGTCACGTATCGACCTATCTGTCTATTAAACACGATCAGTAAACTATTTAAAAGACATTGTTGATCGTGAATTGGCGGAGTTAGAAATGACGGGGGATTGTTCCCTAGACAATACGGTTTTGTGAAGGGGAGGTCCACGTTTGATGCGTTTTAATTCTAACTGGTCTGCATACTGAGCACCTGGCGTCAAAGGAGGATTCCTTAGTGGTCCTGCTAGACGTCAGGAAAGCTTTCGGCTCTCTCTGTAATCAATGAAGAATTACGAGAAAGGAATATTAGTAATTATTTGAGGGGCATAAGAATTATTTTACTCTTATCTACTCCAGAGTAAAATACATGTATTTACCGAGGAGGGCGAAATTTCGGTAGAGATATTCGGGGGGTTCCACAAGGGTCTATTCTTGGACCTTTGACGGAGTATTGAGACTGGAGTTTGAAGGGGACGCCGAACAGATAGCTTATGCCGACGAACAAGAAGTGGAGGATTGTGCAGCAGTCGCGGTCGATAGTATACAAATGTGGCTTGAAGAAAAAGGACTGACATTAGCGCCTAATAAGTCACCGGCAGTCGCCTTAACAGGCAGGAGAAGAATCGGAGAAATAGGAGTCAGAGTAGGTGGCATGATAATCCTCATATCTAGATGTATTAAATATCTATGCGTATCGTTGCAGATCGTAGGCTACATACGGAGCACTTGAGCAAGGTAACGCAGCGTCCCGAGGCTGTGATTGGTAAGCTAAGCAGGCTCATTACCACATACTAAGCAGGTCCATGTTCATCGAAAAGGAGACTGATTTTGTCAATTGCAATGACAGTTATTTTATACGTGGGGCGAGGCCTTTGATAAGAAGAACTTAAATAAGATATCTGCTCTGCAGAGGAGAGCTGCAATATGAATTGTGTCCGCATATGTGACTATATCGATATACTGATGTAATAGATGGGACGAGATTAGACACTGATTTGGAATAAGTCAATTGCATCCGGAAAACACGCTGCAGTACATGCTAAAAGGAAAACATGAATGGGATAACGTAGCCTGTATGGTAATCAGAATAATACAAGTCAAGGGGAGTGACGCTAGGGAGTGGTATGGGGACAGTTACTGGAGGTAGGGAAATACAAGGCAGCCCTGCTTATGAGAGGGCGGTTCGCTGAGGTGGGCCGCTCTCGATGATTGACCGTTGAGTTAGGGGAAAATTGAAAAGACCGGAGACCCGGCCAGATTCCCTCCTTGCTTCTTGGAGGGGATCTGGTTTGAGATATGGCGCAAAGGAAAGATCGAGTCCCGGCCTACTGGGTGAGCGACCCCCATAGGGCACGGATTCACCGGATCCTGTGGGGTCCCGGGAGGTTAGAGGCCATGCAACCATTGAGAATCGCAATGCGTAACTGGTGAACCATCATCGGTGGTCTTGGGGAATAAAAACCACCAAAGCACACTGGTACCCACGATCTAGTATTCAACTCCGTATAAAAGTAACTACTACCTTTACTAGAACGTTGGAACTCTCGACTTCGAAATCTGCTGATTTTTGAAGAAGCGTTCATCATAGACCAACTAAACTTGTGGGGTCAATATTGAACATTTTATTGTATTTTACGCCATAAGGATCCCCTATCCAGTTATATAGAGATCAGTGACCACACGGTCCAATTTTGTTTAAGAAATGACATATACATTTTATATCTATTTAATAAACAAATTTGACTGTAATTAAAGTTTTCTTAAAGCAGCTAGTGCACGTGTATTCTTCAGGTTTATGGTGTTAAGCGGTAAGTATCAAATTAGAAATGATCACTGGATGTAAAATATTAATTAGAAGAGATTTTCAGGTTTGTTTCTTTTGCTACAGATCTCAGAAATCCTGTCTGATGTCCTTACAGGACTTTGCCTTCTTTAAATGAAGTTGATTCTCTTTAGAGGATAATATCCACTAAGATTAACATATGAACTTCCCACTACATAATTTTTAGTTATTTTAAGGCAGATAATATTTTGGAAAAAAAAGTTTTATTAATGCAATCTGATTTTTGCAAATTAAGGAAGCAGGAGGGAGAGACTTGTTGGGGCAAGACGGCTCTGAATCTCCCTCGTCGATGTGGTACTTTTATTTTTCTGAGAGTAAAACGCATCTCAAAAAAACGAGAGTAAGTTTATCCTGTGAATAGAGGTTTACATTAAAAACAAAAAATACTGCTCAGTAAGAAGTCTACAGCTTTAGCAGCTTAAAACAGACTTAAGATTATGGATAGCATTCCTACCCATAATTTAATTTTGAAGAAAGTAGTGTGTTGAAGGACACTATTGGAAAAATAGTTTTTATACGATAAAATTTTTAAGTCTTTTGCAGCTTCGATTACCAATATCTATCGGTTCAAATTTATCTTTTACTTCAAAGAGGAAGTCGTAGTCAAAGTTTGGTAATTTGTTTTGATTTTCATTTTTTCCTAATTCAATTATAAATATTCAGGTACCACATAAAATAGATGTAATAACTTAGACACTAAATTTTCTGAATCTTTGTTCCCGAAATATTACCTTGCGCGAGCATTTACTTGCCTAGTATTTTAGTAAAAATTCTTTTTGAATAATAAACTATACTAAAATAGTATTTCATACTCTTGCTAGAATTATTACGGCAATATCCAGTAAACACTGGCTGTGGTTGTCTATAAATTATGAGTTATTTGTTTATTTTGTTTTTATGGCTAACTACAAAAAAAGACACCGAAAATCCAATTATATATTTAAAAAACCTGCAGGTGATCGAGGAATAAATGAAAAAGAGAAAGTTAGTATGTGAAGTGTTATATGACACTGTGCTTGTTTAAATATAAGTTGAGGTGATATTTGTAGGTTATGTCAAACTTAAAGAATGTAAGTACAGTTTCATAACTGATTTCATTAGTTCCTCGCGAATAAAATAGACAATAGTAATAACAATAAATTTATTTATTTTCAACTGCATCAATTCATAATACATACATGAAAAACACAAGAAACCCATGAAGTATAACCCAGTGAGTAGGTCTAGTAGTTTACTACCCACAAAGCTAAAGCTTGACCATATAGGTAAGAGTATCAGATCAACAATTTAATAAATAAAAAATTAAAATAAAAAACCCTTAATACACTTAACAACACATATGCACTATTTTCTTCAGTCTATCTTTACATTTGTATCAGGTTGGTGTCAATAAAGATACCATTTAATACAATTAAAATTTAATATGATTGCAATCAACATTTTGGTTATTAATGAATCTATTAAGCTTTACCATAAAATATATGCGAAAACAAATCATTAATAAACATTATGAATAGAATATGCTTAAGAACTGATTCCTGAGGAGACTCCACAGTTCACCTACAGGATATTGCTAACAATCGCACACAAATATGCAGTTACTTCGGCCCTCCAGATAATATGCAAAACATTTTAAAGCTAAACCTTTAATGTCTGCACTATACATTTTATCTAATACAAGCAAATGTTTAACTGTATCTGTTGATTTATGAATATCAAGAAATAAGCCAGAAATCTTTTAACCATAAAAGTCAGAAACCATAAAATTATTAGCAATTTCACTTTCATCTTACCATATACACATATTACAGATAGTTTATTTTTGATAGCAGACATACCAGTTCACTGATTTATAATTCTCCACAGATTCTTGGCAGGTAATTCCTTCATATTTTTAAAATATTGTTTTTTAGCTGTCGTAATCTCATCTCTCTTTTTCTTCAGTTGATACCCAGCAGTGCTATCCATAATTTAATTTTGAATAAAGTAGTAAAAGTAGATTTGTTGAAGGACACTATTGGAAAAATATTTTTTATATGATAAAATTTTTTAATGCATATAAACTAATATCTTTTCACTTTGTATATGCAAATTCCATGAAAATTTGTCATCTACCATCAACCTTAAGTATTTAATAAAATTCACCTGAGATGACTTAGTTGCATTGTAATTGAGTATGAGCACAATTACCATTACCGTATATTAATGGAGCTAATAAGCTGGAAGCAAACATAAAAATTAGATATTGGGATTTTAAAGCATTAAGAGCTAATATATTGACATAAAACCATAAGCCTGAATTTTCCAGATAAGTCAGAAATCTAAAAAGTTTTTTTGATGAATATACTAGAGCAGTATCATCTGCAAAACATATAGCTTTACCATAACATTTATGTAAAAATAGGTCATTAATAAATATTATAAATAGAATAGCTCCAAGAACCATATCCATTAAAAATATTCACAATTTCATTCTCATCAGAATCAACATTACCATTTACAAATTTTATTTTTAATAGTAGGCATACCAGTATAGGGGTTTATAATTTTTCACTGATTCTTAGTAGGTAATAAATATTTTTAAAATATTAAATTTTAGCTGCCATAATCCACACATCTATCTTTTTTTTTAATTTAATGTGTTCAGTATAATTTTGTGGCTGTGAGGATTTTTACACCCTTTCTTATACAGTCCATCTGAGAAATTGTATGCCATGGACAACAGCCCAACTGTTGTCCATGGCATAAATTAAAATAACAGATTTTGATTAATTAATATACTGTAATAAAATATAAAAAAGTTATTAAAACTGAAAATCAACATCATTATCAAGAATTTTACTGCAATCATGTTCATATAAATATGACCTTAATTTATCATAATCCAGAACCTCTTTAAAATCCTTAACAAAATTATTTTGAGTTCTGTCCTTAGAAATAGCATGGCAACAGCCCTATGACCATTAAAATGTCAGAATAACAACATTATAAATATTTTGTTTATATAAACTTGATTTATAAAAAATGTGATAAATACAGGTTAGCTTATTATCAGTAACTCTAGTATCCGAGCGATGATAATGGTAAAACATTTTTCGCCAGAAAAAAAACTAGTATAAAAATTAACTAAGGAGCTGTACTCATTCATAGTGAGTATTTGTAGATATTGTTAATCATTATTATCCATTCTTTCATTAATATTTATGTTAATATTAACCATTAATAAGGTATCGCGTGTTGGAATTGTAGGAAGAAGAAGGTGAAGGTCAAATTTCAAGTCTAATTTTGCTTATTCCAGCCATAAACACTAAGAGTGTAAAAACTAAACTAAATATATTCCTAAAGAATAACATCTGTATCCAGTATACAATCTATTGTCATACAAATAAAACCCTCCATAACAGATGCAAACACAATAAGCCCAGTAGCTTTAGAAAAATTACTACACACAAAAAATTATGTAATCCATTATTCTATATAAAGAAGCCTCATCTCATCAACTGATTTCATGCATGTTTCAGATAGAAAGACAATATCTTGTTTAATCTTCCAGCTGCTTACCAAACACAAAAAAGTATCAAAATTCTTCAAAAATGCACATCTAACCAGTAACCAGTAAAAATGAATTTGCATAACATGTACAACAAACATATTTTTTCACACACACCCATAGATATCACTAATATCTCCTTGTCAATTAAGTACAGACAAAACAACTCTCTCACGCACGCATTCATACACTCTTATCACACACACATTCCCATAACTAAAAAGAAAAAAATCATCAATCTATCTATCCAGAGAGACACTACTCGTATGAAGCTCCTAAACAAATCGTAGGTTAACTCTTCATTAATTACTGGTGGTATACAATAGAATACAAAGTGAAAATGCTTAACTTAAAATATAGTAAAAAAAATTGAGTAAGTACTGTAATTTAATTTATATAATTAAGTAATTGACTGTTTCTATATAATACACAAGCAGAAATGGAATTGAAAAACAAGTAATTTTAGTAACTCAGCAGTCCCCTTTAAGAGTCTTATTTCACTACATTTATGATTTAACTTGTATTCCAATTATCATTAACAATATGTATTTAATTATTACATATGTATTTCAGTACATGGCTTTAAGGATTTAAGTCTGAAGATGATTATAAGGATGATTATAACTTTAACTGCAGACATATTATTTATTTAACAGTACCATAAATTTTCCCATTGTGGAGCAAAACTTTTCTCTATAGATTTAGCTGGCCACCTTGAAGCCTCCAATTTTCAGTAGACATAGATTCATTCATGTAAACAAAGTTATATCATATTAATTCTCCCAACTAATATTGAAAGTTTAACAATTTTACTTTAGGATCTCAACTTTAGTTCAAAAGCAATTAAATTTGACAATTCAATAGAGGTAGTCTGCAAGTTTCAGAATTTCTTTAAAAAATTGTGTGATAATTGTCAATCATTACTTCATTTAACTGAAACCCAATTACAGGTGATATTCTATTCAAAATATCAAAAATATGCTCAGGTTTCCTCAAAGGGATCCCAATTATATTTTCTCAAGTACTGGTTTATATTATTATTTTTAGTATTTTAAATTTTTGACAAATTTTATTTAACTTCAAATTTTCATCATTTATTTTCAACAGTTTATTAGAGAAATATATTATAATCATGTTATTCCATTTTTGAATTTATGGAAGTATCATTTCAATATTATCAATTGGTAATCTTTTTTTCGTGTTTCAGTTAAAATTTCATTTTCAATGTTATCAGATTTGCTTAAAATCAAATCCAATTTATCTTCAACTGATAAACTCTCTTTAATTTGTCTTTCCCCTTACCTTTTTCTCTTTTGTACCAGAACTTGTTCTTGATGTCATTTGAAATTTATGAATTATTAATTCTGTTAAAAATTTTACTTAATAAAAAGTTAATTTTCAATAAATACTACCAGTGTTGACACAGATAAGGTTATAGATGTTGAAATACTTAGAAAATACTGCCATATGATTGAAAATTTAAAAAATGCTCAAGAAAAAGTGGAAAGTACTGCTTTAGGATGAACTATTCTGGAGGAAGTTGCAGGTGTAGCAACTTCATATTTGATGATCTGCGAGTAATAGTAATAATAATTCAAAGTACCTGGGTGATAGTGATTGCAAAGCCTTCGTTTAGGTACTTGAAGATTACAAAGGAAAAAACTTGATGTAAATTCCTATTTGGTACTGGAAGATTGACTGATAGGGAAATAAACAGCTTGCAGAATTATTTTGGTCTTGTCTTGCTATTTGATGAAACCTAAACAGTTTAGAAAATGAGAAGAAATGTTTTTCATAAAATATACATTTATCAAAGACCGCCCAAAAATTCCTGTTGGGGAAAAATTTCTGGTGCAAATTCAATAGATGCAAAATCACAGGTGAGCAGTGTACTCATAAACATTCTTTACCACCAGATGTAGCTCAAGTTATCAAATCAATCTTTGAAAGCCTATCAGATAGAAACCTGTTATGGAAATATTTACATGTAATTACCCAAAATCCCATGGAATCTTTTTATAGTCATCTGAAACAGACTTCCCAAAATGTTTTCATTGGATTTTATGCATTCAAAGTTGAAGTATATGGTGCTGTCTTGTCTTTCAATGAAGTTGCTTAGGAAATTATGTTTAAATAAACACTTAGTATTTTAACCTGGTCATAGTGCACTAAATATCTTCGAAGAAACTGACAGAGCAAGAATTAGTAAGGGACTACTTCATGCAGTTCTATTTCTGAAAATTCTTATTCTTTAATTCTTAAGTATAATTTTCTCAAAAACTTGTTGAGCTAGGATGATGAAATTTATGCTAGAACCTTATTAGAATGTTTTAAATGTGCTCTTTGTAGCTATTAATTACACAACAGAAAAATTTGTTCATTATTTTTTTATAGCAAAAACAGAAAAATTGGGTAAATTAAAAAAGTTTTGTTTAAAGTTATTTAACTATACAAAAGTCAGTAAAAAGTGAAAATTATGAGTTAAATAACTTTGTTTTTGAATCAAAAAGGTATCGTAAATACTTCTAAAAATGTAAAATTTACATTAATGATATAGCCTATATTACCTCCTCTTAAAAAAATTAAAAAAGTTTTCAATTCTAGTGATGGGTTGATCTCATAGAATCAAATATCCAATTTAATGGTATATTTTCTTACAGTCAGGTTTTTTTTTGTACTTACGAGTTAGTAATGAATGATATTAGAATGAAGGGATACCAAGGGTGAAATTGGGTAGTGAAAAGGGTTATGAATCATATTATATAATACTATAGGTTTTAATTTTATAAGTATATTATGTTTTGTTATTTGCAAATTATATTTGACATTGATCTAATTAATTGGTCTTGGGTAAGACTTTTAACTACTTCAATCTGCTTCTTCTCTTGCACTGCCTACTTCCTTGAAGAGATAGGAACCATGAAAATTGTATCACTCACAAACAGTTATGTGGGCAATATAATTTCCAACAAGATCCCCATTTATTGTGCCACGGTGGTAGTATCCTTAAATAGCCAGCTGCTTCTTTATTGGTACTAAGTGGGACGTAACCTCTACCTGCGGTAGTATATGGAAACATTGTTTCCTTACTAGTAGTTGCATAATAAGCCAGAAATTAGCTTAGATGCATACTGTAATATAATAATTTAAAATTACTTAGATTTAATTTTATCATTATATTTTTGTATTACACCTGACTGGTCTTGTGGTTAAGTTGTTGCAACAGCTGATTTTTGAAGTTGAGGGTTCTGCGATTAGAATCTTAGTAAAAGCTATTTAATCTTAGTAAAACCGGTGTACTTTGGTGGTTGGGGTTCAATTAACTACACATTTCAGGATTGGTAGGTCTGGGTCTGGTACGAGACTACATTTCATTTGCTTGTCACTTATATCATCCTCATATAATTGGGCCATAGGGGTTGCTTATTGTTCACAAGTTGAACATATTGCAATGTACACTTTACAAATATAAAAAAGTTTTGTATAGTACTATATTTTTCAATATTATTATTTTTCTTTCTCATTGATTTTATTAAAATCTTATTTAAAAAGTAAAAGCTATGTGTGAAATTTAATATTGTTATAACAATATTTGTTATAATATTATTATATTTAGAAAGTATATGCAGAAATTATCTCGTTAAAATGAATTTTAGAAGTACAAACTAACCTCCACTTCAGCTACCATGTAATCAAGATATCACATCTATTTGAATTCTGATTAAAGTTAGAAAATCATTATTGATAGAAATGTAAATATTACATAATTTATTACATCTAGAGGTCTTCACAGATAAAATAGTTTTGGTATGCATATGTGTTTGCTGGAACAAAAAGATCACTTCTCCCTCTCTTTTACTTAAGTAACTTTCAAAGCAGAAGGAAAGTGATAAAAATATAGTTATTTGACCTCTTGGCCTCTAACTTTATGAAGTAATTTAGTTAAATATGACAAAAAACAAAAAATGCTTTTGCTGTTTCCATCCTGGGCAAAATTACTATAAACCAATGAGTTGTGGGTGGAATGAGCACGTGCTGCCTGGAAGTAACTTTTACTGCCCCTCTTACCACTTTCTTTATTGGTAGATTGCCCATACTTACTATTTATCTCTTTTCCCATTCACTTGATGATGAGTTATGTGAATGCCAGTCAGATGCTCTACCTCTACCTGTGGTCACTGAGACCTTGACAGCCAGTGCAAAGACCTTTAATTAGCAAATGTATTACCTTTCAACTTGACTAACATGTAAATTTTAATCATCATTGTGTGAATGCCCTGCCAGAGAAATCAGTGTACTTAAAATGTTTCATGATCACGATCACAAACTCAGTTCATTTTGTTCTGTGTTTGGGTTGCATATGTAGTGTGATGGACTACTACTATACTTCTATAGTATTAATAATTATTTTTAGTGGTAAGTGTTGTATTGTGTAAGTCTAAAAAATTCATATACAGTATAATTATCAGGATGAAAAAACACAGAAAAAACTATACAGTTAGTGATGATAAAAAACAAATGCCGTACTATAAATACTGTAATATTGAAATTAACAGTAGCAAGAGCCTTATGCATATACTTGCAAATACCCCTTAGTATAAAGCAAATGTAGAATATACAAATCACCATCTTTAGTGTAGCCACCAGTCTATTAACAGCATCTTTTCCTCATTACATAATAAAGTTACTGAAGCAAAATTGCAGAGAATAATCTTCCTTTAGAATTAATGGGTACATTACCATCATTAATATAATTAAAGCAATCGCTCCTGATAGTGCAATAATTAAAATATTAAATGTGGTTGCACTGATACTTTATATTTAATAAATAATGCTTTAGCGGTTGATGCTAGAGATATCTTATCAGAAAACTCTTTCTCTTTGATTGCTGATAAATCAGTAAACATTTCTTTTACAAAATCATTAGCTGTTGCTATGAGTCAAAAATGAAGACTCATTCTTAAGCATCACTGACAAGTCAGTAGTTCATCTTTGTTCAAAAGATTGAAGAATTAGAAGTACCACTTACAAACTTGTTAGGATTTACCACTCCACAGAGAATAATGCCTCTATAATGATGGGGCAGCAAACAGGAATAAGCTTAAAGAGTTGAATGAACATTTATATATATATCTAGATGCATTTGGCACAGCGTTAGTGTGTAGACTTCACAAGCTTGTACTGCAAATACCTTCCACATGCTGTTGAAGAGCTCTATAGTGACATATCCAATTTTATTCTAAAGAAACCAGAAAGATTAGAAGAATTTAAGGTGATTCAACATTAAAGCTCATAACTTAAATTAGGTGAAATATGATGGTTGTTTATAAATTATGTAGTTCAAAGGATTGTAGAACAGTGGAATGTTTTACTGTCTTATTTTAATTTTTGTGTTGAAGATGGAATAGAGCAAGCCCAGTCAATTTTAAATTCTCTTCAAGACCCTGTCATAAAGGTGTATTTTTTTATTTGTGGCCATTTTCCTACCACTTGTAACACACCTAAACTTAAAGTGTATCAGGAGACTTCATATAGGTTTCATCAGTTGCTCTTAAATCTTGCAGACAATAGAGATTCTTATACTGCCTATAGAGGCTCTTATACAGCAGCTGAAGAACATGGAATAAATTGAAAAAACCATAAGGAATTTTAAGTCAAGTGTCTATCCTTTTATTTTGGATTCTGCAAACAAGTTTTGAAGAGGGTGGATTTTTTCAATCCCCTTTTAAGAAATATGTCTGTGCTGATTCCAGAAAATTGCAAAAGAAGTGTTAGTATCATGCTATTAACTGTACATTTCCCTAATGTAATTGCAAAAAGTGTTTTGATGTAGGCGGGGAATGAGAGTTAGCCAAGTCCACAGAGTTATTGAAAAGGAATCAAGAATTTATGAAATTTTGGAACACTACTTTTGAAATGAAAAATACTGTTGGTGATACATCATCTCAAATTTTACAAAATTTTTTAAGGCAATGATCTGCTTACCACATTCCTATTCTGCTGCAGCAGGAGGTATCTTTTCTGCTGTTGCTGTTAACAAGACCAAATTGTGAAACAAAACTCCAATCCTCTACAATATGGGCTCCTAATAAAGGAGAAACTGAAACATTCGTCAGCCCAAAATTCACACATTTCAAAACTAATTATTGTCCTTGTAAAGTCTTATAAGGATTAAGAAAAGGCTAAAATGTGTGTATTTTACACGAACGCATATTAGAATAAAATAATCTAATCTAAATAAAATAATCATTATTATTTTTATCCTTGCAATAATAATTTTTGATGTTTATTTTTCTACTGAACTAAATTAATTATGAAATTGTTTTTTAGTTTTGGTGGTACTACATTATTCCATGTAAGTTATTGATAAATACTACTGTAGGGATAATTATACTGTAGGATTGCAAAAGATACAAAAGTAATTTTTTTCATAGCGTGAACTATAAACCAGCGTCCTGGAAAGCAGTTACGATAAGAAAACATTAATCAACTTTATTTCTTATAGGCCTATTCAAAAAATAAACTAAGAATTCTAAATAACTGTTATAAATTTAGTAAATTACTGACCTAGCTAGTTTTTAAATGTTGAAAGTAACAAACATTATACACGATGTACTTACTCTGACTTCGTAAATCAGGTGAAACTACAGTAAAACATTACTACAATCACAGTTAAAAAGACCAGTGGTGAACGCGTCTTTGTAAATCAGCTGATTTCGAAGTCGAGAGTTCTAACATTCAAATTCTATTAAAGGCAGTTACTTTTATACGGACTTGAACACTAGATCGTGGATACCGGTGGTTGGTGGTTGGGTTTCAATTAACCACACATCTCAGAAATGGTCGACCTGAGGGAACATGATCATGAAGTGTTTTCTATAGACAAAAGGAGTTCCGCTGAAATTCATATGCTGTTCATTTCATATAATATTAATACTTTAAAAATAAAGAAATTATGAAGGCATAATTGAAATTAAATTAAGCATGATTTTAATGAAAAATTCAGTAATGGCTCCCCAAGCATTAAGAAGTTGGGTAAATATCTACTTCTGTTCATAATTTTAAATGTGTTCATGAGGTAATTTTGCAGGATAGAGAAGATAATGGTGATAAAATTACTGTTAACCAAAGTTTCAGCTATATAAAACTTATCTGCATAAAAAAAACCACTCGCAACAGACTTTGCAAAATCTATTTGCAATAGAATTAGCTATAATAAAGTCTCTATCTATAATGAAATCCACTGACTAACTGGCAGTGTAGAGTTGAGAGTTGATTAATTAATAATAACACTGATCAATATGATTTGTGTCGCACGAGTACCAATAGGTGTATTTAATGCAGTTTTTTATATTTTTCAAATATGTATTCAGAATTTCTCCATCACCCACAGTTTTTTTATTATTTTAATTCTTTTAAATATTTTAAAACGTTTTTTCATCCATTTGTCCACTGTAAAGTAGAAGCTATTAGAGCATTGTAATTATGATGGGACCAAATGAGCTAACGCAAAGGGTAGTGTTGCTACTGTTGTGCAGGTTCAGATGTGTATAGACATGTACAATGTGACCTAGTGTTGCACACTCATCAGAACGATGCCAGTTGTAAGGTATTAGTGAACCAGTAAACACGTCATTGTAACTGCTTTGTGTGTCTGAATTATTGTATATTGCATATTTATAACTTTATTTCTTTTAATTAGTCTTTAGTTACAAAATGCCTAGAGTTTGTTCAAATCATTCTAACAATTTTTCTTATGTACGTGGTGAAGTGATGCTCAAGTCCCAAAGGTGAAACCTTACTCCTTTAGTAAAAAATGTTATGAATTTTATTTTGGGTGTAAAGTCAGGGACCAAACAAGGACCTGGGCCCCACATATCTGTTTTTTGTCATGTTCTAGGCTTCTCACTGCATGGAAAAATGGCACACGCCACACACCATTTTCTATCTCTGTGATTTGGAGGGAACCCAAAGATCACTCTTCTGACTGTTATTTCTGCTTAACAAACATTAAAAAGGTTACTCAAAATTAACACATACAGTGGTGTACCCTAACTTGCAATCTGTAATGAGACCAGTTCCACACTGTGAAGAGCTGCCCATACCAAGAGCTGCCTCCAGAACGTGTGACAATAAATAAAGAGAGCTCAGAGTCTAATGGAAGCAAGGAAGAAAAAGAAACAGATTCTGTTAACACAACTTTTGAACAAAGGACAGTTTATCTGAGCCTCATTTACTGACTCAAGAAAATCTTAATCTCATACAAGATTTAAATTTATCCAAAAAACAGTCTGAAATGCTTGCTTCCCGGCTAAAAGGATGGAATCTTCTTCAAAAGAGTACAAAGATATGTATGTATTGTAATCATCATTTTGAATTTAAAGACTGTTTTTTGAAGAAAATGGCTTCGTGTTTTGTAACGACATTTCTTCTCTTATGGAGACACTTTGTAATGAAGATAAACCAACAGAATGGCACTTGTTCATTGATTCCTCGAAAGTTAGTTTAAAAGCTGTGCTTCTGCATAATGGCAATAAATTCCTATCAGTACCTGTGGCTCACTCTGCTAGTATAAAATAAACATATAAAACTTTTAATTTATATTGGAAAAGCCAATGTGCAATGTATGAATGGAATATTTGTAGTGATATGAAGGTAATTGCACTTATTCTTGGTATGCAGCTTTGTTAAACAAAGTACTGTTGTTTTTTGTGTGATTGGGATAGTAGGGACAGAAAAAACCATTTCATTAGAAAAGAATGGTCTAAATGTGTATCGCTCAATGCTGAACAGAAAAATGTGAAACATGACCCATTGTGTAATCCTAAAAATGTGTATCTACTTCTGTTATACATCAAATTAGGATTAATGAAGAATTTTGTCAAGGCCATGGACAACACTACTGGTTTCATATGCTTAAAACAGAAGTTTCCTAAAATTAGTGATGTAAAAATTAAAGAAGGAATATTTGTGAGTCCACATATACGATCACTAATACATGATGAAAAGTTTGAGGAACTATTTATTGAATCCACTGGAGAAACCAGCTTGGCAAGCATTCAAAAATTTTACTCAGAGTTTTTGGGGAAATTGAAAGGCGGAAAATTATCGTGATATTGTCAACAATTTTATAACATCTATAAAAATTTGGGTTGTAATATGTCCTTAAAAGTACACTTCCTGCACTTGCACCTAGATTTCTTCATGGAAAATCTTGGTACAGTTAGTAATTAGTATGGGGAGCACTTTCATTAGGAAATTTCAGTTATGGAAAAGTATTTGCCCTGAAGTATCAGGTCAAATGGAATCCTAATATGCTAGCCGATAATTGTTGGACTATCAAGAGGGTTGCTCCACAGGCAAAATATAGCAGAAAATCGTAACTTCTTACTTTGAGTGAGTCAGATGTTTGAATATTGTGTAGTTAAGAATGTAGAAAGTATTAAAATGTTTGAAATTATAAATACCTGCTCTCGGAAACCTTGCATGATGAGGAAAAACCGATATCATATTTGATTTCAGAAGAAAGAATAATATCAAAATCACACATTTTTCTTCCAGAGACAAAAAAAAAATTATTTTTTGTTCCCCAGCGAAACTGAAACATTTTTTAAATGTTCTATTCAATCATATTCATTATGATAAAGTAAAACACTAAAACTATATTACATGCAGAACCTTTGAAAAATTTCAGCATTTAAATCCCTCCTATCCACACAAAACATTTCCTTGCAAAGAAAAATGAATTAAAATGAACTGACAAAACAAAAGTAACAGAGATCTATTATTACTTGTACTAAATAGATCATATAAGCTGACAGTACTCATTTGGTTTAAGCAAGCAGTAATAGCACCATAAAGAAAGAATAATTCTTATATAGCAAATAATTTCTGACATGATATCATGTTATAAAAATTTTGTATTATTATCAAGTATCCTTGAAATATTACACTTACAATTACATATAAAACAGATAGATAAATTTGTTGTTTTTTCATTCACTAACAGATATTGCAATACAGACAGCAGATTGATTTTTTCCAACTCCTGACCAATGAACATTAGTATGCATTGTAGCTGAATAATGGATTAGGATTCTGTCATAAATAAGGTTTAATATTATGTAACACTAACAGACTTAATTCTAATTTAGCCTATCCAGTGCTAAAATCAGCTGCTATAAGAAGCCTAGATAAAAATTATTAGAAAGGAACCATGGCTACAGTACTCCCCCTCATAAGCAGGCATAACTTGACTGATGTAATGATGTAATGACTGATGTAGTAGCTGACAAGATTTAAATTATAACATTAAACATATGGAGCATAGTCAACCTTCTTAACAAAGGACCAGCAGTTTTCTTCTTACCACAGACCCATTAAAATTTGTAATAGATCTGAAAAATATTCAATTCTTCAATCAGAATAAGGAATCCAGTTATTCTATCCTTTACATTTAATAATATTACTATCGATATCAACTTATATTAATTAATATAACTATCAGTCTTCACAACCTCTCTCTAAAACTATATATAAAATAAAATAAACTAAAATGGTAAATTTCAACATATGAATCAAATTTAAAAATTAATTTTCAGTGCATTACTCATTAAAAACATTAAATAAGTTTAATCAAATAAACAACATTCAGTCCAAAATATGTTATACTGCTTCTTGAAATAGAGCTGATAAACTGTAAAAAAAGAATAATATTTTTAAGATATATACATATTAAATTGTACAGAGTGAGCAACATAAAACCGAACGCATAGTGAAACCACTACCCAACATTATTTATGAAAGACTCTCACACAACTAGTATGACTAGTGGATGTACATATACGTTACTACTAATTGTTGTTTCTGTTTGTCAGGTGGTTACATGTCAGTGTAGTATACATTTTGTTGCGGTGCAGTATTGTGAGTGCAGTTGTGTTTGTGTAAAACACCTTATTCAATCCAGGAGAGGATAGCTACAGTTGAGGCCTACATTCGTTCTGGGTTGTATGAAGAATCACATCAAGTACATGTAGAAAAATTTCCAAATGCCTGAATTCCAGCGAAGAATAGCATACATGATTTAGTTAAGTAATGGTGTACAACAGGTTCAGTTTCAAATGCAAAACGAAATGGGCAACTTTCATTAGGACTCCACAGGCCATTGCTGATATTGAAAAGAGAATTACTGCCAGGCCAAAAAAAACTCTACACAATTTATCCCAACAACCTGGTGTTAAATACACATCTTGTCATATTCTTCATGAATTAAGATTCAAACCATATCGTGTTACAACTGTGCTTCAACTGAAGGAGACAGACAACAAGCTGTCAGCAGAGGACGGTAGCTTCTATGTTCCCCAGAGTGGTCTACTTGTGATTTTTGCATCTAATCTAAGGAAGTTTATGCATCTAATCCCTCACAATATTAATGAACTGAAGGTGAACATTAATGAGAAATCAATGCAATTGACAACATTTTGTGTGACGACTTTCAATATGATCAGTTGAGGACAAAAGTGCATCGATGTCCAGGGTGGTCATTTTGAACATCTTTTGTAACAATAAGGTAAATAAATGCAACATTTAAATTATATTTTATGTTTTTCTTATTTAATTTATGCGTATCAATCATAAAATTTCATTCCAACATAACCTACTGATTCTGCAGCGATTATGTTATGGGTTCAGTTTTATGTTGCTCACTCTGTATTATTCAAAGTAAAAGTTACAAATATAAATTTATTTAAAGACTAGTGGTTAAATAATACAGCTTTGTTTAGTTGCCATAAATATTGTTTTTTTTTTTTTTTAAGAGCCACTTTATGAAAATGTTCTCTTTTCCCCTAGGATGTTTCAGTCTAGTATTACAGTGACGTTATAGTAACATTCGTTCTATCACATCTTTCAAAACATGCCAATAATTCATTTTTATCTAAATAACTAATAGAATTTTTTATTTGCTTATTTAAGAAGCACAGAAATAAAAAAAAAAAATCCAATAATAAATATTTTTTCACCTCAGCATGTTAATTCAAATATATGAAAAAATGTTTATTTTTATAAAATGATAATAAAAATACTGTCTTTTGCACAGAATAAACATTTCAGTTACGGGAGCTTCAATAAATCGCAAACTTGTCAGAGAACATGACGTTCTTTTTAATATTTGCTCTCAGAAAGCATTCAGTCAATAACTAACATGCATAAACACATTGATCAAGGCCATTGCCCCTCAATTCATTAACTGTAACTGGATGAAAACATTTAACTTTTAAGTCCTTCTGCATACAGTCTCGCACTGTCCATCTTGTAATGCTTAATTCTCCAGAACGTCTGGGCATTGATTTCATCGGAGATTGTTGAATCGATGTCTCCACAGCAACATGTCTCAGCTCAAGTACTTGACATCCCATTACGTGGTGCATCAAGAACACTTTCCAATGCAAAAGCCTTCTTCTCCTATGTCAGTAACATTTGCTGTGATGGTGATGATTTCCCAAAATGCACAAAGAAGTTATTCATAATATTCTCCAAGTGTGTGGACGTTCATGAACCCACACACAACCTAATAAATGCTCTTCAACAGTGCACATACTCATTATATGCCATCATTCCACAGTCAACTACTACTAAGGTCATCCCACCATGAATGAACACATTGGATGACCCCCACCATGGCTTATCCTCCCCACCTTTTCCAGCAGCACTGAGCAATATCAACATTGAGAATTGGCAGCAGTAGAGAGCCCAATTAAGCTGTATTTATTAGTCTTAGTATGGGTGGGGGACTTCCCACCCATATAGAACAAATATATATACTTGTAGCCTCTCTTATTAAGAAGAAAATTATATAAAAATTTTAGTAGAAAAGTTGTATTTTCAATTAGTAGTTGAGAAACAAACTTAAATTAGTAAGATTTAGCACTTCATTATTGTTCCTCTGAGATTCAGTTATGGCTACAAAATAGGCTACAAATTATGGCTACATAATAGGAGACAACACAACAGTCTAAATAACATTTTGCAGAAACCATTTACAAATATTTTGTAGACTAACAATGATCAACTTACTACAACCAAAACTAACACTAAAATCTGATACAATTTCACAGATTGCATTAACTACTTTCAAAAATAAACTACTTATAAAAAGTCAGATCTGTGAATTACCACTACGCTTACATCAAGTAACTCATGAAATATTTTGCAGTTGATTAGCACAGATCGGTATCATAAAAATTGGGAAATATATATTAACTAATTTAACATTGTGAATAGTTTCACACAAACCCTATGGATAACAGAAATGTTTACAGTTTCTAACTACGATGACAAACCATATCTAACACAGAAAAGAAGTAGTAAATATTTAACAAGCAGATTAAAAAAAATAATTTTATCTGTATTAACCTTAAAGCTTATGCACAGATAAAAATTATAATTAATTCCTAACAAAAATCTTTTTTATCAAGTGGTCCTCCCAAAATATTGATCTTTCTATTGTTCATATTATGTTACTTATATTGTAACATAATTGATATAATGGAACATAAATTTTTAGGTTGTAATATTTAATGTTTTATCTAACAATATAATCAAAGAATCATTATTATAAATTAAATAACAACTACTTTTATTAATTGCATCTTAATATCTTTGATCATTGTTATAAGTTATATATTTTATTGGAATATCTCTGGTGATATCAAATGATGAAGTACAATATTTTTCTTAAAATAATTTCTACCCAAAAGACTGGAGCAAAACTGGTATTTTTAAATAAAAATTGATAAAGCAGACTATACCAATTATTTCTACAAAATGAAATATAGACTGGAGCAAAACTGGTATTTTTAAATACAAATTGATAATGCAATACCAATTATTTCTACAAAATAAAATATAATTTAAGCATTGATGTGATCTTTTCAATTGTTTGATTGTTTATATATAAGCAACATATAATTATATATGGAGTGTACTGGGACATATTTTCCAAACTTCAGGAAGTGATTCTGAGCACCAAAATGAGCAAAAAATCTACTTCAATTAAATTTGGCAAATCTAAGAATAGTGTCTTGTTCTACAAAATAAAAAATTTTGAAAACGTCAACTTCAAAGATTTCAAAATGGCCGCCATCTTAATTCTTTAATCTTCAATAGCTTTGTAATTATTTGTTTGATCAAATTTTTACTTTTACAAAATTTTATTTTGAACAAAAGTACACCTTATTCATAAAAATCGATTGATATACAATTGAGTTACTGCAGACAATTAACCCGGCAGTACGCTTGGGCAAGCTGTAATGCAAGCTGATAATTTTTTGCCTGTTTTAATTTCCTCCACTAAATGTAATAAAAATTATTAATATTTTGTTGATTCTGCTTTCTTTTTTTATTCTACATAAGAATTTGAGTAACCGCTGCCCCTGAACCTTGTCAGCAAAAGTAAGCAAAGCATGAACCTCTCTCCACCTAAGATACGTAATACTAGAATGGCTCTAAGCAGATTAAAAACTTGATTAATGATTGCCAAAATAAATCAGGAGATATTAGTTAGTGGTCTTAGGATGCTAACTGAGAATACCAAGCTCCAGAAATAACTACTGAGGAAAATTATGAAGGGTGATAAAACTAGATAAAATTTCAGTATACCAATTTTATCATTTTACCCTGTTTATGTAACATAGTTTAATCTAAGGACTTTCTTAGAAAACATAATCAAAATCGGTATGTGTTGCAAAGTTCTAAGTTGATATGCCAATTAACATATACATTTAATGAAAATAACCACTTCGATGTATTCATTTTTATGAGTATTCAACATGATGAAACAATGATGGCAACTGAGTAAAAATCAAACTAAATAAACTTAACCAAGAACTCTGCCTAAATAATACACTGCTGCTTAAAATTAAACTCATATCATCAAAATTTTGCACTTCATAAAAATACAGGAATGTATAGATTAACCCTCCTAAAATAATATAATAATTTCAATAACAAAATCCATGCAATACTCCCTTATTTTCTTAGAAGTTAAAATAAAAACTGAAATCAGGTCGAAAATAAAAGCAATTTTAAGTTTTCAGTAAATAAACATAAAATTCTGAAACAATTTTCAATTTAAAGATTAATAATTCATTCTTATTGCATTAATAGAAATAATTAAAAAATTCACTAACTAAATACTAAATTAATTAATTAATTTAATCTAATTAAATACTAACCTTTTGGACAAGCATTCATCACATTATTAACAAAGTTCGTAAAACATTCAAATAACCATACACTGTTTATCAGCTTGTTCATTTTAGCTTATAATCATCCATCCATTGGCTGAAATTTTTTTCTTTATTTTCTAAAACTTATTTGATTAAAAATTAAAATGACTTGATAGGTGGTATCATTGATGATATGTTTACTACAAAACTATTTTTTTTAAATCAGTAACACACAATGTATTATTATATAATATCATAGTCAATATTTTTTTTATTATTAATAATTTTAAAGTGTTATCTGAAACAAATAAAAGTGACTAATTATCATTAAAAATAAAAACAAAACAAAGTAATAATTTTGAGTAATATTAATCAGATACCTGATTTTATATCAGGTATCTGATGTAAAATCAACTCAAGTTGTACCAGAAGAGCGTATAATATGTAAGCAATGATATTTATTTCCCACCACTAGTTTAGACAGCAAGTACTTAAAGGAAAAGAAAAAGAAAAGCATAAAACATAGACAGAGCTATGAAGGATGTAATACCATAAAGAAAAATACTTTGAATAAATTTTCTCACTATTCTCAAATTTAATATTACAATAATTGAAATAGGCACAGTGTATCTAAAAAGTTTCTTGTTTTAGACAAGTGACACTATCTATCAACAAATGGCAGAACTACATAATAGTTAGATCACTCACTAAGAGTGGTACTTGAGAAGTAAGAATTTTGACTTGAATTTTTTATTTTGTGCTGGAAAAGAGAGAATTTATAAAATTTTCTATATATCTTCAAAAAAAATTCTCCAGAAACTTGAGTTGATAAAAGCAACATGTAATAGTAAGCATCCTTATGTTAGGTAATGATTGGCTATTGGAGTGTTTCAAGCAATTAGAATGGAAATCATTAGTTGATAAAATTTGCTTTCTGGCAAATTTGAACAAATCAAACGGTTCAAAGACATAAAGATTGAAAACGATGCATCATTTAGAAAATATATTCAAGTTTCATAAGATTGAAACATTTTCTTGATTTACGATTTTTGTGATATACTACTCCTTACCAAATGAAATAGAAAAATTAAAAATCAATATGATATATAGCCAAGGGTTACACAAATAAATAAAAATCAATTTTTTTAAAAAATGCATATAATTGTTTATGGAATTTTACGGTACTGTAACTACCATACTTTAACTTTGGTGATCTACAGAAACCAGTTTGTTAAATGTGAGATTTTACCTTTCACACATCTCATTTTCAACATCCTACTCCCTAAGATGTAGAAGGTATAGCAGAAACATCAGGTTGAAGAAATACAATCTATCACATTTTCCAGGAGTTTAAACATTATATTTGATTACTTCAATGTATTTGTGATAATACAAAAAAGTAGATAAAAAATTATCAAAATGATATTAATCTTGTACTAAGATTTCAGATGTTGAGATGCAAAAAAAAATTAGGAAGACTTTTTTTATCAAAAGCAATTTTTTTCCTTCTTTTATGCAAGCAATTGTTATGGAAAACATGGGGAAAATTAAGCAGTTAAAACAGCAGCATAAAATCAATAGAAAGAATAAAATTAATACCATTGAAGTTTTTTATTAGAGTATTATGTACTACTATGTTACATAATGCCAGATGCACACAACTATTTTTTTATGATGAACAACTTCCTTTCTTTTTCTGGTTAGCCTCCGGGAATTACCGTTCAGGTACTACTTCAAAAGATGAATAAGGATAATAAGTATGAGTGTAAATGAAGTGTAGTCTTGTACAGTCTCAGTTTGACCATTCCTGAGGTGTGTGCTTAATTGAAATCCAATCACCAAAGAACACCGGTATCCACAATCTAGTATTCAAATCCGTATAAAAGTAACTGCCTTTACAAGAACTTGAACGCTGGAACTCTCGACTTCCAAATCAGCTGATTTGGGAAGACGCATCCACCACCAGACCAACATGGTGGGTTATGATGAACAATCTGAAAAGTTATCGCCTAACTTCCCAAAAACAACACTGCTATTGCACAGATTACATTAAAGGAGAGAATAAACATTTTTTTGGAAAACAGGCCATTTTACATACCGTACACAACACCATTTGGTTGAAATCCTAACTTATGCCCTACAAAACAAAAAAATCTGATATGGACAAGAAACTTGACTTCCTAGTACGCCTTTTAAATTACATATACACATTTTTTTCTGCTCCTTGTTTAAACTTATTTCATTTGAAAGTGAGATATGATCTTCCAATTCTTTAATAAAGTGGATAGTTACACAATTTCACTGTGGTGGATATCACATTACATCACATTTTTTGTGGTATCCATATCACCATTTTATGTTATTTTATATATTAATTTTGTTTCACATCGCTCAAGTAGATATGTAGTGTAAGTGAGAACGTGTTGAATCCGTAACCATGTGCACAATGTTCGAATCCGACTTCGTATACGTTTATTTTTATTTTATTTTTTTTTTAAATTAAAAATATTGATTTACTAATTATTAACGTCTATTGAAAAATTTTTTAATTAAAATGAATAGTACAGAAACTTTTATTTTGCTAATAACATCTGATTTTTTTTCATATTTTTTTTTATTGTTATTATTGAACTATTATTTATTGTTAAATTTTTTTTATAATCAGAAGTTAATAATTATTAACGAATCAATAAAATTAAAAGAAAAAAAAGTTTAAAAAATATTTGTATATTAAGTTGGATTCGAACCAATGTGCCTTCCCCTTGTAAGATCCAAATATTTCATTAATTAAAATTTTATTTGGCTAAACTCTGGAACCAATGAAAATATGTACTACTTATGATGTATTGTTGAAAACCTCTCAATGAGGGCTTATTACTGCAGTTAAGAAAAAGTCCAAAATCCAAATATTTTTGATTTTAGGATTTTTTGAACATTTTTGGTTGTTGCTTTTGATTCAGTTGATTGCAATCAAAAGGGGAGGTGCACAACTAGATGTTGCAAGTCCTAAATACAAAATTTCAACATTCTACAGCTAATCGTTTTGGAGTTATGGGAGATACAAACATATATACAGACGTCACGCTAAATTAGCCAAAATGGATTTAGGGATGGTCAAAATGGTTATTTCCATTGAAATCTGAAAACCAAAATTTTTCACAATTACATTTTTCCTTTACTTTGTACAAAGAAATAAAAAATGGATAAAATTCACAATATACATATATGTACATGTAAATATACATGGTTACATGCATGTAACTCCAAATGCATGAATATACACATGGATATGCGAAAATGTTCAAGTAAATTTGAAAGTAAATCATGAATAAAAATGTAAGTCTTCCATGTAAATCTAAAAATGATATCTACCAAAATAAATTTTTAAAAAACTATTCTTAAAATGCACAGTACTAATTAGTTTATCAATAAATACTGATAATAGTAAATTGCAGAACTCACCGAATTATACCAGTGCTATAACATTAATATATTCTGTAACAATCTCCGTGGTGAAGAAGTACAAACAAATTTACTACGTGGACATGGAAGCCTTCTAAGACATTCAGCTAATTTACGATCGCATTCACATAACCTTTGACCACATGATGGTCCTAATGCTGTAAAATAATAACATTAAAATAAATAGATACACAGTATTATATTCAACTCCATTAAAATACAGGCTGTTCCTCACAATATGAGGCTAATAGAAAAATTTTAAAAACTGGAACATTACAACCCAATGGACAAAATTACAACCCAAATGTATTTACTGAAATATTGGAATACACCAATAATTTTCATAACACTAGTATATTAGCGAAATTTCATATATATATCTGAGTAATAATAAACTAATAAAGGAACAAATCAGATTTTATAACAATATACTATTTAAGCAAATTATACAATAATTAATAACCATTGGATTGGCTAAGTGATTCAATGTATATTTCATAACAGTTATGAACATAATCACTTTAATTTTTATCTTTGATTTAATTAATTATAAAAATTTATATTCACAACTATAAAATTCATAATTAATCAATAATCCCTGATGATGGAGGAATAACCCAAAAGCCCTTGTATAATTAATACAATTGTTGTTGAAAATAGTCTATATAAATTTAAAAGTTGGTAGAACTGCTTTTATTCTCCCTTTTTATCTTTTTCTTTCAAGTGTGTATATGCTCAGCATTTCATACACCCTATCAACTCTGTCTAAAAATATAATCATTGACAATGTTTGGGACCATTGTCTTCTTTCCTTTCTGTACTACTTTTACGCATTCTAATTTTGTTGTCAAACACAAGACATCTCGTTTATCTTGCCACTTCAACACCCTCATTTTACCCACCTTATCACATACTGAAAGAATTTTATTTTTATTTAATTTTAAAGTAGATTTATATTGTTTTTGAAGATTAAGGAACTATTTTTTATTAATAATTGCTATAATATGTTCACTAGAGGACCGCTTTGAAAATATTTTTTGTATATGTACTTTTGGTACATGACAGTAAACAATATTATTAATACATAGTCGCAATTCCTCAGCAAAAATTTCTGTATCATGATCAATATCAAATCCCAGTCAGGCGTGACATTTTTATACACCATAAAATTCCATTTCCATGTTCCACACACAAGCTTCATACTTATGTGATGATGTAAAAAATAAATATTATTTACAATCAAACCCACATTTATTATATGTTGAATCTTAAAAAATGTATCTTTTTATAATCTGGTATGTATTGATCAGATATAAGATTAGAATTCAAAATTTTGGGTAACGTTATCTCTGAAGGTAAGTTATACTTATCACTATGAAAAATTTCACCATAAACAATATTAATACTAATATTTGTAAGATTAGAAAAACCTAAATTGTGAGAATTACCGCAACAGTTTAACAAATTACTTGATTGTAAAAGATCACAATCTGTAGAAAACAATACCGCCTTACAATTTGTAAGGTGAGCAGCAGCATTTTTAACATTTATATGTATGATAACATTTAGAAAAGAAACATTTCCTAGATTTTCCTGTACAAAACCTGCCACATTAAAGTTACCTAACAATGTTACAGCGGTAGACTGTCTTAACCTTGAACATTTGTAGATGGTTTAAGTCAGCTGATTTCAAAGTCAAGAGTTCTAAGGTTCAAATCCTAGTAAAGGCAGTTTGTTACTTATATATACAGATTTGAATACTAGATCATGGATGCCGGTAGTATTCTTTGGTGGTTGGATTTCAATTAACCACACATCGCAGCAATGGTCGACCTGAGATTGTACAAGACTACACTTCACTTGCATTCATACATATCATCCTCTGAAGTAATGCCTATGGTGGTTATGGAGGCTAAACAGAAAAAGAGAGTTGGTTGGAGTGAGGAAGCGTTACATAACAACCATGTCTAGCAACGAGATGCTGGCCAGGTAGTGCACCAAGGAACTTTTATTGTCATCCCGCATTACTAAAACAAATATTCATAATCTATTTGAATTGACAACATATTAATATCCAGTTATCTTTTTCTCTTTAATTATGAAATAAATTTTTAAGATGTAAAAATATTGAACCTGATTGGGATTCAAAGCCCTTTTGCAACATACCTTTATTTTGAAACTTCTTTTTTTTAACACAAGAATCAACACTGTAATTTATTTATCAATCTGATTTTAAAATTTAACAATTGTATTAGTTAAAATGGAATATTTGAATAATCACTAATTTAGTGACTATACAATGACAGAATAAAGACTGTTTTCGGGTGTAATATCGCACTTAGTAGTTTCAAAGGGCAGGGTTAATAAAATATTGCGCACAATAAGATTTATAAAAAAAAATTGTTAAAAAAAAACAAATTTTGTGCAAAATAACTTTCAAATAGTTTCTCCAAAATAGGTATAGCAATTTTGGAATGAATAACCATGTGCGGTTGTCCAAGTATTATTTAATCATTCAGAACGCCTTGAATTAGGTATGTTTAAGATACACGATTATATACGAGTTTTAAACGATGAGAGATTGTCATCATTTAAGTAATGTTTTTACTACAAAATAAATTAAATATGGATAGGTTTTGTTCACTGAGAAATTTAAATTTGTTTTTGAATTACAAAATTTTGAAAAAGTTTCAGAACATCTAATTTTTTTTTTAGCTCCCGATTCATTGAGGATATTTACTTATGATATGAAACTTTATATATTTTCAAATACGGTTATAAAGAGTTCCTAGGCTGTAAAATCATTTCCATTCACAAGTTGCAGTTAACAGCTTGGAAAGCAACATACTTTTTTTTTAACCATGTTAGGTATTGCTTCAGAAGAATGGATGAATGATTTTAGCATGTGTGAAAATGTCATGCCTGATCGGGATTCGAACTGGGACCTCCAGATGAAATGCAGAGACGCTACCACAGAGGCCAGTTATAGTAGTATACCTGTTTACCTTTTATAGTCGTAATTTATTTTTCTCAGAAAACCATTGAAATTCATTTAAGATAATGCAGTTCTAATCAAAGCAAAATTAAAACATTTTTTGTGAAAAAAAATTAATTACATTAAAAATACATTTTTAAATAAATTATATTGAAAATAGTTTTTAAAAGTATTGTTATAATATAAAAAATCTGATGTGGACAACACATGATTTCCTTGTATTAAATTACATATACATATTTTCTTTTTAATAGAAAGTACATAAAATTTTATTTCATTAATAAATTCTGATATTTTTTCATATTTTTTATTATTATTATTATTGAATAATTATTTATCATAATTTTTTTTTATATTCAGAGGTTAACAGATTATTAATATATTTTTTTTTAATTTTAAAAAAATTATAAAAAAAAGTTAAAAAAAAAGAGAGATGAAGTCTGATTGAACCGATCGATGTGCCTTCCTTTATAAGATCCACATACTTCATTAATCAAAATTTTATTTAGGTATAACTCTGGAACCAATGAAAATAAGTACCAATGATATATCATTGAAAAAATCTCAATGAGGACTTATTACTGCAGTTAAGAAAAAATCCAAATTTCTTTGGAATTTGGGATTTTTTTTGGACACTTGGTTCAGTCTATTGCAATCAAAAGGCAAGGTGCACAACTAGATGTTACAACAGTCCTTAATCCAAAATTTCATCATTCTATGTCTGTTTTCGAGTTATGCGAGATATATACATATGTACATACAGATGTCATGCCGAAACTAATCAAAATGAATTCAGGGATGGTGGAAATGGATATTTCTGTTGAAATCTGAAAACCGTAATTTTTTACTTCCTTTACTTCGTAAAAAGATGTGAAATGCTAGCTCATTATGTCATTAGATACCATCGGCTGTGAAATTACATAATGAATACCTTTGTTATAAATACATTTTGTTAAACTGTGTAAAATTTATAATTTTGCATGGCCATACCTGTGTTAGAATAATTTCGCTGATGCTTTTTCTTGTATAAATAGCCTCAGACACATCCTGGATTAATGTCCAATAGTAATCAGCTAGCATGTTAGTATTCCATTTCCCTTTATACTTTCCTTCACCTAAATGTCTTTGTGAAAACATTCACTGTGTTCGTCACTTACATCTCCGAGGTTGTCCAGGAAAAAATCCAGATGTGAATGGAGGAAATGTATCTTCAAAGACGTATTACATCCCATAGCTCTGTATGAAGTAAGAAGTTGATTAACAATATTGTGGTAATTCTTGAATTTTTGTTTGTCGAGAAAATTTTTGCAAATATCTTTAAATGAAGCCCAAGCTGCACTTTCTACATTATTTAATATAGACTTAAATACATCATCTTTAACCGACTCTCTTATTTGAGGACCAACAAATTTTCCTTCACTTGCATTTGGAAATTTTTGCCTGATGTACAAAAATCCAGTTCTAGCCTTCTTCAGTGCTTTTACAAAATTTTTCATGACTCCTAGCTTGATATGAAGAGGAGGTTATAATATTGTTTCCATTTGGAGTTTAGTTGTCTCATTTCTTCCACTCTTTGGTAACATATTGTTTATCTGTAGCTCGGTTATCCCATTCGCAAAGAAAACACATGTACTTAATATAGCCTAAAATTTTTTAGTAGTATAGTTTTAGTATAGTCTAAAATCAAAACCTAAAATTTTTGTATTTTTTTAAAGTAAATTCCAACCTTGCAGTCTTGATCCTAACAGTTCAGCTTGATCTTTTGATAAATTTAAATCCCTAATCAAATCATTTAATTTACCTTGTGATACAAGATGTGGCTTATTGGAAGATAACTCAAATCAATATTATTGTTGTCTTCTGCAGTGTAACCTGGTTCTTCATCACTGCTTTCGAAACATACATTCACAGGTGGCTCAGTAACTGGAATAATTTCACTGTGAGGTACAGGCCTGATTGCAGATTGCAATGAAGCTTATTTTACAGTATATTTAGATTTTTTAGAAATTCCACACTTGTTAAACAGAAGTAATAGTTGGTTACATGATCCTTTGGTTCACATCAAACCATAGGTATATATATGTAGTAATGTGTGACTATGATATGATTTAATTCTTTGTCCAGTATTAGTTGTAATATGCTTACAACTATTTGTTGAAAAATGAAAAAATCCTTTAATTAAAATTAAAATTTAAAAAACAATGTGGCTGATAGATTCTGAGTTAATATTAGTTTTCAGCATCAAAAAACATTTTAAAATCATGTATCAAACATTAGGAAACAAAAATTATGTTTATCAGTGTAATAGTAATCTAAACTCTGATAGTGGATAAAAAAAAATAATAATAATATATTCGTGTGAATAAATAATGTAAGTATAGTATTTTAATTTAATCTATCTTCTTTATTAGGTTTTGATAAGTTCCAGAATAATATTGTTTATAATACATTTATAACTTTTACCTGATCTGTTTCCCGCGTAGATTTTAAAATGCCCATCAAAAATGTCGGCAGATTAAGGTTGTTTTTTACATCTCGTAAGCAACGTGAGAACGCGTTAATACATCATCCGACATGGTTGTGTAGCGTCTTTTCTAGTGGTACCTTTAACGATTATTATTCAATTTAACGATGTAGATTAATTTTTTAGTCTAGATAATCTTACTTGAATACTTATTAAGAGAATTATTTTGATAGTTCTACCAATTGGTTTCTGCGAATAATGAAATGATGCTATTTTGCACCTTTGTCCTCTACTAAAAAAAGTAAGTAGTGACATATAGTTAATTTTCTTAATTGTACATAATATGAATGTGAGTTTCTGAACTCGTTTTACATTAATTATATACAGTTGTACTTTATACTAATTGTGTTAAAACTATGAGTAATTTTTAGGATGTTATGGTTATAGTTAATTTAGACCTAACATTTGTGTATCTTATCTGAAACTTTTTTTAATGTTATAATATTTTTTGTGCTCGTGAACAAAGTTACATTTTATTATTCACGCTTGTTAGTTCTAATTTCCAT
Source organism: Lycorma delicatula (assembly GCF_047948215.1). NCBI lineage: Eukaryota > Metazoa > Arthropoda > Insecta > Hemiptera > Fulgoridae > Lycorma > Lycorma delicatula. The sequence goes on along the minus strand of NC_134459.1, from coordinate 25,605,366 downwards.
GCTAATTAGTTTCAATGTTGTTAAGGCATACTGGTACATTGCTGTTGAATAAAAAGTAATGATTTACCCATCCTAGCTATCTATTCCAATGGTTTGATTAAACATTTACTTCCTCACACTAATGATAATGTAAGCCTCAAAAACTTTTGTTTATAAACTCAAATTTGTAATAATGCTATTGCGAAATGCATAGTGGATTTATTCATTGAACAGCATGACAAAAAATGACATAAAACTAAAATTATTAATAATTGAGTTTCAGATTAATGTAATTTTTCTCCCAAGTCATGTGTAGCTAATTATTGGCACCTTCCTGGAGTAAATAGGAATGACATAATAATTAGATGCATAAGGCATTTTGGAAGAAAGAGTTTCTTTCATTAATCTGATACTGGTAATCAAACTTTAAACCTAACATGGACTCAATTAAAAGTAAATGAAAAATAAATGTATTTAGAGAATTAAAACTAGAATTCAGATTTTTAAAGGAAAATGGAAGAAGTTAATGAATCAGTTTTTCTGCAAGGAAAATAATTTTCTTAAATTGATTTAAAACAAATTTTAATTTTTCTCTTTTACAAAACAATTCAAAATGTATTTTTATTTGTGATAATAAGCTAAAGTTATGTTTAAAAACTTCTCCAAAATTCTACTTATCTTTTGATCTCAGTGTGTTTAATTAGTATTACATGTTAATTAATTCTTAACATTATATCTTGTCATATTTTTTATACTAGATCATTCTTTTCGTTACTAAATTATAACCAACTCAGCAGTGGGTGGGAGGTTTGGGTAAGATGATACCCTACTACAACTCCTTACAGTTTGATTATTCCACAACATTGTGCAGAGTAAGATCCTGGAAATTGAAGATTATAAAGTAAAATGCTAGTGTTCAAATGATGAAGGTCTTAACAAACCCCTGGCTAGCCCATTTGTACAGTGAAAATATTCATGATTCTTCCTTTATATGGTGTAGTAATCTTATAGTAATGTGTTTTTAAACCATTGATTCTCAAAATTTTCACCCACCGCCCATATTGAAAATCAAAACTTTTCTAGTGCCCCCAATATTTTTAAACTTACCATCTATTAAAAATAATAATTGCAATTGGTGTTTTTAAGATACTCTCTTAAAAACAAATTGCAATTAGTTTTTAAATGTGGCATATCTTATTTCTGAGTTGAAACTTAACATTTTAAATGAGCAATGAAAACACATATTTAATCATATTTAGAAGTATTTTTATTAAAATTGCTTTCAGAAAAATTTTAATTGTGTATAGTTATACATCAATAGTGATAGCATATTAACAATAATTAAATAGTGATAACAATACAATATTTAAACAAAGCCTTCAATTGAACAATTTTTCTACTAGTGTAGTAGGTAGGTATTTAGTTTGAAATATCAGGAAAACATAATTTTTGCCTTTTTTTTAATCGGTCATCGCCTTTGTAGACTGCCTGAACACCCCCAATTTTCTGTAAGCCCCCAGATTGCCTCCAGTGCTTACAAGGGAGCATTATTACCCACTTTGAGAACGAATATTTTAAACCAATTTTTTTTAGTTAGGTACAAAATCATCAACTTTAATTTGTAACATTGTAATTCAATTTCTAAACTTTCTGTTGTTTTTCTTTCTGGATTTCTTATCTTATTTTACTGCCTAAAAGTGTGTTATTTGCTCTATTTACATATTTGTATATTTACAACTTTTATTATTTTTTCCTAAGAAATTCCGTAGGCCTTTCGAACAGTATAAGACTTCAGACAAAACTACTGTTTTTTATTGTGTTAATTTCGCTTTTTGATTGAATATAATATTTATAAATGATACATCATGATGGTTTTATCATAAACTATCATAGAATTACATAATCCAGCAGAAGTAAATGGAACATAAATGGGTGAGGTCATAGGTGGTTCTGTTACTTAATTGGCTTCAGTTAATGTGAATTCTTTTCATGAAGACGCTGCTTGAACAGATAAGACATTGTCACAGTAAGATACAACTCTGAATTAGTTATTAAATGTACTATATTTTTTTTGTTTTGAAGAAGCCACTTTCTGTTATAGTTTAAAAAAAAGTTTTAATTTAAGTTATAGTTTAAAAAACAGCAAATCGTAGCATCTTTTTCTTTTCACCTTTTACTGTTACTCCGAATCTAAATTGTTCTTTAACATCATTAACTGCTAGTTCCATGTAAAGATTAAAAAGTAATGGGGATAGGGAACATCCTTGTCGGACTCCCTTTCTTATTACGACTTCTTTCTTATGTTCTTCAGTTATTACTGTTGCTGTTTGGTTCATGTAAATGATAGAAATTTGTCTTCTATCTCTGTATTTGAACCCTAATTTTTTTAAAATGCCAAGTATGTTGGTTTGTTTTTCTTTAATCTTCCTTCTACTATTAAACTGAGCCTTAAAATTGCTTCCCTTGTCCCTATACTTTTTCTAAAACCAAATTGGTGTTCTCCTAATACTTCTTCCACTCTCCTCTCACTTCTTCTGTATAGAATTCTAGTTAAGATTTTTTATGCATGACTAGTTAAATTAATTGTTCTGTATTCTCATTTATCTGTCCCTGCTTTCTTTGGTATCATGACTACAACACTTTTTTTGAAGTCTGACACAACTTCCCCTTTTTCATAAATATTACACACCAGTTTGTATAATCTATTAGTCACTTCCTCACCTGCACTGCGCAGTAATTCTACAGTTATTCCGTCTATTCCAGGAGCCTTTCTGCCATTCAAATCTTTTGATGCTCTCTTAACTTCAGGTCTCAGTATTGTTTCTCCCATTTCATCATCAACTACCTCTATAACACCATTTTCTAATTCATTTCCTCCATATAACTCTTCAATATATTCCACCCACCTATTGACTTACCTATCGTATTATAAATCGGTGTACCATTTTTGTTTAACACATTATTAGATTTTAATTAATGTACCCCAAAATTTTCCTTAAATTTCCTGTATGCTCTGTCTATTTTACCAATGTTCATTTCTCTTTCCACTTCTGAACACTTTTCTTTAATCCACTCTTCTTTCGCTAGTTTTCACTTCCTGTTTATAGTATTTCTTAATTGCCGATAGTTTCTTTTACTTTCTTCATCACTAGCATTCTTATATTTTCTATGTTCATCCATCAGCTGCAATATATCGTCTGAAACCCAAGGTTTTCTACCAGTTCTATTTGTTCTGCCTAAGTTCACTTCTGCTGATTTAAGAATTTCCTTTTCAACATTCTCCCATTCTTCTTCTACATTTTCTACTTTAACTTTTTTCTCTACGACCTCTTGCGATGTCATCCTTGAAATCTTCTTTACTTCCTCTTCCTCAAGCTTTTCTAAATTCCACCGATTCATCTGACACCTTTTCTACAGGTTTTTTAACCCCAATCTACATTTCATTATCACCAAATTATGGTCACTATCAATGTCTGCTCTAGGGTAAGTTTTGCAGTTAACGAGTTGATTTCTTAATCTTTGCTTAACCATGATATAATCTTTCTGATACCTTGCAGTATTGCCTGGCTTTTTCCAAGTGTATATTCTTCTATTATGATTTTTAAATTGGGTGTTTGCAATTACTAAATTATATTTTGGGGCAACAAAGTATAATTTTAGATAGAGTCTTTGATAGACTCTATAAGTTAATCTCCTCTTTCATTCCTTTTGCCCAGCCCGTATTCACCCACTATATTTCCTTCCTTGCCTTTTCCACATTCCACGTTTTCCATGAGTTCCACGAACTAACAGCTTCCGAAAAAAAAGTGAGAATTGATTGGTTAATTTTTGATTGACTGTTCTGTGAGTGGATGTCAAAAAAGTAAAGTTGGCCAATCAAAAAAAATGCTCCATTCAACTTTACATTTTTGACATCTACTCACAGCACAAGAAAGCAATCAAATTTCACTTATTTTATTTAGAAAACTTCCCATTCAGAATGGTAAAAAGCAAAAGAAAAGTAGTATATTTTTTGTGTTGCATTTATTCAAATATGTAATCATTACACTATTAATTATTATTATCATATTGCTATGTAATATAATAAAATTGTCATAATATAATTAAAACATTATCTGCCTAGATTGATATGCAAAGTCAAGCCAACATTTTAGTTCTTCGCTATTGAAACCAGATGAATTTTTGTGGACCTAAATTGGTATTCTGTATTTATTTGATATATTTAGCATCTTCATAAATTTGTCTTACTTTTATTTCATGTATAAACAGTTATTCTTTTATGAAGAGTGTTGTGGGTGGTATCAGAAAAATTTAAGGGACTGATTCACATCAAAATTTAAAAAAGTTCATGTGGAAAAATAATCCAAATCACTTAATTTTCCCTCTTTCTACAATTTTTTTTTTTTCAATAAAAATTTATATCTTAAGAATGATTGGAATAATTTAATAAAATTTGGTATATGTGTACTCAATAACACCTTCTACTAAATAATTAACTTTGAAAATCCAAAAGAACAGCCTTCTAACTTCTTATCATTAATAGCCCCTAATACTATAATAGATATTTGTTTTATTAAATTTAAATTAAGCCTCTTATTATGAACAGAATTATTTGTTCAGATTAATCGACAAACATTTTTACTTACATGTGTTTAGATTCACTTAAACAATTTCATCTGTAACAGGTAAAATTGTTTAAGTGGATCGTAAAATGATATAATCTTAAGATTTTGCACTTGTGTTACTAAAAATAGAAATAATAATTAATTATTTTAAATTCACAATTAGTAAAGGAAGAAAAAACAAGCACAAAATTGTCAGACTGCATAATTTTGCAGCCCATTTTCCTAGGATGTTACCTAGGATATTCAGAGTCATTTTCCTAGGTTATTTTGTTTATTCTAGAGACATTTTTTTTTGTGAATAGATTTTCAAAATGTACGAATGACAAGTTCCAGCTGAAATAACTGTGGTCTGCAGTTGACACTCATTCATTTTAACTAAATCAGGCATAAAGAATACTGATAATCAGTATTACTTTTACTTCTTCTGTTATTTCTGTTAATAAACATAATCTTTAATAGATAATATCTGAACAGTAAAAAGCTTTTTGAAGTTATAATTCAGGGAAAAATAAGTCGATCCAACTGAAAAAGAAAACCAGAGAATTTAAAATGAGTCCATATTAAAAGAAAAAACAGCTTATATTTAATTATATGAGTATGTAAAGTATAAAGTAACTAGCCATTTAGCCAGAACCTGGACCCTTGAGGCTCAGTTCAGCCCAGGCAAATCCCAGAGCCAACTCAGGGGCTCCTCGAGCTTCCTGGGGCTATGAGGCCTACCCTGTGGCCGCAAAGCTTGCTTCAGTAGCTATTCCCATCTACCCAGAGAGCTCCACTCCCTGGATTCTACAGTGTACATTATCTTCATGGTTGTGAGAGTAATACCGGTAAATAAAAATTATAGTATTCAGGCTGTACAGAAACCTGAAAAAGAAACTAAATTACAAAAGATAGAATAATAGTAACTAATGTGGATGCATACACAATTGGTGACGAAAAATTCATGAGCTCTTAAATCGAGATTGTACCTGTAGTATGCAAAAGTTAGCCTTCAACATAGTTACAATACCCAGTTTGGATTTTAAAAATCATAAAATTGTCTGGAGAGATATTATATAATAGCACACAATTGCACCTCCAAAAACAGTGCCCCAGGGACACTTCGTTTGTTACCAGTTGATGCTGAAGATGCTATCTTCAGCTGCCATCTTCAGCATCATTCAGATGACCCATCTTCAGCATACCATTTCACATCACATCATTTGTTATTACAAATTATGATGTGTCAGCAGTTTGTACGTGAAACTAATTTAGGTAGTGTGTATGCCGGTTTTCATCGAGCAATATGTGATCTTCAGCAAGTGTTTGAAAACATGTTAGTTGAATTTTATATTACTGTTTATTTTCTTGCAATCCCATCCAAGGACAACAAAATCAACGTTGTCAGATTCACAGAGCTGATCGTCTGACAATGCATTTATTTATTTTTTTATTATGGCTGTTAAGTGGTTACTGATGTAAGCAAATAATATTTTTTACTTTGTGATACTGGTTTACTCCTCCTACTCTCTGAATTATGAGACCTTGCCGTTGGTGAGGGGGCTTGAGTGCTCAGTGATACAGAATAGCTGCAACCATATTGGAGAGGTATCTGTTGAGAGCCAGACTAAGGAATTTTAAATTCTATCCAGCGTTGCGCAGTGGCTCGTCCCAAAATCCTTTTCCCGCCATGATGTTTAAATTCGTTTATGCGGTTGGCGCACAAACAGAAGCAAGACATCAATGTGATTAAAGGCAGAATTATCAAAAATAAACAAACTTTTGAAACATAAAAGAATAAAATTTATTGACGTATATGAAAATTGGCGTCGAAATGTGGATTTTTACTCTAATATTTATAAATAGGAAGTGCCGTACTCACGTGTGCGTGTGCACGCACTTCTAAATAAATGTGGAGTGTAGGCTTTTTTGTTTATTTTATATAAAATTTAATTGATTGTATTTGGAGTCGAGAATTATGATCTGAATGATTAATTTCGTTTATTTCTTAACAATATAATAATTTCTAATAATTTTTCTTAATAAACAATTTACCTTGAATTAATTATTAATGTACTATTAGATACAAAGCGGTTCAGAAAATAATTAACTTTAATTATTTTAATTCAAAATGAAAATATAATGGAAACATTTTATATGAAACAGAAAATAAAATAGTTTTTATTAACATAAAAACCAAAACCGACCCTTTTGTAATTGTTGTCTTTATTGCACGTGGTTTAAAATGGTTTACCTAGAAAATCCCTTGCATTTCATTTGACTCATTAGAAAAATATGTTTATTGAATATAAAATTATTTTTCACTAAACAACAACTTTTTATTTTATTTTTATTTCAGTATTATAAAGTAATATTCATTTTGGTATCCGTAAAAAAAAATAAGTAATATCTCATTTTCCCGTGTAAATTAGATTATTAAAAGCAATTTCTTTTAAAAATTGTTTTGCGATAATATTTTTATTATTTTTAATAATATTACAACTTTATCAGTACCAAATAATACTAATTCATATTGAAAGTGAATAATCATTCATAAATATTCGATTGTTAGCTCGTTTAATCATTATCATGTATTTAAAATTTTGCAAAATTTTTGTACAACTAAAAACTTTTGTCCCAAAATCCCTTACTTATATGTTCAAATAACCCGGTAGAAATGAGATTTTGGGACGAGCGTATACGCATGCGCGCCGAATACTGTGCGCAATGCTACACCTTGTTACTTTCATCATGATACGGCTAATCAGTTTTGAATTATGCGAGATACAAACGTACATACTGACTTCACGCCGAAAGTAGTCAAAATGAATTCAAAGATGGTTAAAATGGATATTTCCGCTTAAATCTGAAAACCGAAATTTTTCACGAACACATTGCTTCCTTTACTTAAATTAAGAAGTGTATTAAAAAAAAAAATTATGAATTCGGGTGAATTAATAATATATTATAAATATAGATAGTATTTTAATTTATTTTTTATTTTTTATTTGGTGTTTTATAAGTTACAAAATAATATTGGTTTTAATACATTTAGTTAACGTTACATTCAAAAGATTTACAATTGACTTGTTTCCCGCGTAGACTTTAAAAATCAAAATGTCGGCAGTAAAGGATTGGTTTAATATTGATGCAAAGATAGCGTCCTTTCAAACGCTACGTTAGTAGCTGTTATTTAAGTAATTTAGTGGCGTCGGTTTGTCTGTTGGTTTAGGTCGCCAATGCTTACTACGAAAAATTATTTTATAGATCTACTGATTGGTTTCTGTGAATAGTGAAATAACATTTTTTACCCTTGCTCCACGTACTAAAAGTGTGTAATGATTTATACATATTTAATCTGTTCTAAATAAGTGGATGAAAAATGTAAGTAATGGCATTTAATTAATTTTGTTGAATTACTGTATATAATATTAAAGTGAGTTTTTGAAGGCGGCTTTACACATTAAGTATTTGTAGAGGTGTACTTGATAAATTGTGATAAAGAGGTATACTAGGTAAATTAAAAATATAAGTGATTATGACGTTAACATTTATAGTTAATTTGAACCAAACTGTAATTTAGACCTAAATTTTTGGAAACTTTTTTTACTGTTTTAATATTATTTTTTTTGTGTTCATCAACTAAGTTACTTTGCATTATTTTCTTGTTATCAGTTCTAATCACAAAATTAAAGATTTTATTCAAAATGATCAGTTGCATATTGGTTATTCCTGCTGAATATTAAGTAGCTAATTAATGATTTCTCCATTCTAGCTGTCTATTTTAATGGTTTGCTTAAAGTGTTTAACATTTGTACATAAAGAAACACGTAAACATTTACTACCTGAGACAAATGATTTAAATTACACCTTCAAAATTTTTTATTAATAAACTCAAATTTGTTATACAAATGTGAAAAGCATAGTTCAGTATATATTTATTCATTTAACAGCATAACAAAAAAAAAGAAATAATACATATGTTATTAAATTATATTCAAATTGATAAAATTTTTCTTGCAAAAGACTTTTGAAGCTCCATTTTAAATCTGCTTCTTCTTGTAGGAATGAGGTAAAATATATATATATTGTATTTTTGTGAATTGTTATGTGCTGTTAATAAATTAATTAATTAGCTGCATAAGACATTTGGAAGAAAGATTTTTATTAATCTGAAACAGACTAGTTTAAAAACATTAAACATAATTATTTAGGATTTCCTTTTATAAAAAAAATTGTTAATTTAGTATCATCCATTCAATTTAAGTAACTATAAAGTTTGAGTTCTTTTTCTAAATTATAACATTTCAAAATTTCTGTAAATTTCTTCTAATTTGCTTAATTTATAAGAATTATCCTTGAGTTTAGACCGTAGAGTTTTCTTAAAATTATTTTTTTAACTGTACTAGATTTTTCCTTAAAAATTTTGTAGACCTTACATACCACACAACACTTCTCTAAAACTATGTTTCTTAGTGTCTTAATTATGGGTTTTTGAATAAGAATTTTTTATTTTTTTGAAAGCCACTTTCATTTTTTGTGTCTGGCTTTTACTTCTTCTTTTTAAAAACACTCAGCATAATTATTTCACCTAAATGTTTAAATTTTTGTACCTATTTGATTGATTCTTATTCTGAAATTTTCATGGTTTGGATTCTACTTTTATTATTGGAATCAATTATATGAAATTTGCAGCTTGATTTTGTTTGCACATTTTTCTAATTCTTGAATTCTTTAATGTCTATTGCCAAAGTTACCAAATCATCAGCAGATGCTAAAATGTTTACATTTAAACATATAGATGTTGTGCCCCATTTTTATTAAGTATTTGTATTATCCTATTCTATTTCTCAGTAAACTTTTCCAGAGTGCAGTTGAACAATATTAGTGAAGAGACCATCACGTTGCCTCACTATAGATTTTGTTTCAAAGGGTTCGGAAATTCCTCTCAAAAATTAAAATTTTGAGTATGTTTAGTGTCTATTATTGACAGTTAGGAAGTTTTATCGCCTTTAGGAAAGTTTACAAAAATAAACTATTAATTCCAGATTTGTAATCTTTTTGTACTTTTATAATTATATAATTACTGTTTTTTTTTATCAATACCAATTGTTTGTGATTTTTATATTATTATTTTCAAACCATCTATGGTGGAAATATGTGAATCTTTTCTAAGCTCAACTCTCTCAAACCAGCTAATATTTTTAAATTAATTCAACTTGAATAACAAGTGAATTACTTTTTTTTTTTTTAATGTAAGGAAAAGATTAAGTTTTTCAAATTTTTACAATCTGATGTAAACAATCATTTTTGTAAATAAATGGCTATGTAATTTTCAAGAATTTTTTTTAGACTAATTTTTTAAAGCAAATACATTCTGATTAACTATATTGCAATTAGTATTTCAATTATAATAAATAAATAAAAATTAATTTTGAATTATTCAGACTAATTGATAAATAAAGAGTTTTGGAAAAACATATACAACTCTTTTCCTATTGAAAAAACTCAATATTTTTTTTTTTAATTTTTGTAACCATTACGATCAGGTGGAATGTAAACATCAATTTTATATCATATTCATATTTTATATCATATTGGGTGCCTATAAATAGTGGATTGAGAACACACCAATCGGCAGATTATTATTGTTTATTAGTACATACTTTAGTTGTAAACTCTAATTTTATTGAAAATTGTTAAGTTTAAAATATAATTAACATCATAATTTTCCTTCATGCTTTAACATTGTTCTATTGTTTTTTAATTATAGTAAATTTTTATTTTTATATTTTCCAGACAGAAGTGATGCACCAACAGAGATTAAAATAACATGCCCAGGTATATAAAGAATTTAAGTAATTAGTAAATGATCATAAAAAAGAATCAACATCTGGAATAACGTTAAAGGTAAGAACTCTTATTATTTATTTAATAACATTTCAGAATAACAGCTTTGAAAAATCAATTCCATATTTATGATAGAAGGTAGATTTTACCGTCAACAATTATATAATTTTGTGTTCTGTCAGCAACGGTGGAAACCAGAAAAAGATTTTTCCTTCTTAAGGCATGGTTTCATAGACTGCATTGTGTGTGTGAGTGTGTGGGCAAAAAAAAATTGTTAAGTTATCAGTGGAATGAATCACCACTGATACACTTTAAACACATATTAGTCCAATTTATTTGTTATATATATATTTTTTTTCAATTTTGCTTATCCTTGAGATTTTGTTAAATTAATTTTGCTTTTGTAATTGCTAATTTTTTACATGATTTAATGATGACATACTTATAATGGTTTTAATATTTATACTAATAGAGTATGCGCATGAGTATTGTTGGAGATGCATTCATTTGATTTTAGAAATAATCAGGATAAAGCATTGCCAATATTTCCCGTTTCATTATAATTTTCACCATCATTTTATTAGTTTTAGGAAGGGTAAAATTACCAGTTGCGTGAGACTATGAATTTTTGTGGGGTCCAATTGTATTTAAATTTAATTTTGGGTTGTAGTGATCACAACAAGGCCCTGCTGAGAATAATTCAAGGTATTTTTTCTCCCTTGGGAAAGTCAGCTTTTTTTTTATTTATAGATAAGACCAGTCGTTATTACTGATGTGGAATTATTTTTTATTGGCGTATTAATAAATATACTATTTTTTTTTTTTTTTGTCTTCAGTCATTTGTCTGGTTTGATGCAGCTCTCCAAGATTCCCTATCTAGTGCTAGTCGTTTCATTTCAGTATACCCTCTACATCCTACATCCCCAACAATTTGTTTTACATACTCCAAACGTGGCCTGCCTACACAATTTTTCCCTTCTACCTGTCCTTCCAATATTAAAGCGACTATTCCAGGATGCCTTAGTATGTGGCCTATAAGTCTGCCTCTTCTTTTAACTATATTTTTCCAAATGCTTCTTTCTTCATCTATTTGCCGCAATACCTCTTCATTTGTCACTTTATCCACCCATCTGATTTTTAACATTCTCCTATAGCACCACATTTCAAAAGCTTCTAATCTTTTCTTCTCATATACTCCGATCGTCCAAGTTTCACTTCTATATAAAGCGACACTCCAAACATACACTTTCAAAAATCTTTTCCTGACATTTAAATTAATTTTTGATGTAAACAAATTATATTTCTTACTGAAGGCTCGTTTAGCTTGTGCTATTCGGCATTTTATATCGCTCCTGCTTCGTCCATCTTTAGTAATTTTACTTCCCAAATAACAAAATTCTTCTACCTCCATAATCTTTTTTCCTCCTATTTTCACATTCAGCGGTCCATCTTTGTTATTTCTACTACATTTCATTACTTTTGTTTTGTTCTTGTTTATTTTCATGCGATAGTTTTTGCGTAGGACTTCATCTATGCCGTTCATTGTTTCTTCTAAATCCTTTTTACTCTCGGCTAGAATTACTATATCATCAGCAAATCGTAGCATCTTTATCTTTTCACCTTGTACTGTTACTCCGAATCTAAATTGTTCTTTAACATCATTAACTGCTAGTTCCATGTAAAGATTAAAAAGTAACGGAGATAGGGAACATCCTTGTCGGACTCCCTTGGTCCTTCCAAATTGGTCTTCTCCTAACACTTCTTCCACTCTCCTCTCAATTCTTCTGTATAAAATTCTAGTTAAGATTTTTGATGCATGACTAGTTAAACTAATTGTTCTGTATTCTTCACATTTATCTGCCCCTGCTTTCTTTGGTATCATAACTATAACACTTTTTTTGAAGTCTGATGGAAATTCCCCATTATCATAAATATTACACACCAGTTTGTATAATCTATCAATCGCTTCCTCACCTGCACTGCGCAGTAATTCTACAGGTATTCCGTCTATTCCAGGAGCCTTTCTGCCATTTAAATCTTTTAATGCTCTCTTAAATTCAGATCTCAGTATTGTTTCTCCCATTTCATCCTCCTCAACTTCCTCTTCTTCCTCTATAACACCATTTTCTAATTCATTTCCTCCGTATAACTCTTCAATATATTCCACCCATCTATCGACACTTTGTTTAACACATTATTAGATTTTAATTTATGTACCCCAAAATTTTCCTTAACTTTCCTGTATGCTCCGTCTATTTTACCAATGTTCATTTCTCTTTCCACTTCTGAACACTTTTCTTTAATCCACTCTTCTTTCACCAGTTTGCACTTCCTGTTTATAGCATTTCTTAATTTCCAATAGTTCCTTTTACTTTCTTCATCACTAGCATTCTTATATTTTCTACGTTCATCCATCAGCTGCAATATATCGTCTGAAACCCAAGGTTTTCTACCGGTTCTCTTTATTCCGCCTAAGTTTGCTTCTGCTGATTTAAGAATTTCCTTTTTAACATTCTCCCATTCTTCTTCTACATTTTCTACCTTATCTTTTTTACTCAGACCTCTTGCGATGTCCTCCTCAAAAATCTTCTTTACCTCCTCTTCCTCAAGCTTCTCTAAATTCCACCGATTCATCTGACACCTTTTCTTCAGGTTTTTAAACCCCAATCTACATTTCATTATCACCAAATTATGGCCGCTATCAATGTCTGCTCCAGGGTAAGTTTTGCAGTCAACGAGTGTATTTCTAAATCTTTGCTTAACCATGATATAATCTATCTGATACCTTCCAGTATTGCCTGGCTTTTTCCAAGAATATATTCTTCTATTATGATTTTTAAATTGGGTGTTGGCAATTACTAATTTATACTTCGTGCAAAATTCTATAAGTCGGTCCCCTCTTTCATTCCTTTTGCCCAGCCCGTATTCACCCACTATATTTCCTTCCTTGCCTTTTCCAATGCTTGCATTCCAATCTCCAACTATTATTAAATTTTCATCTCCTTTTACGTGTTTAATTGCTTCATCAATCTCTTCGTATACACACTCTACCTCATCATCATCATGGGCGCTTGTAGGCATATAGACGTTAACAATCGTTATCGGTTTAGGTTTTGATTTTATCCTTATTACAATGATTCTATCGCTATGCGTTTTGAAATACTCCACTCTCCTCCCTATCTTCTTGTTCATCACGAAACCTACTCCTGCCTGCCCATTATTTGACGCTGAGTTAATTACTCTAAAATCACCTGACCAAAAGTCGCCTTCCTCTTCCCACCGAACCTCACTAATTCCTACTATATCCACATTTGTCCTACCCATTTCCCTTTTTAAATTTTCTAGCCTACCAACCTTTTTCAAGCTTCTAACATTCCACGCTCCGACTCGTAGAGTGTTATTTTTTAATTTTCTGATGACCCCTTCCTTAGTAGTCCCCACCCGGAGATCCGAACGGGGGACTATTTTACCTCCGGAATATTTTACCAAGGAAGGCGCCTCCATTATTGCTATGTGAAAATGCAGAGAGCCACATTTTCTTGAAAAAAAAGCAGCTGTAGTTTTCCATTGCTTTCAGCTGCGCAGTACTCAGAGGACTGAGTGATGTTGATACGGCCGTTTAAGTCGTCCTGACTCACGCCCCTAACAACTACTGAAAGAGCTGCTGCCCTCTTTCAGGAATCATTCCTTAGTCTGGCTCTCAACAGATACCTCTCCGATATGGTTGCACCTTCGGTCCAGCTACTCTGTATCCCTGAGCACTCAAGCCCCCTCACCAACGGCAAGGTCTCATGATTCATAGAGGAGGAAATATACTATATTTTATATTATTAATAAATATAATATCTATGCAATAAATTAATATTTAATTTATTGCATCAAAATTGTCTGAACTGCTTTACTCTAGTACTGCGGCTGAAGATACCCGAGGAAACTTTTGTTTGTGAATATTTTAGGTGCAACACTTCATTGAAACCTCTCCTCCCACTTTATTTCTACCTGTTGAGTGTGGGTATACCCTTTACATTTGAAGGTATTATCGTTTCACTAGTCATAAATTTAAAGTAAGAATTTTGGAAAAATGTTTACTGCTCTTTTCCTATTGAAAAAACTTAATATTTTTTTAATTTTTGTAATTATTACAATCAGTGGCAACGTAAACATCAATTTTAGCTTTGTACCATATTGGGTGCCTATAAATATTGGATTGAGAACACACCAATCGGCAGATTATTATTCTTTATAAAATATATACTTTAGTCATAAATTCTAATTTTCTTGAAAATTGCTAGGATTAAAATACAATTAACATCATAATTTTCAGTCAGGCTTTAACATTGTTCTATTGTTTTTTAATTATAGTAAGTTTTTATTTGTATATTTTTCAGACAGAAGTGATGCACCAACAGAGATTAAAATAAAATGCCCAGGTACATAAAAAATTTAATTAATTAGTAAATTTTCATAAAAATCAATATCTGGAAAAATATAAAGGTAAGAACAGTTATTATTAATTCCATACGTGAAATTCCCTAAGATTTTTTAAAATTTCACAGAGAATTAATAGATTTTCTCAATAACATTCTTTGATTACTTTTGGTTCACTAAGAGTCGAGATGAGAAAGTTGGGCACGAAGTCATATTGTTTAGTTTACTAAAGTCCCTTAAAGTTTAAAGAAAATCTATAAAAAGCAGAATATTATTCTTACCACTACTACAGTGTTAGTCATATATCTTGCATACTTATAGCATCTGTTCACTCCCAATTGTATGTGTATTTGAACAGTTGTTTGAAGTAAATTTATTCATAGAATTAATTTAAATTATCAAATAAAATATAACATACCGCTTACTAAAATAATTAAAATAATTAGGTACCCCTCATTTAAAATAGCAGTATGACCAATATAGTCCACATGCAAATTCCTGTTCAAATTATCCATTATTATATCAAATGAGTTTTGGGAAAGACTTGCTATAAGATTACATTTAAAATTGGATGACAAATTTGATATGCAGACCTAAAAAGCGACGAGAGCATGTAAAATAATTTTTTATCATCAACTAATTTACAAATTTTATTGGCAATTTCTATCGACAATTTAACCATTATTGTAATCTCAAATACACAACAAATATTAGGGTACATTATTTAGTACATTAACTTAACATTGACAAATAATCACCACCATCACTTATCAGCTGTCATTGAACAACGATCGGATCACGATCACCATTATTCATTGAGCACCGGTCAGGTCATAAATCACCGTTCATTGAATGCTTGATCCCCATTCAATGAGCACCGATTAGATCACAGATCACGTTTCAATGGGTACCGATTGGGTCAGGTCAGAGTTCATTGTTCAGCGATCATAATCATCATCATCAATAATATAACAGTTATCAAAATGGGTTACACATCTTGTTAAAATAATTAGGGTACACCTCATGTAACATGTAGTATGACCAATGTATTCCACACACAAATTCCTGGTCATATTATCCATTATTATATCAAATTGGTTTTGGGAAAGACTTGCTATATTACATTTAATATATGATGACGAAATTTGATATGCAGACCTAATAAGCGGCGAGAGTACATAAAATAATTTTAAATTATCAACTAATATATAATACACTGCTTACTTTTACAAAATTTATTGGCAATATCTATCGACAATTTAACCATTATTGTAATCTCAAATACACAACAAATATTAGGGTAGATAACACTGGGTGCATAACACTGGTTAGGGTGTTAGGGTACATAACACTGACAAATAATCACCACCATCACTTATCAGCTGTCATTGAGCAACGATCTGATCACGATCACCATTATTCATTGAGCACCGATCAGGTCATAAATCACCGTTCATTGAATGCTTGATCCCCATTCAATGAGCACCGATTAGATCAAAGATCACGTTTCAATGGGTACCGATTGGGTCAGGTCAGAGTTCATTGTTCAGCGATCATAATCATCATCATCAATAATATAACAGTTATCAAAATGGGTTACATATCTTGTTAAAGTAATTAGGTATACCTCATGTAATATGTAGTATGACCAATGTAGTCCACACACAAATTCCTGGTCATATTATCCATTACTATATCAAATTGGTTTTGGGAAAGACTTGCTATAAGATTACATTTAATATTTGAAGACAGAATTTCTGACCTAAAACGCAGCGAGAGCACACAAAATAAATTTAAATTATCAAATAATATGTAATATACTGCTTGCTTAAAATTTTTTACAAATTATATTGCCAATGTCTATCGACGATTTAACCGTAATTGTAATCTCAAATATTGGGGTAGATTATTTAGTACATTAACATAACACTGACAAATAATCACCACCATCACTAATCAGCTGTCATTGACAACGATCTGATCACGATCACCATTATTCATTGAGCACTGATATCAGGTCATAAATCACCGTTCATTGAATGCTTGATCCCCATTTAATGAGCACCGATTAGATCACAGATCAAGTTTCAATGAGTACCGATTGGGTCAGGTCAGAGTCATTGTTCAGCGATCATAATCATCATCATCAATAATATAACAGTTATCAAAATGGGTTACACATCTTGTTAAAATAATTAGGGTACACCGCATGTAATATGTAGTATGACCAATGTAGTACACACACAAATTCCTGGTCATATTATCCATTACTATATCAAATTGGTTTTGGGAAAGACTTGCTATATTACATTTAATATATGATGACAAAATTTGATATGCAGACCTAATAAGCGGCGAGAGCACAAAATAATTTTACATTATCAACTAATATATAATACACTGACTGCTTACTTTTACAAATTTTATTGGCAATATCTATCGACAATTTAACCATTATTGTAATCTCAAATACACAACAAATATTAGGGTAGATAACACTGGGTACATAACACTGGATAGGGTATTAGGGTACATAACACAGGATAGGGTATTAGGGTACATAACACTGACAAATAATCACCACCATCACTTATCAGCTGTCATTGAGCAACGATCTGATCACGATCACCATTATTCATTGAGCACCGATCAGGTCATAAATCACCGTTCATTGAATGCTTGATCCCCATTCAATGAGCACCGATTAGATCAAAGATCACGTTTCAATGGGTACCGATTGGGTCAGGTCAGAGTTCATTGTTCAGCGATCATAATCATCATCATCAATAATATAACAGTTATCAAAATGGGTTACATATCTTGTTAAAGTAATTAGGTATACCTCATGTAATATGTAGTATGACCAATGTAGTCCACACACAAATTCCTGGTCATATTATCCATTACTATATCAAATTGGTTTTGGGAAAGACTTGCTATAAGATTACATTTAATATTTGAAGACAGAATTTCTGACCTAAAACGCAGCGAGAGCACACAAAATAAATTTAAATTATCAAATAATATGTAATATACTGCTTGCTTAAAATTTTTTACAAATTATATTGCCAATGTCTATCGACGATTTAACCGTAATTGTAATCTCAAATATTGGGGTAGATTATTTAGTACATTAACATAACACTGACAAATAATCACCACCATCACTAATCAGCTGTCATTGACAACGATCTGATCACGATCACCATTATTCATTGAGCACCGATATCAGGTCATAAATCACCGTTCATTGAATGCTTGATCCCCATTCAATGAGCACCGATTAGATCACAGATCACGTTTCAATGAGTACCGATTGGGTCAGGTCAGAGTCATTGTTCAGCGATCATAATCATCATCATCAATAATATAACAGTTATCAAAATGGGTTACACATCTTGTTAAAATAATTAGGGTACACCTCATGTAATATGTAGTATGACCAATGTAGTACACACACAAATTCCTGGTCATATTATCCATTACTATATCAAATTGGTTTTGGGAAAGACTTGCTATATTACATTTAATATATGATGACGAAATTTGATATGCAGACCTAATAAGCGGCGAGAGCACATAAAATAATTTTACATTATCAACTAATATATAATACACTGACTGCTTACTTTTACAAATTTTATTGGCAATATCTATCGACAATTTAACCATTATTGTAATCTCAAATACACAACAAATATTAGGGTAGATAACACTGGATAAGGTATTAGGGTACATAACACAGGATAGGGTATTAGGGTACATAACACTGACAAATAATCACCACCATCACTTATCAGCTGTCATTGAGCAACGATCTGATGACGATCACCATTATTCATTGAGCACCGATCAGGTCATAAATCACCGTTCATTGAATGCTTGATCCGCATTCAATGAGCACCGATTAGATCAAAGATCACGTTTCAATGGGTACCGATTGGGTCAGGTCAGAGTTCATTGTTCAGCGATCATAATCATCATCATCAATAATATAACAGTTATCAAAATGGGTTACATATCTTGTTAAAGTAATTAGGTATACCTCATGTAATATGTAGTATGAGCAATGTAGTCCACACACAAATTCCTGGTCATATTATCCATTACTATATCAAATTGGTTTTGGGAAAGGCTTGCTATAAGATTACATTTAATATTTGAAGACAAAATTTGAATTTCTGACCTAAAACGTGGCAAAAGCACACAAAATAAATTTAAATTATCATATTATATGTAATATACTGATACTGCTTGCTTAAAAACTTTTACAAATTATATTGCCAATGTCTATCGACCATAATTGTAATCTCAAATACACAACAAATATTAGGGTAGATTATTTAGAACATTAACATAACACTGACAAATAATTTACATTTAATATTTCATGACAAAATTTAATTTGTGGACTTAAAAAGCGACGAGGGCACATAAAATAATTTTACAGTATCAAATAATATATAATATTACACTGCTTGTTAAGTCAAACATTTTTGCAAATTTTATTGGCAATGTGTATAAACGATTTAACAATTATTGTAATATCAAACGCACAACAAATGTTAGTTTAGATTTGGTACATTAACATAACACTGACAAAATATTAATATTTGATGACAAAATTTGATTTGTGTTTTGCAAAAAGCTGTGAGAACACACTAAATATACATTATCAAATAATATATTGTCCCCACCATGCTAAAGTAACAAATGTGAAAAACTTAACTTTTCAGGAGAGTTAAACAACTTCAATGTTAAATTTTGAATAAGAATGCATATTCATAAAAGTGAAAAGGTTTAAACTAGGCTTCCTAAAAGAGAATGGATAATTTAGCACAACATGCAGGACGTTTAGATTAGTCATAAACTGACAAATCTAGAAAATGCAATTTTTCACATTCGTTACTTTAGCATGGTGGTGACAATATAATAAACTCCTTGCTTAAACATTTTTACAAATTATATTGCCAATGTCTATCAATGATTTAACCATTAGTGTAATCTCAAATACACAACAATCTTTTTAGTAGATTAACATAACAATAAATGTCACCACCATTACTAATCAGTTGTTTTTTTAGCACTGATCAGATCTTAAATCACAGTTGAATACTTGATCCCAGATAAGAACTTTTTTCTCATTTTGGTGTCCTGAATCGTACCTTTTTTTATATTTTTCAGGCCATTTTTAAATACTCAGGGGCAATCGGTAATTGCCTAGAAGACGCTGCCTCGGTCAGCCCTGAGTGATGTGGTTGTAGATAACCCACCCTGTGCTTGCAGCTTAAAACGCTGTACTGTAGGTGGGGGTCCCTCCTGGTTCATTGAGACATCATGACCACCACGTCTGGTCGCCACGACACCTCTCCCCAGGAACGCTACTTTTCCCGTCCTTATATCCTAATCAGGGTCCGGGTATGCACCCCACGCATACCCCCTCTGAATCACGCGCCCACCTCGCATACCTTGAGGGTCCTCAATGCTTCATCGGAGCCCCAATCCAACCACTCTTGCGTGTGGGTGACTAAAACGGCCTCAGCATTGAGGCTACCTCTCTAGTCCACGATTCGATGCCTGGCGATCTCGTTTTTTTCGCCAGTCTTTTTTTTTAAATATACTTATTTTCTATGCAATAACCCCGTGACGTACTCCCAGTATTGTTAGGTGTCACCTTACTGGAATGCTAACTCGTCATTATGGACCTTACATCCTAAAAGGTAAGAACAGACATATAAAAATTGAACAAAAAAGTAACAGCACCTACGACTAGATATATTTTTTAATAAAGAAAGATCCCTGAGCAACAAATGCTCACATATCAAAGAATCAGAACGACTTGCGTCATTGATATACTAAATGAAAAACAGACAGAAAGGCCAACAAGTCCCTTATAAACAGTTTATATACTAAAACGTTAATTAATTTGGAGGTAAATAAAACACGGCCCGTGTTCAACACCTCTATATACATATCTAACCTGACATATAGAACAAAATAAAACACACATATACAAAAATCATCATGTACAAAAAAATCAAAAATCTATCGCTACTTAATTGCGAACCCCAAAAGGACTCTTGCTTGGGTAATCTATTGTTCATAGAAAGACCGATCTCGAGTGGAGGACACGACAACGAAAAATATATACAAGGAGAACACTAACAGCCTTTCTATCCATTAGATCCAGGCAGAAAAAAGGAGAACCGTGTATGAAAACTAAGGTAAGGTAACTACGGTAAGGTGAGATACATAGATACAAAAAAAAATTGATTGATAAGGAAACGCATATGAAAAAATACACAATTACAGCAATGTAGTACGTTTAAAAAGAAAAGAACAAAAATATCCGTGGTTTGGCCCAGCACGAAGTTACCACGATGGGTTTAATTAACTGTACAAAACAACAGTCATAACCACAACGGCCACTTGACATATCTTGAAAACACACAATTATATCTTAAACTAACATAAAATAAACATTAAACACGAAATGGTAGTAACTGTAACAATGATTGCGTCACCGGAGCCTCACCGCCAATATTGTCCGCTTGTTCTTTCAGTCGGCCCCATTCCAGCTTGGTCTTTAGGATGCACGTGACCAGTCTGGACACCTCTTCCTCCCATGGTGTTGTTCCTAAAGCATATGGCCGACCGTGTTCTCTGGCATCAGCCAATCCAGTCCTTGTAGTCGGCTACTCGCCCACTTTTCAAAACGGTAAATCTTGTGCTCTGGGGTGTCCAGCTATCCAAAGTTAACACAATATGAAGAGTTCGCCGCTTGAACTTGAAAAGATAGGTCCCATACTTCCCGTGCCACGAAAGAAACTGAGTAAGTGGGAAACCTCTCCATGCTTCCTCTGAATCCAGGGGGATCAACCGTTGAGTCCAAGCACCTTTTCGCGAGGCATCCCAAAGACCCTGCGATTCGTGCCGCTGTCTTGCACCTCGAGATCGGAGGGATGCCCGCAATCACTTGCACCGCATCCCCCGATATGCAGCAGTCACCTTAATCGCTGCCCAGTCCACATTTCATTTAAAATCTTGTGCGTCCACCCAGACCGGAACTGCATACGTAAGTGTTGACCGCGCAGCTGTCGTAATCAGTCTTGTTTTGCTGGGCTAAGAGCCTGCCCGCACTGCCATCAGTCGACCTAATGTGGCAATAACTGCTTCACATTTAGTTTTCATCTCCCGGAGATGGGTGGTGAAGAGCCCTGATCTATCTACCTAGATACCTTGCACTCCACCACCCTAACCCCGTCAACCTCGATTGCTATAGTTTGAAGTCCACGCGTCCCACAATAGCTACCGTCTTCCTTGGAGCAAGTTTCATTCCTTTCCTCCGTAGCCAGACACTGATTCATGTTATTGCAATATTGGCGGTGTTTTCCACCTGCCTTTCCGTGCGGCTAGCAAGTAGTAGCGCCAGATCGTTGGCATACGTGACCACCTCTGCCCAGTCTTGAAGCTCCATCTTCAGGAGGTCGTCGTATATCATATAACACAAGAGTGGACCTAGCACCGACCCTTGTGGAACCCCACACTTAGTGACGAAACGCATCACCTCTTCTGTATAGGCGATGATACTCCGATCGTGGAGATAGTTGTTAGCTATCGCCACCATATATTCACTCAGGCCCCTGCTCCTGATCCCTTCCAGGGAACACTATAAAATGCGTTTCGCCAGGTGCCTGCCCCAAAGTCTTGGTCCAGTCCACAACGTAACGAATAGAGTCAACGGTCGCTTTCCTTTGAGAGTCCTCCTCTAGCCAATTTCTTCCCATATTCGGTTCACAGTCAGCCTCTCGTAAAGCTTCGCCAGCTCGTTTAGAAGACAGACTGGTCTGTACCTTTCTTACTGATGTTCAGTAACCGGTTTCGGGAGCAGAACCAGTCTAGCCTCCTTCTAATTTTGAGGGAAAGTCCGATTCGTCAACACCTTGTTCATGAGCTCTAATACTACCCAGGCGTGGTGACTCACCAGGTTGTTAACGGTAATGCCAGGAACTTCGTCCGGTCCCGGGGCTCTTCTGTCCTGTAATTACCAGGGCCGCAGTCCACAGATCCTCTTCCGAAGGTCTGAGAATCGCGCTTCACCCAATCCAGATCCATGACTGGGAAGAGGGTTGATACCGCTCTCGTCGTTTGATCCTTGGAAAGTAGAGGGAGTCGCTTACCAAACCTTTTCATGACGATTTGATAAGCCCTCCCCCACGGTTTGTTAATCAGATCCTATATCAAGCGATCCCAGGCCTTCCGGATTTCCTCCCTGAGGCTTCTCTTGGTCCGGTGATATTCTTCCCCAGCCAAACCCCCGTATATGATCACTACTGTAAACCACTCGCACTGATCTCTATAAAATTGGATAGGGGATCTCGTGTATTGGAATTGGTAAAATTTGAACACTAAATGAGTGGTAGAACTAACTAAAATGAATTGTTGGTTGCGCAGATGTAATATAGGTATAAAACCACGTTTTCAACCGATGCAGTAGAAGTGTTCTGATTTTGTATTTTGAACACTGATCTCTATATAAATTTTCTATAACTGTCCGTAAATTTCTGCTTGTGTTGCAAAAATGACTGTTCTTTTGGTTATCTGACTTAAGTAAAGTACGCATCCTACCATCATTATTATAGTCGCGTATGCCTACAATGGTTTTATTTATTTCCCAGCAGCTCATTCCGCGGCGCTAGAGTATGCTTCAATATTGAACACTTTTTTCCTGTTTATCATCGGGGAATTACCGTCAGGTATTACTTCAGAGGATGATATATACGAGTTTTAAGTGAAGTACGGTCTCAGGTCGACCATTTCTGAGATGTGTGGTTGACTAGTGTGACAAGAAGAATTTGTCACGGACCACCACGCATCATCTTTACCGTTGGGCACGTCCGGCCTGGACTAGTTAGTTTCACTTTAGAAACCTACAGACAGTGACAACAGATGTCGTAGACGAGGTATCGAGTATGTTCTGATCACGCCAGAAAGATTGTCTGAATACGTAGAAAATGTATGCAGACATGTTAGGCTAAGGGAAGGTCCGAGTAAGCGTAGAGTCTATTGGTGGTCCTCTGTCATAGCCGAAAGGAGAGCTGCAATTCTTGCCTCGAGGAGGAGGCTGCAGCAAGATACTAAAAGGAACGGTAGGGTTGACGAGGGGCTAAGAGAAGATTACTGCCGTGTCAGGAAGGCATTAACAAAGGCAATAAAGGACGCCAAGGTCAGAGCATGGCATGAACTGCTGGAAGACCTTGAAGTAAACCCCTGGGGGATGCTTACAAACTGGTCATGGACCGATTTGGAAGATCAGCCTCCCTCTTTCTAGTGAGGTAGCGTTGCGAGTTGTAGAGGAACTCTTCCCAGTAGTTGAGTCAGAATGGAGAGAGATGACAATTTAATACAACGCGAGGTTCACGATCGGGGAGCTCAAGAATGCTGCGGTGACATTACACCCCAACAAGAGTCCAGGACCAGATTTGGTTCCAGGTAAATTAGTCAAGGAAATGGTGGCCAGATACCCCTGGATTGTGTTAGACGCCTTTAATCAGGCCCTAGAGGGCTCTCGTTTCCGGTGTGTTGAGAATTGGCACGACTGTTTCTGGTACTGAAGAAGAGGGATACAGAGATGGAAGGAGTCACGTATCGACCTATCTGTCTATTAAACACGATCAGTAAACTATTTAAAAGACATTGTTGATCGTGAATTGGCGGAGTTAGAAATGACGGGGGATTGTTCCCTAGACAATACGGTTTTGTGAAGGGGAGGTCCACGTTTGATGCGTTTTAATTCTAACTGGTCTGCATACTGAGCACCTGGCGTCAAAGGAGGATTCCTTAGTGGTCCTGCTAGACGTCAGGAAAGCTTTCGGCTCTCTCTGTAATCAATGAAGAATTACGAGAAAGGAATATTAGTAATTATTTGAGGGGCATAAGAATTATTTTACTCTTATCTACTCCAGAGTAAAATACATGTATTTACCGAGGAGGGCGAAATTCCGGTAGAGATATTCGGGGGGTTCCACAAGGGTCTATTCTTGGACCTTTGACGGAGTATTGAGACTGGAGTTTGAAGGGGACGCCGAACAGATAGCTTATGCCGACGAACAAGAAGTGGAGGATTGTGCAGCAGTCGCGGTCGATAGTATACAAATGTGGCTTGAAGAAAAAGGACTGACATTAGCGCCTAATAAGTCACCGGCAGTCGCCTTAACAGGCAGGAGAAGAATCTGAGAAATAGGAGTCAGAGTAGGTGGCATGATAATCCTCATATCTAGATGTATTAAATATCTATGCGTATCGTTGCAGATCGTAGGCTACATACGGAGCACTTGAGCAAGGTAACGCAGCGTCCCGAGGCTGTGATTGGTAAGCTAAGCAGGCTCATTACCACATACTAAGCAGGTCCATGTTCATCGAAAAGGAGACTGATTTTGTCAATTGCAATGACAGTTATTTTATACGTGGGGCGAGGCCTTTGATAAGAAGAACTTAAATAAGATATCTGCTCTGCAGAGGAGAGCTGCAATATGAATTGTGTCCGCATATGTGACTATATCGATATACTGATGTAATAGATGGGACGAGATTAGACACTGATTTGGAATAAGTCAATTGCATCCGGAAAACACGCTGCAGTACATGCTAAAAGGAAAACATGAATGGGATAACGTAGCCTGTATGGTAACCAGAATAATACAAGTCAAGGGGAGTGACGCTAGGGAGTGGTATGGGGACAGTTACTGGAGGTAGGGAAATACAAGGCAGCCCTGCTTATGAGAGGGCGGTTCGCTGAGGTGGGCCGCTCTCGATGATTGACCGTTGAGTTAGGGGAAAATTGAAAAGACCGGAGACCCGGCCAGATTCCCTCCTTGCTTCTTGGAGGGGATCTGGTTTGAGATATGGCGCAAAGGAAAGATCGAGTCCCGGCCTACTGGGTGAGCGACCCCCATAGGGCACGGATTCACCGGATCCTGTGGGGTCCCGGGAGGTTAGAGGCCATGCAACCATTGAGAATCGCAATGCGTAACTGGTGAACCATCATCGGTGGTCTTGGGGAATAAAAACCACCAAAGCACACTGGTACCCACGATCTAGTATTCAACTCCGTATAAAAGCAACTACTACCTTTACTAGAACGTTGGAACTCTCGACTTCGAAATCTGCTGATTTTCGAAGAAGCGTTCATCATAGACCAACTAAACTTGTGGGGTCAATATTGAACATTTTATTGTATTTTACGCCATAAGGATCCCCTATCCAGTTATATAGAGATCAGTGACCACACGGTCCAATTTTGTTTAAGAAATGACATATACATTTTATATCTATTTAATAAACAAATTTGACTGTAATTAAAGTTTTCTTAAAGCAGCTAGTGCACGTGTATTCTTCAGGTTTATGGTGTTAAGCGGTAAGTATCAAATTAGAAATGATCACTGGATGTAAAATATTAATTAGAAGAGATTTTCAGGTTTGTTTCTTTTGCTACAGATCTCAGAAATCCTGTCTGATGTCCTTACAGGACTTTGCCTTCTTTAAATGAAGTTGATTCTCTTTAGAGGATAATATCCACTAAGATTAACATATGAACTTCCCACTACATAATTTTTAGTTATTTTAAGGCAGATAATATTTTGGAAAAAAAAGTTTTATTAATGCAATCTGATTTTTGCAAATTAAGGAAGCAGGAGGGAGAGACTTGTTGGGGCAAGACGGCTCTGAATCTCCCTCGTCGATGTGGTACTTTTATTTTTCTGAGAGTAAAACGCATCTCAAAAAAACGAGAGTAAGTTTATCCTGTGAATAGAGGTTTACATTAAAAACAAAAAATACTGCTCAGTAAGAAGTCTACAGCTTTAGCAGCTTAAAACAGACTTAAGATTATGGATAGCATTCCTACCCATAATTTAATTTTGAAGAAAGTAGTTTGTTGAAGGACACTATTGGAAAAATAGTTTTTATACGATAAAATTTTTAAGTCTTTTGCAGCTTCGATTACCAATATCTATCGGTTCAAATTTATCTTTTACTTCAAAGAGGAAGTCGTAGTCAAAGTTTGGTAATTTGTTTTGATTTTCATTTTTTCCTAATTCAATTATAAATATTCAGGTACCACATAAAATAGATGTAATAACTTAGACACTAAATTTTCTGAATCTTTGTTCCCGAAATATTACCTTGCGCGAGCATTTACTTGCCTAGTATTTTAGTAAAAATTCTTTTTGAATAATAAACTATACTAAAATAGTATTTCATACTCTTGCTAGAATTATTACGGCAATATCCAGTAAACACTGGCTGTGGTTGTCTATAAATTATGAGTTATTTGTTTATTTTGTTTTTATGGCTAACTACAAAAAAAGACACCGAAAATCCAATTATATATTTAAAAAACCTGCAGGTGATCGAGGAATAAATGAAAAAGAGAAAGTTAGTATGTGAAGTGTTATATGACACTGTGCTTGTTTAAATATAAGTTGAGGTGATATTTGTAGGTTATGTCAAACTTAAAGAATGTAAGTACAGTTTCATAACTGATTTCATTAGTTCCTCGCGAATAAAATAGACAATAGTAATAACAATAAATTTATTTATTTTCAACTGCATCAATTCATAATACATACATGAAAAACACAAGAAACCCATGAAGTATAACCCAGTGAGTAGGTCTAGTAGTTTACTACCCACAAAGCTAAAGCTTGACCATATAGGTAAGAGTATCAGATCAACAATTTAATAAATAAAAAATTAAAATAAAAAACCCTTAATACACTTAACAACACATATGCACTATTTTCTTCAGTCTATCTTTACATTTGTATCAGGTTGGTGTCAATAAAGATACCATTTAATACAATTAAAATTTAATATGATTGCAATCAACATTTTGGTTATTAATGAATCTATTAAGCTTTACCATAAAATATATGCGAAAACAAATCATTAATAAACATTATGAATAGAATATGCTTAAGAACTGATTCCTGAGGAGACTCCACAGTTCACCTACAGGATATTGCTAACAATCGCGCACAAATATGCAGTTACTTCGGCCCTCCAGATAATATGCAAAACATTTTAAAGCTAAACCTTTAATGTCTGCACTATACATTTTATCTAATACAAGCAAATGTTTAACTGTATCTGTTGATTTATGAATATCAAGAAATAAGCCAGAAATCTTTTAACCATAAAAGTCAGAAACCATAAAATTATTAGCAATTTCACTTTCATCAGAAACAACTTTACCATATACACATATTACAGATAGTTTATTTTTGATAGCAGACATACCAGTTCACTGATTTATAATTCTCCACAGATTCTTGGCAGGTAATTCCTTCATATTTTTAAAATATTGTTTTTTAGCTGTCGTAATCTCATCTCTCTTTTTCTTCAGTTGATACCCAGCAGTGCTATCCATAATTTAATTTTGAATAAAGTAGTAAAAGTAGATTTGTTGAAGGACACTATTGGAAAAATATTTTTTATATGATAAAATTTTTTAATGCATATAAACTAATATCTTTTCACTTTGTATATGCAAATTCCATGAAAATTTGTCATCTACCATCAACCTTAAGTATTTAATAAAATTCACCTGAGATGACTCAGTTGCATTGTAATTGAGTATGAGCACAATTACCATTACCGTATATTAATGGAGCTAATAAGCTGGAAGCAAACATAAAAATTAGATATTGGGATTTTAAAGCATTAAGAGCTAATATATTGACATAAAACCATAAGCCTGAATTTTCCAGATAAGTCAGAAATCTAAAAAGTTTTTTTGATGAATATACTAGAGCAGTATCATCTGCAAAACATATAGCTTTACCATAACATTTATGTAAAAATAGGTCATTAATAAATATTATAAATAGAATAGCTCCAAGAACCATATCCATTAAAAATATTCACAATTTCATTCTCATCAGAATCAACATTACCATTTACAAATTTTATTTTTAATAGTAGGCATACCAGTATAGGGGTTTATAATTTTTCACTGATTCTTAGTAGGTAATAAATATTTTTAAAATATTAAATTTTAGCTGCCATAATCCACACATCTATCTTTTTTTTAATTTAATGTGTTCAGTATAATTTTGTGGCTGTGAGGATTTTTACACCCTTTCTTATACAGTCCATCTGAGAAATTGTATGCCATGGACAACAGCCCAACTGTTGTCCATGGCATAAATTAAAATAACAGATTTTGATTAATTAATATACTGTAATAAAATATAAAAAAGTTATTAAAACTGAAAATCAACATCATTATCAAGAATTTTACTGCAATCATGTTCATATAAATATGACCTTAATTTATCATAATCCAGAACCTCTTTAAAATCCTTAACAAAATTATTTTGAGTTCTGTCCTTAGAAATAGCATGGCAACAGCCCTATGACCATTAAAATGTCAGAATAACAACATTATAAATATTTTGTTTATATAAACTTGATTTATAAAAAATGTGATAAATACAGGTTAGCTTATTATCAGTAACTCTAGTATCCGAGCGATGATAATGGTAAAACATTTTTCGCCAGAAAAAAAACTAGTATAAAAATTAACTAAGGAGCTGTACTCATTCATAGTGAGTATTTGTAGATATTGTTAATCATTATTATCCATTCTTTCATTAATATTTATGTTAATATTAACCATTAATAAGGTATCGCGTGTTGGAATTGTAGGAAGAAGAAGGTGAAGGTCAAATTTCAAGTCTAATTTTGCTTATTCCAGCCATAAACACTAAGAGTGTAAAAACTAAACTAAATATATTCCTAAAGAATAACATCTGTATCCAGTATACAATCTATTGTCATACAAATAAAACCCTCCATAACAGATGCAAACACAATAAGCCCAGTAGCTTTAGAAAAATTACTACACACAAAAAATTATGTAATCCATTATTCTATATAAAGAAGCCTCATCTCATCAACTGATTTCATGCATGTTTCAGATAGAAAGACAATATCTTGTTTAATCTTCCAGCTGCTTACCAAACACAAAAAAGTATCAAAATTCTTCAAAAATGCACATCTAACCAGTAACCAGTAAAAATGAATTTGCATAACATGTACAACAAACATATTTTTTCACACACACCCATAGATATCACTAATATCTCCTTGTCAATTAAGTACAGACAAAACAACTCTCTCACGCACGCATTCATACACTCTTATCACACACACATTCCCATAACTAAAAAGAAAAAAATCATCAATCTATCTATCCAGAGAGACACTACTCGTATGAAGCTCCTAAACAAATCGTAGGTTAACTCTTCATTAATTACTGGTGGTATACAATAGAATACAAAGTGAAAATGCTTAACTTAAAATATAGTAAAAAAAATTGAGTAAGTACTGTAATTTAATTTATATAATTAAGTAATTGACTGTTTCTATATAATACACAAGCAGAAATGGAATTGAAAAACAAGTAATTTTAGTAACTCAGCAGTCCCCTTTAAGAGTCTTATTTCACTACATTTATGATTTAACTTGTATTCCAATTATCATTAACAATATGTATTTAATTATTACATATGTATTTCAGTACATGGCTTTAAGGATTTAAGTCTGAAGATGATTATAAGGATGATTATAACTTTAACTGCAGACATATTATTTATTTAACAGTACCATAAATTTTCCCATTGTGGAGCAAAACTTTTCTCTATAGATTTAGCTGGCCACCTTGAAGCCTCCAATTTTCAGTAGACATAGATTCATTCATGTAAACAAAGTTATATCATATTAATTCTCCCAACTAATATTGAAAGTTTAACAATTTTACTTTAGGATCTCAACTTTAGTTCAAAAGCAATTAAATTTGACAATTCAATAGAGGTAGTCTGCAAGTTTCAGAATTTCTTTAAAAAATTGTGTGATAATTGTCAATCATTACTTCATTTAACTGAAACCCAATTACAGGTGATATTCTATTCAAAATATCAAAAATATGCTCAGGTTTCCTCAAAGGGATCCCAATTATATTTTCTCAAGTACTGGTTTATATTATTATTTTTAGTATTTTAAATTTTTGACAAATTTTATTTAACTTCAAATTTTCATCATTTATTTTCAACAGTTTATTAGAGAAATATATTATAATCATGTTATTCCATTTTTGAATTTATGGAAGTATCATTTCAATATTATCAATTGGTAATCTTTTTTTCGTGTTTCAGTTAAAATTTCATTTTCAATGTTATCAGATTTGCTTAAAATCAAATCCAATTTATCTTCAACTGATAAACTCTCTTTAATTTGTCTTTCCCCTTACCTTTTTCTCTTTTGTACCAGAACTTGTTCTTGATGTCATTTGAAATTTATGAATTATTAATTCTGTTAAAAATTTTACTTAATAAAAAGTTAATTTTCAATAAATACTACCAGTGTTGACACAGATAAGGTTATAGATGTTGAAATACTTAGAAAATACTGCCATATGATTGAAAATTTAAAAAATGCTCAAGAAAAAGTGGAAAGTACTGCTTTAGGATGAACTATTCTGGAGGAAGTTGCAGGTGTAGCAACTTCATATTTGATGATCTGCGAGTAATAGTAATAATAATTCAAAGTACCTGGGTGATAGTGATTGCAAAGCCTTCGTTTAGGTACTTGAAGATTACAAAGGAAAAAACTTGATGTAAATTCCTATTTGGTACTGGAAGATTGACTGATAGGGAAATAAACAGCTTGCAGAATTATTTTGGTCTTGTCTTGCTATTTGATGAAACCTAAACAGTTTAGAAAATGAGAAGAAATGTTTTTCATAAAATATACATTTATCAAAGACCGCCCAAAAATTCCTGTTGGGGAAAAATTTCTGGTGCAAATTCAATAGATGCAAAATCACAGGTGAGCAGTGTACTCATAAACATTCTTTACCACCAGATGTAGCTCAAGTTATCAAATCAATCTTTGAAAGCCTATCAGATAGAAACCTGTTATGGAAATATTTACATGTAATTACCCAAAATCCCATGGAATCTTTTTATAGTCATCTGAAACAGACTTCCCAAAATGTTTTCATTGGATTTTATGCATTCAAAGTTGAAGTATATGGTGCTGTCTTGTCTTTCAATGAAGTTGCTTAGGAAATTATGTTTAAATAAACACTTAGTATTTTAACCTGGTCATAGTGCACTAAATATCTTCGAAGAAACTGACAGAGCAAGAATTAGTAAGGGACTACTTCATGCAGTTCTATTTCTGAAAATTCTTATTCTTTAATTCTTAAGTATAATTTTCTCAAAAACTTGTTGAGCTAGGATGATGAAATTTATGCTAGAACCTTATTAGAATGTTTTAAATGTGCTCTTTGTAGCTATTAATTACACAACAGAAAAATTTGTTCATTATTTTTTTATAGCAAAAACAGAAAAATTGGGTAAATTAAAAAAGTTTTGTTTAAAGTTATTTAACTATACAAAAGTCAGTAAAAAGTGAAAATTATGAGTTAAATAACTTTGTTTTTGAATCAAAAAGGTATCGTAAATACTTCTAAAAATGTAAAATTTACATTAATGATATAGCCTATATTACCTCCTCTTAAAAAAATTAAAAAAGTTTTCAATTCTAGTGATGGGTTGATCTCATAGAATCAAATATCCAATTTAATGGTATATTTTCTTACAGTCAGGTTTTTTTTTGTACTTACGAGTTAGTAATGAATGATATTAGAATGAAGGGATACCAAGGGTGAAATTGGGTAGTGAAAAGGGTTATGAATCATATTATATAATACTATAGGTTTTAATTTTATAAGTATATTATGTTTTGTTATTTGCAAATTATATTTGACATTGATCTAATTAATTGGTCTTGGGTAAGACTTTTAACTACTTCAATCTGCTTCTTCTCTTGCACTGCCTACTTCCTTGAAGAGATAGGAACCATGAAAATTGTATCACTCACAAACAGTTATGTGGGCAATATAATTTCCAACAAGATCCCCATTTATTGTGCCACGGTGGTAGTATCCTTAAATAGCCAGCTGCTTCTTTATTGGTACTAAGTGGGACGTAACCTCTACCTGCGGTAGTATATGGAAACATTGTTTCCTTACTAGTAGTTGCATAATAAGCCAGAAATTAGCTTAGATGCATACTGTAATATAATAATTTAAAATTACTTAGATTTAATTTTATCATTATATTTTTGTATTACACCTGACTGGTCTTGTGGTTAAGTTGTTGCAACAGCTGATTTTTGAAGTTGAGGGTTCTGCGATTAGAATCTTAGTAAAAGCTATTTAATCTTAGTAAAACCGGTGTACTTTGGTGGTTGGGGTTCAATTAACTACACATTTCAGGATTGGTAGGTCTGGGTCTGGTACGAGACTACATTTCATTTGCTTGTCACTTATATCATCCTCATATAATTGGGCCATAGGGGTTGCTTATTGTTCACAAGTTGAACATATTGCAATGTACACTTTACAAATATAAAAAAGTTTTGTATAGTACTATATTTTTCAATATTATTATTTTTCTTTCTCAT
The DNA here is from genome assembly GCF_047948215.1 of Lycorma delicatula. NCBI lineage: Eukaryota > Metazoa > Arthropoda > Insecta > Hemiptera > Fulgoridae > Lycorma > Lycorma delicatula. The sequence continues at coordinate 25,571,971 of NC_134459.1, read as the reverse complement.
TGATTTTATTAAAATCTTATTTAAAAAGTAAAAGCTATGTGTGAAATTTAATATTGTTATAACAATATTTGTTATAATATTATTATATTTAGAAAGTATATGCAGAAATTATCTCGTTAAAATGAATTTTAGAAGTACAAACTAACCTCCACTTCAGCTACCATGTAATCAAGATATCACATCTATTTGAATTCTGATTAAAGTTAGAAAATCATTATTGATAGAAATGTAAATATTACATAATTTATTACATCTAGAGGTCTTCACAGATAAAATAGTTTTGGTATGCATATGTGTTTGCTGGAACAAAAAGATCACTTCTCCCTCTCTTTTACTTAAGTAACTTTCAAAGCAGAAGGAAAGTGATAAAAATATAGTTATTTGACCTCTTGGCCTCTAACTTTATGAAGTAATTTAGTTAAATATGACAAAAAACAAAAAATGCTTTTGCTGTTTCCATCCTGGGCAAAATTACTATAAACCAATGAGTTGTGGGTGGAATGAGCACGTGCTGCCTGGAAGTAACTTTTACTGCCCCTCTTACCACTTTCTTTATTGGTAGATTGCCCATACTTACTATTTATCTCTTTTCCCATTCACTTGATGATGAGTTATGTGAATGCCAGTCAGATGCTCTACCTCTACCTGTGGTCACTGAGACCTTGACAGCCAGTGCAAAGACCTTTAATTAGCAAATGTATTACCTTTCAACTTGACTAACATGTAAATTTTAATCATCATTGTGTGAATGCCCTGCCAGAGAAATCAGTGTACTTAAAATGTTTCATGATCACGATCACAAACTCAGTTCATTTTGTTCTGTGTTTGGGTTGCATATGTAGTGTGATGGACTACTACTATACTTCTATAGTATTAATAATTATTTTTAGTGGTAAGTGTTGTATTGTGTAAGTCTAAAAAATTCATATACAGTATAATTATCAGGATGAAAAAACACAGAAAAAACTATACAGTTAGTGATGATAAAAAACAAATGCCGTACTATAAATACTGTAATATTGAAATTAACAGTAGCAAGAGCCTTATGCATATACTTGCAAATACCCCTTAGTATAAAGCAAATGTAGAATATACAAATCACCATCTTTAGTGTAGCCACCAGTCTATTAACAGCATCTTTTCCTCATTACATAATAAAGTTACTGAAGCAAAATTGCAGAGAATAATCTTCCTTTAGAATTAATGGGTACATTACCATCATTAATATAATAAAAGCAATCGCTCCTGATAGTGCAATAATTAAAATATTAAATGTGGTTGCACTGATACTTTATATTTAATAAATAATGCTTTAGCGGTTGATGCTAGAGATATCTTATCAGAAAACTCTTTCTCTTTGATTGCTGATAAATCAGTAAACATTTCTTTTACAAAATCATTAGCTGTTGCTATGAGTCAAAAATGAAGACTCATTCTTAAGCATCACTGACAAGTCAGTAGTTCATCTTTGTTCAAAAGATTGAAGAATTAGAAGTACCACTTACAAACTTGTTAGGATTTACCACTCCACAGAGAATAATGCCTCTATAATGATGGGGCAGCAAACAGGAATAAGCTTAAAGAGTTGAATGAACATTTATATATATATCTAGATGCATTTGGCACAGCGTTAGTGTGTAGACTTCACAAGCTTGTACTGCAAATACCTTCCACATGCTGTTGAAGAGCTCTATAGTGACATATCCAATTTTATTCTAAAGAAACCAGAAAGATTAGAAGAATTTAAGGTGATTCAACATTAAAGCTCATAACTTAAATTAGGTGAAATATGATGGTTGTTTATAAATTATGTAGTTCAAAGGATTGTAGAACAGTGGAATGTTTTACTGTCTTATTTTAATTTTTGTGTTGAAGATGGAATAGAGCAAGCCCAGTCAATTTTAAATTCTCTTCAAGACCCTGTCATAAAGGTGTATTTTTTTATTTGTGGCCATTTTCCTACCACTTGTAACACACCTAAACTTAAAGTGTATCAGGAGACTTCATATAGGTTTCATCAGTTGCTCTTAAATCTTGCAGACAATAGAGATTCTTATACTGCCTATAGAGGCTCTTATACAGCAGCTGAAGAACATGGAATAAATTGAAAAAACCATAAGGAATTTTAAGTCAAGTGTCTATCCTTTTATTTTGGATTCTGCAAACAAGTTTTGAAGAGGGTGGATTTTTTCAATCCCCTTTTAAGAAATATGTCTGTGCTGATTCCAGAAAATTGCAAAAGAAGTGTTAGTATCATGCTATTAACTGTACATTTCCCTAATGTAATTGCAAAAAGTGTTATGATGTAGGCGGGGAATGAGAGTTAGCCAAGTCCACAGAGTTATTGAAAAGGAATCAAGAATTTATGAAATTTTGGAACACTACTTTTGAAATGAAAAATACTGTTGGTGATACATCATCTCAAATTTTACAAAATTTTTTAAGGCAATGATCTGCTTACCACATTCCTATTCTGCTGCAGCAGGAGGTATCTTTTCTGCTGTTGCTGTTAACAAGACCAAATTGTGAAACAAAACTCCAATCCTCTACAATATGGGCTCCTAATAAAGGAGAAACTGAAACATTCGTCAGCCCAAAATTCACACATTTCAAAACTAATTATTGTCCTTGTAAAGTCTTATAAGGATTAAGAAAAGGCTAAAATGTGTGTATTTTACACGAACGCATATTAGAATAAAATAATCTAATCTAAATAAAATAATCATTATTATTTTTATCCTTGCAATAATAATTTTTGATGTTTATTTTTCTACTGAACTAAATTAATTATGAACTTGTTTTTTAGTTTTGGTGGTACTACATTATTCCATGTAAGTTATTGATAAATACTACTGTAGGGATAATTATACTGTAGGATTGCAAAAGATACAAAAGTAATTTTTTTCATAGCGTGAACTATAAACCAGCGTCCTGGAAAGCAGTTACGATAAGAAAACATTAATCAACTTTATTTCTTATAGGCCTATTCAAAATATAAACTAAGAATTCTAAATAACTGTTATAAATTTAGTAAATTACTGACCTAGCTAGTTTTTAAATGTTGAAAGTAACAAACATTATACACGATGTACTTACTCTGACTTCGTAAATCAGGTGAAACTACAGAAAAACATTACTACAATCACAGTTAAAAAGACCAGTGGTGAACGCGTCTTTGTAAATCAGCTGATTTCGAAGTCGAGAGTTCTAACATTCAAATTCTATTAAAGGCAGTTACTTTTATACGGACTTGAACACTAGATCGTGGATACCGGTGGTTGGTGGTTGGGTTTCAATTAACCACACATCTCAGAAATGGTCGACCTGAGGGAACATGATCATGAAGTGTTTTCTATAGACAAAAGGAGTTCCGCTGAAATTCATATGCTGTTCATTTCATATAATATTAATACTTTAAAAATAAAGAAATTATGAAGGCATAATTGAAATTAAATTAAGCATGATTTTAATGAAAAATTCAGTAATGGCTCCCCAAGCATTAAGAAGTTGGGTAAATATCTACTTCTGTTCATAATTTTAAATGTGTTCATGAGGTAATTTTGCAGGATAGAGAAGATAATGGTGATAAAATTACTGTTAACCAAAGTTTCAGCTATATAAAACTTATCTGCATAAAAAAAACCACTCGCAACAGACTTTGCAAAATCTATTTGCAATAGAATTAGCTATAATAAAGTCTCTATCTATAATGAAATCCACTGACTAACTGGCAGTGTAGAGTTGAGAGTTGATTAATTAATAATAACACTGATCAATATGATTTGTGTCGCACGAGTACCAATAGGTGTATTTAATGCAGTTTTTTATATTTTTCAAATATGTATTCAGAATTTCTCCACCACCCACAGTTTTTTTATTATTTTAATTCTTTTAAATATTTTAAAACGTTTTTTCATCCATTTGTCCACTGTAAAGTAAAAGCTATTAGAGCATTGTAATTATGATGGGACCAAATGAGCTAACGCAAAGGGTAGTGTTGCTACTGTTGTGCAGGTTCAGATGTGTATAGACATGTACAATGTGACCTAGTGTTGCACACTCATCAGAACGATGCCAGTTGTAAGGTATTAGTGAACCAGTAAACACGTCATTGTAACTGCTTTGTGTGTCTGAATTATTGTATATTGCATATTTATAACTTTATTTCTTTTAATTAGTCTTTAGTTACAAAATGCCTAGAGTTTGTTCAAATCATTCTAACAATTTTTCTTATGTACGTGGTGAAGTGATGCTCAAGTCCCAAAGGTGAAACCTTACTCCTTTAGTAAAAAATGTTATGAATTTTATTTTGGGTGTAAAGTCAGGGACCAAACAAGGACCTGGGCCCCACATATCTGCTTTTTGTCATGTTCTAGGCTTCTCACTGCATGGAAAAATGGCACACGCCACACACCATTTTCTATCTCTGTGATTTGGAGGGAACCCAAAGATCACTCTTCTGACTGTTATTTCTGCTTAACAAACATTAAAAAGGTTACTCAAAATTAACACATACAGTGGTGTACCCTAACTTGCAATCTGTAATGAGACCAGTTCCACACTGTGAAGAGCTGCCCATACCAAGAGCTGCCTCCAGAACGTGTGACAATAAATAAAGAGAGCTCAGAGTCTAATGGAAGCAAGGAAGAAAAAGAAACAGATTCTGTTAACACAACTTTTGAACAAAGGACAGTTTATCTGAGCCTCATTTACTGACTCAAGAAAATCTTAATCTCATACAAGATTTAAATTTATCCAAAAAACAGTCTGAAATGCTTGCTTCCCGGCTAAAAGGATGGAATCTTCTTCAAAAGAGTACAAAGATATGTATGTATTGTAATCATCATTTTGAATTTAAAGACTGTTTTTTGAAGAAAATGGCTTCGTGTTTTGTAACGACATTTCTTCTCTTATGGAGACACTTTGTAATGAAGATAAACCAACAGAATGGCACTTGTTCATTGATTCCTCGAAAGTTAGTTTAAAAGCTGTGCTTCTGCATAATGGCAATAAATTCCTATCAGTACCTGTGGCTCACTCTGCTAGTATAAAATAAACATATAAAACTTTTAATTTATATTGGAAAAGCCAATGTGCAATGTATGAATGGAATATTTGTAGTGATATGAAGGTAATTGCACTTATTCTTGGTATGCAGCTTTGTTAAACAAAGTACTGTTGTTTTTTGTGTGATTGGGATAGTAGGGACAGAAAAAACCATTTCATTAGAAAAGAATGGTCTAAATGTGTATCGCTCAATGCTGAACAGAAAAATGTGAAACATGACCCATTGTGTAATCCTAAAAATGTGTATCTACTTCTGTTATACATCAAATTAGGATTAATGAAGAATTTTGTCAAGGCCATGGACAACACTACTGGTTTCATATGCTTAAAACAGAAGTTTCCTAAAATTAGTGATGTAAAAATTAAAGAAGGAATATTTGTGAGTCCACATATACGATCACTAATACATGATGAAAAGTTTGAGGAACTATTTATTGAATCCACTGGAGAAACCAGCTTGGCAAGCATTCAAAAATTTTACTCAGAGTTTTTGGGGAAATTGAAAGGCGGAAAATTATCGTGATATTGTCAACAATTTTATAACATCTATAAAAATTTGGGTTGTAATATGTCCTTAAAAGTACACTTCCTGCACTTGCACCTAGATTTCTTCATGGAAAATCTTGGTACAGTTAGTAATTAGTATGGGGAGCACTTTCATTAGGAAATTTCAGTTATGGAAAAGTATTTGCCCTGAAGTATCAGGTCAAATGGAATCCTAATATGCTAGCCGATAATTGTTGGACTATCAAGAGGGTTGCTCCACAGGCAAAATATAGCAGAAAATCGTAACTTCTTACTTTGAGTGAGTCAGATGTTTGAATATTGTGTAGTTAAGAATGTAGAAAGTATTAAAATGTTTGAAATTATAAATACCTGCTCTCGGAAACCTTGCATGATGAGGAAAAACCGATATCATATTTGATTTCAGAAGAAAGAATAATATCAAAATCACACATTTTTCTTCCAGAGACAAAAAAAAAATTATTTTTTGTTCCCCAGCGAAACTGAAACATTTTTTAAATGTTCTATTCAATCATATTCATTATGATAAAGTAAAACACTAAAACTATATTACATGCAGAACCTTTGAAAAATTTCAGCATTTAAATCCCTCCTATCCACACAAAACATTTCCTTGCAAAGAAAAATGAATTAAAATGAACTGACAAAACAAAAGTAACAGAGATCTATTATTACTTGTACTAAATAGATCATATAAGCTGACAGTACTCATTTGGTTTAAGCAAGCAGTAATAGCACCATAAAGAAAGAATAATTCTTATATAGCAAATAATTTCTGACATGATATCATGTTATAAAAATTTTGTATTATTATCAAGTATCCTTGAAATATTACACTTACAATTACATATAAAACAGATAGATAAATTTGTTGTTTTTTCATTCACTAACAGATATTGCAATACAGACAGCAGATTGATTTTTTCCAACTCCTGACCAATGAACATTAGTATGCATTGTAGCTGAATAATGGATTAGGATTCTGTCATAAATAAGGTTTAATATTATGTAACACTAACAGACTTAATTCTAATTTAGCCTATCCAGTGCTAAAATCAGCTGCTATAAGAAGCCTAGATAAAAATTATTAGAAAGGAACCATGGCTACAGTACTCCCCCTCATAAGCAGGCATAACTTGACTGATGTAATGATGTAATGACTGATGTAGTAGCTGACAAGATTTAAATTATAACATTAAACATATGGAGCATAGTCAACCTTCTTAACAAAGGACCAGCAGTTTTCTTCTTACCACAGACCCATTAAAATTTGTAATAGATCTGAAAAATATTCAATTCTTCAATCAGAATAAGGAATCCAGTTATTCTATCCTTTACATTTAATAATATTACTATCGATATCAACTTATATTAATTAATATAACTATCAGTCTTCACAACCTCTCTCTAAAACTATATATAAAATAAAATAAACTAAAATGGTAAATTTCAACATATGAATCAAATTTAAAAATTAATTTTCAGTGCATTACTCATTAAAAACATTAAATAAGTTTAATCAAATAAACAACATTCAGTCCAAAATATGTTATACTGCTTCTTGAAATAGAGCTGATAAACTGTAAAAAAAGAATAATATTTTTAAGATATATACATATTAAATTGTACAGAGTGAGCAACATAAAACCGAACGCATAGTGAAACCACTACCCAACATTATTTATGAAAGACTCTCACACAACTAGTATGACTAGTGGATGTACATATATGTTACTACTAATTGTTGTTTCTGTTTGTCAGGTGGTTACATGTCAGTGTAGTATACATTTTGTTGCGGTGCAGTATTGTGAGTGCAGTTGTGTTTGTGTAAAACACCTTATTCAATCCAGGAGAGGATAGCTACAGTTGAGGCCTACATTCGTTCTGGGTTGTATGAAGAATCACATCAAGTACATGTAGAAAAATTTCCAAATGCCTGAATTCCAGTGAAGAATAGCATACATGATTTAGTTAAATAATGGTGTACAACAGGTTCAGTTTCAAATGCAAAACGAAATGGGCAACTTTCATTAGGACTCCACAGGCCATTGCTGATATTGAAAAGAGAATTACTGCCAGGCCAAAAAAAACTCTACACAATTTATCCCAACAACCTGGTGTTAAATACACATCTTGTCATATTCTTCATGAATTAAGATTCAAACCATATCGTGTTACAACTGTGCTTCAACTGAAGGAGACAGACAACAAGCTGTCAGCAGAGGACGGTAGCTTCTATGTTCCCCAGAGTGGTCTACTTGTGATTTTTGCATCTAATCTAAGGAAGTTTATGCATCTAATCCCTCACAATATTAATGAACTGAAGGTGAACATTAATGAGAAATCAATGCAATTGACAACATTTTGTGTGACGACTTTCAATATGATCAGTTGAGGACAAAAGTGCATCGATGTCCAGGGTGGTCATTTTGAACATCTTTTGTAACAATAAGGTAAATAAATGCAACATTTAAATTATATTTTATGTTTTTCTTATTTAATTTATGCGTATCAATCATAAAATTTCATTCCAACATAACCTACTGATTCTGCAGCGATTATGTTATGGGTTCAGTTTTATGTTGCTCACTCTGTATTATTCAAAGTAAAAGTTACAAATATAAATTTATTTAAAGACTAGTGGTTAAATAATACAGCTTTGTTTAGTTGCCATAAATATTGTTTTTTTTTTTTTTTAAGAGCCACTTTATGAAAATGTTCTCTTTTCCCCTAGGATGTTTCAGTCTAGTATTACAGTGACGTTATAGTAACATTCGTTCTATCACATCTTTCAAAACATGCCAATAATTCATTTTTATCTAAATAACTAATAGAATTTTTTATTTGCTTATTTAAGAAGCACAGAAATAAAAAAAAAAATCCAATAATAAATATTTTTTCACCTCAGCATGTTAATTCAAATATATGAAAAAATGTTTATTTTTATAAAATGATAATAAAAATACTGTCTTTTGCACAGAATAAACATTTCAGTTACGGGAGCTTCAATAAATCGCAAACTTGTCAGAGATCATGACGTTCTTTTTAATATTTGCTCTCAGAAAGCATTCAGTCAATAACTAACATGCATAAACACATTGATCAAGGCCATTGCCCCTCAATTCATTAACTGTAACTGGATGAAAACATTTAACTTTTAAGTCCTTCTGCATACAGTCTCGCACTGTCCATCTTGTAATGCTTAATTCTCCAGAACGTCTGGGCATTGATTTCATCGGAGATTGTTGAATCGATGTGGGGTTGCTTATTGTTCACAAGTTGAACATATTGCAATGTACACTTTACAAATATAAAAAAGTTTTGTATAGTACTATATTTTTCAATATTATTATTTTTCTTTCTCATTGATTTTATTAAAATCTTATTTAAAAAGTAAAAGCTATGTGTGAAATTTAATATTGTTATAACAATATTTGTTATAATATTATTATATTTAGAAAGTATATGCAGAAATTATCTCGTTAAAATGAATTTTAGAAGTACAAACTAACCTCCACTTCAGCTACCATGTAATCAAGATATCACATCTATTTGAATTCTGATTAAAGTTAGAAAATCATTATTGATAGAAATGTAAATATTACATAATTTATTACATCTAGAGGTCTTCACAGATAAAATAGTTTTGGTATGCATATGTGTTTGCTGGAACAAAAAGATCACTTCTCCCTCTCTTTTACTTAAGTAACTTTCAAAGCAGAAGGAAAGTGATAAAAATATAGTTATTTGACCTCTTGGCCTCTAACTTTATGAAGTAATTTAGTTAAATATGACAAAAAACAAAAAATGCTTTTGCTGTTTCCATCCTGGGCAAAATTACTATAAACCAATGAGTTGTGGGTGGAATGAGCACGTGCTGCCTGGAAGTAACTTTTACTGCCCCTCTTACCATTTTCTTTATTGGTAGATTGCCCATACTTACTATTTATCTCTTTTCCCATTCACTTGATGATGAGTTATGTGAATGCCAGTCAGATGCTCTACCTCTACCTGTGGTCACTGAGACCTTGACAGCCAGTGCAAAGACCTTTAATTAGCAAATGTATTACCTTTCAACTTGACTAACATGTAAATTTTAATCATCATTGTGTGAATGCCCTGCCAGAGAAATCAGTGTACTTAAAATGTTTCATGATCACGATCACAAACTCAGTTCATTTTGTTCTGTGTTTGGGTTGCATATGTAGTGTGATGGACTACTACTATACTTCTATAGTATTAATAATTATTTTTAGTGGTAAGTGTTGTATTGTGTAAGTCTAAAAAATTCATATACAGTATAATTATCAGGATGAAAAAACACAGAAAAAACTATACAGTTAGTGATGATAAAAAACAAATGCCGTACTATAAATACTGTAATATTGAAATTAACAGTAGCAAGAGCCTTATGCATATACTTGCAAATACCCCTTAGTATAAAGCAAATGTAGAATATACAAATCACCATCTTTAGTGTAGCCACCAGTCTATTAACAGCATCTTTTCCTCATTACATAATAAAGTTACTGAAGCAAAATTGCAGAGAATAATCTTCCTTTAGAATTAATGGGTACATTACCATCATTAATATAATAAAAGCAATCGCTCCTGATAGTGCAATAATTAAAATATTAAATGTGGTTGCACTGATACTTTATATTTAATAAATAATGCTTTAGCGGTTGATGCTAGAGATATCTTATCAGAAAACTCTTTCTCTTTGATTGCTGATAAATCAGTAAACATTTCTTTTACAAAATCATTAGCTGTTGCTATGAGTCAAAAATGAAGACTCATTCTTAAGCATCACTGACAAGTCAGTAGTTCATCTTTGTTCAAAAGATTGAAGAATTAGAAGTACCACTTACAAACTTGTTAGGATTTACCACTCCACAGAGAATAATGCCTCTATAATGATGGGGCAGCAAACAGGAATAAGCTTAAAGAGTTGAATGAACATTTATATATATATCTAGATGCATTTGGCACAGCGTTAGTGTGTAGACTTCACAAGCTTGTACTGCAAATACCTTCCACATGCTGTTGAAGAGCTCTATAGTGACATATCCAATTTTATTCTAAAGAAACCAGAAAGATTAGAAGAATTTAAGGTGATTCAACATTAAAGCTCATAACTTAAATTAGGTGAAATATGATGGTTGTTTATAAATTATGTAGTTCAAAGGATTGTAGAACAGTGGAATGTTTTACTGTCTTATTTTAATTTTTGTGTTGAAGATGGAATAGAGCAAGCCCAGTCAATTTTAAATTCTCTTCAAGACCCTGTCATAAAGGTGTATTTTTTTATTTGTGGCCATTTTCCTACCACTTGTAACACACCTAAACTTAAAGTGTATCAGGAGACTTCATATAGGTTTCATCAGTTGCTCTTAAATCTTGCAGACAATAGAGATTCTTATACTGCCTATAGAGGCTCTTATACAGCAGCTGAAGAACATGGAATAAATTGAAAAAACCATAAGGAATTTTAAGTCAAGTGTCTATCCTTTTATTTTGGATTCTGCAAACAAGTTTTGAAGAGGGTGGATTTTTTCAATCCCCTTTTAAGAAATATGTCTGTGCTGATTCCAGAAAATTGCAAAAGAAGTGTTAGTATCATGCTATTAACTGTACATTTCCCTAATGTAATTGCAAAAAGTGTTATGATGTAGGCGGGGAATGAGAGTTAGCCAAGTCCACAGAGTTATTGAAAAGGAATCAAGAATTTATGAAATTTTGGAACACTACTTTTGAAATGAAAAATACTGTTGGTGATACATCATCTCAAATTTTACAAAATTTTTTAAGGCAATGATCTGCTTACCACATTCCTATTCTGCTGCAGCAGGAGGTATCTTTTCTGCTGTTGCTGTTAACAAGACCAAATTGTGAAACAAAACTCCAATCCTCTACAATATGGGCTCCTAATAAAGGAGAAACTGAAACATTCGTCAGCCCAAAATTCACACATTTCAAAACTAATTATTGTCCTTGTAAAGTCTTATAAGGATTAAGAAAAGGCTAAAATGTGTGTATTTTACACGAACGCATATTAGAATAAAATAATCTAATCTAAATAAAATAATCATTATTATTTTTATCCTTGCAATAATAATTTTTGATGTTTATTTTTCTACTGAACTAAATTAATTATGAACTTGTTTTTTAGTTTTGGTGGTACTACATTATTCCATGTAAGTTATTGATAAATACTACTGTAGGGATAATTATACTGTAGGATTGCAAAAGATACAAAAGTAATTTTTTTCATAGCGTGAACTATAAACCAGCGTCCTGGAAAGCAGTTACGATAAGAAAACATTAATCAACTTTATTTCTTATAGGCCTATTCAAAATATAAACTAAGAATTCTAAATAACTGTTATAAATTTAGTAAATTACTGACCTAGCTAGTTTTTAAATGTTGAAAGTAACAAACATTATACACGATGTACTTACTCTGACTTCGTAAATCAGGTGAAACTACAGAAAAACATTACTACAATCACAGTTAAAAAGACCAGTGGTGAACGCGTCTTTGTAAATCAGCTGATTTCGAAGTCGAGAGTTCTAACATTCAAATTCTATTAAAGGCAGTTACTTTTATACGGACTTGAACACTAGATCGTGGATACCGGTGGTTGGTGGTTGGGTTTCAATTAACCACACATCTCAGAAATGGTTGACCTGAGGGAACATGATCATGAAGTGTTTTCTATAGACAAAAGGAGTTCCGCTGAAATTCATATGCTGTTCATTTCATATAATATTAATACTTTAAAAATAAAGAAATTATGAAGGCATAATTGAAATTAAATTAAGCATGATTTTAATGAAAAATTCAGTAATGGCTCCCCAAGCATTAAGAAGTTGGGTAAATATCTACTTCTGTTCATAATTTTAAATGTGTTCATGAGGTAATTTTGCAGGATAGAGAAGATAATGGTGATAAAATTACTGTTAACCAAAGTTTCAGCTATATAAAACTTATCTGCATAAAAAAAACCACTCGCAACAGACTTTGCAAAATCTATTTGCAATAGAATTAGCTATAATAAAGTCTCTATCTATAATGAAATCCACTGACTAACTGGCAGTGTAGAGTTGAGAGTTGATTAATTAATAATAACACTGATCAATATGATTTGTGTCACACGAGTACCAATAGGTGTATTTAATGCAGTTTTTTATATTTTTCAAATATGTATTCAGAATTTCTCCATCACCCACAGTTTTTTTATTATTTTAATTCTTTTAAATATTTTAAAACGTTTTTTCATCCATTTGTCCACTGTAAAGTAAAAGCTATTAGAGCATTGTAATTATGATGGGACCAAATGAGCTAACGCAAAGGGTAGTGTTGCTACTGTTGTGCAGGTTCAGATGTGTATAGACATGTACAATGTGACCTAGTGTTGCACACTCATCAGAACGATGCCAGTTGTAAGGTATTAGTGAACCAGTAAACACGTCATTGTAACTGCTTTGTGTGTCTGAATTATTGTATATTGCATATTTATAACTTTATTTCTTTTAATTAGTCTTTAGTTACAAAATGCCTAGAGTTTGTTCAAATCATTCTAACAATTTTTCTTATGTACGTGGTGAAGTGATGCTCAAGTCCCAAAGGTGAAACCTTACTCCTTTAGTAAAAAATGTTATGAATTTTATTTTGGGTGTAAAGTCAGGGACCAAACAAGGACCTGGGCCCCACATATCTGCTTTTTGTCATGTTCTAGGCTTCTCACTGCATGGAAAAATGGCACACGCCACACACCATTTTCTATCTCTGTGATTTGGAGGGAACCCAAAGATCACTCTTCTGACTGTTATTTCTGCTTAACAAACATTAAAAAGGTTACTCAAAATTAACACATACAGTGGTGTACCCTAACTTGCAATCTGTAATGAGACCAGTTCCACACTGTGAAGAGCTGCCCATACCAAGAGCTGCCTCCAGAACGTGTGACAATAAATAAAGAGAGCTCAGAGTCTAATGGAAGCAAGGAAGAAAAAGAAACAGATTCTGTTAACACAACTTTTGAACAAAGGACAGTTTATCTGAGCCTCATTTACTGACTCAAGAAAATCTTAATCTCATACAAGATTTAAATTTATCCAAAAAACAGTCTGAAATGCTTGCTTCCCGGCTAAAAGGATGGAATCTTCTTCAAAAGAGTACAAAGATATGTATGTATTGTAATCATCATTTTGAATTTAAAGACTGTTTTTTGAAGAAAATGGCTTCGTGTTTTGTAACGACATTTCTTCTCTTATGGAGACACTTTGTAATGAAGATAAACCAACAGAATGGCACTTGTTCATTGATTCCTCGAAAGTTAGTTTAAAAGCTGTGCTTCTGCATAATGGCAATAAATTCCTATCAGTACCTGTGGCTCACTCTGCTAGTATAAAATAAACATATAAAACTTTTAATTTATATTGGAAAAGCCAATGTGCAATGTATGAATGGAATATTTGTAGTGATATGAAGGTAATTGCACTTATTCTTGGTATGCAGCTTTGTTAAACAAAGTACTGTTGTTTTTTGTGTGATTGGGATAGTAGGGACAGAAAAAACCATTTCATTAGAAAAGAATGGTCTAAATGTGTATCGCTCAATGCTGAACAGAAAAATGTGAAACATGACCCATTGTGTAATCCTAAAAATGTGTATCTACTTCTGTTATACATCAAATTAGGATTAATGAAGAATTTTGTCAAGGCCATGGACAACACTACTGGTTTCATATGCTTAAAACAGAAGTTTCCTAAAATTAGTGATGTAAAAATTAAAGAAGGAATATTTGTGAGTCCACATATACGATCACTAATACATGATGAAAAGTTTGAGGAACTATTTATTGAATCCACTGGAGAAACCAGCTTGGCAAGCATTCAAAAATTTTACTCAGAGTTTTTGGGGAAATTGAAAGGCGGAAAATTATCGTGATATTGTCAACAATTTTATAACATCTATAAAAATTTGGGTTGTAATATGTCCTTAAAAGTACACTTCCTGCACTTGCACCTAGATTTCTTCATGGAAAATCTTGGTACAGTTAGTAATTAGTATGGGGAGCACTTTCATTAGGAAATTTCAGTTATGGAAAAGTATTTGCCCTGAAGTATCAGGTCAAATGGAATCCTAATATGCTAGCCGATAATTGTTGGACTATCAAGAGGGTTGCTCCACAGGCAAAATATAGCAGAAAATCGTAACTTCTTACTTTGAGTGAGTCAGATGTTTGAATATTGTGTAGTTAAGAATGTAGAAAGTATTAAAATGTTTGAAATTATAAATACCTGCTCTCGGAAACCTTGCATGATGAGGAAAAACCGATATCATATTTGATTTCAGAAGAAAGAATAATATCAAAATCACACATTTTTCTTCCAGAGACAAAAAAAAATTATTTTTTGTTCCCCAGCGAAACTGAAACATTTTTTAAATGTTCTATTCAATCATATTCATTATGATAAAGTAAAACACTAAAACTATATTACATGCAGAACCTTTGAAAAATTTCAGCATTTAAATCCCTCCTATCCACACAAAACATTTCCTTGCAAAGAAAAATGAATTAAAATGAACTGACAAAACAAAAGTAACAGAGATCTATTATTACTTGTACTAAATAGATCATATAAGCTGACAGTACTCATTTGGTTTAAGCAAGCAGTAATAGCACCATAAAGAAAGAATAATTCTTATATAGCAAATAATTTCTGACATGATATCATGTTATAAAAATTTTGTATTATTATCAAGTATCCTTGAAATATTACACTTACAATTACATATAAAACAGATAGATAAATTTGTTGTTTTTTCATTCACTAACAGATATTGCAATACAGACAGCAGATTGATTTTTTCCAACTCCTGACCAATGAACATTAGTATGCATTGTAGCTGAATAATGGATTAGGATTCTGTCATAAATAAGGTTTAATATTATGTAACACTAACAGACTTAATTCTAATTTAGCCTATCCAGTGCTAAAATCAGCTGCTATAAGAAGCCTAGATAAAAATTATTAGAAAGGAACCATGGCTACAGTACTCCCCCTCATAAGCAGGCATAACTTGACTGATGTAATGATGTAATGACTGATGTAGTAGCTGACAAGATTTAAATTATAACATTAAACATATGGAGCATAGTCAACCTTCTTAACAAAGGACCAGCAGTTTTCTTCTTACCACAGACCCATTAAAATTTGTAATAGATCTGAAAAATATTCAATTCTTCAATCAGAATAAGGAATCCAGTTATTCTATCCTTTACATTTAATAATATTACTATCGATATCAACTTATATTAATTAATATAACTATCAGTCTTCACAACCTCTCTCTAAAACTATATATAAAATAAAATAAACTAAAATGGTAAATTTCAACATATGAATCAAATTTAAAAATTAATTTTCAGTGCATTACTCATTAAAAACATTAAATAAGTTTAATCAAATAAACAACATTCAGTCCAAAATATGTTATACTGCTTCTTGAAATAGAGCTGATAAACTGTAAAAAAAGAATAATATTTTTAAGATATATACATATTAAATTGTACAGAGTGAGCAACATAAAACCGAACGCATAGTGAAACCACTACCCAACATTATTTATGAAAGACTCTCACACAACTAGTATGACTAGTGGATGTACATATATGTTACTACTAATTGTTGTTTCTGTTTGTCAGGTGGTTACATGTCAGTGTAGTATACATTTTGTTGCGGTGCAGTATTGTGAGTGCAGTTGTGTTTGTGTAAAACACCTTATTCAATCCAGGAGAGGATAGCTACAGTTGAGGCCTACATTCGTTCTGGGTTGTATGAAGAATCACATCAAGTACATGTAGAAAAATTTCCAAATGCCTGAATTCCAGCGAAGAATAGCATACATGATTTAGTTAAATAATGGTGTACAACAGGTTCAGTTTCAAATGCAAAACGAAATGGGCAACTTTCATTAGGACTCCACAGGCCATTGCTGATATTGAAAAGAGAATTACTGCCAGGCCAAAAAAAACTCTACACAATTTATCCCAACAACCTGGTGTTAAATACACATCTTGTCATATTCTTCATGAATTAAGATTCAAACCATATCGTGTTACAACTGTGCTTCAACTGAAGGAGACAGACAACAAGCTGTCAGCAGAGGACGGTAGCTTCTATGTTCCCCAGAGTGGTCTACTTGTGATTTTTGCATCTAATCTAAGGAAGTTTATGCATCTAATCCCTCACAATATTAATGAACTGAAGGTGAACATTAATGAGAAATCAATGCAATTGACAACATTTTGTGTGACGACTTTCAATATGATCAGTTGAGGACAAAAGTGCATCGATGTCCAGGGTGGTCATTTTGAACATCTTTTGTAACAATAAGGTAAATAAATGCAACATTTAAATTATATTTTATGTTTTTCTTATTTAATTTATGCGTATCAATCATAAAATTTCATTCCAACATAACCTACTGATTCTGCAGCGATTATGTTATGGGTTCAGTTTTATGTTGCTCACTCTGTATTATTCAAAGTAAAAGTTACAAATATAAATTTATTTAAAGACTAGTGGTTAAATAATACAGCTTTGTTTAGTTGCCATAAATATTGTTTTTTTTTTTTTTTAAGAGCCACTTTATGAAAATGTTCTCTTTTCCCCTAGGATGTTTCAGTCTAGTATTACAGTGACGTTATAGTAACATTCGTTCTATCACATCTTTCAAAACATGCCAATAATTCATTTTTATCTAAATAACTAATAGAATTTTTTATTTGCTTATTTAAGAAGCACAGAAATAAATAAAAAAATCCAATAATAAATATTTTTTCACCTCAGCATGTTAATTCAAATATATGAAAAAATGTTTATTTTTATAAAATGATAATAAAAATACTGTCTTTTGCACAGAATAAACATTTCAGTTACGGGAGCTTCAATAAATCGCAAACTTGTCAGAGAACATGACGTTCTTTTTAATATTTGCTCTCAGAAAGCATTCAGTCAATAACTAACATGCATAAACACATTGATCAAGGCCATTGCCCCTCAATTCATTAACTGTAACTGGATGAAAACATTTAACTTTTAAGTCCTTCTGCATACAGTCTCGCACTGTCCATCTTGTAATGCTTAATTCTCCAGAACGTCTGGGCATTGATTTCATCGGAGATTGTTGAATCGATGTCTCCACAGCAACATGTCTCAGCTCAAGTACTCGACATCCCATTACGTGGTGCATCAAGAACACTTTCCAATGCAAAAGCCTTCTTCTCCTATGTCAGTAACATTTGCTGTGATGGTGATGATTTCCCAAAATGCACAAAGAAGTTATTCATAATATTCTCCAAGTGTGTGGACGTTCATGAACCCACACACAACCTAATAAATGCTCTTCAACAGTGCACATACTGCATATGCCATCATTCCACAGTCAACTACTACTAAGGTCATCCCACCATGAATGAACACATTGGATGACCCCCACCATGGCTTATCCTCCCCACCTTTTCCAGCAGCACTGAGCAATATCAACATTGAGAATTGGCAGCAGTAGAGAGCCCAATTAAGCTGTATTTATTAGTCTTAGTATGGGTGGGGGACTTCCCACCCATATAGAACAAATATATATACTTGTAGCCTCTCTTATTAAGAAGAAAATTATATAAAAATTTTAGTAGAAAAGTTGTATTTTCAATTAGTAGTTGAGAAACAAACTTAAATTAGTAAGATTTAGCACTTCATTATTGTTCCTCTGAGATTCAGTTATGGCTACAAAATAGGCTACAAATTATGGCTACATAATAGGAGACAACACAACAGTCTAAATAACATTTTGCAGAAACCATTTACAAATATTTTGTAGACTAACAATGATCAACTTACTACAACCAAAACTAACACTAAAATCTGATACAATTTCACAGATTGCATTAACTACTTTCAAAAATAAACTACTTATAAAAAGTCAGATCTGTGAATTACCACTACGCTTACATCAAGTAACTCATGAAATATTTTGCAGTTGATTAGCACAGATCGGTATCATAAAAATTGGGAAATATATATTAACTAATTTAACATTGTGAATAGTTTCACACAAACCCTATGGATAACAGAAATGTTTACAGTTTCTAACTACGATGACAAACCATATCTAACACAGAAAAGAATTAGTAAATATTTAACAAGCAGATTAAAAAAAATAATTTTATCTGTATTAACCTTAAAGCTTATGCACAGATAAAAATTATAATTAATTCCTAACAAAAATCTTTTTTATCAAGTGGTCCTCCCAAAATATTGATCTTTCTATTGTTCATATTATGTTACTTATATTGTAACATAATTGATATAATGGAACATAAATTTTTAGGTTGTAATATTTAATGTTTTATCTAACAATATAATCAAAGAATCATTATTATAAATTAAATAACAACTACTTTTATTAATTGCATCTTAATATCTTTGATCATTGTTATAAGTTATATATTTTATTGGAATATCTCTGGTGATATCAAATGATGAAGTACAATATTTTTCTTAAAATAATTTCTACCCAAAAGACTGGAGCAAAACTGGTATTTTTAAATAAAAATTGATAAAGCAGACTATACCAATTATTTCTACAAAATGAAATATAGACTGGAGCAAAACTGGTATTTTTAAATACAAATTGATAATGCAATACCAATTATTTCTACAAAATAAAATATAATTTAAGCATTGATGTGATCTTTTCAATTGTTTGATTGTTTATATATAAGCAACATATAATTATATATGGAGTGTACTGGGACATATTTTCCAAACTTCAGGAAGTGATTCTGAGCACCAAAATGAGCAAAAAATCTACTTCAATTAAATTTGGCAAATCTAAGAATAGTGTCTTGTTCTACAAAATAAAAAATTTTGAAAACGTCAACTTCAAAGATTTCAAAATGGCCGCCATCTTAATTCTTTAATCTTCAATAGCTTTGTAATTATTTGTTTGATCAAATTTTTACTTTTACAAAATTTTATTTTGAACAAAAGTACACCTTATTCATAAAAATCTATTGATATACAATTGAGTTACTGCAGACAATTAACCCGGCAGTACGCTTGGGCAAGCTGTAATGCAAGCTGATAATTTTTTGCCTGTTTTAATTTCCTCCACTAAATGTAATAAAAATTATTAATATTTTGTTGATTCTGCTTTCTTTTTTTATTCTACATAAGAATTTGAGTAACCGCTGCCCCTGAACCTTGTCAGCAAAAGTAAGCAAAGCATGAACCTCTCTCCACCTAAGATACGTAATACTAGAATGGCTCTAAGCAGATTAAAAACTTGATTAATGATTGCCAAAATAAATCAGGAGATATTAGTTAGTGGTCTTAGGATGCTAACTGAGAATACCAAGCTCCAGAAATAACTACTGAGGAAAATTATGAAGGGTGATAAAACTAGATAAAATTTCAGTATACCAATTTTATCATTTTACCCTGTTTATGTAACATAGTTTAATCTAAGGACTTTCTTAGAAAACATAATCAAAATCGGTATGTGTTGCAAAGTTCTAAGTTGATATGCCAATTAACATATACATTTAATGAAAATAACCACTTCGATGTATTCATTTTTATGAGTATTCAACATGATGAAACAATGATGGCAACTGAGTAAAAATCAAACTAAATAAACTTAACCAAGAACTCTGCCTAAATAATACACTGCTGCTTAAAATTAAACTCATATCATCAAAATTTTGCACTTCATAAAAATACAGGAATGTATAGATTAACCCTCCTAAAATAATATAATAATTTCAATAACAAAATCCATGCAATACTCCCTTATTTTCTTAGAAGTTAAAATAAAAACTGAAATCAGGTCGAAAATAAAAGCAATTTTAAGTTTTCAGTAAATAAACATAAAATTCTGAAACAATTTTCAATTTAAAGATTAATAATTCATTCTTATTGCATTAATAGAAATAATTAAAAAATTCACTAACTAAATACTAAATTAATTAATTAATTTAATCTAATTAAATACTAACCTTTTGGACAAGCATTCATCACATTATTAACAAAGTTCGTAAAACATTCAAATAACCATACACTGTTTATCAGCTTGTTCATTTTAGCTTATAATCATCCATCCATTGGCTGAAATTTTTTTCTTTATTTTCTAAAACTTATT
This sequence comes from Lycorma delicatula, assembly GCF_047948215.1. Classification (NCBI taxonomy): domain Eukaryota; kingdom Metazoa; phylum Arthropoda; class Insecta; order Hemiptera; family Fulgoridae; genus Lycorma; species Lycorma delicatula. The sequence goes on along the minus strand of NC_134459.1, from coordinate 25,551,165 downwards.
TGATTAAAAATTAAAATGACTTGATAGGTGGTATCATTGATGATATGTTTACTACAAAACTATTTTTTTTAAATCAGTAACACACAATGTATTATTATATAATATCATAGTCAATATTTTTTTTATTATTAATAATTTTAAAGTGTTATCTGAAACAAATAAAAGTGACTAATTATCATTAAAAATAAAAACAAAACAAAGTAATAATTTTGAGTAATATTAATCAGATACCTGATTTTATATCAGGTATCTGATGTAAAATCAACTCAAGTTGTACCAGAAGAGCGTATAATATGTAAGCAATGATATTTATTTCCCACCACTAGTTTAGACAGCAAGTACTTAAAGGAAAAGAAAAAGAAAAGCATAAAACATAGACAGAGCTATGAAGGATGTAATACCATAAAGAAAAATACTTTGAATAAATTTTCTCACTATTCTCAAATTTAATATTACAATAATTGAAATAGGCACAGTGTATCTAAAAAGTTTCTTGTTTTAGACAAGTGACACTATCTATCAACAAATGGCAGAACTACATAATAGTTAGATCACTCACTAAGAGTGGTACTTGAGAAGTAAGAATTTTGACTTGAATTTTTTATTTTGTGCTGGAAAAGAGAGAATTTATAAAATTTTCTATATATCTTCAAAAAAAATTCTCCAGAAACTTGAGTTGATAAAAGCAACATGTAATAGTAAGCATCCTTATGTTAGGTAATGATTGGCTATTGGAGTGTTTCAAGCAATTAGAATGGAAATCATTAGTTGATAAAATTTGCTTTCTGGCAAATTTGAACAAATCAAACGGTTCAAAGACATAAAGATTGAAAACGATGCATCATTTAGAAAATATATTCAAGTTTCATAAGATTGAAACATTTTCTTGATTTACGATTTTTGTGATATACTACTCCTTACCAAATGAAATAGAAAAATTAAAAATCAATATGATATATAGCCAAGGGTTACACAAATAAATAAAAATCAATTTTTTTTAAAAATGCATATAATTGTTTATGGAATTTTACGGTACTGTAACTACCATACTTTAACTTTGGTGATCTACAGAAACCAGTTTGTTAAATGTGAGATTTTACCTTTCACACATCTCATTTTCAACATCCTACTCCCTAAGATGTAGAAGGTATAGCAGAAACATCAGGTTGAAGAAATACAATCTATCACATTTTCCAGGAGTTTAAACATTATATTTGATTACTTCAATGTATTTGTGATAATACAAAAAAGTAGATAAAAAATTATCAAAATGATATTAATCTTGTACTAAGATTTCAGATGTTGAGATGCAAAAAAAATTAGGAAGACTTTTTTTATCAAAAGCAATTTTTTTCCTTCTTTTATGCAAGCAATTGTTATGGAAAACATGGGGAAAATTAAGCAGTTAAAACAGCAGCATAAAATCAATAGAAAGAATAAAATTAATACCATTGAAGTTTTTTATTAGAGTATTATGTACTACTATGTTACATAATGCCAGATGCACACAACTATTTTTTTATGATGAACAACTTCCTTTCTTTTTCTGGTTAGCCTCCAGGAATTACCGTTCAGGTACTACTTCAAAAGATGAATAAGGATAATAAGTATGAGTGTAAATGAAGTGTAGTCTTGTACAGTCTCAGTTTGACCATTCCTGAGGTGTGTGCTTAATTGAAATCCAATCACCAAAGAACACCGGTATCCACAATCTAGTATTCAAATCCGTATAAAAGTAACTGCCTTTACAAGAACTTGAACGCTGGAACTCTCGACTTCCAAATCAGCTGATTTGGGAAGACGCATCCACCACCAGACCAACATGGTGGGTTATGATGAACAATCTGAAAAGTTATCGCCTAACTTCCCAAAAACAACACTGCTATTGCACAGATTACATTAAAGGAGAGAATAAACATTTTTTTGGAAAACAGGCCATTTCACATACCGTACACAACACCATTTGGTTGAAATCCTAACTTATGCCCTACAAAACAAAAAAATCTGATATGGACAAGAAACTTGACTTCCTAGTACGCCTTTTAAATTACATATACACATTTTTTTCTGCTCCTTGTTTAAACTTATTTCATTTGAAAGTGAGATATGATCTTCCAATTCTTTAATAAAGTGGATAGTTACACAATTTCATTGTGGTGGATATCACATTACATCACATTTTTTGTGGTATCCATATCACCATTTTATGTTATTTTATATATTAATTTTGTTTCACATCGCTCAAGTAGATATGTAGTGTAAGTGAGAACGTGTTGAATCCGTAACCATGTGCACAATGTTCGAATCCGACTTCGTATACGTTTATTTTTATTTTATTTTTTTTTTAAATTAAAAATATTGATTTACTAATTATTAACGTCTATTGAAAAATTTTTTAATTAAAATGAATAGTACAGAAACTTTTATTTTGCTAATAACATCTGATTTTTTTTCATATTTTTTTTTATTGTTATTATTGAACTATTATTTATTGTTAAATTTTTTTTATAATCAGAAGTTAATAATTATTAACGAATCAATAAAATTAAAAGAAAAAAAAGTTTAAAAAATATTTGTATATTAAGTTGGATTCGAACCAATGTGCCTTCCCCTTGTAAGATCCAAATATTTCATTAATTAAAATTTTATTTGGCTAAACTCTGGAACCAATGAAAATATGTACTACTTATGATGTATTGTTGAAAACCTCTCAATGAGGGCTTATTACTGCAGTTAAGAAAAAGTCCAAAATCCAAATATTTTTGATTTTAGGATTTTTTGAACATTTTTGGTTGTTGCTTTTGATTCAGTTGATTGCAATCAAAAGGGGAGGTGCACAACTAGATGTTGCAAGTCCTAAATACAAAATTTCAACATTCTACAGCTAATCGTTTTGGAGTTATGGGAGATACAAACATATATACAGACGTCACGCTAAATTAGCCAAAATGGATTTAGGGATGGTCAAAATGGTTATTTCCATTGAAATCTGAAAACCAAAATTTTTCACAATTACATTTTTCCTTTACTTTGTACAAAGAAATAAAAAATGGATAAAATTCACAATATACATATATGTACATGTAAATATACATGGTTACATGCATGTAACTCCAAATGCATGAATATACACATGGATATGCGAAAATGTTCAAGTAAATTTGAAAGTAAATCATGAATAAAAATGTAAGTCTTCCATGTAAATCTAAAAATGATATCTACCAAAATAAATTTTTAAAAAACTATTCTTAAAATGCACAGTACTAATTAGTTTATCAATAAATACTGATAATAGTAAATTGCAGAACTCACCGAATTATACCAGTGCTATAACATTAATATATTCTGTAACAATCTCCGTGGTGAAGAAGTACAAACAAATTTACTACGTGGACATGGAAGCCTTCTAAGACATTCAGCTAATTTACGATCGCATTCACATAACCTTTGACCACATGATGGTCCTAATGCTGTAAAATAATAACATTAAAATAAATAGATACACAGTATTATATTCAACTCCATTAAAATACAGGCTGTTCCTCACAATATGAGGCTAATAGAAAAATTTTAAAAACTGGAACATTACAACCCAATGAACAAAATTACAACCCAAATGTATTTACTGAAATATTGGAATACACCAATAATTTTCATAACACTAGTATATTAGCGAAATTTCATATATATATCTGAGTAATAATAAACTAATAAAGGAACAAATCAGATTTTATAACAATATACTATTTAAGCAAATTATACAATAATTAATAACCATTGGATTGGCTAAGTGATTCAATGTATATTTCATAACAGTTATGAACATAATCACTTTAATTTTTATCTTTGATTTAATTAATTATAAAAATTTATATTCACAACTATAAAATTCATAATTAATCAATAATCCCTGATGATGGAGGAATAACCCAAAAGCCCTTGTATAATTAATACAATTGTTGTTGAAAATAGTCTATATAAATTTAAAAGTTGGTAGAACTGCTTTTATTCTCCCTTTTTATCTTTTTCTTTCAAGTGTGTATACGCTCAGCATTTCATACACCCTATCAACTCTGTCTAAAAATATAATCATTGACAATGTTTGGGACCATTGTCTTCTTTCCTTTCTGTACTACTTTTACGCATTCTAATTTTGTTGTCAAACACAAGACATCTCGTTTATCTTGCCACTTCAACACCCTCATTTTACCCACCTTATCACATACTGAAAGAATTTTATTTTTATTTAATTTTAAAGTAGATTTATATTGTTTTTGAAGATTAAGGAACTATTTTTTATTAATAATTGCTATAATATGTTCACTAGAGGACCGCTTTGAAAATATTTTTTGTATATGTACTTTTGGTACATGACAGTAAACAATATTATTAATACATAGTCGCAATTCCTCAGTAAAAATTTCTGTATCATGATCAATATCAAATCCCAGTCAGGCGTGACATTTTTATACACCATAAAATTCCATTTCCATGTTCCACACACAAGCTTCATACTTATGTGATGATGTAAAAAATAAATATTATTTACAATCAAACCCACATTTATTATATGTTGAATCTTAAAAAATGTATCTTTTTATAATCTGGTATGTATTGATCAGATATAAGATTAGAATTCAAAATTTTAGGTAACGTTATCTCTGAAGGTAAGTTATACTTATCACTATGAAAAATTTCACCATAAACAATATTAATACTAATATTTGTAAGATTAGAAAAACCTAAATTGTGAGAATTACCGCAACAGTTTAACAAATTACTTGATTGTAAAAGATCACAATCTGTAGAAAACAATACCGCCTTACAATTTGTAAGGTGAGCAGCAGCATTTTTAACATTTATATGTATGATAACATTTAGAAAAGAAACATTTCCTAGATTTTCCTGTACAAAACCTGCCACATTAAAGTTACCTAACAATGTTACAGCGGTAGACTGTCTTAACCTTGAACATTTGTAGATGGTTTAAGTCAGCTGATTTCAAAGTCAAGAGTTCTAAGGTTCAAATCCTAGTAAAGGCAGTTTGTTACTTATATATACAGATTTGAATACTAGATCATGGATGCCGGTAGTATTCTTTGGTGGTTGGATTTCAATTAACCACACATCGCAGCAATGGTCGACCTGAGATTGTACAAGACTACACTTCACTTGCATTCATACATATCATCCTCTGAAGTAATGCCTATGGTGGTTATGGAGGCTAAACAGAAAAAGAGAGTTGGTTGGAGTGAGGAAGCGTTACATAACAACCATGTCTAGCAACGAGATGCTGGCCAGGTAGTGCACCAAGGAACTTTTATTGTCATCACGCATTATTAAAACAAATATTCATAATCTATTTGAATTGACAACATATTAATATCCAGTTATCTTTTTCTCTTTAATTATGAAATAAATTTTTAAGATGTAAAAATATTGAACCTGATTGGGATTCAAAGCCCTTTTGCAACATACCATTATTTTGAAACTTTTTTTTTAACACAAGAATCAACACTGTAATTTATTTATCAATCTGGTTAGCGTTTTAAAATTTAACAATTGTATTAGTTAAAATGGAATATTTGAATAATCACTAATTTAGTGACTATACAATGACAGAATAAAGACTGTTTTCGGGTGTAATATCGCACTTAGTAGTTTCAAAGGGCAGGGTTAATAAAATATTGCGCACAATAAGATTTATAAAAAAAAATTGTTAAAAAAAAACAAATTTTGTGCAAAATAACTTTCAAATAGTTTCTCCAAAATAGGTATAGCAATTTTGGAATGAATAACCATGTGCGGTTGTCCAAGTATTATTTAATCGTTCAGAACGCCTTGAATTAGGTATGTTTAAGATACACGATTATATACGAGTTTTAAACGATGAGAGATTGTCATCATTTAAGTAATGTTTTTACTACAAAATAAATTAAATATGGATAGGTTTTGTTCACTGAGAAATTTAAATTTGTTTTTGAATTACAAAATTTTGAAAAAGTTTCAGAACATCTAATTTTTTTTTTAGCTCCCGATTCATTGAGGATATTTACTTATGATATGAAACTTTATATATTTTCAAATACGGTTATAAAGAGTTCCTAGGCTGTAAAATCATTTCCATTCACAAGTTGCAGTTAACAGCTTGGAAAGCAACATACTTTTTTTTTAACCATGTTAGGTATTGCTTCAGAAGAATGGATGAATGATTTTAGCATGTGTGAAAATGTCATGCCTGATCGGGATTCGAACTGGGACCTCCAGATGAAATGCAGAGACGCTACCACAGAGGCCAGTTATAGTAGTATACCTGTTTACCTTTTACAGTCGTAATTTATTTTTCTCAGAAAACCATTGAAATTCATTTAAGATAATGCAGTTCTAATCAAAGCAAAATTAAAACATTTTTTGTGAAAAAAAATTAATTACATTAAAAATACATTTTTAAATAAATTATATTGAAAATAGTTTTTAAAAGTATTGTTATAATATAAAAAATCTGATGTGGACAACACATGATTTCCTTGTATTAAATTACATATACATATTTTCTTTTTAATAGAAAGTACATAAAATTTTATTTCATTAATAAATTCTGATATTTTTTCATATTTTTTATTATTATTATTGAATAATTATTTATCATAATTTTTTTTTATATTCAGAGGTTAACAGATTATTAATATATTTTTTTTTAATTTTAAAAAAATTACAAAAAAAAGTTAAAAAAAAAGAGAGATGAAGTCTGATTGAACCGATCGATGTGCCTTCCTCTATAAGATCCACATACTTCATTAATCAAAATTTTATTTAGGTATAATTCTGGAACCAATGAAAATAAGTACCAATGATATATCATTGAAAAACTCTCAATGAGGACTTATTACTGCAGTTAAGAAAAAATCCAAATTTCTTTGGAATTTGGGATTTTTTTTGGACACTTGGTTCAGTCTATTGCAATCAAAAGGCAAGGTGCACAACTAGATGTTACAACAGTCCTTAATCCAAAATTTCATCATTCTATGTCTGTTTTCGAGTTATGCGAGATATATACATATGTACATACAGATGTCATGCCGAAACTAATCAAAATGAATTCAGGGATGGTGGAAATGGATATTTCTGTTGAAATCTGAAAACCGTAATTTTTTACTTCCTTTACTTCGTAAAAAGATGTGAAATGCTAGCGCATTATGTCATTAGATACCATCGGCTGTGAAATTACATAATGAATACCTTTGTTATAAATACATTTTGTTAAACTGTGTAAAATTTATAATTTTGCATGGCCATACCTGTGTTAGAATAATTTCGCTGATGCTTTTTCTTGTATAAATAGCCTCAGACACATCCTGGATTAATGTCCAATAGTAATCAGCTAGCATGTTAGTATTCCATTTCCCTTTATACTTTCCTTCACCTAAATGTCTTTGTGAAAACATTCACTGTGTTCGTCACTTACATCTCCGAGGTTGTCCAGGAAAAAATCCAGATGTGAATGGAGGAAATGTATCTTCAAAGACGTATTACATCCCATAGCTCTGTATGAAGTAAGAAGTTGATTAACAATATTGTGGTAATTCTTGAATTTTTGTTTGTCGAGAAAATTTTTGCAAATATCTTTAAATGAAGCCCAAGCTGCACTTTCTACATTATTTAATATAGACTTAAATACATCATCTTTAACCGACTCTCTTATTTGAGGACCAACAAATTTTCCTTCACTTACATTTGGAAATTTTTGCCTGATGTACAAAAATCCAGTTCTAGCCTTCTTCAGTGCTTTTACAAAATTTTTCATGACTCCTAGCTTGATATGAAGAGGAAGTTATAATATTTTTTCCATTTGGAGTTTAGTTGTCTCATTTCTTCCACTCTTTGGTAACATATTGTTTATCTGTAGCTCGGTTATCCCATTCGCAAAGAAAACACATGTACTTAATATAGCCTAAAATTTTTTAGTAGTATAGTTTTAGTATAGCCTAAAGTCAAAACCTAAAATTTTTGTATTTTTTTAAAGTAAATTCCAACCTTGCAGTCTTGAACCTAACAGTTCAGCTTGATCTTTTGATAAATTTAAATCCCTAATCAAATCATTTAATTTACCTTGTGATACAAGATGTGGCTTATTGGAAGATAACTCAAATCAATATTATTGTTGTCTTCTGCAGTGTAACCTGGTTCTTCATCACTGCTTTCGAAACATACATTCACAGGTGGCTCAGTAACTGGAATAATTTCACTGTGAGGTACAGGCCTGATTGCAGATTGCAATGAAGCTTATTTTACAGTATATTTAGATTTTTTAGAAATTCCACACTTGTTAAACAGAAGTAATAGTTGGTTACATGATCCTTTGGTTCACATCAAACCATAGGTATATATATGTAGTAATGTGTGACTATAATATGATTTAATTCTTTGTCCAGTATTAGTTGTAATATGCTTACAACTATTTGTTGAAAAATGAAAAAAAATCCTTTAATTAAAATTAAAATTTAAAAAACAATGTGGCTGATAGATTCTGAGTTAATATTAGTTTTCAGCATCAAAAAACATTTTAAAATCATGTATCAAACATTAGGAAACAAAAATTATGTTTATCAGTGTAATAGTAATCTAAACTCTGATAGTGGATAAAAAAAAATAATAATAATATATTCGTGTGAATAAATAATGTAAGTATAGTATTTTAATTTAATCTATCTTCTTTATTAGGTTTTGATAAGTTCCAGAATAATATTGTTTATAATACATTTATAACTTTTACCTGATCTGTTTCCCGCGTAGATTTTAAAATGCCCATCAAAAATGTCGGCAGATTAAGGTTGTTTTTTACATCTCGTAAGCAACGTGAGAACGCGTTAATACATCATCCGACATGGTTGTGTAGCGTCTTTTCTAGTGGTACCTTTAACGATTATTATTCAATTTAACGATGTAGATTAATTTTTTAGTCTAGATAATCTTACTTGAATACTTATTAAGAGAATTATTTTGATAGTTCTACCAATTGGTTTCTGCGAATAATGAAATGATGCTATTTTGCACCTTTGTCCTCTACTAAAAAAAGTAAGTAGTGACGTATAGTTAATTTTCTTAATTGTACATAATATGAATGTGAGTTTCTGAACTCGTTTTACATTAATTATATACAGTTGTACTTTATACTAATTGTGTTAAAACTATGAGTAATTTTTAGGATGTTATGGTTATAGTTAATTTAGACCTAACATTTGTGTATCTTATCTGAAACTTTTTTAATGTTATAATATTTTTTGTGCTCGTGAACAAAGTTACATTTTATTATTCACGCTTGTTAGTTCTAATTTCCATGCTAATTAGTTTCAATGTTGTTAAGGCATACTGGTACATTGCTGTTGAATAAAAAGTAATGATTTACCCATCCTAGCTATCTATTCCAATGGTTTGATTAAACATTTACTTCCTCACACTAATGATATTGTAAGCCTCAAAAACTTTTGTTTATAAACTCAAATTTGTAATAATGCTATTGCGAAATGCATAGTGGATTTATTCATTGAACAGCATGACAAAAAATGACATAAAACTAAAATTATTAATAATTGAGTTTCAGATTAATGTAATTTTTCTCCCAAGTCATGTGTAGCTAATTATTGGCACCTTCCTGGAGTAAATAGGAATGACATAATAATTAGATGCATAAGGCATTTTGGAAGAAAGAGTTTCTTTCATTAATCTGATACTGGTAATCAAACTTTAAACCTAACATGGACTCAATTAAAAGTAAATGAAAAACAAATGTATTTAGAGAATTAAAACTAGAATTCAGATTTTTAAAGGAAAATGGAAGAAGTTAATGAATCAGTTTTTCTGCAAGGAAAATAATTTTCTTAAATTGATTTAAAACAAATTTTAATTTTTCTCTTTTACAAAACAATTCAAAATGTATTTTTATTTGTGATAATAAGCTAAAGTTATGTTTAAAAACTTCTCCAAAATTCTACTTATCTTTTGATCTCAGTGTGTTTAATTAGTATTACATGTTAATTAATTCTTAACATTATATCTTGTCATATTTTTTATACTAGATCATTCTTTTCGTTACTAAATTATAACCAACTCAGCAGTGGGTGGGAGGTTTGGGTAAGATGATACCCTACTACAACTCCTTACAGTTTGATTATTCCACAACATTGTGCAGAGTAAGATCCTGGAAATTGAAGATTATAAAGTAAAATGCTAGTGGCCAAATGATGAAGGTCTTAACAAACCCCTGGCTAGCCCATTTGTACAGTGAAAATATTCATGATTCTTCCTTTATATGGTGTAGTAATCTTATAGTAATGTGTTTTTAAACCATTGATTCTCAAAATTTTCACCCACCGCCCATATTGAAAATCAAAACTTTTCTAGTGCCCCCAATATTTTTAAACTTACCATCTATTAAAAATAATAATTGCAATTAGTGTTTTTAAGATACTCTCTTAAAAACAAATTGCAATTAGTTTTTAAATGTGGCATATCTTATTTCTGAGTTGAAACTTAACATTTTAAATGAGCAATGAAAACACATATTTAATCATATTTAGAAGTATTTTTATTAAAATTGCTTTCAGAAAAATTTTAATTGTGTATAGTTATATAACAATAGTGATAGCATATTAACAATAATTAAATAGTGATAACAATACAATATTTAAACAAAGCCTTCAATTGAAAATTTTTTCTACTAGTGTAGTAGGTAGGTATTTAGTTTGAAATATCAGGAAAACATAATTTTTGCCTTTTTTTTAATCGGTCATCGCCTTTGTAGACTGCCTGAACACCCCCAATTTTCTGTAAGCCCCCAGATTGCCTCCAGTGCTTACAAGGGAGCATTATTACCCACTTTGAGAACGAATATTTTAAACCAATTTTTTTTAGTTAGGTACAAAATCATCAACTTTAATTTGTAACATTGTAATTCAATTTCTAAACTTTCTGTTGTTTTTCTTTCTGGATTTCTTATCTTATTTTACTGCCTAAAAGTGTGTTATTTGCTCTATTTACATATTTGTATATTTACAACTTTTATTATTTTTTCCTAAGAAATTCCGTAGGCCTTTCGAACAGTATAAGACTTCAGGCAAAACTACTGTTTTTTATTGTGTTAATTTCGCTTTTTGATTGAATATAATATTTATAAATGATACATCATGATGGTTTTATCATAAACTATCATAGAATTACATAATCCAGCAGAAGTAAATGGAACATAAATGGGTGAGGTCATAGGTGGTTCTGTTACTTAATTGGCTTCAGTTAATGTGAATTCTTTTCATGAAGACGCTGCTTGAACAGATAAGACATTGTCACAGTAAGATACAACCCTGAATTAGTTATTAAATGTACTATATTTTTTTTGTTTTGAAGAAGCCACTTTCTGTTATAGTTTAAAAAAAAGTTTTAATTTAAGTTATAGTTTAGAAAACAGAAAATCGTAGCATCTTTTTCTTTTCACCTTTTACTGTTACTCCGAATCTAAATTGTTCTTTAACATCATTAACTGCTAGTTCCATGTAAAGATTAAAAAGTAATGGGGATAGGGAACATCCTTGTCAGACTCCCTTTCTTATTACGACTTCTTTCTTATGTTCTTCAGTTATTACTGTTGCTGTTTGGTTCATGTAAATGATAGCAATTTGTCTTCTATCTCTGTATTTGAACCCTAATTTTTTTAAAATGCCAAGTATGTTGGTTTGTTTTTCTTTAATCTTCCTTCTACTATTAAACTGAGCCTTAAAATTGCTTCCCTTGTCCCTATACTTTTTCTAAAACCAAATTGGTGTTCTCCTAATACTTCTTCCACTCTCCTCTCACTTCTTCTGTATAGAATTCTAGTTAAAATTTTTTATGCATGACTAGTTAAATTAATTGTTCTGTATTCACATTTATCTGTCCCTGCTTTCTTTAGTATCATGACTACAACACTTTTTTTGAAGTCTGACACAACTTCCCCTTTTTCATAAATATTACACACCAGTTTGTATAATCTATTAGTCACTTCCTCACCTGCACTGCGCAGTAATTCTACAGTTATTCCGTCTATTTCAGGAGCCTTTCTGCCATTCAAATCTTTTGATGCTCTCTTAACTTCAGGTCTCAGTATTGTTTCTCCCATTTCATCATCAACTTCCTCTATAACACCATTTTCTAATTCATTTCCTCCATATAACTCTTCAATATATTCCACCCACCTATTGACTTACCTATCGTATTATAAATCGGTGTACCATTTTTGTTTAACACATTATTAGATTTTAATTAATGTACCCCAAAATTTTCCTTAAATTTCCTGTATGCTCTGTCTATTTTACCAATGTTCATTTCTCTTTCCACTTCTGAACACTTTTCTTTAATCCACTCTTCTTTCGCTAGTTTTCACTTCCTGTTTATAGTATTTCTTAATTTCCGATAGTTTCTTTTACTTTCTTCATCACTAGCATTCTTATATTTTCTATGTTCATCCATCAGCTGCAATATATCGTCTGAAACCCAAGGTTTTCTACCAGTTCTATTTGTTCTGCCTAAGTTCACTTCTGCTGATTTAAGAATTTCCTTTTCAACATTCTCCCATTCTTCTTCTACATTTTCTACTTTAACTTTTTTCTCTACGACCTCTTGCGATGTCATCCTTGAAATCTTCTTTACTTCCTCTTCCTCAAGCTTTTCTAAATTCCACCGATTCATCTGACACCTTTTCTACAGGTTTTTTAACCCCAATCTACATTTCATTATCACCAAATTATGGTCACTATCAATGTCTGCTCTAGGGTAAGTTTTGCAGTTAACGAGTTGATTTCTTAATCTTTGCTTAACCATGATATAATCTTTCTGATACCTTGCAGTATCGCCTGGCTTTTTCCAAGTGTATATTCTTCTATTATGATTTTTAAATTGGGTGTTTGCAATTACTAAATTATATTTTGGGGCAACAAAGTATAATTTTAGATAGAGTCTTTGATAGACTCTATAAGTTAATCTCCTCTTTCATTCCTTTTGCCCAGCCCGTATTCACCCACTATATTTCCTTCCTTGCCTTTTCCACATTCCACGTTTTCCATGAGTTCCACGAACTAACAGCTTCCGAAAAAAAAGTGAGAATTGATTGGTTAATTTTTGATTGACTGTTCTGTGAGTGGATGTCAAAAAAGTAAAGTTGGCCAATCAAAAAAAAATGCTCCATTCAACTTTACATTTTTGACATCTACTCACAGCACAAGAAAGCAATCAAATTTCACTTATTTTATTTAGAAAACTTCCCATTCAGAATGGTAAAAAGCAAAAGAAAAGTAGTATATTTTTTGTGTTGCATTTATTCAAATATGTAATCATTACACTATTAATTATTATTATCATATTGCTATGTAATATAATAAAATTGTCATAATATAATTAAAACATTATCTGCCTAGATTGATATGCAAAGTCAAGCCAACATTTTAGTTCTTCGCTATTGAAACCAGATGAATTTTTGTGGACCTAAATTGGTATTCTGTATTTATTTGATATATTTAGCATCTTCATAAATTTGTCTTACTTTTATTTCATGCATAAACAGTTATTCTTTTATGAAGAGTGTTGTGGGTGGTATCAGAAAAATTTAAGGGACTGATTCACATCAAAATTTAAAAAAGTTCATGTGGAAAAATAATCCAAATCACTTAATTTTCCCTCTTTCTACAATTTTTTTTTTTCAATAAAAATTTATATCTTAAGAATGATTGGAATAATTTAATAAAATTTGGTATATGTGTACTCAATAACACCTTCTACTAAATAATTAACTTTGAAAATCCAAAAGAACAGCCTTCTAACTTCTTATCATTAATAGCCCCTAATACTATAATAGATATTTGTTTTATTAAATTTAAATTAAGCCTCTTATTATGAACAGAATTATTTGTTCAGATTAATCGACAAACATTTTTACTTACATGTGTTTAGATTCACTTAAACAATTTCATCTGTAACAGGTAAAATTGTTTAAGTGGATCGTAAAATGATATAATCTTAAGATTTTGCACTTGTGTTACTAAAAATAGAAATAATAATTAATTATTTTAAATTCACAATTAGTAAAGGAAGAAAAAACAAGCACAAAATTGTCAGACTGCATAATTTTGCAGCCCATTTTCCTAGGATGTTACCTAGGATATTCAGAGTCATTTTCCTAGGTTATTTTGTTTATTCTAGAGACATTTTTTTTGTGAATAGATTTTCAAAATGTACGAATGACAAGTTCCAGCTGAAATAACTGTGGTCTGCAGTTGACACTCATTCATTTTAACTAAATCAGGCATAAAGAATACTGATAATCAGTATTACTTTTACTTCTTCTGTTATTTCTGTTAATAAACATAATCTTTAATAGATAATATCTGAACAGTAAAAAGCTTTTTGAAGTTATAATTCAGGGAAAAATAAGTCGATCCAACTGAAAAAGAAAACCAGAGAATTTAAAATGAGTCCATATTAAAAGAAAAAACAGCTTATATTTAATTATATGAGTATGTAAAGTATAAAGTAACTAGCCATTTAGCCAGAACCTGGACCCTTGAGGCTCAGTTCAGCCCAGGCAAATCCCAGAGCCAACTCAGGGGCTCCTCGAGCTTCCTGGGGCTATGAGGCCTACCCTGTGGCCGCAAAGCTTGCTTCAGTAGCTATTCCCATCTACCCAGAGAGCTCCACTCCCTGGATTCTACAGTGTACATTATCTTCATGGTTGTGAGAGTAATACCGGTAAATAAAAATTATAGTATTCAGGCTGTACAGAAACCTGAAAAAGAAACTAAATTACAAAAGATAGAATAATAGTAACTAATGTGGATGCATACACAATTGGTGACGAAAAATTCATGAGCTCTTAAATCGAGATTGTACCTGTAGTATGCAAAAGTTAGCCTTCAACATAGTTACAATACCCAGTTTGGATTTTAAAAATCATAAAATTGTCTGGAGAGATATTATATAATAGCACACAATTGCACCTCCAAAAACAGTGCCCCAGGGACACTTCGTTTGTTACCAGTTGATGCTGAAGATGCTATCTTCAGCTGCCATCTTCAGCATCATTCAGATGACCCATCTTCAGCATACCATTTCACATCACATCATTTGTTATTACAAATTATGATGTGTCAGCAGTTTGTACGTGAAACTAATTTAGGTAGTGTGTATGCCGGTTTTCATCGAGCAATATGTGATCTTCAGCAAGTGTTTGAAAACATGTTAGTTGAATTTTATATTA
Organism: Lycorma delicatula; assembly: GCF_047948215.1. Taxonomy (NCBI): domain Eukaryota; kingdom Metazoa; phylum Arthropoda; class Insecta; order Hemiptera; family Fulgoridae; genus Lycorma; species Lycorma delicatula. Next base: position 25,535,888 of record NC_134459.1, on the reverse strand, counting down.
CTGTTTATTTTCTTGCAATCCCATCCAAGGACAACAAAATCAACGTTGTCAGATTCACAGAGCTGATCGTCTGACAATGCATTTATTTATTTTTTTATTATGGCTGTTAAGTGGTTACTGATGTAAGCAAATAATATTTTTTACTTTGTGATACTGGTTTACTCCTCCTACTCTCTGAATTATGAGACCTTGCCGTTGGTGAGGGGGCTTGAGTGCTCAGTGATACAGAATAGCTGCAACCATATTGGAGAGGTATCTGTTGAGAGCCAGACTAAGGAATTTTAAATTCTATCCAGCGTTGCGCAGTGGCTCGTCCCAAAATCCTTTTCCCGCCATGATGTTTAAATTCGTTTATGCGGTTGGCGCACAAACAGAAGCAAGACATCAATGTGATTAAAGGCAGAATTATCAAAAATAAACAAACTTTTGAAACATAAAAGAATAAAATTTATTGACGTATATGAAAATTGGCGTCGAAATGTGGATTTTTACTCTAATATTTATAAATAGGAAGTGCCGTACTCACGTGTGCGTGTGCACGCACTTCTAAATAAATGTGGAGTGTAGGCTTTTTTGTTTATTTTATATAAAATTTAATTGATTGTATTTGGAGTCGAGAATTATGATCTGAATGATTAATTTCGTTTATTTCTTAACAATATAATAATTTCTAATAATTTTTCTTAATAAACAATTTACCTTGAATTAATTATTAATGTACTATTAGATACAAAGCGGTTCAGAAAATAATTAACTTTAATTATTTTAATTCAAAATGAAAATATAATGGAAACATTTTATATGAAACAGAAAATAAAATAGTTTTTATTAACATAAAAACCAAAACCGACCCTTTTGTAATTGTTGTCTTTATTGCACGTGGTTTAAAATGGTTTACCTAGAAAATCCCTTGCATTTCATTTGACTCATTAGAAAAATATGTTTATTGAATATAAAATTATTTTTCACTAAACAACAACTTTTTATTTTATTTTTATTTCAGTATTATAAAGTAATATTCATTTTGGTATCCGTAAAAAAAATAAGTAATATCTCATTTTCCCGTGTAAATTAGATTATTAAAAGCAATTTCTTTTAAAAATTGTTTTGCGATAATATTTTTATTATTTTTAATAATATTACAACTTTATCAGTACCAAATAATACTAATTCATATTGAAAGTGAATAATCATTCATAAATATTCGATTGTTAGCTCGTTTAATCATTATCATGTATTTAAAATTTTGCAAAATTTTTGTACAACTAAAAACTTTTGTCCCAAAATCCCTTACTTATATGTTCAAATAACCCGGTAGAAATGAGATTTTGGGACGAGCGTATACGCATGCGCGCCGAATACTGTGCGCAATGCTACATCTTGTTACTTTCATCATGATACGGCTAATCAGTTTTGAATTATGCGAGATACAAACGTACATACTGACTTCACGCCGAAAGTAGTCAAAATGAATTCAAAGATGGTTAAAATGGATATTTCCGCTTAAATCTGAAAACCGAAATTTTTCACGAACACATTGCTTCCTTTACTTAAATTAAGAAGTGTATTAAAAAAAAAAATTATGAATTCGTGTGAATTAATAATATATTATAAATATAGATAGTATTTTAATTTATTTTTTATTTTTTATTTGGTGTTTTATAAGTTACAAAATAATATTGGTTTTAATACATTTAGTTAACGTTACATTCAAAAGATTTACAATTGACTTGTTTCCCGCGTAGACTTTAAAAATCAAAATGTCGGCAGTAAAGGATTGGTTTAATATTGATGCAAAGATAGCGTCCTTTCAAACGCTACGTTAGTAGCTGTTATTTAAGTAATTTAGTGGCGTCGGTTTGTCTGTTGGTTTAGGTCGCCAATGCTTACTACGAAAAATTATTTTATAGATCTACTGATTGGTTTCTGTGAATAGTGAAATAACATTTTTTACCCTTGCTCCACGTACTAAAAGTGTGTAATGATTTATACATATTTAATCTGTTCTAAATAAGTGGATGAAAAATGTAAGTAATGGCATTTAATTAATTTTGTTGAATTACTGTATATAATATTAAAGTGAGTTTTTGAAGGCGGCTTTACACATTAAGTATTTGTAGAGGTGTACTTGATAAATTGTGATAAATAAAGAGGTATACTAGGTAAATTAAAAATATAAGTGATTATGACGTTAACATTTATAGTTAATTTGAACCAAACTGTAATTTAGACCTAAATTTTTGGAAACTTTTTTTACTGTTTTAATATTATTTTTTTTGTGTTCATCAACTAAGTTACTTTGCATTATTTTCTTGTTATCAGTTCTAATCACAAAATTAAAGATTTTATTCAAAATGATCAGTTGCATATTGGTTATTCCTGCTGAATATTAAGTAGCTAATTAATGATTTCTCCATTCTAGCTGTCTATTTTAATGGTTTGCTTAAAGTGTTTAACATTTGTACATAAAGAAACACGTAAACATTTACTACCTGAGACAAATGATTTAAATTACACCTTCAAAATTTTTTATTAATAAACTCAAATTTGTCATACAAATGTGAAAAGCATAGTTCAGTATATATTTATTCATTTAACAGCATAACAAAAAAAAAGAAATAATACATATGTTATTAAATTATATTCAAATTGATAAAATTTTTCTTGCAAAAGACTTTTGAAGCTCCATTTTAAATCTGCTTCTTCTTGTAGGAATGAGGTAAAATATATATATATATATTGTATTTTTGTGAATTGTTATGTGCTGTTAATAAATTAATTAATTAGCTGCATAAGACATTTGGAAGAAAGATTTTTATTAATCTGAAACAGACTAGTTTAAAAACATTAAACATAATTATTTAGGATTTCCTTTTATAAAAAAAATTGTTAATTTAGTATCATCCATTCAATTTAAGTAACTATAAAGTTTGAGTTCTTTTTCTAAATTATAACATTTCAAAATTTCTGTAAATTTCTTCTAATTTGCTTAATTTATAAGAATTATCCTTGAGTTTAGACCGTAGAGTTTTCTTAAAATTATTTTTTTAACTGTACTAGATTTTTCCTTAAAAATTTTGTAGACCTTACATACCACACAACACTTCTCTAAAACTATGTTTCTTAGTGTCTTAATTATGGGTTTTTGAATAAGAATTTTTTATTTTTTTGAAAGCCACTTTCATTTTTTGTGTCTGGCTTTTACTTCTTCTTTTTAAAAACACTCAGCATAATTATTTCACCTAAATGTTTAAATTTTTGTACCTATTTGATTGATTCTTATTCTGAAATTTTCATGGTTTGGATTCTACTTTTATTATTGGAATCAATTATATGAAATTTGCAGCTTGATTTTGTTTGCACATTTTTCTAATTCTTGAATTCTTTAATGTCTATTGCCAAAGTTACCAAATCATCAGCAGATGCTAAAATGTTTACATTTAAACATATAGATGTTGTGCCCCATTTTTATTAAGTATTTGTATTATCCTATTCTATTTCTCAGTAAACTTTTCCAGAGTGCAGTTGAACAATATTAGTGAAGAGACCATCACGTTGCCTCACTATAGATTTTGTTTCAAAGGGTTCGGAAATTCCTCTCAAAAATTAAAATTTTGAGTATGTTTAGTGTCTATTATTGACAGTTAGGAAGTTTTATCGCCTTTAGGAAAGTTTACAAAAATAAACTATTAATTCCAGATTTGTAATCTTTTTGTACTTTTATAATTATATAATTACTGTTTTTTTTTATCAATACCAATTGTTTGTGATTTTTATATTATCATTATTTTCAAACCATCTATGGTGGAAATATGTGAATCTTTTCTAAGCTCAACTCTCTCAAACCAGCTGATATTTTTAAATTAATTCAACTTGAATAACAAGTGAATTACTTTTTTTTTTTTTAAATGTAAGGAAAAGATTAAGTTTTTCAAATTTTTACAATCTGATGTAAACAATCATTTTTGTAAATAAATGGCTATGTAATTTTCAAGAATTTTTTTTAGACTAATTTTTTAAAGCAAATACATTCTGATTAACTATATTGCAATTAGTATTTCAATTATAATAAATAAATAAAAATTAATTTTGAATTATTCAGACTAATTGATAAATAAAGAGTTTTGGAAAAACGTATACAACTCTTTTCCTATTGAAAAAACTCAATATTTTTTTTTTAATTTTTGTAACCATTACGATCAGGTGGAATGTAAACATCAATTTTATATCATATTCATATTTTATATCATATTGGGTGCCTATAAATAGTGGATTGAGAACACACCAATCGGCAGATTATTATTGTTTATTAGTACATACTTTAGTTGTAAACTCTAATTTTATTGAAAATTGTTAAGTTTAAAATATAATTAACATCATAATTTTCCTTCATGCTTTAACATTGTTCTATTGTTTTTTAATTATAGTAAATTTTTATTTTTATATTTTCCAGACAGAAGTGATGCACCAACAGAGATTAAAATAACATGCCCAGGTATATAAAGAATTTAAGTAATTAGTAAATGATCATAAAAAAGAATCAACATCTGGAATAACGTTAAAGGTAAGAACTCTTATTATTTATTTAATAACATTTCAGAATAACAGCTTTGAAAAATCAATTCCATATTTATGATAGAAGGTAGATTTTACCGTCAACAATTATATAATTTTGTGTTCTGTCAGCAACGGTGGAAACCAGAAAAAGATTTTTCCTTCTTAAGGCATGGTTTCATAGACTGCATTGTGTGTGTGAGTGTGTGGGCAAAAAAAAATTGTTAAGTTATCAGTGGAATGAATCACCACTGATACACTTTAAACACATATTAGTCCAATTTATTTGTTATATATATATTTTTTTTCAATTTTGCTTATCCTTGAGATTTTGTTAAATTAATTTTGCTTTTGTAATTGCTAATTTTTTACATGATTTAATGATGACATACTTATAATGGTTTTAATATTTATACTAATAGAGTATGCGCATGAGTATTGTTGGAGATGCATTCATTTGATTTTAGAAATAATCAGGATAAAGCATTGCCAATATTTCCCGTTTCATTATAATTTTCACCATCATTTTATTAGTTTTAGGAAGGGTAAAATTACCAGTTGCGTGAGACTATGAATTTTTGTGGGGTCCAATTGTATTTAAATTTAATTTTGGGTTGTAGTGATCACAACAAGGCCCTGCTGAGAATAATTCAAGGTATTTTTTCTCCCTTGGGAAAGTCAGCTTTTTTTTTATTTATAGATAAGACCAGTCGTTATTACTGATGTGGAATTATTTTTTATTGGCGTATTAATAAATATACTATTTTTTTTTTTTTTTGTCTTCAGTCATTTGACTGGTTTGATGCAGCTCTCCAAGATTCCCTATCTAGTGCTAGTCGTTTCATTTCAGTATACCCTCTACATCCTACATCCCCAACAATTTGTTTTACATACTCCAAACGTGGCCTGCCTACACAATTTTTCCCTTCTACCTGTCCTTCCAATATTAAAGCGACTATTCCAGGATGCCTTAGTATGTGGCCTATAAGTCTGCCTCTTCTTTTAACTATATTTTTCCAAATGCTTCTTTCTTCATCTATTTGCCGCAATACCTCTTCATTTGTCACTTTATCCACCCATCTGATTTTTAACATTCTCCTATAGCACCACATTTCAAAAGCTTCTAATCTTTTCTTCTCATATACTCCGATCGTCCAAGTTTCACTTCTATATAAAGCGACACTCCAAACATACACTTTCAAAAATCTTTTCCTGACATTTAAATTAATTTTTGATGTAAACAAATTATATTTCTTACTGAAGGCTCGTTTAGCTTGTGCTATTCGGCATTTTATATCGCTCCTGCTTCGTCCATCTTTAGTAATTTTACTTCCCAAATAACAAAATTCTTCTACCTCCATAATCTTTTTTCCTCCTATTTTCACATTCAGCGGTCCATCTTTGTTATTTCTACTACATTTCATTACTTTTGTTTTGTTCTTGTTTATTTTCATGCGATAGTTTTTGCGTAGGACTTCATCTATGCCGTTCATTGTTTCTTCTAAATCCTTTTTACTCTCGGCTAGAATTACTATATCATCAGCAAATCGTAGCATCTTTATCTTTTCACCTTGTACTGTTACTCCGAATCTAAATTGTTCTTTAACATCATTAACTGCTAGTTCCATGTAAAGATTAAAAAGTAACGGAGATAGGGAACATCCTTGTCGGACTCCCTTGGTCCTTCCAAATTGGTCTTCTCCTAACACTTCTTCCACTCTCCTCTCAATTCTTCTGTATAAAATTCTAGTTAAGATTTTTGATGCATGACTAGTTAAACTAATTGTTCTGTATTCTTCACATTTATCTGCCCCTGCTTTCTTTGGTATCATAACTATAACACTTTTTTTGAAGTCTGATGGTAATTCCCCATTATCATAAATATTACACACCAGTTTGTATAATCTATCAATCGCTTCCTCACCTGCACTGCGCAGTAATTCTACAGGTATTCCGTCTATTCCAGGAGCCTTTCTGCCATTTAAATCTTTTAATGCTCTCTTAAATTCAGATCTCAGTATTGTTTCTCCCATTTCATCCTCCTCAACTTCCTCTTCTTCCTCTATAACACCATTTTCTAATTCATTTCCTCCGTATAACTCTTCAATATATTCCACCCATCTATCGACTTTACCTTTCGTATTATATATTGGTGTACCATCTTTGTTTAACACATTATTAGATTTTAATTTATGTACCCCAAAATTTTCCTTAACTTTCCTGTATGCTCCGTCTATTTTACCAATGTTCATTTTTCTTTCCACTTCTGAACACTTTTCTTTAATCCACTCTTCTTTCACCAGTTTGCACTTCCTGTTTATAGCATTTCTTAATTTCCAATAGTTCCTTTTACTTTCTTCATCACTAGCATTCTTATATTTTCTACGTTCATCCATCAGCTGCAATATATCGTCTGAAACCCAAGGTTTTCTACCGGTTCTCTTTATTCCGCCTAAGTTTGCTTCTGCTGATTTAAGAATTTCCTTTTTAACATTCTCCCATTCTTCTTCTACATTTTCTACCTTATCTTTTTTACTCAGACCTCTTGCGATGTCCTCCTCAAAAATCTTCTTTACCTCCTCTTCCTCAATCTTCTCTAAATTCCACCGATTCATCTGACACCTTTTCTTCAGGTTTTTAAACCCCAATCTACATTTCATTATCACCAAATTATGGCCGCTATCAATGTCTGCTCCAGGGTAAGTTTTGCAGTCAACGAGTTGATTTCTAAATCTTTGCTTAACCATGATATAATCTATCTGATACCTTCCAGTATTGCCTGGCTTTTTCCAAGAATATATTCTTCTATTATGATTTTTAAATTGGGTGTTGGCAATTACTAATTTATACTTCGTGCAAAATTCTATAAGTCGGTCCCCTCTTTCATTCCTTTTGCCCAGCCCGTATTCACCCACTATATTTCCTTCCTTGCCTTTTCCAATGCTTGCATTCCAATCTCCAACTATTATTAAATTTTCATCTCCTTTTACGTGTTTAATTGCTTCATCAATCTCTTCGTATACACACTCTACCTCATCATCATCATGGGCGCTTGTAGGCATATAGACGTTAACAATCGTTATCGGTTTAGGTTTTGATTTTATCCTTATTACAATGATTCTATCGCTATGCGTTTTGAAATACTCCACTCTCCTCCCTATCTTCTTGTTCATCACGAAACCTACTCCTGCCTGCCCATTATTTGACGCTGAGTTAATTACTCTAAAATCACCTGACCAAAAGTCGCCTTCCTCTTCCCACCGAACCTCACTAATTCCTACTATATCCACATTTGTCCTACCCATTTCCCTTTTTAAATTTTCTAGCCTACCAACCTTTTTCAAGCTTCTAACATTCCACGCTCCGACTCGTAGAGTGTTATTTTTTAATTTTCTGATGACCCCTTCCTTAGTAGTCCCCACCCGGAGATCCGAACGGGGGACTATTTTACCTCCGGAATATTTTACCAAGGAAGGCGCCTCCATTATTGCTATGTGAAAATGCAGAGAGCCACATTTTCTTGGAAAAAAAGCAGCTGTAGTTTTCCATTGCTTTCAGCTGCGCAGTACTCAGAAGACTGAGTGATGTTGATACGGCCGTTTATGTCGTCCTGACTCACATCCCTAACAACTACTGAAAGAGCTGCTGCCTTCTTTCAGGAATCATTCCTTAGTCTGGCTCTCAACAGATACCTCTCCGATATGGTTGCACCTTCGGTCCAGCTACTCTGTATCCCTGAGCACTCAAGCCCCCTCACCAACGGCAAGGTCTCATGATTCATAGAGGAGGAAATATACTATATTTTATATTATTAATAAATATAATATCTATGCAATAAATTAATATTTAATTTATTGCATCAAAATTGTCTGAACTGCTTTACTCTACTACTGCGGCTAAAGATACCCGAGGAAACATTTGTTTGTGAATATTTTAGGTGCAACACTTCATTGAAACCTCTCCTCCCACTTTATTTCTACCTGTTGAGTGTGGGTATACCCTTTACATTTGAAGGTATTATCGTTTCACTAGTCATAAATTTAAAGTAAGAATTTTGGAAAAATGTTTACTGCTCTTTTCCTATTGAAAAAACTTAATATTTTTTTAATTTTTGTAATTATTACAATCAGTGGCAACGTAAACATCAATTTTAGCTTTGTACCATATTGGGTGCCTATAAATATTGGATTGAGAACACACCAATCGGCAGATTATTATTCTTTATAAAATATATACTTTAGTCATAAATTCTAATTTTCTTGAAAATTGCTAGGATTAAAATACAATTAACATCATAATTTTCAGTCAGGCTTTAACATTAATCTATTGTTTTTTAATTATAGTAAGTTTTTATTTGTATATTTTTCAGACAGAAGTGATGCACCAACAGAGATTAAAATAAAATGCCCAGGTACATAAAAAATTTAATTAATTAGTAAATTTTCATAAAAATCAATATCTGGAAAAATATAAAGGTAAGAACAGTTATTATTAATTCCATACGTGAAATTCCCTAAGATTTTTTAAAATTTCACAGAGAATTAATAGATTTTCTCAATAACATTCTTTGATTACTTTTGGTTCACTAAGAGTCGAGATGAGAAAGTTGGGCACGAAGTCATATTGTTTAGTTTACTAAAGTCCCTTAATGTTTAAAGAAAATCTATAAAAAGCAGAATATTATTCTTACCACTACTACAGTGTTAGTCATATATCTTGCATACTTATAGCATCTGTTCACTCCCAATTGTATGTGTATTTGAACAGTTGTTTGAAGTAAATTTATTCATAGAATTAATTTAAATTATCAAATAAAATATAACATACCGCTTACTAAAAAGTCAAACATTATACAACAGTTATTTAAATCGGAAACAAATTTTGTTAAAATAATTAGGTACCCCTCATTTAAAATAGCAGTATGACCAATATAGTCCACATGCAAATTCCTGTTCAAATTATCCATTATTATATCAAATGGGTTTTGGGAAAGACTTGCTATAAGATTACATTTAAAATTGGATGACAAATTTGATATGCAGACCTAAAAAGCGACGAGAGCATGTAAAATAATTTTTTATCATCAACTAATTTACAAATTTTATTGGCAATTTCTATCGACAATTTAACCATTATTGTAATCTCAAATACACAACAAATATTAGGGTACATTATTTAGTACATTAACTTAACATTGACAAATAATCACCACCATCACTTATCAGCTGTCATTGAACAACGATCGGATCACGATCACCATTATTCATTGAGCACCGGTCAGGTCATAAATCACCGTTCATTGAATGCTTGATCCCCATTCAATGAGCACCGATTAGATCACAGATCACGTTTCAATGGGTACCGATTGGGTCAGGTCAGAGTTCATTGTTCAGCGATCATAATCATCATCATCAATAATATAACAGTTATCAAAATGGGTTACACATCTTGTTAAAATAATTAGGGTACACCTCATGTAACATGTAGTATGACCAATGTATTCCACACACAAATTCCTGGTCATATTATCCATTATTATATCAAATTGGTTTTGGGAAAGACTTGCTATATTACATTTAATATATGATGACGAAATTTGATATGCAGACCTAATAAGCGGCGAGAGTACATAAAATAATTTTAAATTATCAACTAATATATAATACACTGCTTACTTTTACAAAATTTATTGGCAATATCTATCGACAATTTAACCATTATTGTAATCTCAAATACACAACAAATATTAGGGTAGATAACACTGGGTGCATAACACTGGTTAGGGTGTTAGGGTACATAACACTGACAAATAATCACCACCATCACTTATCAGCTGTCATTGAGCAACGATCTGATCACGATCACCATTATTCATTGAGCACCGATCAGGTCATAAATCACCGTTCATTGAATGCTTGATCCCCATTCAATGAGCACCGATTAGATCAAAGATCACGTTTCAATGGGTACCGATTGGGTCAGGTCAGAGTTCATTGTTCAGCGATCATAATCATCATCATCAATAATATAACAGTTATCAAAATGGGTTACATATCTTGTTAAAGTAATTAGGTATACCTCATGTAATATGTAGTATGACCAATGTAGTCCACACACAAATTCCTGGTCATATTATCCATTACTATATCAAATTGGTTTTGGGAAAGACTTGCTATAAGATTACATTTAATATTTGAAGACAGAATTTCTGACCTAAAACGCAGCGAGAGCACACAAAATAAATTTAAATTATCAAATAATATGTAATATACTGCTTGCTTAAAATTTTTTACAAATTATATTGCCAATGTCTATCGACGATTTAACCGTAATTGTAATCTCAAATATTGGGGTAGATTATTTAGTACATTAACATAACACTGACAAATAATCACCACCATCACTAATCAGCTGTCATTGACAACGATCTGATCACGATCACCATTATTCATTGAGCACTGATATCAGGTCATAAATCACCGTTCATTGAATGCTTGATCCCCATTTAATGAGCACCGATTAGATCACAGATCAAGTTTCAATGAGTACCGATTGGGTCAGGTCAGAGTCATTGTTCAGCGATCATAATCATCATCATCAATAATATAACAGTTATCAAAATGGGTTACACATCTTGTTAAAATAATTAGGGTACACCGCATGTAATATGTAGTATGACCAATGTAGTACACACACAAATTCCTGGTCATATTATCCATTACTATATCAAATTGGTTTTGGGAAAGACTTGCTATATTACATTTAATATATGATGACAAAATTTGATATGCAGACCTAATAAGCGGCGAGAGCACAAAATAATTTTACATTATCAACTAATATATAATACACTGACTGCTTACTTTTACAAATTTTATTGGCAATATCTATCGACAATTTAACCATTATTGTAATCTCAAATACACAACAAATATTAGGGTAGATAACACTGGGTACATAACACTGGATAGGGTATTAGGGTACATAACACAGGATAGGGTATTAGGGTACATAACACTGACAAATAATCACCACCATCACTTATCAGCTGTCATTGAGCAACGATCTGATCACGATCACCATTATTCATTGAGCACCGATCAGGTCATAAATCACCGTTCATTGAATGCTTGATCCCCATTCAATGAGCACCGATTAGATCAAAGATCACGTTTCAATGGGTACCGATTGGGTCAGGTCAGAGTTCATTGTTCAGCGATCATAATCATCATCATCAATAATATAACAGTTATCAAAATGGGTTACATATCTTGTTAAAGTAATTAGGTATACCTCATGTAATATGTAGTATGACCAATGTAGTCCACACACAAATTCCTGGTCATATTATCCATTACTATATCAAATTGGTTTTGGGAAAGACTTGCTATAAGATTACATTTAATATTTGAAGACAGAATTTCTGACCTAAAACGCAGCGAGAGCACACAAAATAAATTTAAATTATCAAATAATATGTAATATACTGCTTGCTTAAAATTTTTTACAAATTATATTGCCAATGTCTATCGACGATTTAACCGTAATTGTAATCTCAAATATTGGGGTAGATTATTTAGTACATTAACATAACACTGACAAATAATCACCACCATCACTAATCAGCTGTCATTGACAACGATCTGATCACGATCACCATTATTCATTGAGCACCGATATCAGGTCATAAATCACCGTTCATTGAATGCTTGATCCCCATTCAATGAGCACCGATTAGATCACAGATCACGTTTCAATGAGTACCGATTGGGTCAGGTCAGAGTCATTGTTCAGCGATCATAATCATCATCATCAATAATATAACAGTTATCAAAATGGGTTACACATCTTGTTAAAATAATTAGGGTACACCTCATGTAATATGTAGTATGACCAATGTAGTACACACACAAATTCCTGGTCATATTATCCATTACTATATCAAATTGGTTTTGGGAAAGACTTGCTATATTACATTTAATATATGATGACGAAATTTGATATGCAGACCTAATAAGCGGCGAGAGCACATAAAATAATTTTACATTATCAACTAATATATAATACACTGACTGCTTACTTTTACAAATTTTATTGGCAATATCTATCGACAATTTAACCATTATTGTAATCTCAAATACACAACAAATATTAGGGTAGATAACACTGGGTACATAACACTGGATAAGGTATTAGGGTACATAACACAGGATAAGGTATTAGGGTACATAACACTGACAAATAATCACCACCATCACTTATCAGCTGTCATTGAGCAACGATCTGATCACGATCACCATTATTCATTGAGCACCGATCAGGTCATAAATCACCGTTCATTGAATGCTTGATCCCCATTCAATGAGCACCGATTAGATAAAAGATCATGTTTCAATGGGTACCGATTGGGTCAGGTCAGAGTTCATTGTTCAGCGATCATAATCATCATCATCAATAATATAACAGTTATCAAAATGGGTTACATATCTTGTTAAAGTAATTAGGTATACCTCATGTAATATGTAGTATGACCAATGTAGTCCACACACAAATTCCTGGTCATATTATCCATTACTATATCAAATTGGTTTTGGGAAAGGCTTGCTATAAGATTACATTTAATATTTGAAGACAAAATTTGAATTTCTGACCTAAAACGTGGCAAAAGCACACAAAATAAATTTAAATTATCAAATTATATGTAATATACTGATACTGCTTGCTTAAAAACTTTTACAAATTATATTGCTAATGTCTATCGACCATAATTGTAATCTCAAATACACAACAAATATTAGGGTAGATTATTTAGAACATTAACATAACACTGACAAATAATTTACATTTAATATTTGATGACAAAATTTAATTTGTGGACTTAAAAAGCGACGAGGGCACATAAAATAATTTTACAGTATCAAATAATATATAATATTACACTGCTTGTTAAGTCAAACATTTTTGCAAATTTTATTGGCAATGTCTATAAACGATTTAACAATTATTGTAATATCAAACGCACAACAAATGTTAGTTTAGATTTGGTACATTAACATAACACTGACAAAATATTAATATTTGATGACAAAATTTGATTTGTGTTTTGCAAAAAGCTGTGAGAACACACTAAATATACATTATCAAATAATATATTGTCCCCACCATGCTAAAGTAACAAATGTGAAAAACTTAACTTTTCAGGAGAGTTAAACAACTTCAATGTTAAATTTTGAATAAGAATGCATATTCATAAAAGTGAAAAGGTTTAAACTAGGCTTCCTAAAAGAGAATGGATAATTTAGCACAACATGCAGGACGTTTAGATTAGTCATAAACTGACAAATCTAGAAAATGCAATTTTTCACATTCGTTACTTTAGCATGGTGGTGACAATATAATAAACTCCTTGCTTAAACATTTTTACAAATTATATTGCCAATGTCTATCAATGATTTAACCATTAGTGTAATCTCAAATACACAACAATCTTTTTAGTAGATTGTTTAGTAGATTAACATAACAATAAATGTCACCACCATTACTAATCAGTTGTTTTTTTAGCACTGATCAGATCTTAAATCACAGTTGAATACTTGATCCCAGATAAGAACTTTTTTCTCATTTTGGTGTCCTGAATCGTACCTTTTTTTATATTTTTCAGGCCATTTTTAAATACTCAGGGGCAATCGGTAATTGCCTAGAAGACGCTGCCTCGGTCAGCCCTGAGTGATGTGGTTGTAGATAACCCACCCTGTGCTTGCAGCTTAAAACGCTGTACTGTAGGTGGGGGTCCCTCCTGGTTCATTGAGACATCATGACCACCACGTCTGGTCGCCACGACACCTCTCCCCAGGAACGCTACTTTTCCCGTCCTTATATCCTAATCAGGGTCCGGGTATGCACCCCACGCATACCCCCTCTGAATCACGCGCCCACCTCGCATACCTTGAGGGTCCTCAATGCTTCATCGGAGCCCCAATCCAACCACTCTTGCGTGTGGGTGACTAAAACGGCCTCAGCATTGAGGCTACCTCTCTAGTCCACGATTCGATGCCTGGCGATCTCGTTTTTTTCGCCAGTCTTTTTTTTTAAATATACTTATTTTCTATGCAATAACCCCGTGACGTACTCCCAGTATTGTTAGGTGTCACCTTACTGGAATGCTAACTCGTCATTATGGACCTTACATCCTAAAAGGTAAGAACAGACATATAAAAATTGAACAAAAAAGTAACAGCACCTACGACTAGATATATTTTTTAATAAAGAAAGATCCCTGAGCAACAAATGCTCACATATCAAAGAATCAGAACGACTTGCGTCATTGATATACTAAATGAAAAACAGACAGAAAGGCCAACAAGTCCCTTATAAACAGTTTATATACTAAAACGTTAATTAATTTGGAGGTAAATAAAACACGGCCCGTGTTCAACACCTCTATATACATATCTAACCTGACATATAGAACAAAATAAAACACACATATACAAAAATCATCATGTACAAAAAAATCAAAAATCTATCACTACTTAATTGCGAACCCCAAAAGGACTCTTGCTTGGGTAATCTATTGTTCATAGAAAGACCGATCTCGAGTGGAGGACACGACAACGAAAAATATATACAAGGAGAACACTAACAGCCTTTCTATCCATTAGATCCAGGCAGAAAAAAGGAGAACCGTGTATGAAAACTAAGGTAAGGTAACTACGGTAAGGTGAGATACATAGATACAAAAAAAAATTGGTTGATAAGGAAACGCATATGAAAAAATACACAATTACAGCAATGTAGTACGTTTAAAAAGAAAAGAACAAAAATATCCGTGGTTTGGCCCAGCACGAAGTTACCACGATGGGTTTAATTAACTGTACAAAACAACAGTCATAACCACAACGGCCACTTGACATATCTTGAAAACACACAATTATATCTTAAACTAACATAAAATAAACATTAAACACGAAATGGTAGTAACTGTAACAATGATTGCGTCACCGGAGCCTCACCGCCAATATTGTCCGCTTGTTCTTTCAGTCGGCCCCATTCCAGCTTGGTCTTTAGGATGCACGTGACCAGTCTGGACACCTCTTCCTCCCATGGTGTTGTTCCTAAAGCATATGGCCGACCGTGTTCTCTGGCATCAGCCAATCCAGTCCTTGTAGTCGGCTACTCGCCCACTTATCAAAACGGTAAATCTTGTGCTCTGGGGTGTCCAGCTATCCAAAGTTAACACAATATGAAGAGTTCGCCGCTTGAACTTGAAAAGATAGGTCCCATACTTCCCGTGCCACGAAAGAAACTGAGT
The DNA here is from genome assembly GCF_047948215.1 of Lycorma delicatula. Lineage (NCBI taxonomy): Eukaryota > Metazoa > Arthropoda > Insecta > Hemiptera > Fulgoridae > Lycorma > Lycorma delicatula. Next base: position 25,520,023 of record NC_134459.1, on the reverse strand, counting down.
AAGTGGGAAACCTCTCCATGCTTCCTCTGAATCCAGGGGGATCAACCGTTGAGTCCAAGCACCTTTTCGCGAGGCATCCCAAAGACCCTGCGATTCGTGCCGCTGTCTTGCACCTCGAGATCGGAGGGATGCCCGCAATCACTTGCACCGCATCCCCCGATATGCAGCAGTCACCTTAATCGCTGCCCAGTCCACATTTCATTTAAAATCTTGTGCGTCCACCCAGACCGGAACTGCATACGTAAGTGTTGACCGCGCAGCTGTCGTAATCAGTCTTGTTTTGCTGGGCTAAGAGCCTGCCCGCACTGCCATCAGTCAGGCATTCACTCCTGCATTCACTCAGGCCCCTGCTCCTGATCCCTTCCAGGGAACACTATAAAATGCGTTTCGCCAGGTGCCTGCCCCAAAGTCTTGATCCAGTCCACAACGTAACGAATAGAGTCAACGGTCGCTTTCCTTTGAGAGTCCTCCTCTAGCCAATTTCTTCCCATATTCGGTTCACAGTCAGCCTCTCGTAAAGCTTCGCCAGCTCGTTTAGAAGACAGACTGGTCTGTACCTTTCTTACTGATGTTCAGTAACCGGTTTCGGGAGCAGAACCAGTCTAGCCTCCTTCTAATTTTGAGGGAAAGTCCGATTCGTCAACACCTTGTTCATGAGCTCTAATACTACCCAGGCGTGGTGACTCACCAGGTTGTTAACGGTAATGCCAGGAACTTCGTCCGGTCCCGGGGCTCTTCTGTCCTGTAATTACCAGGGCCGCAGTCCACAGATCCTCTTCCGAAGGTCTGAGAATCGCGCTTCACCCAATCCAGATCCATGACTGGGAAGAGGGTTGATACCGCTCTCGTCGTTTGATCCTTGGAAAGGAGAGGGAGTCGCTTACCAAACCTTTTCATGACGATTTGATAAGCCCTCCCCCACGGTTTGTTAATCAGATCCTATATCAAGCGATCCCAGGCCTTCCGGATTTCCTCCCTGAGTCTTCTCTTGGTCCGGTGATATTCTTCCCCAGCCAAACCCCCGTATATGATCACTACTGTAAACCACTCGCACTGATCTCTATAAAATTGGATAGGGGATCTCGTGTATTGGAATTGGTAAAATTTGAACACTAAATGAGTGGTAGAACTAACTAAAATGAATTGTTGCTTGCGCAGATGTAATATAGGTATAAAACCACGTTTTCAACCGATGCAGTAGAAGTGTTCTGATTTTGTATTTTGAACACTGATCTCTATATAAATTTTCTATAACTGTCCGTAAATTTCTGCTTGTGTTGCAAAAATGACCGTTCTTTTGGTTATCTGACTTAAGTAAAGTACGCATCCTACCATCATTATTATAGTCGCGTATGCCTACAATGGTTTTATTTATTTCCCAGCAGCTCATTCCGCGGCGCTAGAGTATGCTTCAATATTGAACACTTTTTTCCTGTTTATCATCGGGGAATTACCGTCAGGTATTACTTCAGAGGATGATATATACGAGTTTTAAGTGAAGTACAGTCTCAGGTCGACCATTTCTGAGATGTGTGGTTGACTAGTGTGACAAGAAGAATTTGTCACGGACCACCACGCATCATCTTTACCGTTGGGCACGTCCGGCCTGGACTAGTTAGTTTCACTTTAGAAACCTACAGACAGTGACAACAGATGTCGTAGACGAGGTATCGAGTATGTTCTGATCACGCCAGAAAGATTGTCTGAATACGTAGAAAATGTATGCAGACATGTTAGGCTAAGGGAAGGTCCGAGTAAGCGTAGAGTCTATTGGTGGTCCTCTGTCATAGCCGAAAGGAGAGCTGCAATTCTTGCCTCGAGGAGGAGGCTGCAGCAAGATACTAAAAGGAACGGTAGGGTTGACGAGGGGCTAAGAGAAGATTACTGCCGTGTCAGGAAGGCATTAACAAAGGCAATAAAGGACGCCAAGGTCAGAGCATGGCATGAACTGCTGGAAGACCTTGAAGTAAACCCCTGGGGGATGCTTACAAACTGGTCATGGACCGATTTGGAAGATCAGCCTCCCTCTTTCTAGTGAGGTAGCGTTGCGAGTTGTAGAGGAACTCTTCCCAGTAGTTGAGTCAGAATGGAGAGAGATGACAATTTAATACAACGCGAGGTTCACGATCGGGGAGCTCAAGAATGCTGCGGTGACATTACACCCCAACAAGAGTCCAGGACCAGATTTGGTTCCAGGTAAATTAGTCAAGGAAATGGTGGCCAGATACCCCTGGATTGTGTTAGACGCCTTTAATCAGGCCCTAGAGGGCTCTCGTTTCCGGTGTGTTGAGAATTGGCACGACTGTTTCTGGTACTGAAGAAGAGGGATACAGAGATGGAAGGAGTCACGTATCGACCTATCTGTCTATTAAACACGATCAGTAAACTATTTAAAAGACATTGTTGATCGTGAATTGGCGGAGTTAGAAATGACGGGGGATTGTTCCCTAGACAATACGGTTTTGTGAAGGGGAGGTCCACGTTTGATGCGTTTTAATTCTAACTGGTCTGCATACTGAGCACCTGGCGTCAAAGGAGGATTCCTTAGTGGTCCTGCTAGACGTCAGGAAAGCTTTCGGCTCTCTCTGTAATCAATGAAGAATTACGAGAAAGGAATATTAGTAATTATTTGAGGGGCATAAGAATTATTTTACTCTTATCTACTCCAGAGTAAAATACATGTATTTACCGAGGAGGGCGAAATTCCGGTAGAGATATTCGGGGGGTTCCACAAGGGTCTATTCTTGGACCTTTGACGGAGTATTGAGACTGGAGTTTGAAGGGGACGCCGAACAGATAGCTTATGCCGACGAACAAGAAGTGGAGGATTGTGCAGCAGTCGCGGTCGATAGTATAAAAATGTGGCTTGAAGAAAAAGGACTGACATTAGCGCCTAATAAGTCACCGGCAGTCGCCTTAACAGGCAGGAGAAGAATCGGAGAAATAGGAGTCAGAGTAGGTGGCATGATAATCCTCATATCTAGATGTATTAAATATCTATGCGTATCGTTGCAGATCGTAGGCTACATACGGAGCACTTGAGCAAGGTAACGCAGCGTCCCGAGGCTGTGATTGGTAAGCTAAGCAGGCTCATTACCACATACTAAGCAGGTCCATGTTCATCGAAAAGGAGACTGATTTTGTCAATTGCAATGACAGTTATTTTATACGTGGGGCGAGGCCTTTGATAAGAAGAACTTAAATAAGATATCTGCTCTGCAGAGGAGAGCTGCAATATGAATTGTGTCCGCATATGTGACTATATCGATATACTGATGTAATAGATGGGACGAGATTAGACACTGATTTGGAATAAGTCAATTGCATCCGGAAAACACGCTGCAGTACATGCTAAAAGGAAAACATGAATGGGATAACGTAGCCTGTATGGTAACCAGAATAATACAAGTCAAGGGGAGTGACGCTAGGGAGTGGTATGGGGACAGTTACTGGAGGTAGGGAAATACAAGGCAGCCCTGCTTATGAGAGGGCGGTTCGCTGAGGTGGGCCGCTCTCGATGATTGACCGTTGAGTTAGGGGAAAATTGAAAAGACCGGAGACCCGGCCAGATTCCCTCCTTGCTTCTTGGAGGGGATCTGGTTTGAGATATGGCGCAAAGGAAAGATCGAGTCCCGGCCTACTGGGTGAGCGACCCCCATAGGGCACGGATTCACCGGATCCTGTGGGGTCCCGGGAGGTTAGAGGCCATGCAACCATTGAGAATCGCAATGCGTAACTGGTGAACCATCATCGGTGGTCTTGGGGAATAAAAACCACCAAAGCACACTGGTACCCACGATCTAGTATTCAACTCCGTATAAAAGTAACTACTACCTTTACTAGAACGTTGGAACTCTCGACTTCGAAATCTGCTGATTTTCGAAGAAGCGTTCATCATAGACCAACTAAACTTGTGGGGTCAATATTGAACATTTTATTGTATTTTACGCCATAAGGATCCCCTATCCAGTTATATAGAGATCAGTGACCACACGGTCCAATTTTGTTTAAGAAATGACATATACATTTTATATCTATTTAATAAACAAATTTGACTGTAATTAAAGTTTTCTTAAAGCAGCTAGTGCACGTGTATTCTTCAGGTTTATGGTGTTAAGCGGTAAGTATCAAATTAGAAATGATCACTGGATGTAAAATATTAATTAGAAGAGATTTTCAGGTTTGTTTCTTTTGCTACAGATCTCAGAAATCCTGTCTGATGTCCTTACAGGACTTTGCCTTCTTTAAATGAAGTTGATTCTCTTTAGAGGATAATATCCACTAAGATTAACATATGAACTTCCCACTACATAATTTTTAGTTATTTTAAGGCAGATAATATTTTGGAAAAAAAAGTTTTATTAATGCAATCTGATTTTTGCAAATTAAGGAAGCAGGAGGGAGAGACTTGTTGGGGCAAGACGGCTCTGAATCTCCCTCGTCGATGTGGTACTTTTATTTTTCTGAGAGTAAAACGCATCTCAAAAAAACGAGAGTAAGTTTATCCTGTGAATAGAGGTTTACATTAAAAACAAAAAATACTGCTCAGTAAGAAGTCTACAGCTTTAGCAGCTTAAAACAGACTTAAGATTATGGATAGCATTCCTACCCATAATTTAATTTTGAAGAAAGTAGTTTGTTGAAGGACACTATTGGAAAAATAGTTTTTATACGATAAAATTTTTAAGTCTTTTGCAGCTTCGATTACCAATATCTATCGGTTCAAATTTATCTTTTACTTCAAAGAGGAAGTCGTAGTCAAAGTTTGGTAATTTGTTTTGATTTTCATTTTTTCCTAATTCAATTATAAATATTCAGGTACCACATAAAATAGATGTAATAACTTAGACACTAAATTTTCTGAATCTTTGTTCCCGAAATATTACCTTGCGCGAGCATTTACTTGCCTAGTATTTTAGTAAAAATTCTTTTTGAATAATAAACTATACTAAAATAGTATTTCATACTCTTGCTAGAATTATTACGGCAATATCCAGTAAACACTGGCTGTGGTTGTCTATAAATTATGAGTTATTTGTTTATTTTGTTTTTATGGCTAACTACAAAAAAAGACACCGAAAATCCAATTATATATTTAAAAAACCTGCAGGTGATCGAGGAATAAATGAAAAAGAGAAAGTTAGTATGTGAAGTGTTATATGACACTGTGCTTGTTTAAATATAAGTTGAGGTGATATTTGTAGGTTATGTCAAACTTAAAGAATGTAAGTACAGTTTCATAACTGATTTCATTAGTTCCTCGCGAATAAAATAGACAATAGTAATAACAATAAATTTATTTATTTTCAACTGCATCAATTCATAATACATACATGAAAAACACAAGAAACCCATGAAGTATAACCCAGTGAGTAGGTCTAGTAGTTTACTACCCACAAAGCTAAAGCTTGACCATATAGGTAAGAGTATCAGATCAACAATTTAATAAATAAAAAATTAAAATAAAAAACCCTTAATACACTTAACAACACATATGCACTATTTTCTTCAGTCTATCTTTACATTTGTATCAGGTTGGTGTCAATAAAGATACCATTTAATACAATTAAAATTTAATATGATTGCAATCAACATTTTGGTTATTAATGAATCTATTAAGCTTTACCATAAAATATATGCGAAAACAAATCATTAATAAACATTATGAATAGAATATGCTTAAGAACTGATTCCTGAGGAGACTCCACAGTTCACCTACAGGATATTGCTAACAATCGCGCACAAATATGCAGTTACTTCGGCCCTCCAGATAATATGCAAAACATTTTAAAGCTAAACCTTTAATGTCTGCACTATACATTTTATCTAATACAAGCAAATGTTTAACTGTATCTGTTGATTTATGAATATCAAGAAATAAGCCAGAAATCTTTTAACCATAAAAGTCAGAAACCATAAAATTATTAGCAATTTCACTTTCATCAGAAACAACTTTACCATATACACATATTACAGATAGTTTATTTTTGATAGCAGACATACCAGTTCACTGATTTATAATTCTCCACAGATTCTTGGCAGGTAATTCCTTCATATTTTTAAAATATTGTTTTTTAGCTGTCGTAATCTCATCTCTCTTTTTCTTCAGTTGATACCCAGCAGTGCTATCCATAATTTAATTTTGAATAAAGTAGTAAAAGTAGATTTGTTGAAGGACACTATTGGAAAAATATTTTTTATATGATAAAATTTTTTAATGCATATAAACTAATATCTTTTCACTTTGTATATGCAAATTCCATGAAAATTTGTCATCTACCATCAACCTTAAGTATTTAATAAAATTCACCTGAGATGACTCAGTTGCATTGTAATTGAGTATGAGCACAATTACCATTACCGTATATTAATGGAGCTAATAAGCTGGAAGCAAACATAAAAATTAGATATTGGGATTTTAAAGCATTAAGAGCTAATATATTGACATAAAACCATAAGCCTGAATTTTCCAGATAAGTCAGAAATCTAAAAAGTTTTTTAGATGAATATACTAGAGCAGTATCATCTGCAAAACATATAGCTTTACCATAACATTTATGTAAAAATAGGTCATTAATAAATATTATAAATAGAATAGCTCCAAGAACCATATCCATTAAAAATATTCACAATTTCATTCTCATCAGAATCAACATTACCATTTACAAATTTTATTTTTAATAGTAGGCATACCAGTATAGGGGTTTATAATTTTTCACTGATTCTTAGTAGGTAATAAATATTTTTAAAATATTAAATTTTAGCTGCCATAATCCACACATCTATCTTTTTTTTAATTTAATGTGTTCAGTATAATTTTGTGGCTGTGAGGATTTTTACACCCTTTCTTATACAGTCCATCTGAGAAATTGTATGCCATGGACAACAGCCCAACTGTTGTCCATGGCATAAATTAAAATAACAGATTTTGATTAATTAATATACTGTAATAAAATATAAAAAAGTTATTAAAACTGAAAATCAACATCATTATCAAGAATTTTACTGCAATCATGTTCATATAAATATGACCTTAATTTATCATAATCCAGAACCTCTTTAAAATCCTTAACAAAATTATTTTGAGTTCTGTCCTTAGAAATAGCATGGCAACAGCCCTATGACCATTAAAATGTCAGAATAACAACATTATAAATATTTTGTTTATATAAACTTGATTTATAAAAAATGTGATAAATACAGGTTAGCTTATTATCAGTAACTCTAGTATCCGAGCGATGATAATGGTAAAACATTTTTCGCCAGAAAAAAAACTAGTATAAAAATTAAGGAGCTGTACTCATTCATAGTGAGTATTTGTAGATATTGTTAATCATTATTATCCATTCTTTCATTAATATTTATGTTAATATTAACCATTAATAAGGTATCGCGTGTTGGAATTGTAGGAAGAAGAAGGTGAAGGTCAAATTTCAAGTCTAATTTTGCTTATTCCAGCCATAAACACTAAGAGTGTAAAAACTAAACTAAATATATTCCTAAAGAATAACATCTGTATCCAGTATACAATCTATTGTCATACAAATAAAACCCTCCATAACAGATGCAAACACAATAAGCCCAGTAGCTTTAGAAAAATTACTACACACAAAAAATTATGTAATCCATTATTCTATATAAAGAAGCCTCATCTCATCAACTGATTTCATGCATGTTTCAGATAGAAAGACAATATCTTGTTTAATCTTCCAGCTGCTTACCAAACACAAAAAAGTATCAAAATTCTTCAAAAATGCACATCTAACCAGTAACCAGTAAAAATGAATTTGCATAACATGTACAACAAACATATTTTTTCACACACACCCATAGATATCACTAATATCTCCTTGTCAATTAAGTACAGACAAAACAACTCTCTCACGCACGCATTCATACACTCTTATCACACACACATTCCCATAACTAAAAAGAAAAAAATCATCAATCTATCTATCCAGAGAGACACTACTCGTATGAAGCTCCTAAACAAATCGTAGGTTAACTCTTCATTAATTACTGGTGGTATACAATAGAATACAAAGTGAAAATGCTTAACTTAAAATATAGTAAAAAAAATTGAGTAAGTACTGTAATTTAATTTATATAATTAAGTAATTGACTGTTTCTATATAATACACAAGCAGAAATGGAATTGAAAAACAAGTAATTTTAGTAACTCAGCAGTCCCCTTTAAGAGTCTTATTTCACTACATTTATGATTTAACTTGTATTCCAATTATCATTAACAATATGTATTTAATTATTACATATGTATTTCAGTACATGGCTTTAAGGATTTAAGTCTGAAGATGATTATAAGGATGATTATAACTTTAACTGCAGACATATTATTTATTTAACAGTACCATAAATTTTCCCATTGTGGAGCAAAACTTTTCTCTATAGATTTAGCTGGCCACCTTGAAGCCTCCAATTTTCAGTAGACATAGATTCATTCATGTAAACAAAGTTATATCATATTAATTCTCCCAACTAATATTGAAAGTTTAACAATTTTACTTTAGGATCTCAACTTTAGTTCAAAAGCAATTAAATTTGACAATTCAATAGAGGTAGTCTGCAAGTTTCAGAATTTCTTTAAAAAATTGTGTGATAATTGTCAATCATTACTTCATTTAACTGAAACCCAATTACAGGTGATATTCTATTCAAAATATCAAAAATATGCTCAGGTTTCCTCAAAGGGATCCCAATTATATTTTCTCAAGTACTGGTTTATATTATTATTTTTAGTATTTTAAATTTTTGACAAATTTTATTTAACTTCAAATTTTCATCATTTATTTTCAACAGTTTATTAGAGAAATATATTATAATCATGTTATTCCATTTTTGAATTTATGGAAGTATCATTTCAATATTATCAATTGGTAATCTTTTTTTCGTGTTTCAGTTAAAATTTCATTTTCAATGTTATCAGATTTGCTTAAAATCAAATCCAATTTATCTTCAACTGATAAACTCTCTTTAATTTGTCTTTCCCCTTACCTTTTTCTCTTTTGTACCAGAACTTGTTCTTGATGTCATTTGAAATTTATGAATTATTAATTCTGTTAAAAATTTTACTTAATAAAAAGTTAATTTTCAATAAATACTACCAGTGTTGACACAGATAAGGTTATAGATGTTGAAATACTTAGAAAATACTGCCATATGATTGAAAATTTAAAAAATGCTCAAGAAAAAGTGGAAAGTACTGCTTTAGGATGAACTATTCTGGAGGAAGTTGCAGGTGTAGCAACTTCATATTTGATGATCTGCGAGTAATAGTAATAATAATTCAAAGTACCTGGGTGATAGTGATTGCAAAGCCTTCGTTTAGGTACTTGAAGATTACAAAGGAAAAAACTTGATGTAAATTCCTATTTGGTACTGGAAGATTGACTGATAGGGAAATAAACAGCTTGCAGAATTATTTTGGTCTTGTCTTGCTATTTGATGAAACCTAAACAGTTTAGAAAATGAGAAGAAATGTTTTTCATAAAATATACATTTATCAAAGACCGCCCAAAAATTCCTGTTGGGGAAAAATTTCTGGTGCAAATTCAATAGATGCAAAATCACAGGTGAGCAGTGTACTCATAAACATTCTTTACCACCAGATGTAGCTCAAGTTATCAAATCAATCTTTGAAAGCCTATCAGATAGAAACCTGTTATGGAAATATTTACATGTAATTACCCAAAATCCCATGGAATCTTTTTATAGTCATCTGAAACAGACTTCCCAAAATGTTTTCATTGGATTTTATGCATTCAAAGTTGAAGTATATGGTGCTGTCTTGTCTTTCAATGAAGTTGCTTAGGAAATTATGTTTAAATAAACACTTAGTATTTTAACCTGGTCATAGTGCACTAAATATCTTCGAAGAAACTGACAGAGCAAGAATTAGTAAGGGACTACTTCATGCAGTTCTATTTCTGAAAATTCTTATTCTTTAATTCTTAAGTATAATTTTCTCAAAAACTTGTTGAGCTAGGATGATGAAATTTATGCTAGAACCTTATTAGAATGTTTTAAATGTGCTCTTTGTAGCTATTAATTACACAACAGAAAAATTTGTTCATTATTTTTTTATAGCAAAAACAGAAAAATTGGGTAAATTAAAAAAGTTTTGTTTAAAGTTATTTAACTATACAAAAGTCAGTAAAAAGTGAAAATTATGAGTTAAATAACTTTGTTTTTGAATCAAAAAGGTATCGTAAATACTTCTAAAAATGTAAAATTTACATTAATGATATAGCCTATATTACCTCCTCTTAAAAAAATTAAAAAAGTTTTCAATTCTAGTGATGGGTTGATCTCATAGAATCAAATATCCAATTTAATGGTATATTTTCTTACAGTCAGGTTTTTTTTTGTACTTACGAGTTAGTAATGAATGATATTAGAATGAAGGGATACCAAGGGTGAAATTGGGTAGTGAAAAGGGTTATGAATCATATTATATAATACTATAGGTTTTAATTTTATAAGTATATTATGTTTTGTTATTTGCAAATTATATTTGACATTGATCTAATTAATTGGTCTTGGGTAAGACTTTTAACTACTTCAATCTGCTTCTTCTCTTGCACTGCCTACTTCCTTGAAGAGATAGGAACCATGAAAATTGTATCACTCACAAACAGTTATGTGGGCAATATAATTTCCAACAAGATCCCCATTTATTGTGCCACGGTGGTAGTATCCTTAAATAGCCAGCTGCTTCTTTATTGGTACTAAGTGGGACGTAACCTCTACCTGCGGTAGTATATGGAAACATTGTTTCCTTACTAGTAGTTGCATAATAAGCCAGAAATTAGCTTAGATGCGTACTGTAATATAATAATTTAAAATTACTTAGATTTAATTTTATCATTATATTTTTGTATTACACCTGACTGGTCTTGTGGTTAAGTTGTTGCAACAGCTGATTTTTGAAGTTGAGGGTTCTGCGATTAGAATCTTAGTAAAAGCTATTTAATCTTAGTAAAACCGATGTACTTTGGTGGTTGGGGTTCAATTAACTACACATTTCAGGATTGGTAGGTCTGGGTCTGGTACGAGACTACATTTCATTTGCTTGTCACTTATATCATCCTCATATAATTGGGCCATAGGGGTTGCTTATTGTTCACAAGTTGAACATATTGCAATGTACACTTTACAAATATAAAAAAGTTTTGTATAGTACTATATTTTTCAATATTATTATTTTTCTTTCTCATTGATTTTATTAAAATCTTATTTAAAAAGTAAAAGCTATGTGTGAAATTTAATATTGTTATAACAATATTTGTTATAATATTATTATATTTAGAAAGTATATGCAGAAATTATCTCGTTAAAATGAATTTTAGAAGTACAAACTAACCTCCACTTCAGCTACCATGTAATCAAGATATCACATCTATTTGAATTCTGATTAAAGTTAGAAAATCATTATTGATAGAAATGTAAATATTACATAATTTATTACATCTAGAGGTCTTCACAGATAAAATAGTTTTGGTATGCATATGTGTTTGCTGGAACAAAAAGATCACTTCTCCCTCTCTTTTACTTAAGTAACTTTCAAAGCAGAAGGAAAGTGATAAAAATATAGTTATTTGACCTCTTGGCCTCTAACTTTATGAAGTAATTTAGTTAAATATGACAAAAAACAAAAAATGCTTTTGCTGTTTCCATCCTGGGCAAAATTACTATAAACCAATGAGTTGTGGGTGGAATGAGCACGTGCTGCCTGGAAGTAACTTTTACTGCCCCTCTTACCACTTTCTTTATTGGTAGATTGCCCATACTTACTATTTATCTCTTTTCCCATTCACTTGATGATGAGTTATGTGAATGCCAGTCAGATGCTCTACCTCTACCTGTGGTCACTGAGACCTTGACAGCCAGTGCAAAGACCTTTAATTAGCAAATGTATTACCTTTCAACTTGACTAACATGTAAATTTTAATCATCATTGTGTGAATGCCCTGCCAGAGAAATCAGTGTACTTAAAATGTTTCATGATCACGATCACAAACTCAGTTCATTTTGTTCTGTGTTTGGGTTGCATATGTAGTGTGATGGACTACTACTATACTTCTATAGTATTAATAATTATTTTTAGTGGTAAGTGTTGTATTGTGTAAGTCTAAAAAATTCATATACAGTATAATTATCAGGATGAAAAAACACAGAAAAAACTATACAGTTAGTGATGATAAAAAACAAATGCCGTACTATAAATACTGTAATATTGAAATTAACAGTAGCAAGAGCCTTATGCATATACTTGCAAATACCCCTTAGTATAAAGCAAATGTAGAATATACAAATCACCATCTTTAGTGTAGCCACCAGTCTATTAACAGCATCTTTTCCTCATTACATAATAAAGTTACTGAAGCAAAATTGCAGAGAATAATCTTCCTTTAGAATTAATGGGTACATTACCATCATTAATATAATAAAAGCAATCGCTCCTGATAGTGCAATAATTAAAATATTAAATGTGGTTGCACTGATACTTTATATTTAATAAATAATGCTTTAGCGGTTGATGCTAGAGATATCTTATCAGAAAACTCTTTCTCTTTGATTGCTGATAAATCAGTAAACATTTCTTTTACAAAATCATTAGCTGTTGCTATGAGTCAAAAATGAAGACTCATTCTTAAGCATCACTGACAAGTCAGTAGTTCATCTTTGTTCAAAAGATTGAAGAATTAGAAGTACCACTTACAAACTTGTTAGGATTTACCACTCCACAGAGAATAATGCCTCTATAATGATGGGGCAGCAAACAGGAATAAGCTTAAAGAGTTGAATGAACATTTATATATATATCTAGATGCATTTGGCACAGCGTTAGTGTGTAGACTTCACAAGCTTGTACTGCAAATACCTTCCACATGCTGTTGAAGAGCTCTATAGTGACATATCCAATTTTATTCTAAAGAAACCAGAAAGATTAGAAGAATTTAAGGTGATTCAACATTAAAGCTCATAACTTAAATTAGGTGAAATATGATGGTTGTTTATAAATTATGTAGTTCAAAGGATTGTAGAACAGTGGAATGTTTTACTGTCTTATTTTAATTTTTGTGTTGAAGATGGAATAGAGCAAGCCCAGTCAATTTTAAATTCTCTTCAAGACCCTGTCATAAAGGTGTATTTTTTTATTTGTGGCCATTTTCCTACCACTTGTAACACACCTAAACTTAAAGTGTATCAGGAGACTTCATATAGGTTTCATCAGTTGCTCTTAAATCTTGCAGACAATAGAGATTCTTATACTGCCTATAGAGGCTCTTATACAGCAGCTGAAGAACATGGAATAAATTGAAAAAACCATAAGGAATTTTAAGTCAAGTGTCTATCCTTTTATTTTGGATTCTGCAAACAAGTTTTGAACAGGGTGGATTTTTTCAATCCCCTTTTAAGAAATATGTCTGTGCTGATTCCAGAAAATTGCAAAAGAAGTGTTAGTATCATGCTATTAACTGTACATTTCCCTAATGTAATTGCAAAAAGTGTTTTGATGTAGGCGGGGAATGAGAGTTAGCCAAGTCCACAGAGTTATTGAAAAGGAATCAAGAATTTATGAAATTTTGGAACACTACTTTTGAAATGAAAAATACTGTTGGTGATACATCATCTCAAATTTTACAAAATTTTTTAAGGCAATGATCTGCTTACCACATTCCTATTCTGCTGCAGCAGGAGGTATCTTTTCTGCTGTTGCTGTTAACAAGACCAAATTGTGAAACAAAACTCCAATCCTCTACAATATGGGCTCCTAATAAAGGAGAAACTGAAACATTCGTCAGCCCAAAATTCACACATTTCAAAACTAATTATTGTCCTTGTAAAGTCTTATAAGGATTAAGAAAAGGCTAAAATGTGTGTATTTTACACGAACGCATATTAGAATAAAATAATCTAATCTAAATAAAATAATCATTATTATTTTTATCCTTGCAATAATAATTTTTGATGTTTATTTTTCTACTGAACTAAATTAATTATGAACTTGTTTTTTAGTTTTGGTGGTACTACATTATTCCATGTAAGTTATTGATAAATACTACTGTAGGGATAATTATACTGTAGGATTGCAAAAGATACAAAAGTAATTTTTTTCATAGCGTGAACTATAAACCAGCGTCCTGGAAAGCAGTTACGATAAGAAAACATTAATCAACTTTATTTCTTATAGGCCTATTCAAAAAATAAACTAAGAATTCTAAATAACTGTTATAAATTTAGTAAATTACTGACCTAGCTAGTTTTTAAATGTTGAAAGTAACAAACATTATACACGATGTACTTACTCTGACTTCGTAAATCAGGTGAAACTACAGAAAAACATTACTACAATCACAGTTAAAAAGACTAGTGGTGAACGCGTCTTTGTAAATCAGCTGATTTCGAAGTCGAGAGTTCTAACATTCAAATTCTATTAAAGGCAGTTACTTTTATACGGACTTGAACACTAGATCGTGGATACCGGTGGTTGGTGGTTGGGTTTCAATTAACCACACATCTCAGAAATGGTCGACCTGAGGGAACATGATCATAAAGTGTTTTCTATAGACAAAAGGAGTTCCGCTGAAATTCATATGCTGTTCATTTCATATAATATTAATACTTTAAAAATAAAGAAATTATGAAGGCATAATTGAAATTAAATTAAGCATGATTTTAATGAAAAATTCAGTAATGGCTCCCCAAGCATTAAGAAGTTGGGTAAATATCTACTTCTGTTCATAATTTTAAATGTGTTCATGAGGTAATTTTGCAGGATAGAGAAGATAATGGTGATAAAATTACTGTTAACCAAAGTTTCAGCTATATAAAACTTATCTGCATAAAAAAAACCACTCGCAACAGACTTTGCAAAATCTATTTGCAATAGAATTAGCTATAATAAAGTCTCTATCTATAATGAAATCCACTGACTAACTGGCAGTGTAGAGTTGAGAGTTGATTAATTAATAATAACACTGATCAATATGATTTGTGTCACACGAGTACCAATAGGTGTATTTAATGCAGTTTTTTATATTTTTCAAATATGTATTCAGAATTTCTCCATCACCCACAGTTTTTTTATTATTTTAATTCTTTTAAATATTTTAAAACGTTTTTTCATCCATTTGTCCACTGTAAAGTAAAAGCTATTAGAGCATTGTAATTATGATGGGACCAAATGAGCTAACGCAAAGGGTAGTGTTGCTACTGTTGTGCAGGTTCAGATGTGTATAGACATGTACAATGTGACCTAGTGTTGCACACTCATCAGAACGATGCCAGTTGTAAGGTATTAGTGAACCAGTAAACACGTCATTGTAACTGCTTTGTGTGTCTGAATTATTGTATATTGCATATTTATAACTTTATTTCTTTTAATTAGTCTTTAGTTACAAAATGCCTAGAGTTTGTTCAAATCATTCTAACAATTTTTCTTATGTACGTGGTGAAGTGATGCTCAAGTCCCAAAGGTGAAACCTTACTCCTTTAGTAAAAAATGTTATGAATTTTATTTTGGGTGTAAAGTCAGGGACCAAACAAGGACCTGGGCCCCACATATCTGCTTTTTGTCATGTTCTAGGCTTCTCACTGCATGGAAAAATGGCACACGCCACACACCATTTTCTATCTCTGTGATTTGGAGGGAACCCAAAGATCACTCTTCTGACTGTTATTTCTGCTTAACAAACATTAAAAAGGTTACTCAAAATTAACACATACAGTGGTGTACCCTAACTTGCAATCTGTAATGAGACCAGTTCCACACTGTGAAGAGCTGCCCATACCAAGAGCTGCCTCCAGAACGTGTGACAATAAATAAAGAGAGCTCAGAGTCTAATGGAAGCAAGGAAGAAAAAGAAACAGATTCTGTTAACACAACTTTTGAACAAAGGACAGTTTATCTGAGCCTCATTTACTGACTCAAGAAAATCTTAATCTCATACAAGATTTAAATTTATCCAAAAAACAGTCTGAAATGCTTGCTTCCCGGCTAAAAGGATGGAATCTTCTTCAAAAGAGTACAAAGATATGTATGTATTGTAATCATCATTTTGAATTTAAAGACTGTTTTTTGAAGAAAATGGCTTCGTGTTTTGTAACGACATTTCTTCTCTTATGGAGACACTTTGTAATGAAGATAAACCAACAGAATGGCACTTGTTCATTGATTCCTCGAAAGTTAGTTTAAAAGCTGTGCTTCTGCATAATGGCAATAAATTCCTATCAGTACCTGTGGCTCACTCTGCTAGTATAAAATAAACATATAAAACTTTTAATTTATATTGGAAAAGCCAATGTGCAATGTATGAATGGAATATTTGTAGTGATATGAAGGTAATTGCACTTATTCTTGGTATGCAGCTTTGTTAAACAAAGTACTGTTGTTTTTTGTGTGATTGGGATAGTAGGGACAGAAAAAACCATTTCATTAGAAAAGAATGGTCTAAATGTGTATCGCTCAATGCTGAACAGAAAAATGTGAAACATGACCCATTGTGTAATCCTAAAAATGTGTATCTACTTCTGTTATACATCAAATTAGGATTAATGAAGAATTTTGTCAAGGCCATGGACAACACTACTGGTTTCATATGCTTAAAACAGAAGTTTCCTAAAATTAGTGATGTAAAAATTAAAGAAGGAATATTTGTGAGTCCACATATACGATCACTAATACATGATGAAAAGTTTGAGGAACTATTTATTGAATCCACTGGAGAAACCAGCTTGGCAAGCATTCAAAAATTTTACTCAGAGTTTTTGGGGAAATTGAAAGGCGGAAAATTATCGTGATATTGTCAACAATTTTATAACATCTATAAAAATTTGGGTTGTAATATGTCCTTAAAAGTACACTTCCTGCACTTGCACCTAGATTTCTTCATGGAAAATCTTGGTACAGTTAGTAATTAGTATGGGGAGCACTTTCATTAGGAAATTTCAGTTATGGAAAAGTATTTGCCCTGAAGTATCAGGTCAAATGGAATCCTAATATGCTAGCCGATAATTGTTGGACTATCAAGAGGGTTGCTCCACAGGCAAAATATAGCAGAAAATCGTAACTTCTTACTTTGAGTGAGTCAGATGTTTGAATATTGTGTAGTTAAGAATGTAGAAAGTATTAAAATGTTTGAAATTATAAATACCTGCTCTCGGAAACCTTGCATGATGAGGAAAAACCGATATCATATTTGATTTCAGAAGAAAGAATAATATCAAAATCACACATTTTTCTTCCAGAGACAAAAAAAAATTATTTTTTGTTCCCCAGCGAAACTGAAACATTTTTTAAATGTTCTATTCAATCATATTCATTATGATAAAGTAAAACACTAAAACTATATTACATGCAGAACCTTTGAAAAATTTCAGCATTTAAATCCCTCCTATCCACACAAAACATTTCCTTGCAAAGAAAAATGAATTAAAATGAACTGACAAAACAAAAGTAACAGAGATCTATTATTACTTGTACTAAATAGATCATATAAGCTGACAGTACTCATTTGGTTTAAGCAAGCAGTAATAGCACCATAAAGAAAGAATAATTCTTATATAGCAAATAATTTCTGACATGATATCATGTTATAAAAATTTTGTATTATTATCAAGTATCCTTGAAATATTACACTTACAATTACATATAAAACAGATAGATAAATTTGTTGTTTTTTCATTCACTAACAGATATTGCAATACAGACAGCAGATTGATTTTTTCCAACTCCTGACCAATGAACATTAGTATGCATTGTAGCTGAATAATGGATTAGGATTCTGTCATAAATAAGGTTTAATATTATGTAACACTAACAGACTTAATTCTAATTTAGCCTATCCAGTGCTAAAATCAGCTGCTATAAGAAGCCTAGATAAAAATTATTAGAAAGGAACCATGGCTACAGTACTCCCCCTCATAAGCAGGCATAACTTGACTGATGTAATGATGTAATGACTGATGTAGTAGCTGACAAGATTTAAATTATAACATTAAACATATGGAGCATAGTCAACCTTCTTAACAAAGGACCAGCAGTTTTCTTCTTACCACAGACCCATTAAAATTTGTAATAGATCTGAAAAATATTCAATTCTTCAATCAGAATAAGGAATCCAGTTATTCTATCCTTTACATTTAATAATATTACTATCGATATCAACTTATATTAATTAATATAACTATCAGTCTTCACAACCTCTCTCTAAAACTATATATAAAATAAAATAAACTAAAATGGTAAATTTCAACATATGAATCAAATTTAAAAATTAATTTTCAGTGCATTACTCATTAAAAACATTAAATAAGTTTAATCAAATAAACAACATTCAGTCCAAAATATGTTATACTGCTTCTTGAAATAGAGCTGATAAACTGTAAAAAAAGAATAATATTTTTAAGATATATACATATTAAATTGTACAGAGTGAGCAACATAAAACCGAACGCATAGTGAAACCACTACCCAACATTATTTATGAAAGACTCTCACACAACTAGTATGACTAGTGGATGTACATATATGTTACTACTAATTGTTGTTTCTGTTTGTCAGGTGGTTACATGTCAGTGTAGTATACATTTTGTTGCGGTGCAGTATTGTGAGTGCAGTTGTGTTTGTGTAAAACACCTTATTCAATCCAGGAGAGGATAGCTACAGTTGAGGCCTACATTCGTTCTGGGTTGTATGAAGAATCACATCAAGTACATGTAGAAAAATTTCCAAATGCCTGAATTCCAGCGAAGAATAGCATACATGATTTAGTTAAATAATGGTGTACAACAGGTTCAGTTTCAAATGCAAAACGAAATGGGCAACTTTCATTAGGACTCCACAGGCCATTGCTGATATTGAAAAGAGAATTACTGCCAGGCCAAAAAAAACTCTACACAATTTATCCCAACAACCTGGTGTTAAATACACATCTTGTCATATTCTTCATGAATTAAGATTCAAACCATATCGTGTTACAACTGTGCTTCAACTGAAGGAGACAGACAACAAGCTGTCAGCAGAGGACGGTAGCTTCTATGTTCCCCAGAGTGGTCTACTTGTGATTTTTGCATCTAATCTAAGGAAGTTTATGCATCTAATCCCTCACAATATTAATGAACTGAAGGTGAACATTAATGAGAAATCAATGCAATTGACAACATTTTGTGTGACGACTTTCAATATGATCAGTTGAGGACAAAAGTGCATCGATGTCCAGGGTGGTCATTTTGAACATCTTTTGTAACAATAAGGTAAATAAATGCAACATTTAAATTATATTTTATGTTTTTCTTATTTAATTTATGCGTATCAATCATAAAATTTCATTCCAACATAACCTACTGATTCTGCAGCGATTATGTTATGGGTTCAGTTTTATGTTGCTCACTCTGTATTATTCAAAGTAAAAGTTACAAATATAAATTTATTTAAAGACTAGTGGTTAAATAATACAGCTTTGTTTAGTTGCCATAAATATTGTTTTTTTTTTTTTTTAAGAGCCACTTTATGAAAATGTTCTCTTTTCCCCTAGGATGTTTCAGTCTAGTATTACAGTGACGTTATAGTAACATTCGTTCTATCACATCTTTCAAAACATGCCAATAATTCATTTTTATCTAAATAACTAATAGAATTTTTTATTTGCTTATTTAAGAAGCACAGAAATAAATAAAAAAATCCAATAATAAATATTTTTTCACCTCAGCATGTTAATTCAAATATATGAAAAAATGTTTATTTTTATAAAATGATAATAAAAATACTGTCTTTTGCACAGAATAAACATTTCAGTTACGGGAGCTTCAATAAATCGCAAACTTGTCAGAGAACATGACGTTCTTTTTAATATTTGCTCTCAGAAAGCATTCAGTCAATAACTAACATGCATAAACACATTGATCAAGGCCATTGCCCCTCAATTCATTAACTGTAACTGGATGAAAACATTTAACTTTTAAGTCCTTCTGCATACAGTCTCGCACTGTCCATCTTGTAATGCTTAATTCTCCAGAACGTCTGGGCATTGATTTCATCGGAGATTGTTGAATCGATGTCTCCACAGCAACATGTCTCAGCTCAAGTACTCGACATCCCATTACGTGGTGCATCAAGAACACTTTCCAATGCAAAAGCCTTCTTCTCCTATGTCAGTAACATTTGCTGTGATGGTGATGATTTCCCAAAATGCACAAAGAAGTTATTCATAATATTCTCCAAGTGTGTGGACGTTCATGAACCCACACACAACCTAATAAATGCTCTTCAACAGTGCACATACTCATTATATGCCATCATTCCACAGTCAACTACTACTAAGGTCATCCCACCATGAATGAACACATTGGATGACCCCCACCATGGCTTATCCTCCCCACCTTTTCCAGCAGCACTGAGCAATATCAACATTGAGAATTGGCAGCAGTAGAGAGCCCAATTAAGCTGTATTTATTAGTCTTAGTATGGGTGGGGGACTTCCCACCCATATAGAACAAATATATATACTTGTAGCCTCTCTTATTAAGAAGAAAATTATATAAAAATTTTAGTAGAAAAGTTGTATTTTCAATTAGTAGTTGAGAAACAAACTTAAATTAGTAAGATTTAGCACTTCATTATTGTTCCTCTGAGATTCAGTTATGGCTACAAAATAGGCTACAAATTATGGCTACATAATAGGAGACAACACAACAGTCTAAATAACATTTTGCAGAAACCATTTACAAATATTTTGTAGACTAACAATGATCAACTTACTACAACCAAAACTAACACTAAAATCTGATACAATTTCACAGATTGCATTAACTACTTTCAAAAATAAACTACTTATAAAAAGTCAGATCTGTGAATTACCACTACGCTTACATCAAGTAACTCATGAAATATTTTGCAGTTGATTAGCACAGATCGGTATCATAAAAATTGGGAAATATATATTAACTAATTTAACATTGTGAATAGTTTCACACAAACCCTATGGATAACAGAAATGTTTACAGTTTCTAACTACGATGACAAACCATATCTAACACAGAAAAGAATTAGTAAATATTTAACAAGCAGATTAAAAAAAATAATTTTATCTGTATTAACCTTAAAGCTTATGCACAGATAAAAATTATAATTAATTCCTAACAAAAATCTTTTTTATCAAGTGGTCCTCCCAAAATATTGATCTTTCTATTGTTCATATTATGTTACTTATATTGTAACATAATTGATATAATGGAACATAAATTTTTAGGTTGTAATATTTAATGTTTTATCTAACAATATAATCAAAGAATCATTATTATAAATTAAATAACAACTACTTTTATTAATTGCATCTTAATATCTTTGATCATTGTTATAAGTTATATATTTTATTGGAATATCTCTGGTGATATCAAATGATGAAGTACAATATTTTTCTTAAAATAATTTCTACCCAAAAGACTGGAGCAAAACTGGTATTTTTAAATAAAAATTGATAAAGCAGACTATACCAATTATTTCTACAAAATGAAATATAGACTGGAGCAAAACTGGTATTTTTAAATACAAATTGATAATGCAATACCAATTATTTCTACAAAATAAAATATAATTTAAGCATTGATGTGATCTTTTCAATTGTTTGATTGTTTATATATAAGCAACATATAATTATATATGGAGTGTACTGGGACATATTTTCCAAACTTCAGGAAGTGATTCTGAGCACCAAAATGAGCAAAAAATCTACTTCAATTAAATTTGGCAAATCTAAGAATAGTGTCTTGTTCTACAAAATAAAAAATTTTGAAAACGTCAACTTCAAAGATTTCAAAATGGCCGCCATCTTAATTCTTTAATCTTCAATAGCTTTGTAATTATTTGTTTGATCAAATTTTTACTTTTACAAAATTTTATTTTGAACAAAAGTACACCTTATTCATAAAAATCTATTGATATACAATTGAGTTACTGCAGACAATTAACCCGGCAGTACGCTTGGGCAAGCTGTAATGCAAGCTGATAATTTTTTGCCTGTTTTAATTTCCTCCACTAAATGTAATAAAAATTATTAATATTTTGTTGATTCTGCTTTCTTTTTTTATTCTACATAAGAATTTGAGTAACCGCTGCCCCTGAACCTTGTCAGCAAAAGTAAGCAAAGCATGAACCTCTCTCCACCTAAGATACGTAATACTAGAATGGCTCTAAGCAGATTAAAAACTTGATTAATGATTGCCAAAATAAATCAGGAGATATTAGTTAGTGGTCTTAGGATGCTAACTGAGAATACCAAGCTCCAGAAATAACTACTGAGGAAAATTATGAAGGGTGATAAAACTAGATAAAATTTCAGTATACCAATTTTATCATTTTACCCTGTTTATGTAACATAGTTTAATCTAAGGACTTTCTTAGAAAACATAATCAAAATCGGTATGTGTTGCAAAGTTCTAAGTTGATATGCCAATTAACATATACATTTAATGAAAATAACCACTTCGATGTATTCATTTTTATGAGTATTCAACATGATGAAACAATGATGGCAACTGAGTAAAAATCAAACTAAATAAACTTAACCAAGAACTCTGCCTAAATAATACACTGCTGCTTAAAATTAAACTCATATCATCAAAATTTTGCACTTCATAAAAATACAGGAATGTATAGATTAACCCTCCTAAAATAATATAATAATTTCAATAACAAAATCCATGCAATACTCCCTTATTTTCTTAGAAGTTAAAATAAAAACTGAAATCAGGTCGAAAATAAAAGCAATTTTAAGTTTTCAGTAAATAAACATAAAATTCTGAAACAATTTTCAATTTAAAGATTAATAATTCATTCTTATTGCATTAATAGAAATAATTAAAAAATTCACTAACTAAATACTAAATTAATTAATTAATTTAATCTAATTAAATACTAACCTTTTGGACAAGCATTCATCACATTATTAACAAAGTTCGTAAAACATTCAAATAACCATACACTGTTTATCAGCTTGTTCATTTTAGCTTATAATCATCCATCCATTGGCTGAAATTTTTTTCTTTATTTTCTAAAACTTATTTGATTAAAAATTAAAATGACTTGATAGGTGGTATCATTGATGATATGTTTACTACAAAACTATTTTTTTTAAATCAGTAACACACAATGTATTATTATATAATATCATAGTCAATATTTTTTTTTATTATTAATAACTTTAAAGTGTTATCTGAAACAAATAAAAGTGACTAATTATCATTAAAAATAAAAACAAAACAAAGTAATAATTTTGAGTAATATTAATCAGATACCTGATTTTATATCAGGTATCTGATGTAAAATCAACTCAAGTTGTACCAGAAGAGCGTATAATATGTAAGCAATGATATTTATTTCCCACCACTAGTTTAGACAGCAAGTACTTAAAGGAAAAGAAAAAGAAAAGCATAAAACATAGACAGAGCTATGAAGGATGTAATACCATAAAGAAAAATACTTTGAATAAATTTTCTCACTATTCTCAAATTTAATATTACAATAATTGAAATAGGCACAGTGTATCTAAAAAGTTTCTTGTTTTAGACAAGTGACACTATCTATCAACAAATGGCAGAACTACATAATAGTTAGATCACTCACTAAGAGTGGTACTTGAGAAGTAAGAATTTTGACTTGAATTTTTTATTTTGTGCTGGAAAAGAGAGAATTTATGAAATTTTCTATATATCTTCAAAAAAAATTCTCCAGAAACTTGAGTTGATAAAAGCAACATGTAATAGTAAGCATCCTTATGTTAGGTAATGATTGGCTATTGGAGTGTTTCAAGCAATTAGAATGGAAATCATTAGTTGATAAAATTTGCTTTCTGGCAAATTTGAACAAATCAAACGGTTCAAAGACATAAAGATTGAAAACGATGCATCATTTAGAAAATATATTCAAGTTTCATAAGATTGAAACATTTTCTTGATTTACGATTTTTGTGATATACTACTCCTTACCAAATGAAATAGAAAAATTAAAAATCAATATGATATATAGCCAAGGGTTACACAAATAAATAAAAATCAATTTTTTTTAAAAATGCATATAATTGTTTATGGAATTTTACGGTACTGTAACTACCATACTTTAACTTTGGTGATCTACAGAAACCAGTTTGTTAAATGTGAGATTTTACCTTTCACACATCTCATTTTCAACATCCTACTCCCTAAGATGTAGAAGGTATAGCAGAAACATCAGGTTGAAGAAATACAATCTATCACATTTTCCAGGAGTTTAAACATTATATTTGATTACTTCAATGTATTTGTGATAATACAAAAAAGTAGATAAAAAATTATCAAAATGATATTAATCTTGTACTAAGATTTCAGATGTTGAGATGCAAAAAAAATTAGGAAGACTTTTTTTATCAAAAGCAATTTTTTTCCTTCTTTTATGCAAGCAATTGTTATGGAAAACATGGGGAAAATTAAGCAGTTAAAACAGCAGCATAAAATCAATAGAAAGAATAAAATTAATACCATTGAAGTTTTTTATTAGAGTATTATGTACTACTATGTTACATAATGCCAGATGCACACAACTATTTTTTTATGATGAACAACTTCCTTTCTTTTTCTGGTTAGCCTCCGGGAATTACCGTTCAGGTACTACTTCAAAAGATGAATAAGGATAATAAGTATGAGTGTAAATGAAGTGTAGTCTTGTACAGTCTCAGTTTGACCATTCCTGAGGTGTGTGCTTAATTGAAATCCAATCACCAAAGAACACCGGTATCCACAATCTAGTATTCAAATCCGTATAAAAGTAACTGCCTTTACAAGAACTTGAACGCTGGAACTCTCGACTTCCAAATCAGCTGATTTGGGAAGACGCATCCACCACCAGACCAACATGGTGGGTTATGATGAACAATCTGAAAAGTTATCGCCTAACTTCCCAAAAACAACACTGCTATTGCACAGATTACATTAAAGGAGAGAATAAACATTTTTTTGGAAAACAGGCCATTTCACATACCGTACACAACACCATTTGGTTGAAATCCTAACTTATGCCCTACAAAACAAAAAAATCTGATATGGACAAGAAACTTGACTTCCTAGTACGCCTTTTAAATTACATATACACATTTTTTTCTGCTCCTTGTTTAAACTTATTTCATTTGAAAGTGAGATATGATCTTCCAATTCTTTAATAAAGTGGATAGTTACACAATTTCACTGTGGTGGATATCACATTACATCACATTTTTTGTGGTATCCATATCACCATTTTATGTTATTTTATATATTAATTTTGTTTCACATCGCTCAAGTAGATATGTAGTGTAAGTGAGAACGTGTTGAATCCGTAACCATGTGCACAATGTTCGAATCCGACTTCGTATACGTTTATTTTTATTTTATTTTTTTTTTAAATTAAAAATATTGATTTACTAATTATTAACGTCTATTGAAAAATTTTTTAATTAAAATGAATAGTACAGAAACTTTTATTTTGCTAATAACTTCTGATTTTTTTTCATATTTTTTTTTATTGTTATTATTGAACTATTATTTATTGTTAAATTTTTTTTATAATCAGAAGTTAATAATTATTAACGAATCAATAAAATTAAAAGAAAAAAAAGTTAAAAAAATATTTGTATATTAAGTTGGATTCGAACCAATGTGCCTTCCCCTTGTAAGATCCAAATATTTCATTAATTAAAATTTTATTTGGCTAAACTCTGGAACCAATGAAAATATGTACTACTTATGATGTATTGTTGAAAACCTCTCAATGAGGGCTTATTACTGCAGTTAAGAAAAAGTCCAAAATCCAAATATTTTTGATTTTAGGATTTTTTGAACATTTTTGGTTGTTGCTTTTGATTCAGTTGATTGCAATCAAAAGGGGAGGTGCACAACTAGATGTTGCAAGTCCTAAATACAAAATTTCAACATTCTACAGCTAATCGTTTTGGAGTTATGGGAGATACAAACATATATACAGACGTCACGCTAAATTAGCCAAAATGGATTTAGGGATGGTCAAAATGGTTATTTCCATTGAAATCTGAAAACCAAAATTTTTCACAATTACATTTTTCCTTTACTTTGTACAAAGAAATAAAAAATGGATAAAATTCACAATATACATATATGTACATGTAAATATACATGGTTACATGCATGTAACTCCAAATGCATGAATATACACATGGATATGCGAAAATGTTCAAGTAAATTTGAAAGTAAATCATGAATAAAAATGTAAGTCTTCCATGTAAATCTAAAAATGATATCTACCAAAATAAATTTTTAAAAAACTATTCTTAAAATGCACAGTACTAATTAGTTTATCAATAAATACTGATAATAGTAAATTGCAGAACTCACCGAATTATACCAGTGCTATAACATTAATATATTCTGTAACAATCTCCGTGGTGAAGAAGTACAAACAAATTTACTACGTGGACATGGAAGCCTTCTAAGACATTCAGCTAATTTACGATCGCATTCACATAACCTTTGACCACATGATGGTCCTAATGCTGTAAAATAATAACATTAAAATAAATAGATACACAGTATTATATTCAACTCCATTAAAATACAGGCTGTTCCTCACAATATGAGGCTAATAGAAAAATTTTAAAAACTGGAACATTACAACCCAATGGACAAAATTACAACCCAAATGTATTTACTGAAATATTGGAATACACCAATAATTTTCATAACACTAGTATATTAGCGAAATTTCATATATATATCTGAGTAATAATAAACTAATAAAGGAACAAATCAGATTTTATAACAATATACTATTTAAGCAAATTATACAATAATTAATAACCATTGGATTGGCTAAGTGATTCAATGTATATTTCATAACAGTTATGAACATAATCACTTTAATTTTTATCTTTGATTTAATTAATTATAAAAATTTATATTCACAACTATAAAATTCATAATTAATCAATAATCCCTGATGATGGAGGAATAACCCAAAAGCCCTTGTATAATTAATACAATTGTTGTTGAAAATAGTCTATATAAATTTAAAAGTTGGTAGAACTGCTTTTATTCTCCCTTTTTATCTTTTTCTTTCAAGTGTGTATACGCTCAGCATTTCATACACCCTATCAACTCTGTCTAAAAATATAATCATTGACAATGTTTGGGACCATTGTCTTCTTTCCTTTCTGTACTACTTTTACGCATTCTAATTTTGTTGTCAAACACAAGACATCTCGTTTATCTTGCCACTTCAACACCCTCATTTTACCCACCTTATCACATACTGAAAGAATTTTATTTTTATTTAATTTTAAAGTAGATTTATATTGTTTTTGAAGATTAAGGAACTATTTTTTATTAATAATTGCTATAATATGTTCACTAGAGGACCGCTTTGAAAATATTTTTTGTATATGTACTTTTGGTACATGACAGTAAACAATATTATTAATACATAGTCGCAATTCCTCAGTAAAAATTTCTGTATCATGATCAATATCAAATCCCAGTCAGGCGTGACATTTTTATACACCATAAAATTCCATTTCCATGTTCCACACACAAGCTTCATACTTATGTGATGATGTAAAAAATAAATATTATTTACAATCAAACCCACATTTATTATATGTTGAATCTTAAAAAATGTATCTTTTTATAATCTGGTATGTATTGATCAGATATAAGATTAGAATTCAAAATTTTAGGTAACGTTATCTCTGAAGGTAAGTTATACTTATCACTATGAAAAATTTCACCATAAACAATATTAATACTAATATTTGTAAGATTAGAAAAACCTAAATTGTGAGAATTACCGCAACAGTTTAACAAATTACTTGATTGTAAAAGATCACAATCTGTAGAAAACAATACCGCCTTACAATTTGTAAGGTGAGCAGCAGCATTTTTAACATTTATATGTATGATAACATTTAGAAAAGAAACATTTCCTAGATTTTCCTGTACAAAACCTGCCACATTAAAGTTACCTAACAATGTTACAGCGGTAGACTGTCTTAACCTTGAACATTTGTAGATGGTTTAAGTCAGCTGATTTCAAAGTCAAGAGTTCTAAGGTTCAAATCCTAGTAAAGGCAGTTTGTTACTTATATATACAGATTTGAATACTAGATCATGGATGCCGGTAGTATTCTTTGGTGGTTGGATTTCAATTAACCACACATCGCAGCAATGGTCGACCTGAGATTGTACAAGACTACACTTCACTTGCATTCATACATATCATCCTCTGAAGTAATGCCTATGGTGGTTATGGAGGCTAAACAGAAAAAGAGAGTTGGTTGGAGTGAGGAAGCGTTACATAACAACCATGTCTAGCAACGAGATGCTGGCCAGGTAGTGCACCAAGGAACTTTTATTGTCATCACGCATTACTAAAACAAATATTCATAATCTATTTGAATTGACAACATATTAATATCCAGTTATCTTTTTCTCTTTAATTATGAAATAAATTTTTAAGATGTAAAAATATTGAACCTGATTGGGATTCAAAGCCCTTTTGCAACATACCATTATTTTGAAACTTTTTTTTTTAACACAAGAATCAACACTGTAATTTATTTATCAATCTGGTTAGCGTTTTAAAATTTAACAATTGTATTAGTTAAAATGGAATATTTGAATAATCACTAATTTAGTGACTATACAATGACAGAATAAAGACTGTTTTCGGGTGTAATATCGCACTTAGTAGTTTCAAAGGGCAGGGTTAATAAAATATTGCGCACAATAAGATTTATAAAAAAAAATTGTTAAAAAAAAACAAATTTTGTGCAAAATAACTTTCAAATAGTTTCTCCAAAATAGGTATAGCAATTTTGGAATGAATAACCATGTGCGGTTGTCCAAGTATTATTTAATCGTTCAGAACGCCTTGAATTAGGTATGTTTAAGATACACGATTATATACGAGTTTTAAACGATGAGAGATTGTCATCATTTAAGTAATGTTTTTACTACAAAATAAATTAAATATGGATAGGTTTTGTTCACTGAGAAATTTAAATTTGTTTTTGAATTACAAAATTTTGAAAAAGTTTCAGAACATCTAATTTTTTTTTTAGCTCCCGATTCATTGAGGATATTTACTTATGATATGAAACTTTATATATTTTCAAATACGGTTATAAAGAGTTCCTAGGCTGTAAAATCATTTCCATTCACAAGTTGCAGTTAACAGCTTGGAAAGCAACATACTTTTTTTTTAACCATGTTAGGTATTGCTTCAGAAGAATGGATGAATGATTTTAGCATGTGTGAAAATGTCATGCCTGATCGGGATTCGAACTGGGACCTCCAGATGAAATGCAGAGACGCTACCACAGAGGCCAGTTAGTAGTATACCTGTTTACCTTTTATAGTCGTAATTTATTTTTCTCAGAAAACCATTGAAATTCATTTAAGATAATGCAGTTCTAATCAAAGCAAAATTAAAACATTTTTTGTGAAAAAAAATTAATTACATTAAAAATACATTTTTAAATAAATTATATTGAAAATAGTTTTTAAAAGTATTGTTATAATATAAAAAATCTGATGTGGACAACACATGATTTCCTTGTATTAAATTACATATACATATTTTTTTTTTAATAGAAAGTACATAAAATTTTATTTCATTAATAAATTCTGATATTTTTTCATATTTTTTATTATTATTATTGAATAATTATTTATCATAATTTATTTTTATATTCAGAGGTTAACAGATTATTAATATATTTTTTTTTTAATTTTAAAAAAATTACAAAAAAAAGTTAAAAAAAAAGAGAGATGAAGTCTGATTGAACCGATCGATGTGCCTTCCTCTATAAGATCCACATACTTCATTAATCAAAATTTTATTTAGGTATAACTCTGGAACCAATGAAAATAAGTACCAATGATATATCATTGAAAAACTCTCAATGAGGACTTATTACTGCAGTTAAGAAAAAATCCAAATTTCTTTGGAATTTGGGATTTTTTTTGGACACTTGGTTCAGTCTATTGCAATCAAAAGGCAAGGTGCACAACTAGATGTTACAACAGTCCTTAATCCAAAATTTCATCATTCTATGTCTGTTTTCGAGTTATGCGAGATATATACATATGTACATACAGATGTCATGCCGAAACTAATCAAAATGAATTCAGGGATGGTGGAAATGGATATTTCTGTTGAAATCTGAAAACCGTAATTTTTTACTTCCTTTACTTCGTAAAAAGATGTGAAATGCTAGCGCATTATGTCATTAGATACCATCGGCTGTGAAATTACATAATGAATACCTTTGTTATAAATACATTCTGTTAAACTGTGTAAAATTTATAATTTTGCATGGCCATACCTGTGTTAGAATAATTTCGCTGATGCTTTTTCTTGTATAAATAGCCTCAGACACATCCTGGATTAATGTCCAATAGTAATCAGCTAGCATGTTAGTATTCCATTTCCCTTTATACTTTCCTTCACCTAAATGTCTTTGTGAAAACATTCACTGTGTTCGTCACTTACATCTCCGAGGTTGTCCAGGAAAAAATCCAGATGTGAATGGAGGAAATGTATCTTCAAAGACGTATTACATCCCATAGCTCTGTATGAAGTAAGAAGTTGATTAACAATATTGTGGTAATTCTTGAATTTTTGTTTGTCGAGAAAATTTTTGCAAATATCTTTAAATGAAGCCCAAGCTGCACTTTCTACATTATTTAATATAGACTTAAATACATCATCTTTAACCGACTCTCTTATTTGAGGACCAACAAATTTTCCTTCACTTACATTTGGAAATTTTTGCCTGATGTACAAAGATCCAGTTCTAGCCTTCTTCAGTGCTTTTACAAAATTTTTCATGACTCCTAGCTTGATATGAAGAGGAAGTTATAATATTTTTTCCATTTGGAGTTTAGTTGTCTCATTTCTTCCACTCTTTGGTAACATATTGTTTATCTGTAGCTCGGTTATCCCATTCGCAAAGAAAACACATGTACTTAATATAGCCTAAAATTTTTTAGTAGTATAGTTTTAGTATAGCCTAAAGTCAAAACCTAAAATTTTTGTATTTTTTTAAAGTAAATTCCAACCTTGCAGTCTTGATCCTAACAGTTCAGCTTGATCTTTTGATAAATTTAAATCCCTAATCAAATCATTTAATTTACCTTGTGATACAAGATGTGGCTTATTGGAAGATAACTCAAATCAATATTATTGTTGTCTTCTGCAGTGTAACCTGGTTCTTCATCACGCTTTCGAAACATACATTCACAGGTGGCTCAGTAACTGGAATAATTTCACTGTGAGGTACAGGCCTGATTGCAGATTGCAATGAAGCTTATTTTACAGTATATTTAGATTTTTTAGAAATTCCACACTTGTTAAACAAAAGTAATAGTTGGTTACATGATCCTTTGGTTCACATCAAACCATAGGTGTATATATGTAGTAATGTGTGACTATGATATGATTTAATTCTTTGTCCAGTATTAGTTGTAATATGCTTACAACTATTTGTTGAAAAATGAAAAAAAATCCTTTAATTAAAATTAAAATTTAAAAAACAATGTGGCTGATAGATTCTGAGTTAGTTTTCAGCATCAAAAAACATTTTAAAATCATGTATCAAACATTAGGAAACAAAAATTATGTTTATCAGTGTAATAGTAATCTAAACTCTGATAGTGGATAAAAAAAAAAAAAAAAATAATATATTCGTGTGAATAAATAATGTAAGTATAGTATTTTAATTTAATCTATCTTCTTTATTAGGTTTTGATAAGTTCCAGAATAATATTGTTTATAATACATTTATAACTTTTACCTGATCTGTTTCCCGCGTAGATTTTAAAATGCCCATCAAAAATGTCGGCAGATTAAGGTTGTTTTTTACATCTCGTAAGCAATGTGAGAACACGTTAATACATCATCCGACATGGTTGTGTAGCGTCTTTTCTAGTGGTACCTTTAACGATTATTATTCAATTTAACGATGTAGATTAATTTTTTAGTCTAGATAATCTTACTTGAATACTTATTAAGAGAATTATTTTGATAGTTCTACCAATTGGTTTCTGCGAATAATG
Organism: Lycorma delicatula; assembly: GCF_047948215.1. Taxonomy (NCBI): domain Eukaryota; kingdom Metazoa; phylum Arthropoda; class Insecta; order Hemiptera; family Fulgoridae; genus Lycorma; species Lycorma delicatula. The sequence goes on along the minus strand of NC_134459.1, from coordinate 25,487,908 downwards.
AAATGATGCTATTTTGCACCTTTGTCCTCTACTAAAAAAAGCAAGTAGTGACATATAGTTAATTTTCTTAATTGTACATAATATGAATGTGAGTTTCTGAACTCGTTTTACATTAATTATATACAGTTGTACTTTATACTAATTGTGTTAAAACTATGAGTAATTTTTAGGATGTTATGGTTATAGTTAATTTAGACCTAACATTTGTGTATCTTATCTGAAACTTTTTTAATGTTATAATATTTTTTGTGCTCGTGAACAAAGTTACATTTTATTATTCATGCTTGTTAGTTCTAATTTCCATGCTAATTAGTTTCAATGTTGTTAAGGCATACTGGTACATTGCTGTTGAATAAAAAGTAATGATTTACCCATCCTAGCTATCTATTCCAATGGTTTGATTAAACATTTACTTCCTCACACTAATGATAATGTAAGCCTCAAAAACTTTTGTTTATAAACTCAAATTTGTAATAATGCTATTGCGAAATGCATAGTGGATTTATTCATTGAACAGCATGACAAAAAATGACATAAAACTAAAATTATTAATAATTGAGTTTCAGATTAATGTAATTTTTCTCCCAAGTCATGTGTAGCTAATTATTGGCACCTTCCTGGAGTAAATAGGAATGACATAATAATTACCTGCATAAGGCATTTTGGAAGAAAGAGTTTCTTTCATTAATCTGATACTGGTAATCAAACTTTAAACCTAACATGGACTCAATTAAAAGTAAATGAAAAACAAATGTATTTAGAGAATTAAAACTAGAATTCAGATTTTTAAAGGAAAATGGAAGAAGTTAATGAATCAGTTTTTCTGCAAGGAAAATAATTTTCTTAAATTGATTTAAAACAAATTTTAATTTTTCTCTTTTACAAAACAATACAAAATGTATTTTTATTTGTGATAATAAGCTAAAGTTATGTTTAAAAACTTCTCCAAAATTCTACTTATCTTTTGATCTCAGTGTGTTTAATTAGTATTACATGTTAATTAATTCTTAACATTATATCTTGTCATATTTTTTATACTAGATCATTCTTTTCGTTACTAAATTATAACCAACTCAGCAGTGGGTGGGAGGTTTGGGTAAGATGATACCCTACTACAACTCCTTACAGTTTGATTATTCCACAACATTGTGCAGAGTAAGATCCTGGAAATTGAAGATTATAAAGTAAAATGCTAGTGGCCAAATGATGAAGGTCTTAACAAACCCCTGGCTAGCCCATTTGTACAGTGAAAATATTCATGATTCTTCCTTTATATGGTGTAGTAATCTTATATTAATGTGTTTTTAAACCATTGATTCTCAAAATTTTCACCCACCGCCCATATTGAAAATCAAAACTTTTCTAGTGCCCCCAATATTTTTAAACTTACCATCTATTAAAAATAATAATTGCAATTGGTGTTTTTAAGATACTCTCTTAAAAACAAATTGCAATTAGTTTTTAAATGTGGCATATCTTATTTCTGAGTTGAAACTTAACATTTTAAATGAACAATGAAAACACATATTTAATCATATTTAGAAGTATTTTTATTAAAATTGCTTTCAGAAAAATTTTAATTGTGTATAGTTATATAACAATAGTGATAGCATATTAACAATAATTAAATAGTGATAACAATACAATATTTAAACAAAGCCTTCAATTGAAAATTTTTTCTACTAGTGTAGTAGGTAGGTATTTAGTTTGAAATATCAGGAAAACATAATTTTTGCCTTTTTTTTAATCGGTCATCGCCTTTGTAGACTGCCTGAACACCCCCAATTTTCTGTAAGCCCCCAGATTGCCTCCAGTGCTTACAAGGGAGCATTATTACCCACTTTGAGAACGAATATTTTAAACCAATTTTTTTTAGTTAGGTACAAAATCATCAACTTTAATTTGTAACATTGTAATTCAATTTCTAAACTTTCTGTTGTTTTTCTTTCTGGATTTCTTATCTTATTTTACTGCCTAAAAGTGTGTTATTTGCTCTATTTACATATTTGTATATTTACAACTTTTATTATTTTTTCCTAAGAAATTCCGTAGGCCTTTCGAACAGTATAAGACTTCAGGCAAAACTACTGTTTTTTATTGTGTTAATTTCGCTTTTTGATTGAATATAATATTTATAAATGATACATCATGATGGTTTTATCATAAACTATCATAGAATTACATAATCCAGCAGAAGTAAATGGAACATAAATGGGTGAGGTCATAGGTGGTTCTGTTACTTAATTGGCTTCAGTTAATGTGAATTCTTTTCATGAAGACGCTGCTTGAACAGATAAGACATTGTCACAGTAAGATACAACTCTGAATTAGTTATTAAATGTACTATATTTTTTTTGTTTTGAAGAAGCCACTTTCTGTTATAGTTTAAAAAAAAGTTTTAATTTAAGTTATAGTTTAAAAAACAGCAAATCGTAGCATCTTTTTCTTTTCACCTTTTACTGTTACTCCGAATCTAAATTGTTCTTTAACATCATTAACTGCTAGTTCCATGTAAAGATTAAAAAGTAATGGGGATAGGGAACATCCTTGTCGGACTCCCTTTCTTATTACGACTTCTTTCTTATGTTCTTCAGTTATTACTGTTGCTGTTTGGTTCATGTAAATGATAGAAATTTGTCTTCTATCTCTGTATTTGAACCCTAATTTTTTTAAAATGCCAAGTATGTTGGTTTGTTTTTCTTTAATCTTCCTTCTACTATTAAACTGAGCCTTAAAATTGCTTCCCTTGTCCCTATACTTTTTCTAAAACCAAATTGGTGTTCTCCTAATACTTCTTCCACTCTCCTCTCACTTCTTCTGTATAGAATTCTAGTTAAAATTTTTTATGCATGACTAGTTAAATTAATTGTTCTGTATTCACATTTATCTGTCCCTGCTTTCTTTAGTATCATGACTACAACACTTTTTTTGAAGTCTGACACAACTTCCCCTTTTTCATAAATATTACACACCAGTTTGTATAATCTATTAGTCACTTCCTCACCTGCACTGCGCAGTAATTCTACAGTTATTCCGTCTATTTCAGGAGCCTTTCTGCCATTCAAATCTTTTGATGCTCTCTTAACTTCAGGTCTCAGTATTGTTTCTCCCATTTCATCATCAACTTCCTCTATAACACCATTTTCTAATTCATTTCCTCCATATAACTCTTCAATATATTCCACCCACCTATTGACTTACCTATCGTATTATAAATCGGTGTACCATTTTTGTTTAACACATTATTAGATTTTAATTAATGTACCCCAAAATTTTCCTTAAATTTCCTGTATGCTCTGTCTATTTTACCAATGTTCATTTCTCTTTCCACTTCTGAACACTTTTCTTTAATCCACTCTTCTTTCGCTAGTTTTCACTTCCTGTTTATAGTATTTCTTAATTGCCGATAGTTTCTTTTACTTTCTTCATCACTAGCATTCTTATATTTTCTATGTTCATCCATCAGCTGCAATATATCGTCTGAAACCCAAGGTTTTCTACCAGTTCTATTTGTTCTGCCTAAGTTCACTTCTGCTGATTTAAGAATTTCCTTTTCAACATTCTCCCATTCTTCTTCTACATTTTCTACTTTAACTTTTTTCTCTACGATCTCTTGCGATGTCATCCTTGAAATCTTCTTTACCTCCTCTTCCTCAAGCTTCTCTAAATTCCACCGATTCATCTGACACCTTTTCTACAGGTTTTTTAACCCCAATCTACATTTCATTATCACCAAATTATGGTCACTATCAATGTCTGCTCTAGGGTAAGTTTTGCAGTTAACGAGTTGATTTCTTAATCTTTGCTTAACCATGATATAATCTTTCTGATACCTTACAGTATCGCCTGGCTTTTTCCAAGTGTATATTCTTCTATTATGATTTTTAAATTGGGTGTTTGCAATTACTAAATTATATTTTGGGGCAACAAAGTATAATTTTAGATAGAGTCTTTGATAGACTCTATAAGTTAATCTCCTCTTTCATTCCTTTTGCCCAGCCCGTATTCACCCACTATATTTCCTTCCTTGCCTTTTCCACGTTCCACGTTTTCCACGAGTTCCACGAACTAACAGCTTCCGAAAAAAAAGTGAGAATTGATTGGTTAATTTTTGATTGACTGTGCTGTGAGTGGATGTCAAAAAAGTAAAGTTGGCCAATCAAAAAAAATGTTCCCATTCAACTTTACATTTTTGACATCTACTCACAGCACAAGAAAGCAATCAAATTTCACTTATTTTATTTAGAAAACTTCCCATTCAGAGTGGTAAAAAGCAAAAGAAAAGTAGTATATTTTTTGTGTTGCATTTATTCAAATATGTAATCATTACACTATTAATTATTATTATCATATTGATATGTAATATAATAAAATTGTCATAATATAATTAAAACATTATCTGCCTAGATTGATATGCAAAGTCAAGCCAACATTTTAGTTCTTCACTATTGAAACCAGATGAATTTTTGTGGACCTCCGCTTACGAATTGTGAACCCCCATTTTTTTGTCACGTCAGCGTAGACCCCCGTCGAGTCTCCCGTGGACCCCTGGGGGTCCATCTGGACCACTTTGGGAATCAATGTATTAAATTATACTTTGTGCAAAACTCTATAAGTCGGTCCCCTCTTTCATTCCTTTTGCCCAGTCTGTATTCACCCACTATATTTCCTTCCTTGCCTTTTCCAATGCTTGCATTCCAATCTCCAACTATTATTAAATTTTCATCTCCTCTTACGTATTTAATTGCTTCTTCAATCTCTTCGTATACACACTCTACCTCATCATCATCATCATCATGGGCGCTTGTAGGCATATAGACATTAAAAATCATCAGTTTAGGTTTTGATTTTATCCTTATTTCAATGATACTATCGCTATGCATTTTGAAATACTCTACTCTCTTCCCTATCTTCTTGTTCATTACGAAACCTGCTCCTGCCTGCCCATTATTTGAAGCTGAGTTAATTATTCTAAAATCACCTGACCAAAATATCATAATTTGTAAAATATTAATTAGAAGTAGATTTGCAGGTTTATTTCTGGTGCTACAGATCCCAGAGTTTCTGTTGACTGACTCCTTTGTTCTGTTTAGAGCACAAGATTCACTAGTCAATATATGAACTTCCCTTACATATTGTGTAGTGTTTTGAAGGCAGATAGTATTTTTAAAAAACAGTTTTAACAGTGCAATCCTCTGATTTTTATTGATTAAGCATGCAGAAGAGAGACTATAGAGTTAATGTGGCAAGAAGGGATTTGAATCAATACTAGAAGATTTTATTTTTCTGAAAGTAAATCCATTTTGAGAAAGAACATTGAATATTGGTGTATCTTAATTTTTACACACCCTGAAAAGGATTGTAATTTATGTAGGATTTATGTTTGTTGCAGCTCAACAGTTGAATTGATTTAGATATGTGCCCCACATTAGTATACTTACATTTCTGGGAGTGTTATAGGCTATACATTTATATGTTTATGTTTCAAAAACCTTGAAAAAATTATACATGTACAAAATTGTCACCTGCATGCCCTTTAATTATCCTATATAAAAGAGCAATGGTTTTTTTAATATGTGAAATTGCAAATAATTGAGAGTAAGTTTATGAATTTGATAGATTTACAATAAAAAATAAAATATGTATTGAGTTAGTAAGAAGTCAAGCAGTTTTGCAACATACACTACAAATGTTTAATATCATTACTTGTGATGTTTTATTGATTGAAAGCAGCTTGACGTGTATTCAGGTCTATAATTAAGCGAAAGTATCAAATTAGAAAGTCGTTGATGTAAAACATTAGAAAACAATTTGCCAGGTTGTTTCTGTTGCTACAGAACTTGGAAATCCTGTTGACCTCCTTACTAGCCTCAATATGTGAACTTCCCTTACATAATGTAAGTTTTTTTGAAGGCAGATAGTATTGCACTGTTAAAACTTTGTTTTCCCAAAATACAATCTGCCTTATTGATTGAAATGATTTTTGTTGATAGAGGGAGGCTACAGACTTGGCAAGAAGGGATTTAAACCTCCCTCTACTAGATGGTATTTTTATTTTTCTTGCAGTAAGGTTCATTTTGAGAAAGAATATTGCTGAAGCTCAATATTTACACAACTGCCCAAAAAGGAGTGTAATGCTCTTATGGTATATGTATGTTCCACTAAGTCATTAAGTGATTTAGATGTACTAGACCCTGAGTTGTTATCCTTACGTTACTAGGAATCTCATAGACTATATATACAAAATTATCATCCACACACTATTACCTTATGTTAAAGAGCAATGGTTTTTTTATTGGCAGTAGTGATTTTTAATATTTTAGATACTGAAAATAATTAGGTAAGTTTATCCTTTGAATAGATTTACAACATGAAATTAGTATACTGCTTAGTAAGAAGTCAAGCAGTTTTATAACCAATGTATCCTTTCAAATTTACCTTATGCTTCAAAGTAATTTATAGTGGGTTAAGGGGCGGTGGCATACCACCTACCGTTAAGTTTGGTAATTTATTTTGATTTCATTTTTCCCCTAATTACGGCTTTGGGATCAGTTAGTGATTTTTATCCCTGGAAAGATTATCATGCATTTATTTTTGCATTATCTCAGAATAATTAACAGTTTCCTAATTTTTAGCACCCATAAGAGTATTTTATGTTCATTTTTTGACTTCATTGCTAGAATTATAGTTTCAAGTAAGCAATGGGTGTGAATGCCTATAAATAGTTAGGTTGATCATCAGTTTAAAAACCTGCAAGTTACCCAGGAAGAGGTTAAATGTGGAAGTACTAGTTCAGGTGACTTTGTCCACTGTTTTTCGATATAACTGTAGTTTCATATGAAAATATTTTACCTGCAAAGCAAAAGCTTGGCCATAGGTAGGAGTACCAAATCAACAATTATAATTTATTAGAAAAAAACTAAATTTTTACACACCCCCAGTTTTCTTCAATTAACTTTCTCTTCCCCCCTCTATCACACACAACGCAATAGTAACACCAACCATACATATTAACATAACATTTAAATTTAAAGTTCACTACTCTTTCATGTAGACTAAATCGTAACTAAATACAGTGCTTCAAACTCATCAATTGTAAAGTAGAAAATCCATTCCAAAAATTAAATTAAGATTATAGGTACTACTTACACTACCCAGCAGACAGTAAGGCCTTAGAACAGTAAAATTTCTGTAAGTCTGCTTAGTTATTATAGCTTTCACCCTAATGTTACCACTTCATTTGTAAAAGGTTAGAAGACCTTATAAACAAAGAGATTAATGCAAAATACAGATATTTACTGAAGAAAAGGGAAACAATGTTTTCCTAGTCGCAGTACACATTACCTGTACAATAGCATTTTGCAAAATTATAATCACATGATAGCCAATAAGTGATCCCCAGCAATGCAATCCATAGTTTAATTTTGAATGAACTATAGCAAAGTGGATTTGATGAAGATCATGTAAACATATCATTTGCTATAATCATAGCTATAGTAAATGCTAATCACAGCAAACGTCATATTTTTCTGTTCAGATTCCATGAGTTCCTTATAGGCAATTAGTAACTTATACTTCAGACTACCTGTTCTGTGTGAGATTGTCTGTTATTTCTGGGATGATTTAATGTAACAAGTGTGATCTTCTGCTGGATCCCTAGCATATCAGAATTTCAGCCAATGTACATGCTGATAGTCCGCAACAGCAGCTTGTTTGCAGGCTGCTTTCACTAATTGTGTTATAAATGACTTTTCTGTTTTCTGAAGAGGATGGTTCACGATGAGTAGAAAAGTGAATGGAATGTTACCATCAGCAATAAACTTAACCTAGTTGAGAAAACAGTGTCACCATTCAGTAAAGCTTGCGAGGACCCATCGGTACTTAAAAGTACAGTTTTAACTACTGAAAAACAGTAAAAAAAACTAGTGTTGGCAGCTCTTTAAAAGTGATTGTTAAAAATTTGTTGTTATTTTTACTCGTGATGTTGGTTTGGTTGACTTCAATTTTGTGTATTGTATAGTGAAATAATAAACATTAATATACACCTAATTCTTAAAGTTTGGTTGATTAGTTGTGAGAAACATAAAAAGAAAGGATTTATTGTTTGTTGTTAGAAACTGTGCATTATAGGAAGTGGACTTGTAAGTACCGACAGGCTCCTCGAGTGTTGTTTTAGGTTAGAATGCCTAACCTAAAAACAGTTGTCAATATTTAGTGTGCGGATTGGTATTTATTTTTTTGTTTTATCGTTAGTTATTTACTTATCCAATATGGATACAATTGTGACTTGACAGTGAAATTATTATTTTGACGAATTGGCTTTAGATAACAATTTTGAAACAGATATTGAAGATGATTATGATAATGCTGTATGTGTAAATGTTAAGTAATCCAAGTGAAAACAATGAAACTATCTTTGAGACCAGACAGAATACTAATAATATTTAACTTAGTTTTCGATGAAGAAATTACTAGAATTAGAGAGGTTGTACCTGAGAGTATATCAGATAAAAATAAGACTAAAAAAGTTGACAGTAAATGTAGTGCTAAAAAACGTAGGCGTAAAAGTAAAAATGTGAAAGAACCAACTGGAGAAGAAATACATAGAAAATGGCATATCAGATTATTCCTTGCCAACAGGTGTTGATTGCAATTTGTTTGCGCATTGCAATACGGGTACTGAGATTTTTATTGAGATCGTTCGTGAAACTCTTGAAAATATTGTTTGTTATCAAAGTAACCTTTATGCCACCCAGCGCCATAAAATTTTGAGCCTGTCACTAAAAAAAACCACACGTGTTTTTGGGTATAAATATGATCAAGGGCTACAATATTTTACCGTCATGGAAGGATTACTGGAGTTGTGACCAAGATTTACATAACCCAGAAATAGCAAATGCAATGTCAAGAAATAGATTTGATGCTATTTTGTGTAACCTCCTGTTAATGACAATTCAACCATTCCCAATAACAACAAAGACAAACTTTTCAAAATTAGACCCATGATTCAAACACTAAATAACAAATTTGCAGTTTCATACAGTGGTACAAGGCAATTAACTGTTGATGAAACAATGATACCTTTCAAGGGTTGCACCAGTATGAAACAATACAACCCAATGAAACCAATAAATCGTGGATTCAAAATATGGACCATTGGTGATATGAAGGGCTATGTAAAAAAAATTAGAATATATCAGGGTAAAGGCGATACACTGCAAGAAGAATTTGAAAATTGTTCATTGTGTAAACGTTTAGTTTTACATCTTTCAAAAGAAGAATGGGGAAAATCAAGAATCATTATTTTCAATCATTTTTTCACAACATTGACCTTATTAGAAAAACTAAAAACTGAAAATACATAGCTTGTGGAACAATTAGAATGAATAGGATGGGTGTACAAAGGGATATGGCACATGATAATGAAATGGAAAGGGGTGACGGTGACTATAGAATTTCATGTAGTGGTATAAGTTTTTACAAATGGAAAGATACTAAAGTAGTTGCGCCTTTGCTTCAAACTATCATGTTTCTGAAATTAGTAAAGTGAGCAGAAAATTCCATGATGGGAAAAAACGAGATGTCTCTGTTCCACTAGTAGCTGCAGACTACAATTCATATATGGGGGTATTGATCTTGCTTATCGACTACGTACAGTTTATGGAATTAATCGCAGGTGCAAGAAGTGGTGGCACAGATTATTTTGGGGTTTATTGGAAATTGCGTTCATTAATTCTTATTTAATATTCAGTGAAATAGATGAAAAAATTCCATTGATTGACTTTAGACTGTCAGTTGCACGAGGGTTTCTGACATACACAGAACCAAAAAAGGGTTCAATTAAATGTAGAAGTCTTGAGCAGCTTCCTGAATAGAATAAAAAGCGGAGAGGTAAAAGTTTTTCTGTGCCTAAAGATGTTAGGGAGGGAAATTGTGGTATCCACTGGCCAGTTTTTACAGACATTAGGGGACGGTGTGAAATATGTAGCATAAGTGGCATTCAGTCTCGACCATACAGCAAGTGTAGCCATTGTGAAGTTCATTTATGTTGCAATGATAAAAAAAACTGTTTTGTTGCTTTTCATAACATAAGTGAAAAGTAAGACTGTAAAAGTATGGTAATACTCTGTAAGTAGTTATTATAAATGTATAGTTTGTGATAATGTATGGTTTTGGTGTTTATTGACTGCAGTGTCAGAAGTGTTTCAAAACTTTATTGTGTTAGAATGTCATGTTGTTTATTTGATGAGTATCTTGTATAATAATATGGCTAAAATAATACGTAAATAATGTTCTAAGCCTGAATACTGATTTTCAATAAGCAGATACTTGTTTCATGTGGTAAGAAATATTTTTTTAATACATTTATTAGCATAACAACTTTTCCTATACATTTCATTTACAAAATTGTGTGTGTAACATAACATATTATGCTTAAAGAAAAGAATAATATTATCTAGTAAGCTAATCCACTACATGTAAAGAAAATTGCTTAGTTCTTATAAGTTGGCTGAGTGATATGACCTCATAGCATCTCAGAGCCCAACGGTACTTGTAAATACCGGGCTTAAATTTCAGCTAATTTGTTAAAATTCTTAATATAAGTCATATCCCTGCTTAAATTAGGTCCATCTAAAAAGCCATTCATCAGTAAAATTAAAAAAAAAATTTCATATCATGGTCAGCTAAGGGTTAACTTTCTCTTCTCCCCCCTCTCACACACACAAACAATATTGACACCAACCATACATATTAACATAACATTTAAATATAAAGTTGACTACTCTTTCATGTAGACAAAATCATAACTGAATACAGTGCTTCCATCTCATCAATTGTAAAGTAGAAAATCCACTCTAAAAATTAAATTAAGATTAAAGGTATTTCTTACACTACCCAGCAGACAGTTAAAGAACATGGGTGTAAAAGAATCAAGGTTTTTAAAACAATGTACAGTAAGGCCTTGGAACAGTAACATTTTCTGTAAAAGTCTGCTTTCATCCTTAGTTATCCCCACCCCGATGTTACCACTTCATTTGTAAAAGGTTAGAAGGCCTTATAAACAAAGAGATTAATGCAAAATACAGATTTTTACTGAAGAAAAGGTGAAAGAATGTTTTCCTAGTCGCACTACATATTACCTGTACAAATGCAAAATACAGATTTTTACTGAAGAAAAGGTGAAAGAATGTTTTCCTAGTCGCACTACATATTACCTGTACAATAGCATTTTGCAAAATTATAATCGCATGAAGATAGCCAATAAGTTGGCTATGATTTGACAAATATCATGTAAACATATCATTTCCTATAATCATAGCTATAGTAAATGCTAATCACACAACAAACTTCACATATTTTTCTGTTCAGATTCCATGAGTTCCGTATAGGCAATTAGTAACTTAATACTTCAGACTACCTGTTCTCTGTGTGATTCAGTCTATTAGAATGGGATGATTTAATGTAACACAAGTGTGAGCTTCTGCTGGATCCTAGGATATCAGAATTTCAGCCAATGTCCATGCTGATAGTCCGCAACTGCAGCTTATTTGCAGGCTGCTTTCACTAATTGTATTGTTATGAATGACTTGTCTGTTTTCTGAAGAGGATGGTTTATGATGAGTAGAAAAGTGAGTGGAATGTTACCATCAGCAATAAACTTACCCTAGTTAAGGAAACAGTGTCACCATGGAGCTCTTCATGCAGAAAAAACTATCGAGAAGAGGTTTTTATTTGCCATTTACTAATAGGATACACTAGACTCAATCATGGACATTCATGACACAGCGCGACGCACCCTTTGTGTCTGCTGCTATTGCCAACTAACGCTACACCACATCCTTACAATGCAGCATTGCATCGGAAATTTAAATTAGGGCTAACCTTAGAAATAATATGAAATTTTATAAGACCTTGCATCTGAATTCGAATAGTTTAATATTGTAGTGTTTTGTATATTTATGCTATTTGGCATATACCAGATGGTAATTTTGTTTTATCTACATTTTTACTATTGCTATTTTATTTCACCTTTAGGATATGTTATAGGCACTTTACACCTATGCTGTACTGGGTGAGGTATATTTTTCATTGTGATATAGCCAAGTTTTAATTATTAATTTTGTTTTATGTTACGATTGTTTAATTTTTAAGATTTACAGTTTATATTTTTAACTTCTAATGATATTGGTCTCTATTTACAACTCTTAACTCTTCATTGTGTGTCCAAGAATAAAAAAAAATTCCTTTGTAAATTTCAAATTTCCTCTTATAACCAGTTTTGTCAGCTATATTCTATAGCTTGTCTATAGCTTGTAGCCTCTTTTAATTTATTTATTTTTTAAATATTGCCTTAATGGGTATATGCCTTTGAAATTTATCATAGATTCAACTGCCTTTATTTTGACAAACTGAAATGGATTTTTTTAAATTCTCAGACATCAGAGAAATAAAAGGCCTTACTTTAAAAAGTCTATCGTAATCAGGATCTTCCCGTTTTTGTGTATCATTGTATCATTTAGAATTCTATGTGACCAAAGCGATTTACACTCATAACATAAATCTTTTGCTAAGATCCAATAATTCTTGCAGCTAGCTGTTTTATTCCTAATAGTAAATTGATACCTATAAACAACTTTACGTCATAGTCTTTAATAGGTTTTTAAGTTTTCTACTGTTTAATTTATTTTGTATGTATAAATTAGTTTGAAATAAATTGATTCATCAGTAATAAAAAGATTAAACATCCTAAGAAGGTAATTCATTTTGTTTTATCATGGCGATGGCCCACTTTCAGAAATATTTCTGGGACATTTGTAATATATTTGGTTTTCCCAGAGAGAATTTCTGGAGAGTCCTCTGATTTTTCAATTGTAGGGCAATTTGAATCTATCATTATCTGTTATAATCTATTATTATATTATATCTGTTTATATTATTATTTATATTATATTATTGTTTATATTATATTATTATTATATCTGTTATATTATCTATCATTATCTGTCATTTTTCAGAAAAATGTTTATTTTTTCAGAATTTCATTAAGCTCTTAAAAAAAACCGATAAAAGCATTATTCTACTAATGATTTATTGAAAAACTTTTTATATATTTTCTATACCTAAAGGAATTTACCAAAACCAAAATCTTTTTCTCATATTTTAATAAAAGATTTTTATTATTTTTTATTTTATTACTTCATTACAGAACTGATTATACAAAAATAAGTATGATATTGATGTATGGTAGTACATATTATGGACTTCCAAAATAATGATAAAATTTAGTAATATTAGCTAAGTCAAATTTAAAATACTAATACGTTTAAAATAGTACAAAATATTAACTTAAAATAAAATAAATAATTAAATGAAGATAAATTACTAATAATGACTGGACCCCCCCCCCCCCATGTGTTCATTAAACTTATGCTTGTGAGAATAATAATAAAAAAAAAATAAAGTCTGTTCAGTTTATAAGCATTATCAGTGTATTGTAACTTCTTGAGCACAACAGTTTGGTCAGTGCAGGCCTTAACTTTTAGTGATTTAAGAGTGTGGGTTTCAAAACATTTGGCCTCAATTTTAAAAATAGTTATAACTGGTTACCTGTATAAAGTACCAAAAACCATTGCCACTAAATTGTCAATTTTATTAACTTTATTTATAAACAAAAGTTTAGATTTATGTTGTAGAAATGACTGGGTTAAATGTTTAGAAAATATGACAGAGATACGAAAGTTGATGTGGATGCCATGGACTGATTATTCTCTCTATTTGCAATCTTTGAGTATTTTTCTGTATAGCTTGGCTCTCCGGTGTAATCAAAACATTCAGTGATTTCAAAATGAGCTTGGGTATGTGGTGGTACAATTCCAGTTCCGTAAACTCCTATGTGTTTACGCTTTAGGTGTTCCCTTAAATTTGAGGTATAATTGGATATTTTGAGTTATTTTTTACATACTTTACATATTGCTGTTGTTGGAGAATTGTTCTCAAAAAAAATTCTCAATAGTGGATTGTTTATTCATAAAAAAAAAACGTAAAGGGACGGCTAGTATCTCGTAAGCACTGAGGGTCTGCGGATCTACTGGCGTGCCCGTAATGAGTATGTTCTTACCATCAAGGAAGCCAGACTCAAGTTAAGGCAAGACTTCATGCACGAGTTGCTGTGCGACCCCTGGCAGCTCGCAAAATCATGTTACCGGCCAAAGCCACTGCACGTGCTGTCCAGTGTTTGATGTGGGTTTGGTGGTCGTAATCACACTAACATCTGTGGCGACTTACCAGGCATTCCTCGACACTATGTTTCCAGATGCTCCGGAGGGTGAAGAAGAGGTCAGCATTAGGGCGGGGACTATGCCCTTCCTTGGCATACAGGCTGTGCATCCCATAGCCAAGTGGTTTCACGAATGGCACTGCAAAAGACACCGGGGATTAAGCAACTTGACCCGGATATATTCTTCCATCTGTTGCCTGTCATAAGAGAGCAGCTTGGCAGGCTGCTCTCGGGGTGCGCCTAAGCTTGGGCTGCTTCCCGACTTGTTGGAAAGTGGCTTTGGTGAGGGTGCTCTTAAAACCAGGAAAGGATCCTAGTGAAGTCGGCAGTTATCGACCCATGAGCATCTTGCCGATAATTGGCAAGTTGCTTGAAAGGCTGGTTGTGGAACGACTCTGGGAAAGCATTGAGGTGAACTGTTTCCTAAATCGAGGCCAGTATGGTTTCACGTGGCACTGAGGATTGCATCTTAAATGCTCTTGCCGAGGTGGAAAGCGCAGACTGTAAACATGTTTTAGCAATTTTTATATACATAGAGGCAGCGATTCCTTCCTTGTGTGTTTTGTTCTCTATGAATTGGAATGCACGTAATGTTCCCGTAGCCCTGCAGGCCGTGGTACCTGATTTGTCTAACCGTATGGCTCTGTTTAAGGATGCGCACCTAGTTGTGGAAAAATCTATTACCAGTGGAAGCTGGTATTCGACGGATTTGTGGGATTGACATTTCCAGAAGGAGTAACGGCCCAGGCTTTCGCCGATGAATGTCTACTTTTAGTTCGTGGTAATTCACAACCACAGCTAGAAGACCGGGCGTAGGCGGCCTTGTCAACCGCAGAGGGTCGGATGAACATTCAAAATTGAAAGATTTCTCTGCCCAAGACGAAGTTTATGCTTCTCAAGGGTGCAGGCAAATTATCGTACAGTCGTAACACTCTAAACATAAAGGCTGTGTAATCAGCCGTATTAGAGTTCATAAGTACCTAGGTGTTTTGTTTGATGAAAAGTTACTGTTTACCAACCAGATTAGGCAAGTAGCGGCGGACGCCGTTTCAGTGATGCACAAACTTAGGAGAATTTCGCGGAAAGACTATGGGTTGTCGGACCGTCAAACGTACATGGTATACCGAGGAGTCTTCGAAAGCATGACTTCATAAGCGGCGCCCGTTTGGGCGCATATGTTGGATATGAATAGAGCACTAGTTGAAAATTTAAGGAGTGCCCAGCGCAGAGCCTTAATTGTATGCACTGGTGTTTTTAAAACAACCTCCTACGAGGCTACCACCATATTGGGAAAGACTCACCCAATTGATTTAGTGCTGAAGTTCTAGAAGCGATGTGATGATTGCGGTCGGGAGCCGAGGTATTTGGGATGCGGTTACGAGCCGGGCCAGTACCGGAGCGGAACGGTGACACAATGCACCGGATCTAAATTTCGTTCATTTAATCCCATCTCCCGCCTGCGGAAGAGGCTACAGATGGAAGCATGGCAGCTGGAATGGCACACTACGACTAAGGGAAGATCCTTGCATAAGTTTATATCGGACCCGGGGGAATGGTGTGCCTTGAGCTCGTTTTTAAGGGCAACGGCTGCTCACCAACCATGTTAATTTAAACCAATATCTGTTTCGGTTCCATCTGGCAGCTGATAAGCTATGCGTCTGTGGGGAGGTCCAGTCAAATGAACACCTGATGTTTGACTGTCCTGCTGTTGTGGGAGGGGGAGATTTGGCCGCCCTGGAACTTAGAGGTCAAAGGGAAAGTTGACCACTCACAAGCGGTGAGAGCCACATTGTCGGACCGTGTGGGAGTTCCTTGATGCGGTTGCTATGTTCAACCGACTTCAGTAGTTTACCTAAGGGAAAAGACTCCTACCGCACTGCAGTGTGAAGCTAACTTAGAGATATATATGGCTGACCGCAAGCCAATTAAGGATCCAAGTGTTTTAATATGGTGGACAGGTACTTGCTGGCATTCAGCAACCTAGGCGTGGCAGCGAATTGCTGTCTAGACGAAGTAAGTTTTAATTTATGGATGTTATATATATATATATATATTTTAGTAGTTGATGGGGTGCGCCAGCCTATTTTAGTTAATATATGACATGTGAGCAGTTGGGACACGTAAGCCGGCGGTGTATGGCACCGCGCTCAGTCCGCTCACGCTGTTAGGTAAGCTCTAGGAGCTATTTAGGACACTGGTCGCTAAACTGTTTCGAGGCTCAGTACCCGTTTGTGGCACAGATATTCGGTCTTAAGCTTTAGGACGACCGAATGGGGTGGTGGCGGGAAAAATATCCAGCAAACCAAAACCTCCTAAACAACTAGAACGGGGCAGTGTAACTAACTTACAATTACGAAAAAAATTTACTTAGAAACTACATAGAAAGATAATTATAAAATAAGAATGAATCCATCAAATACAAAGAGTAAACACGTCGTTTAGTATAAGATACGTTGCACTAAATATTTATCAGATAAATAGAAACTGTGATGGAATATTAATGTGATTGAATGACTTGTTTGTAATTAATTGTACAATGATGAATAAAGCCGGCGGCATCTTGGTTGGTATGGTTGCGCCTCATTTAATACTTACTTTTCCCGACTAACTAATATTAGTAGAAGAATTAAGTCTTCGGCTAAGTCAACTCCATACGACTACTTCGACTAATATTAATCGGAATAGTCGATTATAAACATTAATCGCCGACGAATTAGTAGATTAAAGAATTTAGTATATATATATATATATATATATATATATATATATATATATATATATATATATATATATATATATATATTAACGGTTGTTTAATATATTTACGTTAATATTATTTGATTTTTATGTTTTCGTTCGTTTTTGTGTTGTATTACTTTTATGATGAATGAAAAAATTATTATTAAATACAAGATTATATTTTTTTAATCAATTAATAGATAACAATACCTTGTAAGAATTTTTTGAACATTTCAGTAAATTCTTTGTTTTTTACATTGAACTTTTTTAAATGTTCATGAAAAAAAATTATTAATTCTGATGTGCATTATCTTGATCACGCTACAATTTCTGTAGAAGGGTTGTGACAAACATGTATTTTAATTTGTTTCTTATGTTTTCGTTGAGGTTTTTAATTGTTTATCTCGCTAAGTAAGTAATTTTACACTATTCTAATGTAATTGGAATTTAAGTTTGATTTATTTTTTGTACTGATAAGTCGATAGTGTGTGCTTAATCCTGTGATGTAAGTTCATTTTACGTAAATATTAATACTTCATGATATAGCCTCTCGTTGTTCATAGTTCATAGTTCAAGGTCACGGAATTTTATAATTCATATTGAATTTTAATTCCAATGAGAGTCTTCATTCCTTTAACCATATGATAATCCTTTTGTTAATGTATGTCTTGCAATGAAGCTGTTTCAGACAATGACATAAGCAAAGGGGGTTTTCAGACAATGAAGCTTCCCCCTTTCACAAGCTTCCTCACATAATGGTAGTATTTAGTTTCGATATGTTTTGTATTTATTGTGGAACATCGGTTTTTTTTTTGTAACTTTAATGGCACAGTGATTAATAAAGCTTTGAATTAACATCAAGTGCACAAACTTCCTTTAACTAGAGTCAACCAAACCAACCATTTGGTTGTCTATTGCAGCAACATTCAGCTTTCGTAGAAGAGAGTGATACTCATTTCTGCAATTTACTTTCCACACAACTGGTCTGCCACAGAATATTTAACCCTTTGAGGACCAAACATTTTTTGGAGATGGTAAAAAAACTGTACAGTGCCTAAACCTGAAAATTTCATTAATTTTGACTAGAAATTGATAAATTTTAGTCAAATTTGTAAAATTATTTTTTTTTTTTGGAACTGTCAGTACACAAATCGCTATCAGACTGAACATTACTAAGATCCTGATCAATTTTTGAAACTCGCCACCCATTTTATGTATTATAGCAACTTGCCCATAAATATTGCCAGAAAAAAAGCCACTAAGATGAAATAAATATTACGATTTGAACATTATAAACAACTAAACTCACTGAACATCAGAAACAATGATAAACACACAGTGTTCTCTGCTTATTTATGTACTATGCCATAGACCAATAAATACAGTGTTGTAATATAAATAAAATAAAGCTTCATTTTAATTCTGAACAATCTATGATTTCATGGCCAACTCAATACAATAACAAACAAACAATGTTAGTACATTACGCAACAAATAGATTAAATTTTCTATAAAAGTAAGAGCATAAACAGTTCAAAATAATAATTATTTTTGTTTGCTATCCGAATATTAATTGCAATGTTATGTTTGACTTTAAACAATAACAAACGTAACCTCTATCAAGTGGTCTGCCCTGACAACCAAACATGTGATCAGTACAAACATCATTTTGACACTGATGAAATTTCATCTTTCATACTTCAAATGAGATTGATGAAAAATCAGCTGTTGGTCTTTTTAGCATAAAACTGAACCTGTTGAAAAACTGTCAATTGGTCTTAGAATTAAGGAGAGTTCCACTAGTTGATCTTTGAGTCATTTTGTCGCTAACATAGTTGGCATCACTATGTGCCTCAATTTTCTACTGGTTGTTTTACTATATCTAATGCCGTCTAAAGAAATAGTTTCAAATATCTGAAAATTCTTTTTACCAAATTAAAATGGTCCTTTATTACCTGACTGGGCTCTAGATGCAATATTCAAGGCATAACTTAAGTCTGGTGTTGTGCCAGAAGCTAAGTAATTTAAGTTTCTCCAACCGTTTCGCTGTATCTCCACCATTGGATATTAGAGGAGAGTTTCCAGGTTTCCAACCAAATTCAAGTGGTAAAAGTAATGGTTTGCAGTTGTCAAAACTATATTTTTGTAGAATTATTTTTGCATGGTTATATTGCATAACTTGTCTATCTCTATAACTTTTTCTGTTATCTATCCGAAAATAATTTTCCACTTCATGTGATAATATAATTATAATTCAAATTCAGAATTTAACTTTGTTATTATGCTCATGATCTTTGAAGAAGGACTATCATCAACATGAAAAACGACCACAATTTCTTAATGTGATGCATTCAAGGATCATTCTTGCTTTCTTCTAGACCAAACTGCTATAAGAAGCTGTTAAGTATTTATACCAACACTTTGAAGCTTGTTTAAGGCCGTAGCAACCTTTTCATAGTTTGCATACATTTTGTGTTCAATCTCATATCCTTGAGGTTATCACATGAATACATTCTTGTTTAGTTGTTCATAGGAAAGATGTCTTCACATGAAACAGTGTTATGTTCCATACTTTTTTCAAGGAGTAAGCGAAAAATTCCTTGGATGTTGGCTATAATAGCCCTAACAATGAGTCTCCCTTTATACTTAATGAATTCAAATCAATTTTGATAGTAAACACCTATCCACTCTTGGCAATTTGGACGCTTCTTCTGTAGCTGCTGTGTTTGATTCTGATGACGAGAATTTATTTCTTCATCTATCGCTTTCTTTAATTCAGATGCTTTGATACTCTATAATTTGAAAGTGTTTCTTGAAAAAGAGAAACAGTATTTTTCTTTTTGATAACTGGAAGGTTTTAGTAGCTATCCTCATTATTATCTGTTGCTACTGCATGTGAAATCAAATTTTCATTTGTTGTTTCTTCTTCAGAAATCATATTATTTCCTAGCCATTTTTGGTTTTTCAGTAAGGTATTATATTATATAAGATATATATAAAAAAATTAGATTCTTGAAATGTTGCTGGTCTGAAGTTAACGTCCCTGCAAACAACTTCTTGCTTGTCTAGAAAATAAATTCTATAACTGCAGAACACATATGTAACCATATATTGTCTCATTCATATATCTGCATCATATGCATTTCCTTCTTTTCTAGTCTGGAATCCATCCAAAATGTTCAGTTCCAAAAATTCTCAGATGATTGATATTTATTTATTTATTTCCCTTTTCAGAAACAATTCAATAGAGGTCATTCCTTTCACTTTTGTTGGAGCTGTACTATTTAATGTGTATATAGCAGAAAAGACTGCTTCATACTTCATCCCTGAGCAATTTGGATAAGTGGAATGCAGAATGCAACCAGAATCTTGCCATCTCAGAAATGATCCTGTTTTCTCTCTGTGTTACTCCAGATTGTTGTAGAATATAAGAAGATGCCTTCATAGAATTTTTAAGACCTATTTCTTGAGTGTATTTCTGAACACTTGCATTATCAAATTCCTTGCCACTGTCAGTGCAAAGCACTTTCACTTCATCTAGGTTGAGTTTTTCTGAAACTTGTATAA
Source organism: Lycorma delicatula (assembly GCF_047948215.1). Classification (NCBI taxonomy): domain Eukaryota; kingdom Metazoa; phylum Arthropoda; class Insecta; order Hemiptera; family Fulgoridae; genus Lycorma; species Lycorma delicatula. The sequence goes on along the minus strand of NC_134459.1, from coordinate 25,467,324 downwards.
TCGTATGTAAAACTAAACAATGTTTGTGACCGTAAATGCCATTTACTTCCTTGGAAACAGAGACATACACCAGTTCACCATCTGAAGTAAGCCTTTTAACTTTTACTTAATGGCATTATTTGGTTTTCCCCAGAATGTTGCAGCCTTCACAGAATTCACTATATTGCTGTACTTCATTTCCATAGTCCTTCGTAAATGATGATATATATATATGTATATCATATTTTGATAACCGTATATGCTTGTTACAAACCAGGTTTTTCTGAGATAGCACAAGCTTTCTCAGTAGAAGAGGAATTATCCTGGATAGCTAATCTCATCTATTGTTTTGGCTAAGAGTGCCATTTTCATTTAAATTTCCTCTTACTCTACAGGATGACTATCAGTTTTTTTTTAATTTCAACCATATTTCGTGGGTAGTGATGCAACGAGTTACCTTTAAAAGAAATTTCGGTCTGAAGAAAGAATAGTTATTTTCTTATCCTCTATATTTGCTTTATTCAATTCACCAGTTTCTTCTAATAATCAGCACTTCCAGTCTCAGGCTTCACAAAGGTTCCATTAACAACTTGAAAAATTATCTCGCTCCAACCTTATCTGCACAATAATAGGCCTCTAGATTTTTCAGTTGTGTTTTCTTTTGACATCATTGAAATAAAATAGTCCATAGATCGCAAACTAGAAGTAGAAAAAAAAACATAACGCCACATGGCTTGATAACCTTAAAGTTGTATTTCTGGCAGTATAAAGGAAAAATCAATGACTATTTTCGTTATAATGTTTTAATAATCAAAAATTCTCACTCTGCTACCATATCAGGAACACTTGCTAAAATAAATAGATTGATTACAAAAAAAAATTATTTTGACACTCAACAAAGAAGCAGAAACACTTATACAGAACAAAAACATTTTTACAAATAACTAAATACATATGCCTACTTAATAATATTGCAAACTATCAATTCTATTAAAAAGCTCTGCAATTAAATATCATCTAACAAATATTAGAATTATAAATAATATATGAAGCAGATTTATAAAACATATGAAGATTTTACATACTCCTTAACAGTTAGTTCTTCCTATTGTTTATTAGCTTTTAAGATACAAGAGGTAATTTATGATTATGAATTGAATAAATCTTATCTTTAAAGTCCCTCCCCCAATGAATCATGAGAACTTGCCAAAGATGAGAGAGCTTGAGTGCTCAATGATACAGAGTATCTGGGCCGAAGGAGAGTTATCTGTTGAGAGCCAGACTAAGGAGTGAGGGCAGCAGCTCTTTCAATAGTTGTTAATGGTATAGTTCAGGAGGACTTAAACGGCCACATCACCATCACTCAATGTTCTTAGTAGTGTGTAGCTGAAAGCAGTGAAAAACTACAGCTGTTTTTTTTTCCAAGAAAATGTAACGGTCAACATTTTCATGTATTAAAGATGGAAGCGCCTTCCTTGCTAAAATATTCAAGGTAAAGTAGTCCGCCGGGTGGGGGCTGCTAAGAAGGGGTCACCAGAAAATTAAAAAATAACCTATGAGCCAGAGCGTGGAATGCTAGAAGTATGACAGGCACTAGACGGGTAATCTTGGAGAGCTTCATCAAACCAATCAAATGACTGAAGAAAAAAAATTGCTAAAATTGAATGCTGCAATCTCCGTAGGGTACTAGGAGAATTAAGGGGTTGGTCATCTAGCTTTAATTAAAGCTTTAATAATTTATTTATTAGATTTAAAATTTACTATAAAATGTGTGTGTACATAATTAGAAAGGTATGGTTTGATGTAGAACAAAGATGTGACTAACAGATTTATACACCAGTATTATGAATTCGTTTCAAACATGACAAACTTACAACAAATAGATATTGCATGAACTTATGCTGATTGACATATATCTAAATAAGCTTGCATTGTACATTTCTTTTTAATTCTCCTTAATTTGATTAATGCTTAGTTAGTATTTTTCCCCATTTTTGGTAACCTTTGTTATTGTGGGCATATTGAAAAAAAAATGTTTATTCTAAAATGGTGCATACCAATTAGAAAAAGTTTGGAAATCGCTTGAATAGGTTATAAACGTGAAAGCTTCACCAAACAAGGGTGGGCAGGCAGGCATGTCAGCATAACAATGGAATTTATTGATACCCTTCTGCTTGGTTGTTGGAGGGAGGTTCGTTTTTTAAAAACAGAATGGCAGCTTCCAACTTTGTGTTGCCTGGAGTATGGTTTTGAAGTAAACTGAAATTAAATATTTTCAAAAGAGTTAAGTAATTTATTTGTATATTTTCTAGCTTCATTCTTTTATTACATGTTGACATGTTTCTTCCATATGTTTTTTCATACGTATTATACTAAGAGAGAGTACAATAAGTATTGACAGTGGAGTGGTTCTGAAATGTGTCAACATGTGATAAAAGAATGAAGCTATGAAAGGAAAACAGTACTCATCATAGAAACTATAGTGATCTTAGCAGAAAAATAATAGTAATTATTATTTTAATAACAGCAATTTTAATTTATATATTTTCAATCACAGCAGGGAAGTGTTTCTACCATGCTGTGTACTAACTCAAACAGATTCATAGTTACAGCATAACTTTCCTCTGAATCATTCTCTATAAACTTTTTTTTTGTTCTCCTGTCATTTACTACTAGTTTAATCAAATTTTGATCTGTATTCAGGGTTTTCATCAGAATTGGTGCTAAAAATCAGCATTATCACTGGAATCATTTAAAAATAAATCATCATTCAATATACAGAGTGATTCCAAATTGCCCGGCATTCTCTCTGGAGATGGTTCAATAGCCAAAAATAGGAAAAACGTTCATATAAATACGTCAGAAAATTGTTCATTAGAGTGTTTCAGACCATTAAACATTAAGCTCAGTACATTGAACAGTAATAAAATTCTTGGGTACAAATTGAGGGGTAAATTTGGTGCTAACTATGGTTTTTTATCCAAGAAATTGAATAAAAGTGGTCCAAAACCTCTTTTCTCTGAAAACTAAACAATTGTTTGAAACTAAAAAATTGTTTGAAATAATGTACATCAAAATTAAATACAAATTTAGGAAGTTCAACTTTAATAAAAAACAAAACACAAACTGGGTCTAAGAAGTGATACGATTTTAAACAGAACAATTTTTATCAATGTTTGAACAATATAATGTAAATGAAAACGAATAGAAAGCTTATCAATAACAGTAAAAGATGAAAAAATAAAAAAACCACATACTTAACTACGATTAAAAGAATCAGTGAGCCACGTGTCGGTGTCACATGGTCTCACAGACAGATTTAAGGTGTGCTGCACATGGTAATCATCATGTTAATAATATTATTTTGCTGTTCTTATCCTTTTCATTAAGAATGCTTGCATCAATATCAAACATAACCTCATTTAACCCACCATAAATTAAGAACAGTCATTAAGGAATTACAAGAGATGTGTTTATAACAGTATATATATTTTATTATGGATATATTTTTAATTTTTATTTCTTTTTTTTACAGATAATGAATACGCCTGCAAATAATACTTTTATTAATGAAGCTCTGCCTCTTAATAAAGTTATTAAATTAGAGACTGAACAGGAGAATGTAGCAGAAATGATATGCATTTTTTTACCACCCCACATGACAAACTGATAAATCATCTGAGCATGTAAGTTTAACAAATTTTTTTTTTGCCAACTGATTCTATGAAGCAATATTTTGCATTAATTTTTCTTTCTTTGTGTTTTATTTCCTGGTTTATTGTTTATCCTTCTCTTTGAAATCAACATTTTTCTATATTATACTATCTCCTTCAAATATTTTAATTTCATTTAAAACCACTGAAATCTATTGATTTCCGTTCTTTTTGCTGTAAATATGGTAGAAGATCGGTTTTGTGAGCGTGAAAAAAGATTTGGTGCTTCTTTTTCTGGTGGATATTGGCATTTTCTTGGTTTTGTTGTATTCATAATTTCCATTTATATTCTTGTATTCTTATTGGTCATGGGATTTTTCTCAAGTTTTTACCTTCTTTTTTTCCATTGGACTTATTTTATCTGATTTTAAACTGAAGATGTGTCTGATGCAAACAGGTGCATTAAAGTACATTAAACAAATTGCACATTAAAGTCGCTGCATTGTTAATTTGTGTTGTAAGTTAATTATAATTACAATTTATTTTAATTTTATAAATTATACAAATAACCATAAACATATTTATTTTGTAGCATTCATATTTTATTTTCTATTGCAGCAAATAGATTCAGTGCAACTGGAAGAAGAACCACTGGATATTATTACTAATGATATTGAAAAAGATCCTTTAGCAATTGAAGATACCAACTATGTTAACTCAGAAAATATAAATGTTGAAATTGAAGGGGTAAGGGTATTAGATTTTGCATACAGCGGAACACCAGTTACCCAGATGGACCTTTGCAAGGCCAAAGCTGGATAATTAGAAAGGATAATTTTAAAGAATGGCTATTATTATATCTACTGGACATATCAATCTAATATTTAATGGGTAAAATACTTTGATAAAAAAAGTATATAAAAAAAAATATGTGTTTCAGTAAAATTAAAATGAGATTTTGAATATATGAGCAGTGTAAGAAAAAAACCAGTAATGTGGTACAAAAAATGCAATGTGTAGAGAAATCGGCTTTTATAATTAGTTTAACAAAGGCTTAAATATGTATATGTTTTTGCTAAATGATTGCAAAAAGTCATTTAAAAATCCAGTAAAATAAAAATTTATAAAAAAAGTCCTTTGGAAGCAAAGATTTATTTATAAATAAATCTTTTTTAAATTACTTAGTCTGAATTTAAGTAGTCCAGTTAGTGAACCAGGAAAATTGGTGCTCCACTGTGTTACTTTATTTATTTATTTAGTTTATTTCTTAACTGTGTGTGTGTGTGTGTGTGTGTGTGTGTGTGTGTGTGTGTGTGTGTGTGTGTGTGTGTGTGTGTGTGTGTTTGTTTGTGTGTGTGTGTGTGTGTGTGTGTGTGTGTGTATGTGTATGTGTGTGTGTGTGTGTATGTTTGTGTGTGTGTGTGTGTGTGTGTGTGTGTGTGTGTTTATCCCACAGGCTGGTCTAGTGGTTAACTTGTAAATCAGTTGTGTAAAGCTGATGTTCGAAGTCAAAGGTTTTCAGGTTCAAACTTACAAAACGTTAGTTGCTTTTATACGGATTTAAAAACTAAACCATACATACTGATGTGCTTTGGTGGTACCATATGTCTCGGGAATGGTAGGCCTGAGTTTACATAATTACACATTGTTTACATATCATCCTGATTCAACTGGACCATGGTGACATTGCTTTGCTGTTCACTAGTCAGACAGATTGTAATGTACACATTAAGAAAATAAAAATTTTATATCTGTAATAGCTTTTTCAGATCTTTGAGGTAAATAGTCCACAAACAGAATGCTGTATTTGTCCCAGAAAACGGATGCCATCACTTTTTTTGGCCGATTTCTGGGTGCGGAACTTTTTTGGCTGCAGGGAACCGCTGTGGCACCATTTCTTTGACTGTTCCTTGGTTTCAGGATCTTAAATGTTAAGCAAAGTTTCATCCTGAGTCACCAACCTAGCCAAAAAGGCCTTTGGAGCTTCAAAATTGTGGAAAACAGCTTTGGATATCTCAACTCGTTCCTTCCATTGATCACAGTTCAAACATTTGGGCACCCACTTTGCTGAAAGCTTGCACATGTCTAGGATTGTATTAATAATGAAACCAACGTGCTCCCTGAAGATGTCCAGTGTCTGGGCATCTTTATGGCAGATATTTGCCGGTCCTCAAGAATGAGCTCATGGACAGCATTGCATGTTGCAGTGTCAACTGCGATTTGAGGGTGCCCACTACGGGGCAAACAGTAAAATGGCCAGTCTTGAAACAAGATATCCAAGTTTTCACAGTGCTGTAGGAAGCACACTTCTCTCCCAGTGTTTGTGACATCTCAGTGTGAATGAACTTCGCTAACTTTCGCTGGATAAACAAAAACTTCATGAGGACCCGTAACTCCACTGATGAGAAACTTGCTTGAAACTCTGCCATCTTGGCTTTTACAACAAAAAAAATTGTGCGAATCCTGAATACCTGATATTTGCACAGTTACGTACTAAGATTTCAAACTCTCAAATGAGCCTAAAGTTGTTTTTCTATTTCAACCACAAGGAATCAAAGCCAGGAACTTTTCAGCATCCTTTTGTATACTTTGTTCTTAAATAATTTTATGAAGTTTATGGAACTTTTCTTATTAACCTATTACCAGTTTCCTGTTATCTTGTTACCTGAATGTTATCTTGTTTTATTTTTTGGTTTAATGTATGTATTTTGACTAATAAATGACCTAATATGTAACTTTTAATTTAAATACAATTTTTTTGGCATGCAGAATGTATTCTTTTTTTTCTACTTTTACAGCCTCCATAGGACCACTTTAGTCAAGTTTAGTTAGGGTGTTTCAGTTTCCTGTTCTCACAGTATTTCTTCATTCTGTGAGATGTTGCCTTTCTTAATTCCTCTGAAATCACCTATCTTGCCTGTTTTCTATCCTTTGTTTTAGTTTAGTTTATGTGTCTTTTACAATTCCCATTTTCCCTTCAGGTCTGCTTCTGTTATCCCCCAGTGTTTCCATGTTTTGTATAGTTCTTACTTTCCCATAGTGTTTCTATTCCTTTCTTGAGATTCTACTCCGTGGTATTCTGATTAAGTGTCTAAAGAAGAAATCATTTTCTTTTTTATTGTGATTGTTACATTTTGAGTTTGGTGGCTATGAGAGGCATTTTTTGTTGTATGTATTGTTAGTGAGGTTTTGCGCTGTTGATTCTACTTCTCCACATGGTTTTCTTGTTTAAGTTGTATGTGATGATTTTTCCAAGGTTCTTGAATTTTTCTACTATTTTAATCTTTTGGTTATTTACTGATATTTTGTTTGTAAGTTGAGAGTTAGTTAACATCAGTTTAGTTTTATTTTTAAAGAGATTTTTAAGCCTATTCTGTGTAGTATCTCCTGTGGTGAATTTATTTGTGTTTTGGCTTCTTGGATGCTATTTGCCAGGAGGCTAGATCGTCAGAGAAGCCTAGGCAGTTAAGTTTTATGTTTTCTTTCTTCCAATGTTTATTTTTTTGGTATTTATTTTATACCATTCCTCATTACGAATTCCAAGGTGCAGTTGAACAAGAGTAGGGATAGTCCATCTCCCTGTCTCAGCCCTGTGCGTTTCATGAATGGGTTTGAAAGTTCTTTAAATTGTACTTTAGATCTTATGTTTGTTATTGTTAGTTTTATCATTTTCATTAGTTTTGGGTAGAGTCCTAAATGTCTTAGAATTTGTAGCAATGAGGGTTTGTGAATACAATCGCAGGCTTTTTTAAAGTATATAAATGTTATAGCTAGTGGTTTGCTCATTCTCTTGAAATATGCCATCACTAACTTTAGTGTTATCTGTTTAGCGCAGCTTCTTCATGATCTGAATCCTCCCTGATAGTCACCTAGTTCTTTCTCTTATAGGTCTTTAATTTTGTTGTATAAGATTCTTGAGAAGATTTTGTATAATTTTTAAAGTTCTGCAATGGCATTTCATACTTCTTGTATTGTGGCATTTATGATTGTGTGAACCTTTTTCTTGGTTTTAGTATGATGGTTTTTATTCTTGGGGATTATGCTTCAAAATTTACTGTGGAATCTATTTTTATTAGATTTACTAGAAATCCAGTTCCAAATTGCAGGCATTGCTTCATCACTCTCCGGTAACACTGTTGTATACTATATTCTTGTGATCCACGGTTCCTGGTTGGTTTTTCTTATTTCTTGTAATCTGTTAGTCCAATTCATTCGTGAGGTTTTAGTTTCCCAGTTTGTAGAAAGGAGTGAATGTTGTTTGTAGCTGTATAATGTATTTGTTTTCTATTTATTTTGTTTTTTGTGTGTTTAGTCGGTGTTGTAAGTGATTCCAGTCGCTCCAATTTGTCGTTATCCTTCAGATGACTGCCTGCCATATTCAAGTGCAGTCTTTTCCCACTCTATTTTAGTTATGACAGCAGAATTTTCCTAAAAGATCCTTCCATATTTTACTTTCAAAGGCAGTCAGCATTAGGTAGGACAAATCCCAGTTACAACTACAGCTGTTAATTGTAGAGGGTTTCTGATTTAGTTCATTTACAGAACCTCCAAAATTCAATTTTGCAGGATTAATCCAGATGGACCACATATAGGCGCTAACTGAATTTTTGTGAAGTTGTTGCATTTTGAAGTTCAAATTTTTAATTCAGTTCTGCAAACTTTTTCCATCCAAAATGCATTTTATTACACACACACACACACACACATATATATATATATATATATATATATATATAAACATATGCAAATGTGCACACACAAATGTACATGCTCAAATATTTACAGATTTTCCATAACATGTATATACAAAAATTTACACAATAAGCTTTATAATTTTACCTACACACAAAATATTTCCATAATACATTTATATACTGATATATTTATAGAATTTCACTTTGCACAATAATAAGAAAAATAGTGTTCCAAGTGACTTCACAGAGCACTGTAAATAGACAACATGCCATCACAGCGGGTCAGGTGTGTATGATCAAATACACATGAAAATCTGTCACTTTATACTGTATTAAAACAAACAGTTAACATTATATACTGCAGAATACTACTAAAAAAAAAAAAACTATGAAATGATGAAATATTATGACACAGAACGAGTTATCACCAGACAAAAAGTAGATGTCAGATGCATCAGAATATTCCGTCAAAGACTGACTGGTAAGGGGTTAATAATATTGATTATAAGTACACTAGAAAAACACTTTGAAAAATGTGTTTTATTTATAAGTACTTTTGGTGCAGGACAATCAAGAATATTTTTAATACATTCCTCTGTAAAAATTTCTATATAATGATGAATATCAAGTCCCAGTCAAGCATGGTAATTTTCTTCTGCTACAAAATTCCATTTCCATATTCCATTCAAAACTTCAAGTTTAAGTGGCTGTAAAAAAATTAATATTATTTAGAATCAAACTCGTTAAGGAAATTTTATATCTTACAAAATTTATATTTTTATAATCTGGTATGTGTTTATCAAGTGGTATAAGATTAGAATTCAAATTATGGTCATTGTGGTAAATGTATTAGGTAACATTATCTGTAAAGGTAAATGATATCTATCATGATAAAAAATTTCACCATGAGCAATAGTAACACTAATGTCAGTAAGATTAAAAAAAACTAAATCAGGAGAATTAACGCAACAGTTTAACAGCTTATTTAATTGTAAATATTACAATTTGTAAAATAACTTGTAAGGTGAGAAGCAGCACTTTTAACATTTAAATTTGGATGTTAAAATTTAACAAAAGAAACATTTTAGTGGTTTTCCCACGCAAAACCTTGCATATTAAAGTCGCCTAATAATAATAATAATATAACAGTCACTGCACTGTTAATGTGTCTTGCAATTGAATTAGAGATGCAATTTATTTTTATTTTATAAATTATACAAATAATCGTAAACATATTTACTTTGTAGCATTCATATTTTGTTTTTTATTACAGCAAGTAGATTTAGTACAACTGAAAGAGGAACCGCTAGATGTTATTTATGGTGATATTGAAAAAGAACCTTTAGCAATTGAAGAGCCCAACTTTGTTAAATCAGAAAATTTAAAAGTTGAAAATGAAAGGGTAAGGGTTATATTATACAGATTTTATATTCAATGGAACACCAATTACCCAGATAGTCTTTGTAAGGCCAAAGCTGGATAATTGGAAAGAGTAATTTTAAAAAACAGCTATTATACATTATATACATATCATTCTAATATTTAATGTGTAACATGCTAAGGAAAATATATAGAAAAATAAATGTATTTCAATAATATTAAAATAAAACTTTGAATATATGTAATGTAAGAAAAAAAACAGTAGGGTGGTACTAAAAAAGCAATGTGTAGAAATTTTATTTTATAATTAGTTTAAAAAAGGCCTAAATATACAATTGTTTTTGCTAAATGAATTACAAAAATTCAGTTAAATCCAGTAAAATAAAGATTGATAAAAAAAGTCCTTTTGAAGCAAATATTTATTTCAATAGTGTTTAAATTTTTCAAGTAATGTTGGTTTTTTTTAAATTATCTAGTCTGAATTTAGGCAGTGCAGTTAGTTGGACATCTGAAAAATTGGTGCCCCACTGTGTTAACTTTTCATTATTAACTAATAAATAAATTTTGGATTGCATGTAGTTTATTACTTAACTTGTATGTGTGTATATATATATATATATCCTTCAAAGTTTGTCTAGTGGTTAACTCATAAATCAGTTGTTTAACAGCTGATTTTGAAGTCAAAGATTCTCAGGTTCAAACCTAGTAAAAGGTAATTGTTTTTATGCGGATTTAAAAACTAAACCGTGCACACTAATAATTTTCTTTGGTGGTAGGGGTTCAGTTAACCATATGTCTCAGGAATGGTAGGCCTGAGTGTAAAAGATTACAGATCATCCTCATCTAATTGGAGCGTGGTAGAATTGCTTTATTGTTCACTAGTCGGACAAATTGCAAATTCACATTAAAAAAAATAAAACTTATATATTTTTAATAGCTTTTGTAATATTCCATAGATAATAAATTTGTTAAAAAAAAAAGAAAAAAAAAATTTCTTCATTTGTTGACCTATTTCTGTTTCAATTCTTGGATATTCCTTTCATTTTTAGCAGTTAGACAGAAATTTTTAATTGCATTGAAATACTGTTTTTAATCATTTATTATTTCTTTATTTAAGTGGAAAATAATATTTTTATGCTCTTTATTTTTTTCTTTAAATATTTATAATTTTACCCTTTATTTTTTCTCATATATTTCTTTGATGCTATGAAATTTGACAAAACTCTGAATTTAAGATTCTATTTATTTACTTTTGTTATCATTCAATTTAATAAAAACTATATAATGAACTAACTAGACACAATGGTGACTGAAAGATGTGAATGTACATCTTCTATGTATATGTAGCGTATAATTAAACTAATCTAAATTGTAAATATTAGGAAACCTGGAGAACCCAAATGAATGCCTTGTCTTACTCTAGATTTATCATAAATAGACTTACAGATGAAATTATCTTTTTAACTTACAGAATTCTGTTTGAAAGAAATGAATATATCCAAGACAACAATTTATTGTTCAGTCCAGACACAGAAAATTTTTAAATAAGTTGTTTGGTGTTAACTAAATCAAATGCACAGCAAAAATCAATATAAATTGCATCAAGATAATAACACTCATTTAGCGCATCAACTATCTCTCTTTACACACAAGTTTGTTTGTGTAGATTTACCTTCCAAAAAAACCATGTTGTTTAGAGAAACTAATTTTTTTTGCAAGTTGTAATTTATTATAAAATAACTTATCTCTGAGTTTTGCAGAAACATTACATTTGCTGATAGGTTGATAATTATTGATATCTTAATGTGATCTTTTTTAAATAATGGGCATATGGAGCAAATTTTTCAAACACTTGGAAAAAGAAGAGTACTTAATAAATGGTTGAAGAGCTTAGTTAAAAACCACAAAAATGGCAGAGCATTTCTTCACTAAAGAGGAATCATTAATTCGTCAGATGACCTCTTCAACATCATTCTCAGTTAAAATAATCTTACTGCAGGGATCATTACAGTTAAATGTAATTTAGTTTAGAAAATATCATTGTTAGTAGACACTCCCCAATTTTTATTTAGCAAAACATTCTTCAGTATTAGCATACTTATTTTCTAAAAGCATGTAAGATGGATAAGACCTATCATTGTAATTTTTTTTTTTAGCAAATTTAAAAATCTTTGTAATCATTTAGTAAAGATTCCTCAACTTTAACAGTGTAATTTAATAATAGATTTTTATGACTAAGAGTATTACACAAACTTTGTTCAGAAGTAATTATTCATAAGAAGTAGTTTTATCTTTTTTAGGTAGCTTATGGAACATTTTGTTATTAATAATAGTTATAATAAGTACACCAGAAAAACACTATGAAAATTGCATTTCTTGTATAAGTAATTTTGGTATATGACAATTAAGAATATTCTTAATACATTGTTGTAATTCCTCTGGAAAACTTTCTTTACCATGATGAATATCAAATCCCAATCAAGCATGGTAATTTTCTTATACTACAAAATTCCATTTTCATGTTCCATGTAAAAGCTTCAAGTTTTTTTGACGATATAAAGAATAAATAAATATTATTTGAAATCAAATTCATTTAGTAGATTTTGTATAAAATTTATATTCTTATAATCTGGTATGTATTTACCTGGTATAAGATTAGAATTCAAAGTATGGGTCCTTCCATGTTGAATCAACTAGGTGCGAACGACTGGTATGTTCCCAGTTAACTTTGATAGAGTTGTGAAAAAAAGGTTGAATTTCAGATCCCTATCATTAACCGTTTTGTTTGTAGAGCCCTTCAAATTTGATGAAAAATGGTTTGACTAGCGGCAATAATGTTAGATTGAAATAAGTTGTCATTTATTAAGGTAGAATGTTGAACTTTAACTTATTTTAAAGCTTATTTGATGCTCTTTTATATAATATACAGCAAGCTTATGTTTATATGAATCTTTATTTCAAGGTTGTCATGTTTAGCATTTAACCGTGAATTGCAGAAAAAACAGGTCCTCGATCTTTTTTTATGAAAAATATATTTTATTCAACATTATATTATAAAGTAGCTGTGCAGATTTGAAACCAGGACTGCATTATTGGGATTAAGAGAAAAGTGTATATCAATGTTTTAGCAAAAAAACCTTTTTTGGGTGTTTTGGGTAAATACTTACATTTTTGTTGGCTGAATTTGCAAAATCAAATAAAATGTCTTGCAAAAAGAAACTGAAAGTAATGAGGTAATATGTTGCTTATTTGTTTTTTCTAGTAATAAGAAAGAATATATCTGAACTCAAACAAATGGCTAATGATGATGTAATGCAATGAGTCAATGTAATTAATACAAATTGTAAAAGAAAATGTACTGAAGCTTACTACATCATCAGTTTAGTCATTATCTGTGTCAATTTTTTTTAAAAATAATAACATCATGTAAGAAAGCATGAACCTGTATAGATATATCTGCCTTGAAGTCAAGATATTCAGTGTTCATTTATTGATTGCTGTGTAGTTAATTACAGGTTTTTTTTAAAGTTAGGTATCTTTTGAAGTGTGGCAAATTTTTACAATAATAAATTAATTCATTTCAAGAAGTAAGTCATAATAATGCTATTAAGAATTTAAGAAAAGTTTTAACATGGATCACAGAAAAAAAAATCCAAGTTTAGAAAGTGATTGATAGATTTGTGATAAATGTCACAAATAACTTGTCTCAATTAGTAATAAAGTTTCAGAAGAAGAAGAAGCAGCAGGAGATGATAGTGAAGAAGCCTTTTATGATGAAGCGAATTATGCATTAGATAGGCAGTTGAACGAAAAATTTAATTGCACAACAGATAGAAGTCTTAAAATCACAATTCATACACGAAGTTGGAGCATCAAAAAAGTACAAGATGAATTCCCACCAACAACAATTTTTATGATACAACAGGGAAAACAACTCGATAAAGAACAAGGGATTGTGTTATTATCGAACTGTCAACCTGGAAAGTATCTGGATTAAAATATAGTTCGATGTATTCAGGTGTTTTATAAATCGGATGCAAGTTGTGTAATGCCAGGCAAAAAAGACAGAGTTACAATCAAATCATCTTATGGAAACATTCAAGTTCAACAAAGACTAATATTGGCTAATCTGAAAGAGATACATCAACAGTAAAGAAACTCGTACAGGTATTAAAATTGGGTTTTCTACTTTTGCTGTTTTACATCCTAAATATTGTGTTTTAGCAGGTGGCAGTGGAACTCAGAGTGTATGTTATCCATCAGAACGTGAAATTAATGTTTGAAGGATGTAAATTAAAGTATTTAACAAAAGAATAATGCAGCAGTCATTTCATTTCTTATAAACACTGTGTGTGATTTTAAGACTGTCAAAATTTACTGTTCACAATTGCTGTAACTGTAATTATTTAAAGATGTTCTTTATTATATTTTAATTATTAGTCATACAGTTATTATTTATATTATTGTAGCTCTTATATTAGAAGAAAAAAAGTCTTATATCAAGAAAAGTCTTGAGAATTATATTTTATACATAATTATGTTTTATACTTGTTTTTATTATCATTTAAAAATCTATGAAATTTATTGTTTTATTTAAAATTATTCATTGCAGTCTTGTTATAAAACTAATTACTCATTTTTTAAAAAAAAAGTAAATTTTGCTAAAAGATTGATATATTTTGTTTTTATCTCCTGATCCCAAAGCAGTCCCCGTTTCAAATTTTCTCAACTGCTTCATAGTATAATGTCAGATAACGCATATATATGTATATATATTAAAAAATTATAGACAGGTTTTTCTGAAATAGGTCAAACGTGGTAACACTTAAATCATAATTTATGAAAATATAGTTTTGTGTATCATATGAAAGAGCATTAAATAAGCTTTAAAATGAAAACAAGTTTATCATTCTACCTTAGTAAATAAAAAACTAACACTACTACCACAAGTCAAAATTTGCCATTTTCCAGCAAATCTGAAGGGCTGTAAAAACAAAACAGTTTATGAGAAATCTGAAATTCAGTATTATCTCATAAATCTATTAATTCAAGTTTTGTGCCTTGTTGATTAACACAGAATGACGTGTATGGTAACTGTGGTAAATATATTAGGTAACATTTTACAAGTGTTTTAGTGGTTTTTCCCTCACAAAACCTTGCTCATTAAACTCACCTAATAATAGTTTAACTATAGCTTCATTGTTAATGTGTATGGTGATTGAATTAGAGATAAATTTATTTTTATTTTATAAATTATACAAAAAATCATTAACATATTTCTTTGTAGCATTCATATTTTTTTATTTATTACAGCAAGCAGATTTAGGTACAACTGAAAGAGGAACCGCTGGATATTATTAATGGTGATATTGAAAAAGATCCTTTAGCAATTGAAGAGACAAACTTTGTTAAATCGGAAAATTTTAAAGTTGAAAATGAAGGGGTAAGGATATTAGATTTTGCATTCAATGGAACACCAATTATCCAGATGGTCTTTACAAGACCAAAGCTGGATAATTGGAAAGGGTAATTTAAAAAAACGGCTTTATACATACTGTACATATCATTCTAATATTTAATGTGTAACATGCTAAGGAAAATATATAGAAAAATAAATGTACTTCAACAACATTAAAATAAAACTTTGAATATATGTAGTGTAAGAAAAAAACAGTAGTGTGATACTAAAAAAGCAATGTGTAGAAATTTTATTTTATAATTAGTTTAAAAAAGGACTAAATATACATATTGTTTTTGTTAAATGAATTACAAAAGTTCAGTTAAATCCAGTAAAATAAAGATTGATAAAATAAAGTCCTTTTAAAGCAAATATTTATTTCAATAGTGTTTAAATTTTTCAAATAATGTGTTAGTTTTTTTTAAAAATTACCTAGTCTGAATTTAAGCAGTGTAGTTAGTTGGACATCTGGAAAATTGGTGCCCCCCTGTGTTAACTTTTCATTATTAATAAATTTTGGATTACATGTAGTTTATTTCTTAGTTTGTGTGCACGTGTATGTGTACATGTATATATTTATCCCACCATGTTTGTCTACTGGTTAACTCATAAATCAGTTGTTTAACAGTTGATTTTGAAGTCAAAGGTTCTCAGGTTCAAACCTAATAAAAGTTAGTTAATAAAAGTCAACATGTTTAAAATTTTGTTTTCTGTTGACATTATTTACATCAATCTTATAATTAAATTCTCTACAATTTATGTTTAAAAAATGTATGATTTATTGCCAATTTAACAACGTTATTGTGTGTCAAACCTAAAAAATGTGTTTTTTGACCCTATTTTTGGCGTTTTACTTGAAATATCTTAGAAACTAAGAGAGATACAGTTCTAGGACCCATTTTTTTCGATTTCCCAGCTCAAAAACCATAAGAAACAATTGAATTTGCCCCTTAATTGACCGTCCCAGAATTTCAGAAAGCCTTAATTTACCCGGAGGAACTGAAACTCGGGCGAAATCTTTGACTCTGTATAACTCTCTAATTAAGCATTTTCAGACCTATGTTTATATGAACTATTTTCTTATTTTTAGCCTCTAGAATGAGTTGTCAAAGTATTGCCTTATCCTCCTGAATCATCCTATATATTAGGTAACGGTATTTCTAAAGGTACATTATATTTATTACAATAAAGAATTTCACCATAAGCAATATTAACAATAATGTCACTAATATTAAAAAAAAAAACTAAATCAGGAGAATTACCACCTCGGTTTCCAAATTATTTGATTGTGAAAGATTACAATTTGTAAAGTAAGTAGCAGCAGCATATTTAACATTTAAATATGGATGATAATGTTTAACAAAAGAAATGTTTTCAATGTTTCCCTATACAATATCTGGCTCATTAAAAATGGTTCCCACAGGCAGGAAAAATGAATACACTCAGAATTGAGTCAGTTGAGAAGAGGTAGAGATGTTATCATGATTTTTTTATATATGTAATTATTTTGTACTTAGCAATAGGGGCCAAAAGTCTTAGGCTTTGCACAATAAAGGAAAGCTGCGTAATGAAATAATTAAGATAAGGAATTCTCAGCCTTCACTGAAAGTTGTTTTATCCCCCAGTAGTTCTTCAACTGAGCAGACTAAAACGTTGATCAGCAGTTGTGAGAACAGTGGTTGTGATACATCTGTGTGATCTTTGCCTGGATCTTCTGATAAGACTAATAGCATTTCAGCAACAAATGATACATTCGATTTCTCAATTTCATTTATACAAAATGACAACACAATTAATTCTTTTTTTTAATATATATATATATATATATATATATATATATATATATATAAAGACTGTTTCTAAAGCAGAGATTATGTAGGTTCCCAACATTGTAGCGTCAAAATTTCAGCTCAGAGCTACTAAAAGCTCTTATTTCATTAATCGTCACCTTGCTCCTTACGTTGATGGCATTCTGCAAATACATTAGAATAATTATGACAAAATATTTTTAAAATAAATGTTAACATTTGTTTTCTTTAGAAAATAAGTTGTTCTGTTCTAGTTTTCTAACTGTACTACATTTAGACATAGTGAGTTTAGTTTCCTTTAATTTGTAATCATATTCTTTGTTAAATTGAAATCTGTTTCTTAGCATTTTTATGCAAAATTATTAAATATTATTTTTTTGTTTACTTTGCAAAATATTGTATGCTAGTTTTTTTTGAAAAATTTTTAAGGTTCTTAGGTGTGAGCCAATTATTTTTAAAAATTGGATTAATTAATTTTATTATTTATCTGTGTTACTTTTAGTTACCATGATTTTTATTTTTATGCAAAAAACCTTGTTAAATATTGTTTTTGTTTTTTTGTACTTTGCGATAATTTACTGAAACAGTTTATTACAAAAAATAGCCTAATAGCCCAAATAACAAAGGTGATGCATTTTTGAACAGGATTTTAAACCTGTAATGAAACTTTGACCCATCATTTTGAGTCAGAGTCCAAGCGTCAAAGCATGCAGTGGAAACATCCTGAATCACCTGTACATAAAAAAATTCAAAACACAAACACATCGGCTGGTAAGGTCATGTTAACCATCTTTTGGAGTGCCCATGGTCTGATTTTCTGTGATTATTTGGAGGAGCAACGCACTATCAACTGCCTATATTATCGACCATGATTGAGAACAAAGTCAACCCCAGGTTGAAGAGGAAATGTCTGGGATGGCAGAGGAAAGAAGGCTTGCTTCTTCTTCAAGACAACACTCAGCCTCATATGGCACAACTGACGCTGGAAATTATTATTTAAAGAGATAAATTATTATTAAGAGATAAGAAGATGAGTAAAAAACTGGACAAGTGCAGTAAAGTTGATAGGGATTACATTGAAAAGGAGACAAAAACATTGTATTTATATGATAAACCATTTTTGCTCTACAGCTATTGTCTGTCTAATTATTGATGGCCCTCGTATACTCTGAAAAAAATCATTAAAAAATAAACTTTAAAATGATTGTAATAATAAATAATAAAAAAGGCATGAGTTGGGCAGCTATTATAAAATAAAATATCTATATATTTTGCGGAGTATATGACTGTAGCATAAGATTATGGGTGTCAGGAAAATTTACTAATGGTCAGGAAAAACTCTTAAAATTTGGTAGGAACCCTGTTAAAGTCACCTAATAATAATTTTACTGTGACTGCACTGTTGATGTGTATGGTGAGTGAATTAGAGATACATAATTTTTATTTTATAAATTATACAAATAATCATAAACATATTTAATTTGTAGACATCATTTTTTGTTTTTTATTGCAGTAAGTAGATTTAGTAAAACCGAAAGAGGAACTGCTGGATATTATTAATGATGATATTGAAAAAGATCCTTTAGCAATTGAAGAGATCAACTTGGTTAAATTAGAAAATTTAAAACTTGAAAATGAAAATGAACCAATTACCCAGATGGACCGTTGCAAGGCCAAAGCTGGATAATTGGAAAGGATAATTTAAAAAACTATTATATATACTGTACATATCATTCTAATATTTAATGGGTAACACGCTAAGGAAAAAAGAATATAGAAAGATAAATGTATTTCAGTAATACTAAAATAAAATTTTGAATATATGTACAGTGTAAGAAAAAAACAGTAACTGGTATAAAAAATGCTATGTGTAGAAATTTTCTTTTATGATTAGTTTAACAAAGGCCTAGATATACATATTGTTTTTGCTAAATGAATTACAGACAGTTAAAGAATCCAGTAAAATAAAGATTGATAAAAAAAGTCCTTTTGAAGAAAATATTTATTTGAATAGTCTTTAAATTTTTCAAATAATGTATTAATTTTTTTTTTTAATTACTTAGTCTGAATTTAAGCAGTGTAGTTAGTTGGATATCTGGAAAATTGGTGCTCCACTGTATTAACTTTTCATTATGTAAATTTTTGATTACATACAGTTTATTTCAACTTGTGTGTTGGGGTGTGTATGTATGTTTAGCCCACCAAGCTAATCTAATGGTTAACTCATTGGAAATCAGTTGTTTAACAATTGAAAATTGTTTAAAACAGTTTTCTTCTTTTTTGGCCTATTTTTTCTCTTAATTCTTGGATTATTCATTCAACCATGTTGTTGTATACCTTTTTCTAACTGAATTTTGTATGCTACTGTTATCTGGGATTCTGTTATTCAAAATTTTTTCAGTGAATATTTCATGTGTTCCTGATAAGGATTCAAGAACAGTGAGTAGCTTCCAAAATAGTAGCCCACCCATTCCTTGATCTGCTAAGGCATTGTCAGAAAAATACAACTCAAGGGACAAAACTTATTACAGTGAAGCATGAATAGTTTACAACTGACAGCAGTAGATTAGAGTAACATACGTAACCAACAGTGATGCTAATAGAAGCAGTGTTAAAGGTGACATTCAAATAACTGCTGTTCAAGCTCTCAGTTCAGTTTTATGTTTCTTACCCTTTATGTGTAAATATACTTATTAGCACTTTTGCAGTGTGCACCGCTTCATCAGATGTATTAAAAACCTTTTAAAAGAATTTAAAACTTTATTAATAAAACACATTAAATACATTGATGAAAAGTTGTGTTCCACAAAAGTGCTAATTTGTAAGAATTAAAAAAAAGCAAGCAGTATGAGGTGATTTTATTTTAGTTATAAATTTATCATTGTATTATTTATAATATATAATTATATATTATAAGTAATGTTTTCTTTGTTTTATTATATATACACTTAATAATCTGCAGGATGTCCGGACTAAAAGTAAATCTTATATTAATAGTAATAACTAATCTTAATATAATTTAATAACTTTCTTCTTTTTTTTAAATAAATTTAGCAACTCTGCATGTTTTGATGTAGGTTAGTCAACTTCAGTGTATGCACCTTTTTTAGCTGGTCAGATGCCTAGACAATAATCTAACTGTTGCCAGGTGTTTGGGAGCATCTGCAGCATTATTAGACCAACCACCTTTAACAATTTTTTATGTTAAATCATTCAAATCTCAAACTTTTCTTTGGTATAACTTTTAATAAAACCCAAAGCAAAAACGTCCAGAGAGGTGATATCTGAGAGATATAGGTGGTGATGCAGTTGGACCTCCTCGTCTGATCCAACATCTGGGGAAGTGTTGTCCAGGAACATGCTTATGTCTCGATAAAAGTGGTGTGGAGCACCATTTTGTTGAAAATTGAATCCTTCAGGAATCTGAGGAACAGCAAACTTTTGAAACATGTAGACGTATGTGTGCCCTGTCACAGTGGACTCTGAAAAAACAGCTCTATGACACCATTTTTTTCCGTCTTAGCCAACATTTACTTTATGTTCCTTTCATTCTTGATTACTGTATGGAGTTTTCAGTACCACAAATTTGACAATTGTCTTTAATTATCCCAAATGTATGAAAAGTATCCTCATCACTAAATAAAATATTATTTGGATTGTTTTCAATATGGTGATTATATCTGCAGCAAACTGATATCATTGGCATCAATCATTTGGTTTAATGTGAAGAAACAGTTGTAACTCGTACCCTTGCAAATGGAGGGCTTATGACTGATGTCGTGAATAGTAGAAAAAGGAAGTTTCAGTCCGTAACTAGATCGCATAATAGACTTATCTGGCAGTATATTGCTTACTTTACCCACTCTCTCATAACTAACTGAAACCTGATGATGGATGTAGGAGAATCAACATTAAATTCAGTTCATACAAGCCGTTGAACGTGCATAACTGATTGAAAGCGAAGCATGAACTGAACATTTTTTGTGGGGGTCCACATTTTGATGGACTACAGTTGCATTCAATTCAGTTTGTCTGCACATGCATATTCTGCTCTCTGTGATAGTATACTGAACAAATCTTTGAGATATATTCTGTTGTTTGAGCCTACATTTAAGAGATGGTTTCTAAATGTAGGCCATTAATTTTGGATGCTTTCAACCAAGACATCCTGTACATAAAATGTATGGGTTTGTAGGTCTGATCAACACGTATATATATAAAACTTGTATAATAAATATATTTACCTGTTATAAATTCGCCAAATAGTTTTGTTTTCCTAAAACATGTATATGATAATAAAGTTTCAGCCAAATGTGTAAATATACTGCAAGATAAATTAAGTTCCTTCTTATAATCTATAAGGTAAGTTAACTCATTGATGATTAATTAATATCCAAAACCACATTGATTATGAATGTATGTTTAAAATATTCCATTTTTTTATACGTGTTTACTGGCTTTTTACAAGATATAATACTTAATGTTATTGTAATTCAAATAGTTTTACATTATTCATAATTGCCTTTGAATTATTAGTTATTTTTAATTTATAGGTTATTATTGATAAAGAAACTTACAAGGGAAGTACCAAGAATCGCATTACTCATAAGAGGTGCGTAAATAATTCAGTATATGATGGAATTATAAAAGAAAAATCCAGTGAATATAAGTGTGCACACGGTGATGTTACAATAAAAAATTTAGTCAAGGATATAAATAGTGAAAACAAGATACCTACGCAGAATGATTTAAAAACACACCTTATTACGCATAACAAAAAGAAAAATTATGTATGTAAATTGTGTCAAAAGTCATTTAATTTCAGAAGCAGTTTAACGAGGCATCTTAAAATGCATAAAAATAAGAAAAATTATGTTTGTAACTTTTGTCATAAGTCATTAAATTCTGAATATCGTTTAAAGATCCATCTTGCTACTCATATGAAGGATAAAAAATTATATATGTAAATCTTGTCAAAAGTCATTTAATAACAAAAGCAATTTAACGAGACATCTTTATATTCATAAAAATGAGAGAAATTATGTTTGTAACTTTTGTCAAATGTCATTTAATTGTAAAAGCTATTTAAAGAGACATCTTAATATTCATACAAAAGAGAAAAAATATGTTTGCAACTTTTTCAGAAGTCTTTTAATCAAAATTTTGCTTTAAAATCACATTTAAGAATTCATACTAAGGAGAAAAAATATATTTGTAACATTTGTCAAAAGTCATTCAGTAATAAAAGTCATTTAAAGAGACGTCTTAATATTCACACAAAAGAGGAAGATTATATTTGTAACATCTGCCAAAAGTCGTTTAATCACATTTGTGATTTAAAAAACACATTTATTTCCACTCTAAAGTAAAAAATATATTTGTAACATTTATCAAAAAGTTTTTAAGTTTTTTAAGTATGGCACTATTGGTATATAATATTATTTGTATATAAAAAATCTTTTGATAGAGTTATTCTTATTAGAGATATTATTCTTATTATTATTGTTATTCTTATTAGAGAATCATTATGAATTTTAAAAATCTTATATTAAGAAAATGAATTAAGGAAAAAAATTAATAGCATTCTTTCAAGTGTGTGTAATTTAAAATTCATATAACAAAATTTATTTAATGTTTATAATTTAACATAACATTTTTCTCATTTTTGTATGTTACAACTAATGATCGAGAGGTTGAAACCTTGTATGTTTCAGACTCAGATTTATATATTACTCTATTTTATAATGTGGGTATGTTTATGAACATTTTAAGCCCAGAACAGAACCATGGCAATCAGAAAATTTGGTGTAAAAAAGAGTGTGTAAAGTTCTTAAGGGGAACTTGTATACAAATCACAAGTTTCATGTGTTTTTCTCCTGTGCATTTTCACAAATAACCATGATTTTGAATGGATTTAAAGCCTCGTTCTGATTTTATATTAAGTTAACTTTATATAACATGTTTTACATTTTAGTAATGTTTTCAAATAATAAAACCATACAAGAATGTAATCTGATATCTGTGCAGAAATATCCTGAACCTACGAGGTCCATTGATATTTCATTGTTAACGTTTTGAATGTCATCTGATAAATAAAACAAAATGATACAAAGAAGTAAGCTGGCGCATAGCAATGGAATAAATACTCCTTGGCAACCGTGGGTTACAATGGGAAGAGGCTCTGGACAGCTGTATAAAAGTAGTGTTAAACTTTATGTTATGCTAAATGGTTAAACTTATATTTCATGTTTAATTTATACTTTATCTTAAATGTTCATACTTTATCTTAAACGTTCATACTTTATACTGTATACTTACAAGCTTAAATAAACTGTGGAATTTAAACTGTGGATCTTATTCCTTATTTGCCTATTTTACTAACATTTTTTGGTGACCCTGACGTGATACTTTTTAAACTGAGTGATACATATTACGGAGTGATTTCACAAATATTTTGTGACAATGTGACTGTGAGTATTGTACATTATTTTATGATTCGTTCTGTCTGATATATAGTCTGACTTTTATAAATTATTGATTAATTATTTGACTAATTTAAATATTATTAAGATTTTCACAATGGTTTTAGATGATGAAAGTTCCAGTGACAAACTTACTGAGTTACGACATAAACACGGCTACATTAAGGGCAGGCTAACCCGCATTGAAACCTTTGTAAACTCATTAGATTCCAAAGTTAATAATCCCTTAGAGTTAAAAACCCGTTTAAGAAGACTTGAAGAATGTTGGTCCGAATTTGACTGCGTGCAATCAGAAATTAGAGCAATCTGCACGGATGCTGAATACGAAACTGTAGAAAACGAGTTAGCATCTTTCGAAGATAATTACTACGAAATCGAATCTAAAATCAACAACATCCTTGCGAATCAATCTTCATCTTCTCCTCCTCATCCATCTCCTTCTACTACTGAACAATCGAACATGGCTAACATTAAATCCTTTGCCTTCATGTTCTGGAAAATATGAAGACTGGATTGACTTTCACGACGTTTTTGAGTCTGATTCATAATTCCTCCAATTTAACAGATATTCAAAAATTTTATTATCTACGCTCTTGTTAAAAGCCAAAGCTTTTAAACTATTAAGGAAATAAAGGTTTCTGCCAGTAATTATGAATCAGCATGGACACTTCTTAAGCAGCGATTTAAAAATACTAGATTAATAATAAAGGCTCATATACAAGGGATATTAACTTTCAAACGACTTGACAAACCTCAGTATACCGCGCTAAAAAACTTATGCAATACTATTAATAACCATTTGACTGCCTTAAAAAATTTAGGTGAACCAAACTGATCAATGGAGTACACTTATAGTATTTTTAATTACAAATAAATTAGACCCCGAGACTAGATCGCTGGGAGGCGTATCGTGCTAAGAATATACTAAGCTATTATGATGACAAAGATAATAAGTCTTCTGACTGTGAATCCAAACCGTATTCTTTTGAAAACTTAATGCAATTCTTATATAAACAAACAATTATCCAGGAAGAAAATCGAAAAATAAACAGCAGAGGCCCGTCCTATAAAAATGTCCAGTCTAAACCGCATCTTAATCGAAATGTAAATAATATTTCATGTCATGTTAGCAATATCAACATTTCCAAATCTAAATGTGCAATCTGTAATGACAATCTTACAACTGTTACCTGTAAACAGCTCACTAATCTTAACTCGTCACAAAGATACTTAAAGGTTCGTGAACTCAAGCTATGTATAAATTTTGTAAGGTCAGGACACAAGACTGTGCAATGTAAGAGTCTTTATTGTTGCACAAACTTTGCAATATGCGTCATCCCAGTATTCTTCACATTGAAAACACTTCTCAAGCTTCAACAAATCAGTTACCTAAGACTGATATTAAAGAGTCTTCCACTCCGCAACAGTCTGTATCTGCCTTTTCCAATAGTAGTGATGAAGTTATTCTAACTACCGCCATTATCCTTATTAAGAACTCTCAGGGCGTTGCTTACCCTTGTCGCGCACTTTTAGACAGCGGTAGTCAATCACTAGTTTCAGCTTTAGGTCTCAAACAATGTAAAACCCTTGCATCAGTCACCGGAAATGGAAATACGGGAATGTCAACAAATGCCTTTGTAAACGCTACAATTAAATTTAGATTAAACGATTACGAGGAAGCTCTGTTGGTTTTAAGGAAAATTGTTAACGATTTGCCGACTTCCTCCGTCAACTTAATCTTAAACATAACTAATGACAATCAGTTAGCTGATAACGGGTTCTTTCAATCTAAACGAATCGACGTACTTCTGGGTGCAAGCATGTTTTTCGATATTTTGAGAGACGGCCAATTTAAACTGGGAAAGGATTTACCTACATTACAAAATTCAGTTTTTGGCTGGATCGCGAGTGGCAAGATTGCGTCCAACCATGCATTACTGAAAACGTCTCTAGCTCTTACCACGACTTGTAATACTTCAGATGAGAATTTCCATGATCTTGTTTCTTCATTCTGGAGAAAACTGAAGAGATAACAAATCCCTTGCCGAACAAGCATGTGAACAACACGTAAAACGCCAGTCAGACGGCAAGTTCGTTGTTAAATTACCTTTTTTGGATGATCCCACGAAATCATTAGGAAGGTCCAAGGAATATGCCATTAAACGTTTTTACTCTCTGGAGCGCAAGCTTAACCGAGATAATGACATGAAAATAAGTTATGATGAATTTTTAAACAAATATCTCGAAAATGATGGGATGGAACCTGTTACAGAAGACAGGGAACCAGAGGCCACTTATTACTTACCTCATCATCCGATCATCAAGGAATCCAGCTCCACGACTCAATTATGCATTGTTTTTAACGCATCAGCTAAGACCTCTAACAATAATTCTTTAAACGATGTCTTAATGATAGGCCCAACTATACAGCGGGACTTACAAGCTATACTGTTATCATTTCGCACTCACTCCTATGTAATACTGCAGATATTAAAAAAATGTACCGTAGAATATTAATTCAACGAGATTTTCAACGAATTGTATGATGTAATGATGTATCTGACAAAATTGACACTTACAGACTGAAAACAGTTACCTATGGCACTGCTTCTGCTCCATTTTTAGCGATTCGTTGTTTGTTTCAGTTAGCAGAAGAAGGGAAGGACTTGTATCCCAAAGCATCAAAGCTAAAATTAATGTCGTTACCTCGTCTAGAACTCTGTGGAGCGCTACTATTGGCTCAACTACTTTAAAAAAAACACTTAAAAGCCTTAGATTTACTCAATTTTAACATCACTCTGTGGACTGATTCTACCATAGTGCTTCACTGGTTAATTCTCCTCCTAAAACTTGGCAAACATATGTCGGTAATAGTGTCTAAAATTCAAGAATTGACACCTAACTGTACATGGAAACACGTAAAATCACAGGATAATCCAGCTGATCTCATTTCAAGTTCTCTGCCACCTAAATTGCTCTTAAACTGTAATCTCTGGTGGAATGGACCTCAGTGGTTATCAAAAACGTCAAATGATTGGCCTCAACCAATTCAAATGACAACAATAAATTTCAAACTCAAAGAAAGACGAAAGACCAACACAATCCAATTATCAACTCTAACATACTTTGAATTAATTGACAGATTTTCTAGCTGGATTAAACTATTGCGGATTACAGCTCTCTGCCAACGTTTTCGTAAAAATTGCAAAACCCCTGATAACAAATTTACTGGACATTTAACCTATCAAGATTTGTTTGAAGCTGAAACTACATGGATTAAACAAGCACAGCAAGCCTTTGTTGAAGATCTTTATAGGCTTAAAAACAACAAGGAAGTAAGTAACAGACTTAAATCACTGGCTCCCTTCATTGATGAAAGGGGAATAATCAGAGTCAGGGCAGGTTAAAACATCTGCAGTTTCACCTAATCACAAGCATCCTATACTCCTCCCGTCAGACCATCGCGTGACCAAATTGATAACTCTACAGGCTCACCCTAATACTTTACATGCTGGTCCTCAAGCGCTCCTTGCAAATGTAAACAAAGTTTTGGCCAATAAATGGTAAGGTTTTAACGCGTAATATAGAACTGCACCAAAAACTGAAAAACATCTTATGGGAGACTTACCTTCGCACAGAGTACAACCATTTGAGAATAGTGGAGTGGACTTTTGTGGACCCTTTTATAGAAGAAATTATCAACGGAAGTCTTTACCAAACTGGTTCCAGAGCTTACAACCAGGAAATTTATTGAAGCCCTTGAAAGGATGGTATTTAGGCGAGGCGTTATGAAAAACCTTTATTGTGACAATGGAACCAATTTCGTTGGAGCGAAAAATGAACTCAAAGAATTGCAACAAGTATTCGCATCAAATACTCACATCAATTGAATTCGTTTTGTGCATCAAATAGAATCGACTGGCATTTCATTCCACCCCGTGCACCCCGTTTTGGTTGTGGGAGACAAGAGTAAAATCAGTCAGGGACATCTTAAACGAGTGCTGGGAAACCATATTTTGTTGTACGATGAATTAGAAACCTTATAAGTTAAGGTAGAAGCATGTGTCAACTCTAGACCTCTTATTCCTCTTTCCAGCGATCCTAATGATCTAAGTTCGTTAACACCTGCTCATTTCCTTGTTGGTAAACCCTTATGCTCTTTTCCAACATCATGAAGACATTGAAGATGACAAGCACCCCCAGACACCTCAGCACATCAATAACTGATGAAAACTTGGAAAAAGTGAAAGAAATGATTATGAATGATTGCCGAATCACAATCAGAGAAGTTGCTGATGATGTTGAGTTATCAATTGGCTCATTCCATTAAATTTTTTCAGATGTTTTGGGTATGAAATGTGTGACAGCAAAATTGTTGAATTTTGAACAGCGGCGAATGGAAGTTGCTCAATCGTCGCAGTGTAGGTATTCTGGATCACAAAGACTGAAAAAAGCTTGACAAGCACAGTCGAATGTGAAGGTTATGCTCACAGTGTTCTTTGATTTTAACGGCATAGTGCATCATGTGTTCTTGCTACAAGGTCAAACGATCAATAAGGAGTGTTACCTAAAAGTATATTACGCAATTTGCATGAAGCAATCTGAAAAAAAAACACCCAGATTTGTTGTGAAACCATTCTTGGCTTTTGCACCACGATAATGCGCCTGCTCACATTTCATTGCTTGTTCATAAATTTTTTTCATCACTGTAATGGTACCCCAGCCACCATATTCACCAGATATGGCCCTGTATGACTTTTTTCTATTCATAAAAATAAAGAGAACCTTATAGGCCATCATTTTACAAGCATAGATGAGATTAAAGTTCAATGAGATTAAACATCAAGTTCCCAAAGTGTTTTGGAGATTGGAAAAGCACTGGCATAAGCGTATAATATCTAATGGG
Source organism: Lycorma delicatula (assembly GCF_047948215.1). Classification (NCBI taxonomy): domain Eukaryota; kingdom Metazoa; phylum Arthropoda; class Insecta; order Hemiptera; family Fulgoridae; genus Lycorma; species Lycorma delicatula. The sequence goes on along the minus strand of NC_134459.1, from coordinate 25,438,964 downwards.
GACTATTTTGAAGGGGATAAACATTAATGTAGACAAATAAATAAAATTCTTTCCAAAAAACAAAAATTCTTGTTAATTTTTTAACAAACCTCGTATATATATGTTTTTAATGTAATTTATAATTTATTTTCTTTAGCTGTTGTAATTAAATTTAATTTCCCTTGATTTAAACAAGATCAACTTTGTTTTTTTCTATTTCTAATTAAATGCTGGAGCAGTCCTCTTTTAACCAAGAAGCATCATACCTATCCATTCTTGATATGAATATCATTCTATTCTGTGATTTTATGCACAGTTTAATTGCATAATCATACAATTATATCAGTGTAATTATATCAATGTGAACAAATTATTTACTGTGTAGGTTTATTTCATGAACAAAGGTAATTATAAATTTAATAAATCTGATAAGAATATTTTTTAATGACAGTTATTTCCCTTGTCTAAGTGAGCAGATTATGATAAAAATAATTATTAAAACATATATAATTCAATTGTTGTTAATTGAAGAAGATGAGTAACTTTAGGCAGACTTTGGGAACAAGGAAAACCGAACTAATTCAACAACATTGTTTTCATTAGACCTCTAGTTTAAGTATAACTGTTAAACAAAACAATTCAAGCGCTATTTATTTATTTCAATTTTTATTTAATTTAGGTACTAGTGATCCTGGAAAGTTAATCAGCTGAAAAATATTTGACACATACAAGTCTTTGATAATTAATCCTTCTAATGTCAGAATTAAAATACATTTCCATGCAGAAGGGAAATTTAGGGGAGAATAGAAAACTTCACCACCACAAATTCTCATACCTGACAAATGTAAACAGCCAACATGTTAATCAAGTTGGTAACAGGAATCCATACAAACTCCAGTCCCATTGATAATCTTATTATTTATAATAATAATTCATTGATAATCTCAGTTCCATTCATGAATCTATATTTACATATTGTTCTTGAAAATATCATGGATATTCAAATGGATAGACATTTATAAATTTATGGACAGGATATGTTACAAATTTTATTAATGTTTATGCTTTTTTCTAAAGGTTAGCTTATTAATAAAACCAGCAACAAATAGTAATAATAACACTGGATAACAGTGTTCCTTTTAATTTTTATTGAGCGTATCCCTATCAATTTTTCCTAAGCTCCATATGTTAACCTGTAGATAAAGGGATATGAACTAAGTTGTGAAAAATAAATTTAGTTCTGATATAGACAATTTAAAACTTTTAAGAAACTTAAGCATCATTTTATTTTTTCTTGGCAAAATACTAAAATAGATTAATTCAAATTTAGCAACATATATACATAAATAATACCCAATCAAATTACTTCCAGTGTAGATAAAATTTATCAGTCAACAAAGGTATCTAGAAATGTATTTTTAAAAAAGCAACAAGTTTTAAAAAATATAACAAGCAGGTAATAAATAATACTGAGATTACAAATTTTATTAAACATAACAATTACAGAAAGTTTATATTATTGTCTTAATGATACACTGTTTTATATGATTAAAATTTACAAACAATTAAGATATTTTATAAATATTTTATTTGAGTAGCCATTATAAGATCTGCTTCTTAAAAAAGTATTATTACATAATGATTATTAACAGATTATGCAGTGACCTTCCTGGTAAGCAATTGCTACAATACTCAGACAGTAATGCCTGTAATGTTGATGGAAAAAAGGTGGATGTAAAACAGAAAGTAACAAACTTGAACAGAATCTGTTGAACTAGATGTCAGGAGGGTATCGCAAATTATGTTTACTGAACACGATGTGGAAGGTCTTCAAGTGCCTCCAGGCTGGATGATTGCAAGCTGAAGTTAAGGAAACAGGTGGGCTCTCTGGAACCAACAGGTTCAGGCGTGGGAGGTCCACCATCGATGCTGTAGAGAGGGTGTTCGCCTGGGTGAAGGAGAAGGCGCATGCCAGTGGTGGTACTATTGGATGTCCTTAATGCCTTCAATAGTGTCAGCTGTCACAGAAGAGCTGAAACGAAGAGGAGTCAGCACATATTTGAGGGGCTGGAGAATGAGTATCTGAATAACAATAAGGTAACCACCAAAGTGGAAGGTGGAGTAGGCTGCCACTTCTACATTCATGGATGGAAAACAGAGCCCTGTGGCTTTCGCCACAGGGCTCTGTGCTGGGACCCCTCCTATGGAATGTGGTATTCGATGAAGTGCTATGATTGGAGTATCCCAGCGACACAGAGGTCATGGTCTATGCTGATGATCTGGTGCTCTTGGTTCCCAGGGCCAAGGAAAGGGAAGTTGAGGAGAAAGAAAATGCTGCGATTGAACAGGTGAGCATGTGGCTGAACATCAGAGGACTGCAGCTGGCCCTGGAGAAGACCTCTGTTATGGTGATGGCTGGCCAGAGAAAGCTGTAGGAGATCACCCTCCCGCAGTGTAGACGGTATAAGAGCAAGTCAGGTAGAAATGCCCAAGTACCTCAGGGTGTGGATTGACTCCAAGAGCAACTTTGGAGTACATGCAAGAGAGACTGCGAAGAAGGCAGAGAAGGCAGCTGCTGCACTGGCTAGAATAATGCCTAGGAATGGGACTCCACGAGGTTGCTGCACACAAGACTATCGAAGTGGTAACAGACATTATGAGTCTCCTGGTTGAAGTCTTAGGAGACTCATAATGTTTGTAACCGCTTCAATAGTCTTGTACACGGCACCCACATGGAGTGCAGCAATTCAGGTCAAACAGAATGTTAACCTTCATGTGGCGGTGCAGTAATGCTACACATATTGGCTGCATACAGGACTGTTTCGGAGGAGGCTGTGAGAGTCCTGGCGGGACTTTCACCAGTAGAGCTTCTGGTTGAGGACAGAATAAGAAGGAGAGGAGGGTCAGCTTGTAGTCAGTTGCAGGTTAGGTTGATGGAGGATTGGCAGGTTCCCTGGGACACCTTGAGCAAGGGAAGATGGAACATGATTAAGATGGTTAAGATGATTAAGATGGAACTAATTAAGAGAATAGAATCATGGCACAAACAGAAGCATGGGGAGCTGGGTTATTATCTCACTCAGTTTCTCACTGGCCATGACGACTTCGGAGTTTACCTTACAAGGACTCTGAATGAATCTACTGCGGAAATGAAGATACCCCAGAGCACACCTTCTTCCTTTGTGACAGGTGGGCCCAGTTACAAAGTGAACTGGGAGTGGAAGATCTGACTCCAGAATTAGTTATGGATTACATGCTCCAAGGGGAAGGCCACTGGAGGATGGTGTCTGAGTGGGTTACCAGAATACTTTGCCACAAGAAAGAAATGGAGTATAGGTGACACCAGTAGTGGTACTCCTACAGGACCGGTAGCTGTGATAGTATTATTATTATGTAGCTTGTTCATTAAATAAAATTTAATGAATAATTTTGTAATGATGATGTTAGCTATGTGGTGTTGACAGGAAAAGTATTATGTACCTACCTGTGTTAATCTATGATGTATTATGTGTAGTATAGTTCTACTGAAGGTTGTAGGATGAGTAATCGTCCTTCATTGTGATGATCATGTGTTGTATTTCCTTTTTGATAGTTAGTGTATTATGCATTGTATTACAATAGGTATTGTAGAATCATGTATTATGTAGTTGTATTTTATATAATGTATTATTGTATCATGTATTTGTTTATCCTAACGATGTTTATAGCATCGTTAGGATATATTTACTTGTCACACAAGTCATCGGTGTAACTGTAATAGTTACGTGATTGATGTTGAAGTATTGTATTGTGTATCTACCTGTGTTAATTAATGAATGTAGTATGGTAATATAATTGTATTGAATTATAGAACGGATATAACCATCGCCTGAACATGATCATATTATTGTGCTGTATTTTCTTGTTAGTTCTAAGTAGTGTATTGGTATTATGTATCCACTTGTTTGTCATATCAGTATAAATTCAGCAGTTTTGTGAATACTCTTCCATGGTATTGCCATTATGTTTTGGTCTGTGTTTAATTGATAACTGTTGTGTATACATTTTCTAAGTAGAATTCTAGAGGCAAATTATTGTATTGTATTGTTTGTTAGTTATAAGTATTGTGCGGTCGTACAGTAAAAGCTAAGATAGTTTGTATACTCTTCGAGGAGAAGAAAGATCCATCCCTGAGCCTACGCTGTGACTATGAGGTGCAGGAGTGTGAAGTAGTAAGATATAATTTAAAAAAAAAAGGATGGGGGTCGAAACATGGCATGTATAGGGCCAGAGAGATAGCCTCCCTCTCTGAGGACTAGGATGTTTTGGTCTGCCCACAAGCAAGGGGGGGGGGGTTGGGGCTTCCCAATGATGGCATGGGGGACCCTCGAGGTGTGAGAGGGCTGCATGCAGCAAAGGGTATGAGGAAATGCATGCCTGGAGCAGATAGAGTATGGCCAGGAAGGGTAGCCCTCTAGTAGAGGAGTATGCCAGCTGTCCAGAAGAGGAAATCACCACTCTTTAATGAAGCTAGGGGGACCGGGGGACCCTGATGGGAAAGCCTCAATGTGAGGCTTTCGACACTCCAAGGTGACTGAGTTTTGCTTAACTGTAAGGTCCAGTTGGAGGTGTTCATAGGAAAAAGGTGTACCAAACAGAGGATAATACTGCGGCAGTAACGAAACAGAGGATAATACTGTGGCAGTAACGAAACTAATTGACAAACAAATTATGATTATCAACCAAATGTTTTTACTATAAACACATATATTTACTACGGTAATAAGGGCTGTCTCCGATAAGGGTATTTATCCGGGTTTAAAAAAATTAATTGTTAATAACATTTTATATGTAATGTAATACCTTATTCTTTAATAAATATCTTTAAAATTATTTCAAATACACGTGAAAAAATTAATGAAATATTCTGAGGATTTATTATAAAAAAGCATAAATTTACTAATTTCAGGCACTCCTCAAATATAATAGAATGATCTATTCAACTCATGCAGATAGTAAAAAGTAGAAACAAGTTGACTTAATTGAGAAGTCTACACTCATTACTATATATTACTATATGTCAGTATAAAAATTAGTGAGTAACTGTTTATTTTATTTAACCCTTGTTACTGTTGTTTTGAATATTAAAATTAAATCAGTAGCATTCATTATTTAATGAGTTAATCATAATTTGAACTAAGAATATGTTTTTTACTAATATGTTTTGAAACAGTATGACAATTATAATATTATTTAAGGCTGTTGTAAATGCTGTTGTTGTTGCTGTTGCTGCTGTACAGTCATCGCTAACTGCCTAAGCTGTTTCAAAACTGTTTCAACTAATTTCTTTTTATCTCGTTCACTTTTCTTTAATACTGAAAATACAGTTTTCTTATCAGCTTCTCTAATTCTGCAAAAAAAGATAAGAATGACAATAAGACTAATTGATAATACTAAAAAAATGTAATTACAACTGGTTTAGAAAACTATTTACTAAGCTTACAGCTTTTTTTTTACAGAAAGGCCTAAAAACATCTAAAAATCACCAATAAAAATCTGATCTTTCTAAAAATCAAACCAAGATGATCATAGTAATTATCCTTAAACATAATCAGCAAAAAGATTAAAAATAAATACTTATTAATTCTATTATACAGTTTAGTCAATTAACCTGGTGCAGAAAGTAGATCATCAGTTTTTTCAGCAGTTTAAAATACCATCCTCTACCTGAGCATACACTCGTCAAAAAATAAAGTAGCGGTGACTGTATATTATCGTGTTACAGGTTCAACAAAGGATATTGAGAGATTACAAATGTTAAAATTCTCACAATTGTAATTTATTACTCTTTAGGATCTTAATCAGTGGACAACAGAATTATAGGCATAACAAATTGGTCTTTATACCTATACAATGTGTCTATAAAATTAATGATGGAATTTCAAGCTGTGATGATGTGAAGTAGTATATGTCAAAATGAAGAAAATCTGTCCATGTTTTTGGATACACATAAACATGTTCTAGTATGAGGGTTGTCTTACAAGGTCAGTAGCTACATGAAGCTCATTATTCATCACGATTACAGTGCAGTGGCTTGCCAAGTTCGAGTCGCTTACACTTATTAGGCATGAATATCATCATATGTTCAATGAAAAACTACTACAGTAAAAACATCATTCATTGATAGGATAAATAACTCTTACGAAATGGGCAATCTACTTAAACAGTTATGTTCTGGATGAGAATCAGTGTCTTATAAGATGGTTGAAACTGTATAAACAAGTCACTTCTACAGCTCAAAATGTCAATATGGAAATAAATAACATTTTAACACTGAGTTAGGAATTTCAGAAACAACTGTGCTTCAATGGTTATAAAGTTGAAATTTAAAATTTATCCACAGGACAAAATTAAAAATTTGCATTTATTAAAGACAAATCTATGTGGGTTACATCATGTTCACTACAAAATTTTTCTGACCTCAATATAAATCATCACTTTTTCTTTTATTATTACATAACTTGAAAAGGAACATTCTTTTTCAGTTCAAAAAAATACTCTTCATAATATATCAGAATGAAAAATTTAAAAAAGTAAACTCATGAACAAGAAAGAGCCCTGCGCAAAAAATATTTCTGATTTTAATAATTTTTTTCATGCATATTAAGATTCCTAATTATTTTTTTACATTTTTGTAATGTTAAGTAGTTTAATAATTTATTTTGGGTTATTAATTTATTTTGTTTATCAATTCCTAAATAGATACAGAAAAATCAGTTTAATAATCGAAATGAACACCTACTTGTATTTCCTAAATTATTATTTTTTTTCTAGGTTTTTCAGTATTTGATGATCCATTTTCTAAAACTTTATCTGCATTCACAGAGAAAAGGAAAAAATACAGCATAAATATTTAAATGAAAACATTGAACTACAATATTAGTTTTTTATTTTTACTAGTTTTCAGGTAATAAAAAATATAAAATAGTCAATATAGATAAAAACAAGAAATTTAGATAGTTTCTGAGTGTATACCTTCTCGCCAGGTACATTTGTACAGTAAAATCATATGTTATACACCATTAAATATACTATCTTGATACTATAATACTATAATACAATATTTAATTTTTGTTGCACCATAAATACAATATTCAAACTGAATACTCTTATTCACACTCCAAGTTTGATATAAAATGCTCATTGCCTTAATTATCATCAGTTAACTCAGCAAGTGATCTGAAGAATATCTTCAGTTAACTATTCATTTAATAAAAGTCATACAATTAACAAGTTTGGTGCATTTATAATGATGAATCATAAAAGATAAAATTCAGGAAAACTTGCGTAATAAAAATCAATTCATATTCAAAAAATCATGCGTAAAAAAGCAAATAATTAAAAAAATTATCTCCATACACTTATTATTTAAAAGCATAACAAACTTTTACTTACTTTTCTAGAAGTATAATAGCTGTGTTAGGGTCAACTCTACGATATTTTGAATTTTCTTGTCCGTGATCATGAAAATATGTAGGCCAATCCCAAGCCATAAAAAGATCTAATAGTTGCCTTAATGCAGAAAAATGTTGAAGAAGTTCTTCTTCTTCTAAATCAGAAACTGGTTGACTAGCAGCAAATTCTAAACAAAAACATACATATAAAGAAAAAAAATCATAAAACCTTATAGTTTGCAAAAAACATAGAATAATAATAAAACCCTAATAGCTATTATAATAATAAATAATAAATATAATAATAATTATATTATTATAATTATAATAATTAAATTATTATATTATAATAATTAATATTATTAATTAATTAATAATAATTATAATAAATAATAATTAATTAATTAATAATAATAATTATATTATTATAATTAATTAATAATTAATTATTATTATATTAAATTATAATAATTAAATTATTATAATTATAATAATTATTATAATAATAATAATAAATATAATAATAATAAAACCTAATTATAGCTATTAAGTACAACACCAGATGCTTTAGGGCACTTCAGGCCCCTTGCATCTGGCGACTTTGATTTTACTTATTACTCTTAATGTACATCAACATCACACGCTTTGGATTCACAAAAATATGATAAAATAGTATGAGAAATCAATATCTTTCATTTCGCATAACATTTTATTTGCATTAAAAGACAGACAATACAGAAATAGACATATTTTAATAGTACAAAATAATTTTCATTTTTTTTACAACAGTTACAAATAATTCTTTTTCACAGCTCAAACACAGGTATTTTCTTTTGTTAAAGCAAGGTAGTTTGTTTTACATATAATCACAGATTAAAAAAAAACTTAGAACATTTTTTTAACTTTGTGATCAGTCGAGAACTGGTGTTCAGTGTTATATGGCTGTTAACAAAAGCAAAAGGCCAAAGGCCTAAGGCCCCTGAGCACAAAGTAAACAAAGTCGAGAGGCTGTACTTTGGCCAGACAGACATATTTTCATCAAAGTGCATTAATAGAGAGGATAAAAAAGGGAAGCCTTTTTTAAGCCACATTTTTCCTGAGAGAAGTCATAAAACTTGCGATTCATGGTTTGTTTTAGAGCATGTTCTTTTATTTAATAAATACCCAATATACCCATAATAAAAATAGTTAGGTTACTTTTTAACCATTAATAAGCAAAACAGTACCAAATTGTACTAAATTTTTCATATAGGTCAATGAAACTTGACATGAATCTCATGAAGCTGCTAACAAAGAAACTTTTCCTTCAGAACAAAATATTCTCATACATTTTTTAGAATGTTAACAAAATTTCAATTCTGGTTTTGTAAAATGTGTTTTATTCTTGTATTAATTAGAAAACCTTATCTAACTGCATCATTTTCAAGCCTTTATTTTCTGAATATCTCTCTAAAACTGAACAATTAAAAAAAAATGTTTGTTCATTTTAATATTGTATCACAATCTGTTTAAAAACTATGTACTGCTAACAAACTACTGTGATAAAAATTTAAACCGTGTTAAAATTTATTCACAGTTATTTCATATATTAAATTATATATATTATCAAAGACAATTTTCCCAAACAAAGTACAAATAGTATTTTATGAACAATTAATTCTTTATTTTACAAAAAGAAGGGATATATTAATTTATAACTTATGGCTGTAACATATAAGGTAATAAAAGGCATCAATTACAGTTCCTTTCTTGGAAACAACAATTTTCAATAAATGGCTAGTCATTTGAACACTGATGATATCACTTATATGACAGAGTATTAGCTGGATTTTGATATTCTAATGAGTTATACTACAGTATATTTGGTTCAAAGAAAAGATAACAGAAATTATTTCACTCTATTCTCCAATACAAACAATAAAAATTATTTTTAATTCAATTAGTGAAGGAAGTGAAAACAGATTCAAAATTGTTTAACTGGATAATTTTTACAACCCACTTTAACAATTTCATACATCAACCGATTTGAACAAATGAGGTCATTTTGTTCACAATAAAAGACTCAGAACATTCTTGGATAAAGTGAATGAAGATAATGCATTGTTAGAAAACATAACCTTCTCTGATGAAGCTATCTTCCATATTACTGGTCATGTTAACAGTCATTGTCAGATTTAGGGTAGCAAGAACTGTCATGATGTCTGACAAACACAACATGAGAGCCCAAAAATTAATGTTTTTTGCATGTTGGACTGCTTATCAGGTGATCAGACCTTTCTTCTTTGCAGAGTGAATGGTACAAGCACTAGTTATCTAGGCATGTTACAGGAGTATGCAGTACCATAAATTAACATTGACAATGCAATGTTTACTTCCAACAAAATGGCACACCACCACGCTATGTGGTATTAGAGACCACAACATGTATTAGAGACTAACAACATGAACAATGTCCTCAATGTTGGATTGGCTGTGATAAACCAATTTCCAGGCATCTTGATCCCTTGATGTTATGGCATTCGATTTCTTTGTCTGGAAGTTTGTCAAAGAAAGTGTATACTACAAGGGTTGTCAATCTCAATAAACTAAATGAAGAATTCAAAGGTGTAACTAAAAGAATAACTCCAGATATTCTTTACAATGTGTGGCATGAAATTGAATACTGTCTAGACATTTACACACCAAAAAAGATGCTCATGTAGAACTTGTTTGAAATTAAAAAGTGTTTTGTACTAAACTGTTTGAAATATCCTGTTTGACAACAAAACATGAATGTTAATACACTCCTTTGTGATTTTTTATTAACACTTAAAAATGCATTGAATAATTTATGATTACTTGTATAATATATAATATGGAAGCAAATATCCATATTTAAAAAAAAATAACTAACTTACGTTCACATTGTATTGTATCTAAATTAATTTGCTGTAATGCTCCCATTGATATTTGTTTTACATCCTCACTTAACATGAATGCTAGAACTGATTCAGCAATATGCTGACATGCTGATTTGCATGCTTCTTGTGCAACTTCAACCTAAAACACAGAAGATTGATTATTTAAAAAAAAAAATTATGCCACTGTATATATTTACACCAACTATTGATTCAATTTATCAAAATAGCAAGAAAACTTTCACTGGTGTTTCTCCCCCACCAATTTTATTAAATTTTTGATTGGTCGAAAAGATCAGAAATAAAAAAAAAGTATCACTAATTTTTATTAACGATAAAATTTATTATTTTAAATCATTCCTAAAATTGAGGGATTAATAGTAGCTATACATTTCTAAAGAGAAAATCAGATTAAGAATCGGAAACCTAGATGTAAATATCTGTTGATGAATTAGAAAAATAAGATCTATTTCCTAAACTAAACACATCCATAACACCCATAAGATACTATTTTTGACACTTCAATCACCATTTGATTCTTATAATTTGATAGTTTTTTTCTATAATTCAACTTGCATTGCAGGATACCATACCAAAATTAAATTAGAAGTTTTTTAGATGTCTTCAGTAAATTCCTCTTTATAATTTACCATCTATATTATTTTAGAATTTATTCATTATTTTAAAAATTTTTGCGAAATTCTTGAAATCTCATAGATAATATTAGCACAATTTTATTTTATTAGAATGGTCTATATTACTAAATCATTTGACAATGCTATAGCATTGTCTTAACCAGACAGGAAGTGCTGGAAAATTCTGAAAATTTTTTTACAGAAATCGTTTTATTTATTTGCTTTAATTCTCAATCTGTGATAGTTTTTACTCATATATATACTCCCTTTCAGAAAATAACAAAACAACACTGCTTCCATAAGAATGACAGATTCTGTTAAAATGTTGATTCAAAATGGTTTCCAAAGAAATTTACTTAAAATTGGAAAAGATTCAATTTTTATCCACCAACAGCTTTTTTCATAATGTATACTCTGTAATTAAATCATAAAAAATTTTTCTTATAAATTACTGTTACTGCTGAAATTAAAACAAAAATAAGGAACAATTTCAAATTATATTTTATTTATTAAAAAATTTGTTAAAATCCATTCCTAATAAATAAGTCCTCCTCTATGGATCATGAGACCTTGCCGTTGGTGAGGGGGCTTGAGTGCTCAGGGATACAGAGTAGCTGGACCGAAGGTGCAACCATATCGGAGAGGTATCTGTTGAGAGCCAGACTAAGGAATGATTCCTGAAAGAGGGCAGCAGCTCTTTCAGTAGTTGTTAGGGGCGTGAGTCAGGACGACTTAAACGGCCGTATCAACATCACTCAGTCCTCTGAGTACTGCGCAGCTGAAAGCAATGGAAAACTACAGCTGTTTTTTTTTTCCAAGAAAATGTGGCTCTGCATTTTCAAAAGCAATAATGGAGGCGCCTTCCTTGGTAAAATATTCCGGAGGTAAAATAGTCCCCCGTTCGGATCTCCGGGTGGGGACTACTAAGGAAGGGGTCACCAGAAAAGTAAAAAATAACATTCTACGAGTCGGAGCGTGGAATGTTAGAAGCTTAAAAAAGGTTGGTGGGCTAGAGAATTTAAAAAGGGAAATGGATAGGGTAAACGTGGATATAGTAGGAATTAGTGAGGTTCGGTGGGAAGAGGAAGGCGACTTTTGGTCGGGTGACTTTAGAGTAATTAACTCAGCGTCAAATAATGGGCAGGCAGGAGTAGGTTTCGTGATGAACAAGAAAATAGGGAGGAGAGTGGAGTATTTCAAGACGCATAGCGATAGAGTCATTGTAATAAGGATAAATTCAAAACCTAAACCGACAACGATTGTTAACGTCTATATGCCTACAAGCGCCCATGATGATGATGAGGTAGAATGTGTATACGAAGAGATTGATGAAGCAATTAAACACGTAAAAGGAGATGAAAATTTAATAATAGTTGGAGATTGGAATGCAAGCATTGGAAAAGGCAAGGAAGGAAATATAGTGGGTGAATACGGGCTGGGCAGAAGAAATGAAAGAGGGGACCGACTTATAGAGTTTTGCACGAAGTATAATTTAGTAATTGCCAACACCCAATTTAAAAATCATAATAGAAGAATATACACTTGGAAAAAGCCAGGCGATACTGCAAGGTATCAGATAGATTATATCATGGTTAAGCAAAGATTTAGAAATCAACTCGTGGACTGCAAAACTTACCCTGGAGCAGACATTGATAGCGACCATAATTTGGTGATAATGAAATGTAGATTGGGGTTTAAAAACCTGAAGAAAAGGTGTCAGATGAATCGGTGGAATTTAGAGAGGCTTGAGGAAGAGGAGGTAAAGAAGATTTTTGAGGAGGACATCGCTAGAGGTCTGAGTAAAAAAGATAAGATAGAAAATGTAGAAGAAGAATGGGAGAATGTTAAAAAGGAAATTCTTAAATCAGCAGAAGCGAACTTAGGTGGAATAAAGAGAACTGGTAGAAAACCTTGGGTTTCAGACGATATATTGCAGCTGATGGATGAACGTAGAAAATATAAGAATGCTAGTGATGAAGAAAGTAAAAGGAACTATCGGCAATTAAGAAATGCTATAAACAGGAAGTGCAAACTGGCGAAAGAAGAGTGGATTAAAGAAAAGTGTTCAGAAGTGGAAAGAGCAATGAACATTGGTAAAATAGACGGAGCATACAGGAAAGTTAAGGAAAATTTTGGGGTACATAAATTAAAATCTAATAATGTGTTAAACAAAGATGGTACACCAATATATAATACGAAAGGTAAAGTCGATAGATGGGTGGAATATATTGAAGAGTTATACGGAGGAAATGAATTAGAAAATGGTGTTATAGAGGAAGAAGAGGAAGTTGAGGAGGATGAAATGGGAGAAACAATACTGAGATCTGAATTTAAGAGAGCGTTAAAAGATTTAAATGGCAGAAAGGCTCCTGGAATAGACGGAATACCTGTAGAATTACTGCGCAGTGCAGGGGAGGAGGCGATTGATAGATTATACAAACTGGTGTGTAATATTTATGAAAAAGGGGAATTTCCGTCAGACTTCAAAAAAAGTGTTATAGTAATGATACCAAAGAAATCAGGTGCAGATAAGTGTGAAGAATACAGAACAATTAGTTTAACTAGTCATGCATCAAAAATCTTAACTAGAATTCTATACAGAAGAATTGAGAGGAGAGTGGAGGAAGTGTTAGGAGAAGACCAATTTGGTTTCAGGAAAAGTATAGGGACAAGGGAAGCAATTTTAGGCCTCAGATTAATAGTAGAAGGAAGATTAAAGAAAAACAAACCGACATACTTGGCGTTTATAGACCTAGAAAAGGCATTCGATAACGTAGACTGGAATAAAATGTTCAGCATTTTAAAAAAATTAGGGTTCAAATACAGAGATAGAAGAACAATTGCTAACATGTACAGGAACCAAACAGCAACAGTAGCAATTGAAGAACATAAGAAAGAAGCCATAATAAGAAAAGGAGTCCGACAAGGATGTTCTCTATCTCCGTTACTTTTTAATCTTTACATGGAACTAGCAGTTAATGATGTTAAAGAACAATTTAGATTCGGAGTAACAGTACAAGGTAAAAAGATAAAGATGCTGCGATTTGCTGATGATATAGTAATTCTAGCCGAGAATAAAAAGGATTTAGAAGAAACAATGAACGGCATAGATGGAGTCCTACGCAAGAACTATCGCATGAAAATAAACAAGAACAAAACAAAAGTAATGAAATGTAGTAGAAATAACAAAGATGGACCACTGAATGTGAAAATAGGAGGAGAAAAGATTATGGAGGTAGAAGAATTTTGTTATTTGGGAAGTAGAATTACTAAAGATGGACGAAGCAGGAGCGATATAAAATGCCGAATAGCACAAGCTAAACGAGCCTTCAGTAAGAAATATAAGTTGTTTACATCAAAAATTAATTTAAATGTCAGGAAAAGAATTTTGAAAGTGTATGTTTGGAGTGTCGCTTTATATGGAAGTGAAACTTGGACAATCGGAGTATCTGAGAAGAAAAGGTTAGAAGCTTTTGAAATGCGGTGCTATAGGAGAATGTTAAAAATCAGATGGGTGGATAAAGTGACAAATGAGGAGGTATTGCGGCAAATAGATGAAGAAAGAAGCTTTTGGAAAAATATAGTTAAAAGAAGAGACAGACTTATAGGCCACATACTAAGGCATCCTGGAATAGTCGCTTTAATTTTGGAAGGACAGGTAGAAGGGAAAAATTGTGTAGGCAGGCCACGTTTGGAATATGTAAAACAAATTGTTAGGGATGTAGGATGTAGAGGGTATACTGAAATGAAACGACTAGCACTAGATAGGAAATCTTGGAGAGCTGCATCAAACCAGTCAAATGACTGAAGACAAAAGAAAAAGAATAAATAAGTAAGTATAAAAAAAATGTTCATTTTCATAATGATGAATTTTCTCAATCGAAAACTTCATAAAACGTTTACATAAGCCATTTAAAATTTTATTTTACTTAATTTTTATCCTCAGAGATCTTTTGCTAAATGTATAAATTGTGGACAAACCATACATATCAGTTTCAGATGGAAGGGGAACACAATATTCGTTCAAAATTTAGCAAAACATTTCTTATACAGTTTAGAGTAAATTCTTTGCACAATAATTTTGTGTCAATTGGTTTTTACAAATATATATCAATTGAGCATGTTATAAACAAGAATTAAGTGACCAAACAAGAATTGTTCAATAAGAGAGGATAGTCTCTAATATTATAATAATATCTTGGCTGCTTAACATGTCAAGTGCTGCTCTATTTTGCTCTATAGTGAGGCAGACTACACACATGGTGTGTAGTACATTTAATACCACCTATAGGAACAACCATCTGATCAATCAAATTCATCCTTATCATCCTTCATTCAAAGTCATGCAAAATTAGGGTTGTATTTGAACTAATCTACTTATACCTACATTGGCAGAAACAGTAGATTACACAACTACAAAAAAAACAATCAGAAAAATAAACTACTCAAACAAAATAATGAGTACTTATCACATTAGATGTTATCATAGGGCGGCTACATGTAACCAGTTGTCCAGTGTTGACACTGTGTGAAGCACACATGCTAATTTCATTTTGAATTTTTTATAACTGGTATGTTTTACCTATAAAAATATAAATTACAGTAACTAAATTAATTATCGGGTGGCTTAACTTTTACAAATTTAGGCTCAAAGACATCATGTTAAAATATAGTTGAAATATCAATTTAAAAAAATTCATTCTAAAAATTTCTAGGAAAATTGGTCAGGTTGTCCATGTGTCATCTTCAAACAAACAGTCACAGATCAGTATAATGGGCTAGCACAACTATAAATTGAGAAAATCAGCTTTTTTCACAATTACTAAATTCAGGTATCATGAAACAAAAATCACTGTTTTAAAACTAACAGGTAGGTTATGGAAATTTGCATGGTTTGCTATGAAAAATTACAATATATTTACCTTCAAGAATGCAAAACTAAAATTTTTCATTAAACCTATAACAACATTCCTTTAAATATTTAAAGTATTCTATTTAACTTTTCATTAATGTCTCCAGAACAGATAGTATTATTATGATAAAAGAATAACTAAACAAAAATTTAGATTTTCTTTCATACATGTTTCAACAACTTAAAATTCACTATATGAAAAATAATCCAGTAAGATACGATACTGGCTCAATCTTGCACGCTTACCTAATAATGAGTTCAAAAGAATGTTGGGAAAGAAAAATCTCATGAAATTTGGCTGAATATACACATATACGTATTCATCAATAAATGAAAATTAAGTTTTTATGTTTTTTTTTATTTACAGCAGAAACCATCAGTTATGAACTACTTAGCATATATGTTCAAATTTTTTGGCCTACAATTGTAGCGAGGCAAAATCTTAATTTAGTTTTTCTAAATTGTTTATAAAGCACATATGAAATAGAGATTTTCCTCTTTTCTAATCTAATAAATTCCAAATTACTGAAGAACTTAATAAATATTTTCGGTTAAGTTTTGGGAACATTATGCTAAGCCAAATTATTAGCTGGACATAAATCCATAATATAATTGAACTAAATAATAATATAAGTCAATAACGTAGCAAAGGTGTCAATAACCATGAAACATTTCCAGTGTTTGTCACTTTACACAAAACCAAAATTCATTCCACCAAACTTAACTTTGTTCAACTAGGATATTTTTTGATTTTGCAAGGTAAACTTAAAATTTCATGAAAACTAAAGGCTAAATTAGAAAAAGTTTTTATTTTTTCTAATTATAAAATATTTATTTAATGGTACTATACAGTAAATACATAAATAATAACTGTTATGTAATCATACTTAATAAATTTAATATTAATTTAAACATCATGAAAAAGTAAACAAAAAATATCTTTATATCAGAAAACTTGTATACATTCATTTTAATGAATTCAATGTTAAAAATCTCAGCAAGTAATACACGATTTAACAATAAGAACTTGAAGCAAAAGTTGTTAAATCAAAATTTAATGAATAATCAGAAAATATAAATAATATAAATCAAAATATTTCTAATAAAGACTCTGTCTTGGACACATTAAAACAGTGTTTATCCCTTATTGAGTAAAAACAGTGTATTGTTTTGCATTACAATGCATTGTTTCACACTATCTCTACTCCATCTTTCTCATGATTGCGAATCATGTAAAACGTTTAATATGTAAGACACCAGTCATAGCTGATTGCTCTGAAAGTAATCATTTTCATTATACAGTCAGTCAATAAGGTATTGCTTGTAGGGCCGAGTATTATTTGTATTTCATATGGCATGAATGTCATCATTACATGCCATAACATATTTGTCTCAGTGAAGTAACAAACTCACTTTCCCTACAAAGCGTGATATGGGATACCTACTATTTTTAGGTATAAGCTACATCATTTTTTTGTGTAAGTCATATTAAATCACTTATTTATTATGTTTTCTAACATAACACATATACAGCAGTGACAGTTATTAAAATATTTTTAATGATTTTATCTCTGTAATCTTAATTTTTAGCATTTGAAGTAAATACTAAGAGTGAAATTCTATATTTAATTAACAGTTTGCAAAAAATAAGAATCATAAGAGTGCTTATTTTATTACCGGTAGATCAGTAAAAGTGGCAAACGTGCTTTGTAGAAAAGCAATTAAATCAGTTATAAAAGATGAAGCATGGCCTTGTGGTTCACCTAATGACCAATCATAATTTTCTAATTCCAAAAATTCATCAACTTTACATTTTAATTTTTCACATATTTGTTTTTCTGCATCATCTCTTGCTACTCTAAATAAGTGTCCTTGCCCTCGTGATCCAAGCTGACCTTCTCTTGGTGATCTAAAATCAAAATCATAATTAAGGAAAACACATGTAGTACTTTTTAATGTTCAATAATATAAACAAAAAGTGATTCTAGCCATAGGGTTCTTACATGAGAAATTTCATGAATTTATTGATAGCAAAAGTGTCTTATGTTCCCAACTATGATATTTCCTTACAATTTTCTATTAAAAACATAACTCTAAAAATTATGTTTTTATTTAAAAAAAAAAAAACTACAAGAAAATTAACAAAAAGAGTTTTTCCAAAAAAAATTGTCTACAATCTCAGATCTTTTGATTTCTCCAATGGTTTTCTTTAATTATAGATCTCACATAAATCAATTACTCAATTTTAAATTGTCATATCTCAAATGGCTGCATAAGAAAATTTTATCATACAAAATTTGCTATGCACTTTAATTAATAATTCTGCTATATTATAAAGTGTTATTTTTGTAATAAGGATATTATTTAAAAATATAAACATAATTCCAATATTTGGAATTATCAATCAATTATCAATGTTGTTATCAGAGACTGAAGATTTGTGGACACAGCAAGCAAGAAGGATCCACCTCAGCTATAGATGTCCAAGCATAGTAATAAATGTGTGAATAAATTTTCAATCTTTTTAGTTTTATTTAATTATGCAACAAATACTTTAAGTTAAATCATTTTACTACTATAACAGATTTTTTTTTTAGAAGTAACAAATATATTATAGTAGTAATGATTTATTTTAAGTTCATTGTTAAACACTAAATACATTTAAAATTAAACTAATTACAAACCTGCTGCTAATACAAACCCAGTAATATTAGAAACAAACTGTTCAAGGTAAACAGTTGCATCTTCCAAATATCCTGTATCTGTTATTATCTGTACTACCTGAAATAATGTGAGACTTGGTTTACGAAACAAGGACGATAAACAGCCACTAAACGTTCTGGTTAATAATAGATTTGTAGACTTACGAATCATATCATCAACTTCACCCTGGCTGAAAGAAAATTATAAACAAGTTCAATTTCAAATTAATTTAAGGAAAAATCATGTATTAATATTTTTTTACATTAATATTGTTTTAATTATTCTACATAAATGCTACATACCAATGAACAATATTAAGTAATAAAAAAGTAAATTAACATTATTCTCGTAAATAATGGATCATTAAAATAAATACTTTCTACATAATTAAAAAATAAAAACTCTCTATAAAAGAAACTTATGACACCTCATAATCCTCGTAACTGAGGTATAAATTCTGAGAAGGACTGGCAGTGGACTTTATGTTTCTTATTTCGGGATTACATAAAAAGTAAATTTGTGTTTCACATGCCTATCTAGGAAAGACTACTCTTCAAACGACAAGAACAACCTCATGTTATTAAAAATACTTGAAATTAATTCTTACTGGTTGCAAATCAGTTCTTTCTTTTTTCTGTTTAGCCTCCAGAACTACCATAAGATATTACTTCAGAGGATGATATGTATGAATGTAAATGAAGTGTAGTCCTGTACAGTCTCAGGTCAATCATTCCTGAGATGCGTGGTTAATTGAAACCCAACCACCGAAGAACACCAGTATCCACGATCTAGTATTCAAATCCATATAAAAGTAACAACTGCCTTTACTAGGATTTGAACCTTAGAAAGCTTGCCTTCGTAACCAGTTCATTCAATTTCTCTGATCATTACAAATTTTAATTTTTAGATTATTTTACATATATATAATACAGTATTTATACAATTTAAAATCTATTACTTTAAAAGTACTACAGTAGTTTACGCAGTGTCATCATTTATTCTGCTCCAGATCACACACATCATAGCTGTCTCCATTCTACTAATTTCAGCTAAATTTTTTAATCCCTAATACCTCCTACTTTTAAATCACTGTAGTTTCTATTATTTTTCCTCTTCTTTTCTTTGCACCTTCTTCTGATCCTTCTAGCATGATTTTAGTCAACACTTTTCCATTCATGATATGTTCTAGTCAACTGGCTTTCCTGTTCTGGATTGATCTTATTAAGCTATTGTCATTTCCTTACTTTTTCATTATTTCTTCTGTTCCTGCTTAATTTTCTAAAATCACAATCTTCTCCATCTCCCTATTTTAAATGTCTCTACCCTTTCTTTGTCAATTTTCCTTCATATCCACACTTCACCATATATAAAAGGGGACACTTCACGAGACAATATTTCTTTTTAGTTTTATGGAAATGGATAAATTCCTTTTTTAGGAATACCATATTTCATTTAGTGTGAATAAAATATTTTTTATTTTTTTATCTATTGTTAACATGCATTTTAAGCACTTATTTTATTTTTTCAATCTTCCTTCTTTTGGTTACACATATTTATTGCCTTCAATCCTCATTACATTACTCATGTTTTTTTAATATTTATTTTCATAAATATTCTAATATAATATTTTATAATTTTGACATAATCAGTACAGTATGTTGTGTTTCACCTCCTAAAAACATTGTATCATCTGTCAACTGTGCACAATCTATTTTCCTTATTTCATAACTGACTTTTTCACGCTTCTATGCATTTTTTTATCATATACATACATAGTAAGCCAATTCATAGTTAATAAACATACTAATTAACAAAATTGGAGACACACAGCACCATCAAACCACTTAATCTGTATGCAACCTTTATTTTAAACTGTTCTTTACTTCAGTTCAATTCTTAAATTAATCTTTTACATTTCCAACCTATTCTGGCTTTTTAATATTTTTATTACCTTACTTCATTTTTCTTAATAAAAGATATTTTCTGTATCTATAAAGTTCAAATTTACACCTTTATCATTTTCTATGTACTATAATATAATATTTATATAATCATATATAAATTTTAAATTCTACTAATATAAATGGTTTGTTTATACATTTGTTTACAAACTTATTCGAATTTCTTACGAACAATTTAGTTCTACATTGCTCTAAGATTTTGTATGACAAACAAGTGAGTAAAAGTGCTCAAAATGTCGAAACAAGCGTATAATTTATTGACAGCCACTGATAAACTAAAGGTATTGTCTGTTTATGATAGTGGAAAGTTGTATGACAAACTGTGTATGCAGTTTAATGTACCGAAGTCTACCCTCTACAGAATAATTTAAAACAAGGAGAAAATTCGTTCTCAGTGTGTTGAGGAGAAAGGAAAAACTATAATGAACATCATCAGTAGAGTATCCTGAACTTGAAAAAGTCTGTCAACATGGATGAAGCAGGTACATAATAAAAACATTGCAATAAGCAGTCTGATGATTAAAGAAAAGGCTCAAGAATTTGCTAGCAGGCTCCATATTATAATTTTTGTGGCAGTAATGGCTGGTTGGAGGGCTTTCAGAGAAAGACCCATGTAGTTTTCAAAAAAATATTTCTGGAGAAAGCAATGCCATGGACAACAGCATATGTAGTGTGTTGAAGACCTTCCAGCTCTGCTGCATAATTATTTCCCTGATAACGCCTTCAATGCCGATGTGGGTTTATTCTTCAAGTGGCTTCCCGATAAAACTTTTACAAATAAAGATCAGTCTCGTCATGGTCAGAAACTAGCAAACATCAGATCACTGTACTTTTGTGTGCCAATATGTCAGGAACTGAAAAGCTGCCACTTCTTTTAAATTGGAAAATATAAAAATCCAAGATGCTTCAAAAATAACAAAACTTTACCTGTTATTATCAAAATAACAAAAAGACCTGAATGATATCAGATATCTTTGCAGATTGGTTAAAAAGAGTGAATACCGAAATGAAGGTGCAGTAACAAATAATTGTTTAATTTGTCGATAATTGCACAGTCTACAATAATGTGCCTGATTTAGACCAAGTTAAACTATTGTATATTTACCTGCTAATACAACAAGTAAATTGCAGCCAATTATCAATAACTTCAAAATTTACTACAGAAAACAAGTCATACAATTTGTTTCAAAATCTAAGGAAGAGAATAATAGCTCTGAAATCAATATCCTCCAAGCCATGTGATTTGCAAGAAAAGCTTGGTTTCCTGTGAACAAATACACCATTGCAAATTGCTTCAAAAAGTCAGGATTCAAGGTGACAGAAATTTTTGAATGTGAAGGCATTCAAGAGGAGGAAGAAAACTGTGTTGGAGAATGGGACCAAATTATTAGTAGCACGAAAATGACCAGCCACTAAGTTAAGGATTTTGTGCGTATTAATGACAAATTCTTAGTTTCGGAGGAGCTAACTGAAGATGAAATTGTTTCTGCATCCTCTTTCTCCTCTTTGGAAATAGCAGAAGAAGAGGAGGAGAGTTTTGAGTTGTGTTTAGAAAGTGCGTCAAAGCGTGATGTAGGAAAAGCATTAGAGACTTTACATAAGTATTTTGAAATGTCAAATATTGGTAATTCAGGCATATTTGATCGGATTTATAATACTGAAAAACACCTTACAGCAAGTAGCACTAAAATACAACATGAAATTAACAGATCTTTCAAACCGTAAGTTTTGAATTGTTTATTTTTGTATTGTTTAAAGTCATAAAAAGAATAAAAGTACTACATTTGCATTACATACATAAAACATGCATTTCTATAACTCTAAAAATGAAGGTTAATTTGGACCTCTCTTAGTGGGGCCCTCTGTAAATGGAATAACTGTTATTTTAAATTTGACTGTTTGGGAAATTGCGTAAATAGAAAACATCTCTAAGTGAGAAAAAATGATAGGACCTTGAGATCCAAGTAATCCAGGATTGCAGTACAATGGTCAGTTTTTGGTTTCTGCAGTAGTTTTTCCATGAAACTGTATTTTTTAAAGATTTTACTACATTCTTAAAACTCAAAAATAATGCTTTTCCTGTATTTTTAATGTTTTAAGATTTACATTAATTAATTGTACTTTTTTAATTTCCATTTTCTGTATTTCTATTATTTCTTTATTGATTAGATTCAATATGAGTACTTTAAAATTATCAAAATAAAATTAATTTTCTTAATAAAGAAAGATTTATTTCCCCACATCAATAATTATTCACATTTTCTATTAATGATACTTATTTCTTTTTGTAGATTTATTTTTTGATATATTTCTGTTCCCAAAATCTAGTCTTCCTTTTTTAACACAAAACATAGTTTTATACGAGGAATTTTTTTAATAAAAAAGGTTCTCTTAAAGAACATTACTATATTAATCATAATCACTGTTATTGATTTTTTGAACAAGTATCTGATATAGGTTATTTCAAACAGATAAATATCAGAATTAGGTTATCCAAACATCATCAGTTATTTTTACTTAGGAAAACCATTAATATTAAAATAAAGCAGTAATCTTTCCCTCATTACTGATAATACATAAACCCATGCCAGGCCTCATACAAGGACTGGATCAACCCTCTTATTAGAGTTTATTATTTAGTACTATCCTCACTGTTTACAATGATAAATAGAATAACTTATGTTGATTGATTAAACGAGAGATTATTGTAATTAACGAATAAAATTCTAGGTTAAAATAAGATTACAGCTATTCTCAGTATACTGAATGTGATGAACCACAAGAAAGCTAATACCCAATGATTTTATACAGGGAAGGGTGCAAAAAACCTTTTCTAACATTTTTTTATTTAAGTAAGTATTAATAATGATAATTCATGAATAACAAAACAAAAATTAAATAAATATATATTTGATAATAAAAATCTGGAGGATTACCTTAAATTTAAGTCTTCAGAAAACTTCAAGCAAGCATAAATGAATTCTTTTACTTGATGATAAACTTTTGGAACAAGATGCGAGAATGGAAATTTCTTTGGAAACTGGGCAACTTCCAATGAATCATCTTGAAATGGAAATGAATCGACAACTGCATCATATTCCTCTTGATTTTCAACCTATTAACAAAAAAATCAGTACAGTTTACCCAGTTTGAAAAAATTCTCAATATTACTAAACATCTAAACATTAGTAAATGATGATTAATACAAATGGATTGCGAAGTTGAAATTTTGTAAAAATTTCCACACAAATACAACGTACAGTAACAAAATTTCAAGACTGACCTATAAAAAATATGAACATTACAAGAAGCAATGGCAAACAAAAATTTTCAAGTAGCACTGTATTGTTATATGTATCTACGTTGGGATCTAAATTAAATGTATGTGTTAAATGCATGGACACATGTCAATTTCACTATGTATAACAAGATAGGGCAGAGAAGTAACTCCAACTTTGGATCCAATTTAGGAACCCACAAGAAAACCTTAGAAATAATCCAACAAACCTATGTCAATAAACTGAATAAGATGTTTTGAATGACACTCATGCTTCAAGAGGGATAGGAAATCACTGGAAATCTTAGAGAAATCAGGGAACCCCTCACGAGTACTAGCCTAGCATGTGAATAAAATTCATCCCTAAGAATCAGATTGTCAATACAAAGTTTTGCTCTAATGTTTTGAGGCATCTGATGAACAGAATTCTATACAAATACCTGAACCAAAGTGCAACCGAAACTGGGTAAGACATCACAGAGAGTTGTGATCTCCACTACACCTATATTGACTAGATTTGGTCTCCAATGACTTTTTGTAATTCCAAGCATGAGATTCAAAATAAAAGGTCACCATTTTAAAATTACACAGAAACTCCAGTTGGGATCACAGAAAGGCTTGATGTACAAAAGTACATAACTTCCTCAGAGCATTCCAACAGTGGAAGCCATGGTATGGTACACTGTTGCGCATACACCCTTTTAAAGCAAATGAAAACAATATTTTAACTTAAGTACCTTTTTTTCTTTTTATAAACCAAGCACTGGAAATTGCTCATCAAACCTCTTACATGGAATAAAATATAAATACAATCAGATTCAATACATAAATAAAAATTCCATAGAAATACTTTCAGTAAATTCTAGATCATATCTGAAATAATAACAAGCAACTTGCAACCCTGTAAAAAATAAATGTACTCTAATGAGAGTCATTGAGTCAATCAACTTATTTAAGTATTACAAACTGGTTAAAAACCAGTTTAAGAAAAAAATTTAGTTTACAACAGTTCTGTTGTAATCATTATTTTTTTCTTACTTCATTCCTTCACGAAATCAGTTAGTAAAAATTAAATTTTTTCTTTAACTAAAATATTTTGTTACAGGTGTTCATAAACAAAGAAAGAATTGAACTAAATTGCATTACAATTCCAAAATGAATAAACTAATCTAGATATTACTTACATATAAAAACACTTTACATACTTTCTCTTTTTTCTCACAGTTTTTTCTGTTCAGATAATACTATTACAAAGAGATAATCATTTACATGAAAAAAAATGCCTTGAGGTTAATAATGAAATTTACATTTTAGTTAATCTAAACAAAAAGAAAATGCCATTACACTATAATAGTACTTTTATTCAAAGAGCTATGTAATCAGTTTTCAATTTTTTGTAACATTAATAAATGAATTTTCAGCAATAAAAATAACTTTCATTAATAATACTTTTTTTAAATATTTTTATAAAAATTAAGGCTAATGAGACAGAATAATGAATGATAAGAATAATAATGAGTTTATAAGAAGAGAGGAGAATATATGCCATCTGAAGAATATAAAATACAAGAGAACAAGATTAATAAAATAAGCATTATAAAGACTTGAGAGATCAGTTAAAAGGATATTTGACTGAAAGACAAAGAGAAATAGACTCTAACGAAGACTGCTTCTAACACAGAAAATGAATAATACAACTAATTGTATAACATATTTTTTTTACTGTCAAACCTTTATTTCTTAGATTATTAATTCACCATATAAGAATTGCTTATAGGAATATGCTATGCAATATTTTTAAGGCATGAGAAATGGCCAGACTGACAAAATTTTAACCCAGAATGTTACATACAAAAAAAACCACCATAGAGGTCAGCATATAGTAATAAAAAAAATGTGTTTCAAAAAATACCAATTATCCAAACATTAAAATCACAATTTTGTTAATTGTAGTAAGGAAAAGATATATTTCTAAAACTAGCTTTTCTATTCATAGTAAAAAAAAAATTGCTAACTGCATACATTATAACTTTCTGCAAAGTTTTTTTGTAGAAAAATGTGTTAATTGGTTCTATTTTTTTAAACCCTTGGAAAAGACAAATATTCAAAAAATAAATAAATATAAGAGAAAAATATTCAAAAAATAAATAAATATAAGAGAAAAATATATTCAAAAATAATAAATTAAGACAAAAATTAGCTGAAGATTGAATTAGTATTGTGTGATAAAAATGGATATAATTTATTTTAATAATAAAGTTTTAATTTTTCTTTGTAAAAAAGCTAAATTAATAATTTTCACTCAATTGTACTCAATAAAGACAGACATAATGTAAGTTACACATTATGTGGCCAAAGCTCAGCTAACACACCAAACAGTTGTGCATTCATAGAAGTCGATGCATTAACTTAAATACCACAAATTAAATTATTATGAAGAGAAATTTATAAGTTCTCTTATAGTTTAATTTAATTTAACTATTTTTTAATTTATAAACTATAATGCTCTAACTGAAATTTAATATTTACACCTTACAATTTCACAAAATATAACAATCAGGTAACTCATTTCGCTACTTTTTTCTATTTTTTAACTTGAAAATTACATAATTAAGTTTTATTTTAATGAAAAATAAACTGCAATAAATTATTTAAGTAAAAAGCATGTTTTAATATACAATGGTATTAAGTCATTACATAAATAAAAACAAATAAATTATATATTTTAATTTAAAACTGAAGTTGACCTGAATAGGCAAAAAGCTTTCCTCATCTAATATTTCTCTAAAAACATACACCCATCGTTGCATTAATACTTCGTTATAATGATCACGAATTTCATGCAGTAAATCGAACAATTGATTCACTGAATATCCATAATTCTGAAAAATTTAAATAATATTAATTAGTACACAAACAAAATTTGATTAAATTACTAAACATTAAATTTTAAAATCAGCATGCATAAAATAGATTTTAGCTAATTACACCTATATAATATAAACTTACTCAGCCACTCCACAAAGTATAGAATTAAAGAACACTCTTACCTTACTTTTTTTTTCATTAAAGCGCTTTCAGGCCTAAGCCCATCCTCTTCAGTAATTTTTTTGAAAATTTTTTCTTTTTTACATTTACACATTAAAATTTTTAGAACAAATATTTCTTGGTAGTGGATGAATAAGTTTATACTATACAATTAGCTAGAACTTACATAGAGAGGAAATATGGACTATAAAAAATTTAATAAATTAAAAATAGATTAATATGAAATTTAATAACCAGTAATGAGGTCAATGTTATTTACCAAAGCTATTATAGCTTTTATGGATATGATAAAAATCTTTACTTATTTTCATTATGATTCAACCACGTCCATTCACTGTTTTTCATATTAATTGTTACTGCATGTATATGATAAAAAAAAATTATTTGATAAAAAATAAAAATAAAATTGAATGTGTTATTAATTTTAAATTAATTATTTTCAAGGATGAGGGCTTCATCCTGTATGAGACTTCTGGTACTTGAGAAGGCTAGGACTTAAAAAAAAAAAAATAGAAAAATATTTCACTAAGTCCTAGCCTTCTCAAGTACCAGAAGTCTCATACAGGATGAAGCCCTCATCCTTGAAAATAATTATTTTAAAATTAATAACACATTCAATTTTATTTTTATTTTTTATCAAATAATTTTTTTTTATCATATACATGCAGTAACAATTAATATGAAAAACAGTGAATGGACGTGGTTGAATCATAATGAGAATAAGTAAAGATTTTTATCATATCCGTAAAAGCTATAATAGCTTTGGTAAATAACATTCTGCTGCCCTACCAATCACTTTATAGAAAATATTTAGATGTACAGTAATAGTAATAAATATTAATGCAATTTTTTTTTCAATATTATTTTTCATATAAAACATGAGGAAGGAAAACTGTGTACCAAAAGAGATGTTATGATTTTTTTTATATAAATTTTATAAAAATTAAATAACATTTTGTTTATTTTCTTTTGTTAATATTATTTTTAACTTTAAACTACTGAAAAAATCAGAAAAGGATAAAAGGATTAAAATTGAAAGCAATGTGTTTCCTTTTAATAAATAGACATCATAAATCATAAATAATAATAAGATAAAGTAAATTGGGAGTGCTGATCACACTTTTTTTATTAAATTTTAAAATTAAACATTAAATGAGCACTTGATGATTTGTATATACCTATAATAATTTCAACTAAAGAAATAATCTTTGTTTATGGCCAAAAAAATACAAATTCTATTAAGAGAAGGAGAACAAAAACATTATGTAATCTTAAATGTTTTAGAAATTAAACAAACAATCTAATACAAATATACAAGGCTCGGCTGATAAATTTTGCACATATATGCTTAACATGGGAATGAAAAGAGATATTTGAATGAAATAAAAAATGAATAAAGTACAATACCTTAGCTACAAAATGCAGTATTTATTTTTTAATATAATTCCCGTTTGTGCTGATAGACTTTTTTAAGCCTGTGACAAGTTTTTGCATTCCATCACTGAAAAATTCTAGTGGTCTTTCTCGGATCCAAGTGGCCACAGCTTCCTTCACCACATCATCAGTAGTGTAATGATTACCTTTGAGATCCCTCTGAGATGAGGGAAGAAATGGAAGTTGCATGAAGCCAAATCCGGCGAGTGTGGCAGATGCGGAGGCTCAAACTTCAGCTTGCAGAGAGCCATCAGAGAGTTTATGCAGTACTTATCATGCACAGATTTTATGGTAACCCAATTGCTTGATAATATGGCCTATTCTTTCTTTAAATGTGCCTAACTCAATAGCAATGCATTGCTGGATGATTCGCCGGTCACTTTGAAGCAAATCATCCACCTTTTTTCGATGTTTCTCATCAGTCACAGAAACTGGTCATCCATTGGAAGATGCATCCTCAATTGTCACTTTACCAGCTTTATATCTGTGAAATTTCAATGCCCACCTATTCACAGTACTACTGTCAACAGTTTCATAACCATAAACTGTTTTTAAACAATGAAAAATATTCATAGGATTCACATTTTCTGCTGTTAAAAATTTGATTACTTTGTACTGTTTTAACCGTGTTGACATATTGTGGCCATACTCGATTGCATTTTAACTGCCATTAAAAACAAACTGGTAAACGAATTTCAATGCATTATTGCAGGTTTGAAGAGGATGATTTTAGCTATCACGTACTGCTACGCCCAATTCGGCAGAACCTTTTGTCTCCATTTAGCATGCCAGTGTGCAAAATTTATCAGCCGAGCCTCATACAAATTTTCAAAAACTGCTTTATAAAGATTTTTTGGTTTAAAGCTAACAAAAATTAGCTATAAGAATTTATACAGTAATTTCATATTATTTTTTTCTAAAACACATACTTGCTCAAAAAAATTTTTTTTTAAACTATCACTTATATAACCATATTTTTAGGAATACAGCAAAATGAGAAGTGGTTTTTTTATGGGAGATTCAAATACACACGGAATAGAAAAAAAAATTATACCTAAAAATGCTTACTATTAGCTTTATACTCCAGACATGAGCTTTAAGTATAACTCCACATCTGATCTACCATATACAGAATAAGAAATTACATTATTACTACAATAATATAAATTAGTAAACATAACTTAAAACTGTAAATAGTATACTCTTTTACAAATAATTTTTTTTATAATAATAATAATGAGATAATAAATAACAGGAAATATTAAAAATGACATACAATTAAAATATAATAATTAGTACATACTCTTAATGTAGTATTAAACAGCATAATTAAGTTTTTAATTTTCAACATCAATGTAGCATCTGTGCAGTAAGCCTAAAACAAAAACAAAATATCATAGTTTTTTTATTTAATAGAAAATTAAGAAAATAACAAAAAAAGTGCAACAAAAATTTAGTAAATAAAAGACATACTTACAGAATGAGTTCTTAGAGCATTAACAATTTTTGACAATGCCATGGTCCATAATTCATCCAGATAAGTTCTGTTAATTAACCCATTTCCAGTGTTTAAAATATGATCTTCAACAACAAAAAATCCAACCACACTATGAATATAAGAACAATAGCCTTCTATTGATTCATGCTGAAAAAAAAAATAATACCCAATATGAAAATATAAAAAATGGCCTTAAGACATAAACAATTTATAATAAATTATTTATATTGAACATATATATTAAACTGATATTTAAAAAAATATATTTCATACACATTAAATTGAGATATTTAAAGAAAATATCAGGGTTTTAATTTGTTACAGTATTACAGTATTTCTTGTTTGGAATGTAGTGTTTATTTAAGGCTAGAAGTGAAGATCAAAAGAACAGTTTTGAGTGCATGGCCATAGATTGATTCCTTATCCTTCCACTTGATATCATCACTAGCAAAGATAGCAGCTTCTGAAAGCCTTCTGTTCGTTGCAGTTATTTATAATTGTAAATCTGTAATTCACAATAAAAAGAAATTAATTCTGCAGTTATAGTTCACCATGAGTTCCATAGAAAGTTTAATTGTTATCTGCCAAATGACAAAAACACTCATTGATGGCAAAATCAGTTTAGTATGGGATAACCAAGGGTGGCAGAAGAAAATCATGAATGTGTCAGGGAGTTTTTCCTGAGTAGTAGTCTTTTAAAATCTTTAACCTTTTCAGACGATGTAGCCTTGGAACTGGTTACGTACGGCGCCAGTTTTAAAACGCTGTTACAAAATCGTTTTATATAGCATCTAAGTCTGTTATTTTTTTTTTTATATTCACAAAGGAATCAGTTTTATTATAGAATTTGAACGACGTTTATACGATGTAAAATGTTTTATTTAGACTACAAAGAACGTGACCATTTTTTTCTCAGAAATGTGCTTGTATGTGTGTGTGTGTGTGACTTGTATATTATAATTGCTATGAGGATTACGGATTTATTTATCATTTACAAAAATAGCTTATCTTACTAGCAACATATCGATGTATTGAAATACATAATAAATTATGATATACGGCACACAAAAAAAAAGGAATTTGTGGTCATAAATGCATCACTTTTACTTGAGGTCTATAAATATCTTTTCAGAGAAATGATATCGGTAAACATGTAACACATATCGATTCGTAATGAATAACAGTATACAGTAAAAATGGTTTTTTGTCAATCTGAATAGCCTTTTGAGTGGTGGGGATTTTTATAAAACGTAGTTTTCTGAATCTACTGTCACGTATACTAACATATGTTACTAATGTGTGATTTATGACATGGGTTTTTCATCATATTTTGCCCAATTTTCAACTGATTTGCATGAAAGTATTATTTTTAAAATCAGCAAACTATGTTTCATAAACACAAAGCAAAAAAAAAAATTCACTAATAAAAAACGCAGTAGAAATGCGCAAAAAAAATTCTGCAATTAAATTATCGTCATTTTTGTACTGTTACAATTTTTTTTTGTTACAGGCATAAAAAATATCCAATCGTAACAGTTTTTTTTGTCAGAATCTGTTAAATCTCTTTAATATAGTGTAATTTTTTTAAATTTTTTTCACAAGAGGGTAGCATGGGACTATGAAGGGAGGCAATCAGATACAAACATATTTTCGCGGAGCACTAATCAACTGCAGATCATTGTGATAGGAAAAGGTTAAGAAGGCCAGCCACAAACTAGCAATGCTGGTTATGACAGTGTGGAATATATTTTATGTAAATAATTACATATGCATCTATATTGTTCACAGCTGTTATAGGATTTGAAGTCTACCACCTACAAGGCATGAATCATACTGATCATACTTGATCATACTGTGTTTAGTGTTGAGTCAACATTTCATCTTAATGGAAAAATTAATACATATAAAGTCTGTACCTGGAGGTTAGGAAATTCCCATGAACTACAATGTGAAAGGGACCCCCAAAGAAACCCCAAAGAAACCCCAAAGAAAAAACAAGAAAAAAAAACATTTGTTTTTTTCGATACTCCAGCAGCAAGTTTACAGGCCTTTACATTCAACCATAACAGAAGGTTGATTGATATGTGATGTAAATTGTTCTTTTCTCAACTGCAAGATGGGCCGGATAATTTTATTCGGCAACAAGAACTTTATTGTGTATCTCCTTACTGGATAAACAATGTGCAGCATTGGTTGAATGATATTCTTTTCAACTGCTGGATTGGTCAGCATGAACCCAATGATGGAGCTTGTTTATGGTGGCCTCCAAGGTCACGTGATCTGACCCATGTGATTTTTTCTTTAGGATTTTTATAAAGGAATGGGTGAATGTGCCTCTGCTACCTACTAATCTACCAGAGATTGAGGCACAGGATTGAATCAGCTATTTCTTCCATTACTTTAGACACATGGTTAAAGTACTGGATAAACTCATCCCACTGGTTGGATAAGTGCAGCATTACAAAAGGTGGTCGTATTAAACACTTGTAGGGAAAAACTATGAGTTACATTTTCATTTTACTTGTAATTATTATTGTAAACCAAAGATAAAAGACAAGTAGCTTTAACACACCAATATTCTTTTATTGTGTACTAATTATGTGTATGTATGAGGCACAGTTCAAAAGTAAGGACCGATGAGTTATTTTAATAACACTGATTGATTCACGTGTACAGAAGCTTTAAGCGGTCAGTTGGGCATGTAACCACCACATTTCGTCAGTTCACTGTTTTTTGTTTTTGCAAGATAGTTTATGAATGCAGTAATAACATATCCTACCAGTTGTGAAATTTGATCAGTGATTAAATTTCTAAATGCAAGAGAACATAATGCTGTTGAAATTCACCGTCAATTATGTGAAACAAATGGACCTACTGCAATGCGTGAAGGAAAAGTGAGGTAATGGTATCGAGAGTTTAAGGAAGATTATTCGAATGTTTACAATGAACAGAGAAGTGGAAGACATAATGTTCGGACTGATGATCTCATTGAACGTGTGAATGCAAAAGTGAGAGAAAATTGTTGCTTATGATTACCAATCTCCCACTAGAATTTCCAGAAGTTCCAAAGACAATATTGTTGAGAATACTGACTACTGATACCCTAGGCTATCATAAACTGTGTATATGTTGGATGCTGAAAATGTTGACAAGTACTCAAAAAGATCACAGAATAACATCTGCATGTGCTTTTCTTGACCAATTTAATCACAAGGAAGACAAACATTTTTCTCATACTGTCACTGTTGACTAAACATGGATTTTGTATATCAATGCTCAGATGAAACAGCAATCCACACAGTAGCATCATTCTGATTCACCTAAACTGAAAAAATTCAAACAAGTCCAGTCTCGAAGGAGAATCATGGCAACTGTATTCTGGGATCAAAAGGGTGAGCTTTTAATTAATTTCATGAAATCCGGAACATCATCACATCACAAATCTATTGTGAAACACTTTCTAAACTGTGTTGTGTCATTTAAAACCAACGATGGGGAATGCTGAGTTGTTCTTCATAATAACATATGTCCACACACAGCTGCATGCACAACTGAAACAATTCAAAAATTTGGATGGGATATTTTTTGTCATCTTCCTTACAGTTTCGATCTCATGCCCAGTGACTACTATCTCTTCCTGCACCTCAAAAACTGGCTTGCATCTCAGTGATTTGAGAAAAGTGAAAAGTTGAAGATCTTGTTGACAAAAATGGCTATAGAAGCTAAATTACTAATAGCTGATTACTGATTGAAATAACTGAGAATGCACAATCACACAAGTATAAGCATCCTCTGTTTACATCATGTATATAGGTGGAAAATTGAAAATTGATATTTCATTAAAACCATTAACTCTTTAGTATTTAAAAAGAAAAAAGAAAGTCAACAGTGCACATTTAACTGCCATTAGCATTCTTAACTTTTGTGATTTTTGTGAACAGATTCATTAAATGTGAACTATGGCCATTGGTAATGTACCTCATTTCAGCCTTTAAATACTTAGGGATTATTCTCAAAGATATTCATGGTGTGGTAGAACCTTCAGCTTTAATGGTTGTAGTTTTTGTCATCTTGGCCACAAAAAAATGTATTAACTGCTTCTGTGAGAGGTGCAACACTTAATTCTGGTTTAATGATGATCTAACATACCTATGCAATATGACCCTAAAACCAAAAATAACCAGCTGATCCTCATGCTATTAACTGGTATAATAGTGTGTAGCAACTCCATAAAGTATGTACAAAAATCAAGGAATGTAGAAAAAAGTAGTAGAGTAAATATGAAGCATATTCATAAAATAAAGGCTGTCAGCTTATATTTAAATATTAGCGGGTCTGAACACAGTTTCACACATGCAGCACCATCTATCAGCTATTTACGAAGCCGCTGCAGTTATTTTTTTGATTCAGTAGTCATTTGCCTGCCAGTGAATGCAGATCGCAATGTCCGCAACAATAGTTTTTCCCGCCAGTTGTGAAGTGTATGCTGCGATTCGATTTTTATGTGTAACAGGATCTTCAGCTGCTGAAATTCATTAGGAGTTGTGCCTAGTGTATGGACCTACAGTAGTAATGAATGATGGAAAGATTAGACAATGATGTTGAGACTTTAAAAATGACCGCACAAATGTGCATGACAAAGAGTGGAGTGGCAGGCCCAGTTTTCAGACTGATGAGCCATTGAACAAGTGAACCAAAAACTGTGATGTGATCGACGACTGATGGTTAGTGCTCTGGCTGATGAATTTCCGCAAGTTGGATGCGCCTCTATCACCACGACTGCCACAGAAAAGCTCAGATATCACAAATTGTGTCCACAGTGGATGCTGAAAATGCCCACTGACCAACACAAAGAGCAAAGAATGTACAGTGGACGAGCGTTTTTGGACCGCATCGACAAGATGGAGGTGACTTGTTTTCCCACATTGTTACAGGTGAGAAGATGTGGTTATCCTACACCAACGCAGAATCGAAACAACAGTCAATGCAGTGGCGCCATTCAAGTTCCCCAAAACTGAAAAAGTTTAAGCAATCTCCTTACTCAAGTCGAAAAATATTGGCTACTGTTTTTTTGAGATGAAAGGAATGTCATTTTGGTTGATTTCATGGAATGTGGATCAACAACTGATGTGCACTGTGAAATACTCACCAAACTTGAGATGTGCGATCCAAAACTGACAACATAGGAAACTGTCGTCCAGTGTAATTCTCCGTATGCGTCCTCACACTGCTGCCTTAACCAAGAAAAAGATTCAAGATTGTCGTTTGAAACTCTATGACCACCCTCCCTTTAGTCCCGATCTTGCACCTAGCGACTACTTTCTCTTTTTGCATCTGAAAAACTGGCTTGATGGACAACAGTTTGAAAAGAACAAGGAACTCAAGACTGCCATTGTCAACTGGTTCAATTCCCAAGCGGCAAACTTCTATGCAGAGGGGTTAAAGAAACTGGTGTAGCGTTACAAAGAGTGCTTAGAACTGAATGGCGTTTCTGTGGAAAAGTGAATTAGATATGTAGTGAACTAAACTGTATGTAAAAACCTTTTCTAACAAATAAATATTTTTTAATGACCAAATCTTATGACCTACTTAATAAATATGAGTATAATGAGTTGTTTATAATAAAAGAAAAATACATGTTTATCTTAAAAAAATAAAAAATAAATGATAAAACTAAATAAGTAATAAAAAAATAACCATGTTTGTTGGTGGCTGTAACACAAGTCGAGCTTGTTTTTTACGTTGTTTACGATAATATGTTTCAAATACATCACGAGATGCTAATACAGTATAAATGTGAAGGCACCGATATACAGGAGAAAAATCAATCATATCTTGAGCACTAAGATCCTCTTCAGCATCAACTTCACCTAAAAACATTAACAAAAAATTAGTTGAAATGCAAAAAAAACTAAGAATTAAATCTAAAGTTTCATTTAATGACAGTTATTTTACAAAGTGAGAATTACCATTAAAGAAATAATCTATTGTGTGCTAATAAAAACCTAAATTAATTCATAGAATTAAAGTTGCTACCTGACCATAGGTTTGTTGCTTTGAGAAAATATAAACAAATAATTATCAGGTCAGAATGTTATATTTTAACATTATATTGAGCAATTAACAATGTATGTTAACTTATTTATATGTATCGCAGTTGTAATATCCCAACAACCTAAAGAGTGATTACCAGACAATTAGGATACTCAAGGTGAATTTACAAATGTCAAGGTGAAGGTGCAAGTATAAATTCATACTGTAAAGATGAAAGATGAATTCAATGGAACATGTAGGTCCAGAAACAGTCAAGAAAAAGATATTGTAAATTTCTTTTTAAACTGGATGACTTTTATTATACCAAATCAGAAAATAAGAATATATCGCTATAGTTTTAGCTTTACTAAAAAAGAAATTCCCATTGTATTTTTGCAACTGTTAGTAAGAATAAGCAGAATGAAGTTTTCCAGACTTTTAGAGCAAACAATAACAGAAGATACAAATGTTAAGTATTTTTTCAGTTTTCAAAAATGCTAACCATTGCATAATATATGTGCTGAAATACCAATCTTTTATTTATCACCATTCAACATTTTCTAGAAGAATTATGCTTTTATATATTACATATTACAAATAATATTTAAATAATGTAATTTACATACATATAGTATGCAACATATAAAATGTACATATACATTATCAAAATTAGAATAAATGTAAGGAGTAAAATTTAAGGGAAGTAATCTTATCTTTATGACTTTTATTTAAATGAAAGACACATTAATACAGGTATATATATATATATATATATATATTTAAAATCAGTTCTTTATAGATTTTGTATTGAAAGTTATGTTGATTTGTAAGTGCAATCTTGGTGATGAATCATCATTTCTGCTATTTCTACTAATATATTGCCTTATTTGAACATATGTATGTATATATATCAATTTACACATAACTGTAAAGATTACTCTTGCTAAACTTACCCCACCAACATCTTAAACAAAATAGAGCTAGCATGGTTCAATCACATTCAGTGTTATTGAAATTAAAAACACTTTCAAACTCAGAAATGTGAAATGTAAGTTACCAATGTTGTATGGAGATAGACAAAACTGTATTATCCACATGAATATATATGAATTAAGTTAATATCTGAGCAAGAAAACTATAATACATAATACTGTATTTCATAATAGTTTTTGAAAAAATATAAATTTAAAATTGTAGTAACTGTTACATATATTAAGTGGTTTAAACTATAAGCCAAAATGGAGCAACAATTTTAGCCGTATAGATTTGTATGTATGGGACCACCATTAGGCATTGCTTCAGAGGATGAAGATGAATGACAATTTTTGAAGCATGTGAAAAATGCCATGCCTGACTGGCATTCGAACCCGTTACCTCCAGATGAAAGGCCGAGACGCTACCATTCACACCACGGAGGCTGGCAGATCTGTATGTTCATAAAACTTTAAATACTCTTCTCTGTCAATCTTTAAACTACTGAGTAAAGACATTCAATTAATTTTTAAGCTACTGAGTAAATATATTTTATGTATTAAATGTGGATTAATAACATTTTTTTTTTTTTTTTTTTTACTTAAATGTAGATTACATGAACATTTTTATGGCATTACAGTACTAATAATTCCATAAGTTCTGGGCAAGAAAGTATACCACCATAATGGAAAAGTTGTCCTTTCTCAACACTCATGTACTTTCCTAATCTTTGATGACTTCTTCCCCATTGTGTCTGTGACAAGGTCTGTTAGATCCTTCATGCTGAGGATATCAAAAACTTTCTGATACAGGCAGTAAAAGCCTTGTCATTATGTCATAGGAAGGGCTGTCTGCCAATAGAGACTATGAGATCTTGTTTTTTGTCTGATGACTGTTATAACAATAATAATTTAGTGCCTACTGGCTAAAGTAATCTCCTCCCAAAAAATGACTCATATGGAATAATGTGTATTTTATGAACTCACACTTCCATAAAGTATATCTTTCTCGAACCAGTTAAAAACCAAACCAATGGAAATTAATACCATAACTAAATTAATATCACTCACAGTATAAAACAAAATTACCTGTAAATTGTGTTTGATTACCTGTATTTAATTACCTGTAAATGGGTTTGGAGGCGGAGGAGCTGGTTTCTTTTTCTTTTTTTTACCAATAAGAATACCTGGATCATTGCCTAATTGTTCTGCAGTATGTTTCATGGCTACCTCACCAATTTTTGGTGAAAATTTACGAATATTTTCTAAGAAATCTTTCAGATCTGACATTGAAGCTTCTTTAATACTTTCTCTTAACTTTGGTATATTCTCTTTCATTTGCATAGAAAACCTATAATTAGCTACCCTAGGTAAATAAAGATGTTCTAATTGTTCAAGTGTCTTTAAAGCTGGGTAGTATCTGTAACAATAGTAATAGAAAACAATTACTTATTATTAAAAATGCTATTTCCAAATATATTATCAATAAAACTGAAAAAAGGTATAGTAAATATTAACATAGATTAAAATTTTTTATTTGATCCAAATGCTTAACCATTATAACAAACTAATACATTTTCAATAAGCACTTCAAGAAGTTTTTAACAATCCTTAATAAAATGTTAAGAGCCAATATGCATGATGACAGAGTAATTGAACAATGGCAAAGATAAAGTATTTTCTGTTTGTCACTATTGCTACAGAAAAAAGTATCCAAAGCAATTTTGACAAAGTCATAATATTTCCTTACCATTTCATTAATTTCAGATAGTCATACCAAGAAGCTAGATAAAAACTAATTCAGACTGTAAAAATTATATCACTTGTGATTTCGTTAAGGAATTAAAGTCGACTAATGCTAACAATAATCCGTCTCTACATATAGTGCTCATACATGTAAATTCAATCACATTCGATGTATATTCAGAAAATAACCAAATTTTATTATTTTAATCTTTAATAAATTTTACAGATTATTGGTCCTTGTCCCCTTCAAAGTACTCCCTTCCCCCAATTCACACACTTTTCGCAGTGGTGTTTCCACTTCACGAAGCAGTCCTGGATAGCCTCATTTAAAATTACCTTTAAGGTCCATGACCTTAAAATGCTTTAATGTCATAAATAGTCTCAAAATGGCCTCCTTTCATCACAGAATTTAATTATGGAAATAAGAAAAAAATTGCAGGTCTGGTGAGTAGGAAGACAGAGAGGACGTCATCTGATTTTTGGCACCAAACTGACAAAGCTGAGTGTGTGGGCACATTGTCATGGTGAAGGAACCATGAGTTGCTTGCCACAACTATGGTCTCTTTTTGCGGATTTTTTCATGTAATCATTGTACAACGCTTTATAGTACTCAATTTTCACCTTGAGGCAAGAATTCAAAATGCATAATTCCACTAAAATAAAAAAATAAAAACAGAGAACATCACTTTGACATTGGATCAAGACTGATTTGCTTTCTTGGAGTGTAGAGGTCCTTTGCCAATCCATTGTGATAACTGAACTTTTGTCTCAATCTTGTAGCCGTAAACCCAGCTTTCACCTCCTGTTATGATCCTTTGTATAAGTGTTTCACTGTCACTGGCTTGTTCAAGAAGTTGCCGACAAACATCCCCTCAATGTTCTTTCTGCTGTTCGGTTATCAAACAAGGAACAAATTTTCTGCTACTCAATGCATGTTCAATTTTTCAGTCAAAATGTCATGGCATGATCCAATTGAGATACTAACCTCTTCTACAAGTTCTCTGACAGTCAATTGGCGATTTGCACACACCAGTTCGTTCATTTTCTGAACATGGGTGTCATCAGTTGAAGTTGAAGGCCTTCCTGGTGAAGGGTCATCTTCAACTGATTGACTACCACTTTTAAATCATGAAAATCATTTGTAACATTGCATATGACCCACAGCATCATCTCCGTAAGTTTCATGCAAAATTTTACGTTGTATTGTTGTTCCTGAAAATTGTGCATTACAAGAATCACTTCTAACATTTAAACACATTGCACTCAAGTAACAATAACACAAAAACTAAATGAGATATCCATGATCCAAGAACATGTGGTTACAGAAGGGGTTATGCAAAATACAATGCTGCCAACCACAAGTCACTAAATATCTCCACTAGTGCGTAATTAAAAATTTTTTATTATTTTCTGAACAGACTTTGTATAAATTTGGAATTTCAGAACATGGTCAAAAGAATTCTTTTGCAGAGACTTGTTTGGAATTTTTTTATTGTGGTAAACAATAGTGCCAGGATTCCACCTTTTTTTCTATGACAAAGCAATAGTGCTCTTATCATTTTTTTTCTAGGCCGTAATGATGTATCCAAGTTTCATTTCTCATCACAACATTGAAAAGATAGTCATTTCATTCATCCCAATAAAATTACAGAAGCTGTCCACAACACTTCTTTCATTGTTGTTTGTTCTTTTCTTTGAGTTTGCCTGGCACCTACTACAAACAGATTTTTATGGTAGCCCAGTTGTTCAATAATGTGTCCTACCGGTTCTTTCGACAAACACATCCTATTGGCGCTTCTCACATTAGTCACAGAAACTGGATGACCATTGTGAGGTTCATCCTCAGTATTCATGTACCAGGTTCTAATACACAATATTTTATTGCCTACCTACTTACAGTATTTTAATCAACACTTTCATCACCATAAACAGTTTATAGGGAATGATAAACGTCACTACCATTCATTTTTTCCATTGTTAAAGTTTAAACCCTACTCATTAGATTTAGATATGTTCAGATAGCAGGTGTACTCTACTTCATAAAAGAGTATGAGTCAATAATTTTTGGAATATTAGTAATAAGGGAATGGGAATTTAGGATAGCAGCTCCTATCATTTTCTGCAACTTTTTTCTCTCCTGTTACATTCTAGTATGAATTTCATTTTACCTGCCCTTCACATTTCTGAACAATTCACAACAATTATAAATACAACCTTAAAACAATACCCAACTGGATTATAAGAAAATTTTGTTTAAGCCCACTATAATGATCTTTTTACAACAGTTAAATTTTTTATGAAAATTAGAATTAATATTAAAACAACCAGTAGACTCTTTGAAATTTCTTTTATTTTTTAGTATAGTTTGCCAAATGGGTGATGAACATTGCTTACCTTTTACATCCAGTCATGTTAATAATACAAAAATAAAACATAAATGAATCTAAATGTAAGATCACACCAATTTAAAAACAAAAAATATTTTCAGTAAAATTAAACATTAGGAAAAGTTTATGCATTAACTATTTATTTAATGGAATAATAAAAAATAAATACAATAACCTCTTTTCCTTCATTTGTTTCTGTAACTTAGCATATGTTTTTAATACTGGTAAACATATAGACAAGCTTTCTATTGCTGTGGCAATATTGTTCTCAACCTTCCTAGCCTGAACTAACTCATCACCTTTCAGCATAAGACGAGCTGCACAAGCTTGAAGTGATTCATCGATTTCTAATACCTCGCTCTGTAAACAAAAATCAAATGGATCTATATTATGTTAACAATGTACTAAATTTTAAATGAAGTTAGTAAATCTTTTAATCACTCCCAGATTTGTATCGCTTATAAAATCTAAACTAATTTATACTACACAATTACTATTTCTGATCCATAATAGCTCTAATACGTATGAAAATATATCCTTCTAAATCGACCAATAGCATCTTAAGCAGTCTTTTAAAATGACTTTTAATCATTTTTATATTGTCATTACCTGAAAGAGAAGTTATTGCACAGTGTTTACTTTTTTTTTTAAATAAGCTTTAAAGCATTTTTTTTCAATTTAACTGATTGTAAAGAAAATCCAAAGCCATTGCCATGCATTAAAACAAGCCACAAGGTCTGCAATTAATATTTTTATAGTAGGTTTTTTATAAATAAGCAATAAAAAAAATATACTAACATTTAATTTTTTTGCTTGTGATCGAACCTGCAACAGCTCTCTGATTGAATCTATAAAACCCTGATAATGAAAGTTACACATACGCTCAATATCTTTATTATGAGTTTTTATCCGTGATTCCAAAGTTTCCATAAACTTCTGTGGATCATCTCCATCATATATTGCCCTGTAACACAAAATTTTGACTTTCAGGAAGAATTCAATTATTATAATAAATCAAAATTTAAAATAATATTAATAAATACATTTTTACTAAATAAAAGGCAATAAAAGTAAACATTAATTTAAATTAATATTTGAGTTTTAACTCATTTTTATATACTTTTTTCTTTTCCTGCTTAGCCTCCAGAAATTACCATTCAGATATTACTTCAGAGGATGATATGTATGAGTGTAGTCTTGTACAGTCTCAGTTCAACCATTCCTGAGATGTGTGGTTAATTGAAATCCAACCACCAAAGAACAATATCCATGACCTAGTATTCAAATCTGTATAAAAGAAACTGCCTTTACTAGGACTTGAATGGTGGAACTTTCGACTTCCAAATCAGCAGATTTGGAAAGATGCGTTCACCACTAGACCAACCCGGTGGGTTATTTTTATATACTTATTATAATTTAAAACTATATATTTATAACACTTGTTAAATTCAAAAGTGATAACCAGTTAAAACTACTGAACAATATAACTCTATGAAGATAGATTTCTTGAAATTTTGAACAAAATTTCAGTAATTTTTTGGACCAACAAATTAGTAATACTATTTGAGATAATTAAAAATAGACAAAACTTACTGTTGCAAAGTATGGTGTGCAATAAATAATGATGTTATCTAACCTGTTTGCTAGTTCAATTTTATACAAAAATATTTAAATCAAAAGTACTTCAGTCTAGTTTCAAAAGTAGCCTTTTATGTTGAATACTGTGTATATAAAAACTATAGAAGTATATAGAGTGAACTGAATCTGGATTCATAGCCCAGTGCTTTTCTTATACAATAAATCAATAAAACCTACAAAAGTATGTGATCGATTTAATTTTAATTTTACATCAAAGCAAAGGCAAAAAGAAACAGTTTAATTATGAAGTGGCATTAATTTTATAACTCTTTTAAATTTTAAAGGAAGTCACATGGTAATTGGTATTATATATCCAAATGGTTAAATACATTTAAAAACTTCAATAAAGGTTTGGCTGAAAGGTTTATATTTGGATACTTCCACATAGTTCTGGAGAAATAGAGTTTTCCTCAGGAAACCCTGTAACCATTCTTAGGTGTCTTTTAATCTATTGGAAAAGCAATTTGTTGAAAGTATATTTATATAATTAATAATGTTGCTCTTATTCTAGGAAAAGATCACTTGATTTCTAGAAGTGTATTTGGACAGGTACACAATACTTAAAAGGTAACATTTTGTTCTTTTCGTAGAATTCTTTAACTTACTTTAACTCTCAAAGATTCTGGGTTCAATCCCAAACAGGCTAGCATTACATACATTACCAAATTTATCTCGTGTAAAAAAAATTTATTAGTTACTTCATAACTAAAAAAAATAAATATTAAAATCTTTAAATATAAAAACTTATTTTTTTGAAACATTAAATTTTTAAATTAAAGATTTAAACTATTTTATTCATAAATTTGCTAAATATATGTGTAGATATGGCTAATATTTAATGTATTAAAATTTGAGCACAAAAACAGCAAAAGAAATTTTAAAACTAATTTAGAGTATTTTTAAATTATTTATTTATCAAGATTCTTGCAATTACAATTTCCATACTTTTATTTTGTTTAAATGAGAAAAGAATTTTGTAGCATATGAAAAATACCATGCCTCTCTCAAACCTAGAAAATTTTGAATGAGGAGCAGATTACCACTTTGCTATGTAGATAGGTGCAGGGGTAAAAGAAAACGTAAATTTATATTTTTTTTTATTATTGTTCCAAAGTTACTTTACTTCACAATAATTTTAACTAAGAGTTACTCTAAAGAAAAATAAAATTATCCAAAATTCAAAAGATGATTAAAAAATGCATAATTCACAAAATTCAGACTTACAAAACTGTTTATTTACATGAAAAATAATTCAATGTAATTTTTTTTTAATAACGCATGCTAATAAAGATATTATTTATAAACAAACTAACCAAACAAAAGTAGAAAAATATTTAATTTTTTCCATGTCTTCATCCATTATGATGTGATCTCAAAATTACATGAACACTAAACTTTTAAATAAAAATGTATAAACAGAATTAAAAACTATATTTTTTTAATGATATTTAAATAAAAAAAATATTAATTACTATCAATTTTTTTATATTTCTAATTTTAGAAGATAGTAGAATAAACAGTACAGTTCTCTTACTCAGATAATATGTTATTTATGACATGTGTCAAAGGTTATTAAAATATGAACCTCACTATCTAAATAATGTGTTTTAATATACACAATAAATACAAACAAATT
The DNA here is from genome assembly GCF_047948215.1 of Lycorma delicatula. Taxonomy (NCBI): domain Eukaryota; kingdom Metazoa; phylum Arthropoda; class Insecta; order Hemiptera; family Fulgoridae; genus Lycorma; species Lycorma delicatula. The sequence goes on along the minus strand of NC_134459.1, from coordinate 25,394,776 downwards.
AAAAAAAAACTTATACTGATTTATAAAACATTTTAATTACTACCAACATAATTTTTTTCCTATTTTATTGAATAAATAAAGTCATTCAAATATATTAACAGAGGATTATTGTTATAACTATTTTCAAAAACAGAAAATATAAACTGTTTCATGTAAATACATTTTTTTTAAATATATAAAAATTAATTTAAAATATGAGCAATTATAATTCAATTCAATAATTTTTCTTCATAATTTAATGGTTTTTATTATTTTACATATAAAAATTATTTTCGTAGTCTTTAAAAAAATATATTTATATTTTTATTATATTAAACATATATAAGAGTTAGTATAAAGTAGTAAATGAAATATCATTTTTCCATAATGACTAAAACTAAAACTTCTTCTAGCAGAAAACTTGCAGTATCCTTACCAACAAGTAATTTTCAGATATTGTCCATGAATGTTAATGAACAGATGGAATTTATTACCAAATTATAATGCAAGCACAATAATTATTTTCAGATAATTACTTAGATAATTGCAAAAGGAATTTGTATGATAATATAAAAAAATTAAAAAGTTTATTATGAAATTATATAATTTAGTATAATAATAAAACTCTTTATAATTTTTTTTTAACTTATGATGTACTATGTAAACAGCTTTTTATTTGAATTATAATTTTTTTTTTACTATAATAATTTGTGATTATATAGTTTGAAATAATTTACAATTTAGTAGTTGGTATTGCATAGTCATTGACTTAAAAGTCCTGAAATTAATTGAATCCTAACACTACTGTAATTAGAGAGATGATAAGTAGTCGATCTATGAAAAATTAATACTTTTGATGAGATGAAAATACAAATTTATTTTAAGTCCTAACCTGTAACTGATAATTACAGAAAATTTAAACTTTTAATTGTAATTATTATAATACATAAAATACCTGGTTTCAGTTTATTTTAAAATTATGCAAGAGTCAGTCAAATAACTTTAAAAGGTCATTATAAATTTGGTAAATTTAAAATCAAATGAATTACTAATTAAGAAGATTTATAAGTGTACCTATTTATAATTAACATTAACATAATATATTATAAGAAAATTAATCATTCTGTAATAAAGTAGCTCCGAGTCTATTTCTGTTTAAAAAATCATCAGATTAATTCTAAGATCAAACAATTCCTACTACAATAGAAAAACATTAATTTTGAATCACAACATACATATTTTGTGATATTACAAATATCACAAAATATGCTCTAGAGTTTGTAATTAATTTCTCTAGCAAGAAACACCATACTATTTAGGACGTATGAAAAGATTTGTAACTACTTACCAATTTATATGTTGTTAAAGCGTTACCTGAGGATACCACGCTGATGTAGAAAATATGTCTACATATTTTTATAGCCAAACAGAAATTATCCACCAAGCATTCAGCATATTATTAAGACTTTTTGTCTTATTCAAGGTTTTAGTAATTCTACAAACTATTTATTTTTTCAACTTTTATAAAAAGGTTATCTTTCTTCTAGCAACTACATAAAATTTACATTCACTGATGTATACTTAAAATAGAATAAAACCAAAACATTTTTAAATTATTATTTTACAATAACTAATCATTCTTATTTATGTAAATTAAAATCTGATAGTCGCTATTATTTGCTTAACTATACATTGGATTCATAAACATGTAACAAGACAAAACGTAAGTAACTCAGTCTAGAAAATATAGGCTGTAAAAAGTGTCAAAAACATAAACTTAATTTTTCTGAAGTATTTTTGCATTGTCAGCATAATATAATCACATTAAATTATATATAAAAAAAACCTTTTTCATGGCAAGCCTATCCTTTTAAACACAATAGATCCAAACTTCCACAGCAGTGCTGTAGATTTGTTAAATGAAGTGAATTTATTTTTATTATTATCTTTATTAACTATACTACAATGTTATAAAATAGCAATACACTAGATGCAATCTAAAAATGTCCAAGACTAAATACATAAAAAAATTAATTACAGCAATACACCACTCCCAGCACTTCACTGTTTGAATGCTCTGAGGAAGACCTATATTTTAAATAAGTGCCAAGCAAAATCTGTGACATAATGAATATTATACGTAGTACCAAAATGGTGAACCTTCAGCTTGAGCTTCATATAGAGTAATACAAACTGTCACAGGGGGTATAAAAATAATAGGATGAATAAAGCACAATTATTTGTTGCAACTGAAAATCTCATGCACTTCATAAGCTGTGTTGAAGAGAGAATTGTTATACAGACCATACACAACAGACTATTTGTGCCAAATCTCTTCGCTCAGAACAATATAGTAAACTTGGCATTATCAATCTGACTCTTGAGGATAAATTTACAGTACATAATCCTGTAAACCCAAAGAAAACTATAATATTGCTCTCCTGACTTAAGTTCAAAAGCCACTAGATCACTTTTTCTCATTGGTATAGACCTCCAGGATCATTTCAAACCTGTCTGTCAAACTGTTCTTAATCTTTGACAAAGCATTTGATGTTGCAGTTTTCTCTACCTTAGTCCATAACAAAATCACATATAAAACCTGTGAATGGGGCATAAAAATGTGCAAAATAGTTTCGAAAACTGTTTTGCACATATTTTCCAACGTTCATGTTGTGCTGTTTCATTAAGTTTTCTACTTAATACTGGTGTACACACACGCTGTGTATATAACATGTAAATGTTGCATATACACACACATATATATATATATATATATATATATATGTGTGTGTGTGTGTGTGTGTGTGTGTGTGTTTGTACGCATTAGCTTTATCCAAAACTAATATTTCATTTTATTAAAATACTTACTGAATTTCAATAAAATATTTATTTTAAGAAATAATATATAAACTCACACATGCATACAGATCTCAGTATATTTTTATTAGGCTAGTCTCAGAATTGTTTGATTATAACAAGAATCCCATCAGAAACTAAGAAAGCAAGTAAAAATCATGACATTCAACCACAATGAATCTAATGTTTTAACTCACATAATAGCCCAACCTCACCTGGTAAATTAAATTATATTTTTTACTGCAGTCAGTACATTTGAATAATTCAAAATATGATCATTAAGTCTCTAACCTGATGCAAAAAGTACTTTGTTTAATTTCATAAGCATAATATTTCTGAATCTCTGAAGATCCTTGATAGTGCTCAAATTCTATTCCCTATCCAATCTCTTTCATCAACAGTTCAATAATAATAAATAATTGTTCATAAAAATCAAATTTCAAACAACCTAGGTTTTTTTTAATTTCTCTCTTATTTTGTACTACATTTTAATTTAAAAACTCTCTTCAATATGCTTTCTATCAAAATGTGGAATACCCCACTTTGCTTCCATTCTTTTAATTTTTTTCATTAGACTACCTAGTAAAAAATCATGACCCTTAACCAGGAAGGTCTTCGACTTTAACTGATAACAGCCTTGTTCCGAAAATCAATGATCTGGTGCGTGCAAATTGCTGATTGACTGTCAAAAACTTGCAGAAGAGGTTAGTATATCAACTGTATCATGCCATGACATTTTGACTGTAAAATTGAACACGCATCAAGTTGCAGCAAAGTTTGTTTCATGTTTGATAACTTAACAGTTAAAAGAACATAGAGTGGACATTTGTTGGCAAATTTCTTGAACAAGCCAACAATGATGAAACATTCAAGCAAATACAGGAGGTGAAAACTGGATTTGCGGCAATGACATCGAGACAAAAGTTCAATCATCACAATGGATTAGCAAAGTATCTCCATGCTCCAAGATAACACGTCAGTCTTAAACCAACATCACAGTGATTCTCTCTGCTTTTTTTCGATTTTAATGGAATTGTGCATTTTGAATTCTTGCCTCAAGGTGGAACAGTGAACTGTGCGTACTATCAAGGCGTTTTATAACAGTTTCATGAAAAAATCTGCAAAAAGAAACCTGAGTTGTGGCAAGACAGCTAATGTTTCCTTCACCTCGACAATGCCAAACTCAGCTTTGTCAATTCATCAGTTTTGTGCCAAAAATCAGATAGCTGTCCTCCCTCAGCCTCCCTACTCACCAAATCTAACTCTTTGCGATTTTTCTTATTCCAAAAATTAAAATCAGTCGTGTAAGTACACTGTTTTGAGACTAATGATGACATTAAAGCAAATTCATCACGGACCATAAAGGTCATTTCAAGTGAAGCTACCCAGGACTACTTTGTGAAGTGGAAACACCACTGGGAAAAGTGTGTGAATACAAGAGGAAAGTAGTTTGAAGAGGACAAGGGCCAATAATCTGTAAAATTAATAATAAAGATTAAAAATATAAAGTTAGGTTATTTACTGAACAGACCGTGTACTACAGTAGTGCATTAATGGGGTAGATTTCAATTCCTGCCACGGATTTGGATTTTCATTGGCTTTTGGTGCATTATTGTTTGCTTAACATTTCAAATTGTAAGTGAAGAGAGACTGCTTATATTTTATTTAATAGACTGAATGATATGCTATGAAAAAATTAATCAATGGTGTAATAAATAATACACCAACTTTATTATTATTTAGTAAGTTACAACAAAAGATAAATACAATATACACGGAGCAGTGTCATAAATGGAAAATACCAACACTTTTTTTTAGTAAGAGTGGTTTTCTCACCAGGCTAATCTTATTAATTTTCCTGGCCAAATACAAACTAAACAGATTACACATATTTATAATCTTTTAGTTTAAGTAAAAATGATCAAAAAAAATGTTATCAAATATAATGAAAGAAAAATTATGCCATCAGAAAACAATTAACAGTTCATAAATTAATTAAAATAAATACTTGAAAGTTTAGTAGTTATATTAAAAAATAAATTATATAAAAAATTTCATGGCAGATGGTTACATATTTTTACATCAAAAGATGAAACATGTCAGAAGTCTGTAAAATCTACCTAGACAGACATTACACTTCAGAAAATGTTCTTCAGTATAAATGATTGAGTTTAAAGTTTTTTATGAAAAAATATCAGTCTGTTTTTTAGCAAGTCATATTGACTTTTTTTTTATTTTTACATTTGCTTACTCTAAATTTTAATTTAGTTTTTGCCTATTCTTTAATGTGTTTTGAGTACCTTCTTGATTGTAATCCTAACACATTAAAGAATAGGAAAAAACTAAATTAAAATTTAGAGTAAGCAAATGTAAAAATAGAAATAAACTTGAAAGTCAATATGATTTGCTAAAAAACAGACTGATATTTTTTTCATAAAAAAACTTTAAACTCAATCATTTATACTGAAGAACATTTTCTGAATTGTAATGATTGTGATTATGTTATTAAATGTGATGTGATTATGAACTACAACCACAGCAATATAAAAATACACAGACAGAAAATAACGCAGTATGTAAATAATAAGAATGTTTCTTTAGTTGTATAACAAAACTTTACTTTTTATAATACTGTACACTAGTAATTCTTCTTCATCTTCACCTTAACTCGTGCAATATGGGAAATTAAATTTTTAATTCTCTATCATTCAGTTTAACGTACAAAATAAATAATTCGGTATGATACAAACAAAAATTAAAAAGAAAAATTTTTTCATTTAATAACAAAGTTCTATGTAGATATTTCAATAAAAAAAAAGCTGACACCACAGTTGCAGGACTTTCCAGTCACAACATCTTTTTTCTGATATACAAAACATACATACACACACAACTTAATTAAAAATATTTATCATTTTATTTAAATAAATAATATATTATATTTAAATATAATATACTTTGTTTATTTAATTCATTGATTTTAATTGAAGTAAGTGCACACACCATTTTTCATTCACACAGATGTGGCAGTACTAGCAGCCACTTTAAATACCTTATTACAGTTTAAGTATTTTTAATTTATTTAATTCTACCGCTCACCTGTGACGTTACAACATAGCAGACGACTACAACAGCTGAAAGTCAGTGCTACACTAGCACTCCTTGTGATGAGAGGGGATACTAATGACACACTATACCCACTTAGTCACTAGTTTATTTAGAGCATTTTTGGGGATGGGGGTTCGATTTTGCAAAAATTTTGGAAATTTTTGGAAATATTATTATTTTTTTAATTATTAACAAATGTGCCTAATTAAAATAATACCTAAATTACACAAAATCTTGAGATACTGAGGGTGACCTTACTCTACAGCCTCATCCCCTTGACCTCTTAAGTTGAAAATTTAATGGCATCAGTGCCCCATATATAGAAGTAATCTGACCAATTTTGGCCAAAATCCGTTGAGTAACGGAAGTATAAGGTGTGAAACACCAAACACACACACATAAATATGAACATTTCCATCTGGTTTTTGTGTTTTTTGGGTTCCTTACATGTCAAAATGTAAAGATCCAGTGAAAACCACATATGCCCAAATTGGACCAATTACAATACTTTCCCTGCAAAATCTACAGCTCTGCTATAGCACTGGCAATAAAGAAATGCAAAAGAAATGCTTTGTTTGTTTTCTTCAGTTTCTTGAAGAAAAATTGCATAGGCTAATACTTCTTTTATTCCTAGAAGTCAATAGAGGCTAAAGATAAACAAAGCTTTACAGTATTTCATAATTAATAGTATCCCCATATATATATATATATATATATATATATATATATATATTTTTTTTTTTTTTAAACTATTACATATAATAAATATTAACTTGTGACTACTATTTAATAGTGTACTTTAATTTAACTTAAAGAAATTATTTCCAACAAATTTTTACATACAATCTCTACACTTTCAACATAAATTTCACAGGAAAAGGAATTGTTGGGTTATTACAAAGAAATAAATATTCTCCTTATATATGTTTTATTGATATATAGTTCTTACACTTTATTGATAAATAGTTGTTATATAAGTAATAATTTGTTATCTCACATAAAACAAACCACAATAAATATGAAATAAAAAATAAAATAATTTATGTTTAATTAATTAATGATATTAAAAGAAATATCATTTAACATTATTATACTTATGTACTTCCACACCATCTCAACATCCACAATTCTAATTTCTGTTATAATAAATTACAAAATAAATACCATTGTTTCCAGTCAAAAAGTTACCTTCAGCTGGATTTTTGTTGTTTCCCAACATTTTGAGGCACTCTGACCAAAAAATACTCTAATATGTCATAAAATTCATACAAGGGAATAGATTTATATCAAAGCTACTATATCAAAAAAAAGGGTTGGCATTAAGGAAGTTTCGCTTAAGTATTTTTTAGAATATTAAGAGAAATATTTTCAGGTAGATGTGTCACTCCTAATCGTGTGTGTAGAATTTCCATTAATGTAAATAACAATATTTTATTACTCAAAAAGTGAAATTTCTGAGTATGAGAAGAGATTCTCTTGGGATCATCAAAATTGTATTATTTTGCTTTTCAGCACCTTAATAAAACATTACGCTTCTTATCACTGTTAAATAAATATTATGCTTATAAATATACGTTTGAAATATAATATCACCTCTTGGGGCTCGGTTAAGTCAAAATAAGTTTCCAAGGTACAAAAATTAGATACTAATCATTACATACATCATTGAACATTATAATTGTTTCATAATATTTATTTTAAAAGTGTTCCTTCTCAGGAACTCTGATCATCCAAGTTTCAATTCCATATAAAGCTATGCTCCAAACATATACTTTCAAAAATCTTTTCCTGATGTTTAAATTAATTTTTGATGTAAACAAATTATATCTCTGACTGAAGGCTTGTTTTGCCTGTGCTATTCGGCATTTTATATTGTTACTGCTTCGTCCATCTTTAGTAATTCTACTTCCCAAATAACAAAATTCTTCTACCTCCATAATCTTTTCTCTTCCTTTTTACATTCAGTGGTCCATTTTCTTTATTTCTATTACATTTCATTGCTTTCATTTTGTTCTTGTTTTTTTTCATGGGGTAGTTCTTGTGTAGGACTTCATTCATGCCGCTCATTATTTCTTCTAAATCTTTTTTACTCTCAGCTAGAATTACGATATCATCAGCAAATTGTAGCATCTTTATCTTTCTACCCTGAATTGTTACTCTGGATCTAAATTTTTCTTTAACATCAATTAACTGCTAGTTCTATGTAAAGATTAAAAAGTAACAGGGATAGGGAACATCTTGGTCAGACTCTCTTTTTATTATGGCTTCGTTCTTATGTTCTTCAATTATTACTGTTGCTGTTCCTGTAAATGTTAGAGATTGTTCTTCCATCAATATACTTGAACCCTAACTTTTTTAAAAAGCTGAACATTTTATTTCAGTCTACGTTATCAAGTGCTTTTTCTAGGTCTATAAATGCCAAGTATGTTGATTTGTTCTTCTTTAATCTTCCTTCTACTATTAATCTGAGTGCTAAAATTGCTTCCCTTGTCCCTATACTTTTCCTGAAACCAAATTGATCTTCTCCTAACACTTCTTCCACTCTCCTATCAGTTCTTCTGTACAGAATTCTAGTTAAGATTTTTTATGCATGACTAATTAAGCTACTTGTTCTGTATTCTTCACATTCATCTGTTCCTGCTTTCTTTGGTATCATGACTATAACACTTTTTTTGAAGTCTGACGGAACTTCCCCTTTTTCGTAAATATTACACACCAGTTTGTATAATCTATCAATCGCTTTCTCACCTGCACTGCACAGTAATTCTGTAGGTATTCCGTCTATTCCAGGAGCCTTTCTGCCACTCAAATCTTTTAATGCTCTTTCAAATTCATATCTCAGCATTGTTTCTCCCCTTTCATCCTCTTCGACTTCCTCTATAACACTATTTTCTAATTCATTTCCTCCATACAACTCTTCAATACACTCCACCTACCTATCAACTTTTCCTTTTGTACTATAAATTGGTGTACCATCTTTTTTTAACACATTATTAGATTTTAATTTATGTACCACAAAATTTTCCTTAACTTTCCTGTATGCTTTGTCTATTTTACCAATGTTCATTTCTCTTTCCACTTCTGAACACTTTTCTTTAATCCTCTCTTCTTTCGCTAGTTTGCACTTCCTGTTTATGGTATTTCTCAATTGTCGACAGTTCCTCTTACTTTCTTCATCACTAGCACTCTTATATTTTCTACATTCATCCATCAGCTGCAATATATCCTCTGAAATCCAAGGTTTTCTATCAGCTCTCTTTTTTCCTCCTAAGTTCGCTTCTACTGATTTAAGAATTTCCTTTTTAACATTCTCCCATTCTTCTTCTACATTTTGAACGTTATCTTTTTTACTCAGACCTCTTGCAATGTCCTCAAAAATCTTCTTTACCTCCACTTCCTCAAGCTTCTCTAAATTCCACTGATTCATCTGACACCTTTTCTTCAGGTTTTTAAACCCCAATCTACATTTCATTATCACTAAATTATGGTCGCTATCAATGTCTGCTCCAGGGTAAGCTTTGCAGTCGATGAGTGATTCCTAATACTTTGCTTAACCATGATATAATCTATCTGATACCTTGCAGTATCACCTCGCTTTTTCAATGTGTATATTCTTCTATTATGATTTTTAAACTGGATGTTGGCAATTACTAAATCAGAGGTTCCCAAACTTATTTTTCTCTTATTTTTTTCAAAATTTTGCTGGTTCCGGTGGACCCCCTGCAGAAAATGTGAAGATTAGATCTAACTATGAAAATTTGCGTTACAGCTGAGTTCCACGAACTAACAGCTTCCGAAAAAAAAGTGAGAATTGATTGGTTAATTTTTGATTGACTGTGCTGTGAGTGGATGTCAAAAAAGTAAAGTTGGCCAATCAAAAAAAATGATTCCATTCAACTTTACATTTTTGACATCTACTCACAGCACAAGAAAGCAATCAAATCTCACTTATTTTATTTAGAAAACTTCCCATTCAGAGTGGTAAAAAGCAAAAGAAAAGTAGTATATTTTTTGTGTTGCATTTATTCAAATATGTAATATCATTACACTATTAATTATTATTATCATATTGCTATGTAATATAATAAAATTGTCATAATATAATTAAAACATTACCTGCCTAGATTGATATGCAAAGTCAAGCCAACATTTTAGTTCTTCACTATTGAAACCAGATGAATTTTCGTGGACCTCCGCTTACGAATTGTGAACCCCCATTTTTTTGTCACATCAGCGTAGACCCCCGTCGAGTCTCCCGTGGACCCCTGGGGGTCCATCTGGACCACTTTGGGAATCAATGTATTAAATTATACTTAGTGCAAAACTCTATAAGTCGGTCCCGTCTTTCATTCCTTTTGCCCAGTCCGTATTCACCCACTATATTTCCTTCCTTGCCTTTTCCAGTGCTTGCATTCCAATCTCCAACTATTATTAAATTTTCATCTTCTTTTATGTGTTTAATTGCTTTGTATACACACTCTACCTCATCATCATCAAGGGCGCTTGTAGGCATATAGATGTTAACAACCGTTGTCGGTTTGGGTTTTGATGTTATCCTTATTGCAATGATTCTATCACTATGCACTTTGAAATACTCTACTCTCTTCTCTATCTTCTGTTCATTACAAAACCTACTCCTGCCTGCCCATTATTTGAAGCTGAGTTAATTATTCTAAAATCACCTGATCAAAGTCGTTTTTCCCACTGAACCTCGCTAATTCCGACTATATCTAAATTTATCCTATCTATTTCCCTCTTTAAATTTTCTAATCTACTAACCTTTTTTAAACTTCTAACATTCCATGCTCTGACTCGTAGAATGTTATATTTTAATTTTCTGGTGACCCCTTCCTTAGCAGTCACTTGGAGATCCAAATGGGGGACTAGTTTACCTCCGGAATATTTTACCAAGGAAGGCGCCTCTATCTTTGCTATATGAAAATGCAGAGAGCTACATTTTTCTGTAAAAAAAAGCAGCTGTAGCTTTCCATTGCTTTCATTTGTGCAGTACTCAGAAGATTGAGTGATGTTGATATGGCCATTTAAGTCGTCCTGTCCTTAAGTTAAGTTGTCCTATGCCCTTAACAACTACTGAAAGAGCTGCTGCCCTCTTTCAGAAATCATTCCTTAGTCTGGCTCTCAACAGATACCTCTCCGATATGGTTGCACCTTCGGTCCAACTACTCTGTATCATTGAGCACTCAAGCCCCCTCACGATCAGCAGGGTCTCATGATTCATAGATATTTTATTAAACATAAAAATAAATTCTAATTATTTCAAAAAGAATTTAATTTGATTGTTATAAAGTAGCTATACAAAAAGAAATGTTTATTTTAATCAACATTCAGTTTCTCCGGCAGTTATGAATAGTCTTATATTTCACTATTTTTTCATCAAATAATTAAACATAAGTTTGTATTTTTTAAAATTAAACTGATGTTGTGAATAGGAGTTTGAATGCAACAATAGTCGCTAATGAACAGTTTTGAACATATGTATTTCACAAGTATATTCCAGTAATTAAACTCTTACACCTCATACACATATGCCCAATGTGTATATATATAAAAAAGCACACACACACACACTCAGTTCAAATTAAAAGAGGCCTCATCACTCAGTAGTTTATACTAAATACTTATATTAGGGTGAAATGGGTAAAATACTGTGGAAGATGTTAGACGACTGGAGTTGGAGTGGGTAGGTCTGTTATTGCCTGCACATTTGAGTATTCCCAGTCTGTGTTAGCACTGGTTTTTGAACAAGGTTGAACAAGTATTTGTTTAATAACTGTCGAAGAATAAGTATTTGTCTGTGATGGAAATGAAGATGTGATCAAGATAAAATCTCATGTTATGCATTGGCAAAGGTTCAGGGAGAGACAGCATCAGTGAAAAGCATTATTCAGAAGTTAGTTAAAAATTTTGTGAAACAGGTTAGGTGTTAGATCAGAAACGTGCCCTGACACAGGTCACACAGGACATTAAAGCGGCAGTTAAAAGATCTCCTCATAAAATTTTGTGAAGACTAAGCTGAGAAAAGAATAATTCACAGGTTTAGCCTATAGTGCAGATGGAAAAAAACTAAAACATTATCTGTATCAAATGCAGGTTTTCTATGAGCTAACTAAAATGCTGATTATGCTAAGCCTGTTCAATACTGTTAATGGTTCAAGAACTTCATTAGCGGTAACACTGGCATTTTAGATCAAGTGTTTTTAACAGATAAAGCACGATATCACCTTGGTGGTATATTAATAGTCAGAACTACCAGACCTGAAGTACTGTAAACCTGCTTATTTCCTTTGAATCTCCCGTACACCCAAAAAAATAGATGTATGGTTGCAGTTTCAAACAACGAATAATAGGACTCTTGTTTTTTTAAAAAAAACAGTGGATGCTGCTGTTTACCAAGAAATTATTCAACAGTTCATAGCCTTACAGCAAGAGGATGAGGATGAGCATGACTGGTGGTTGCAAAATGACAGCACTACTTACCATGCAACTCATTCTACTGTAAAAATGCTACAGGATTTTTTTGATGGAAGAATCAATTCTAAAGGATTGTGGCAACTAAGCTTCCCTGATCTGACTAGTCCAGACTTCTTCCAGTGATGTTACTTAAAAGAAATTGTTTATAGGAACAATCCACATACCCTGCAGGAATTGAAGACAAACATTACCAATGCCATGGAGGAAATAAACAGAGTGCAGGTAACAAGAGTAGCTAGGAACATAGTCATGTAATTTTGTTTCATGTGTAATATTTGGTGTATTAAACATACCAAAATAGCAAGCTTTAATATAAACTTGAAAGGTTTTTACTACAAAAAGCTTTAGAGATTCATCAGTTATAAAATTCTAGGCATATATCAGGCAATGCATCACCAATGTTGCATTTAAAAACTGATAGTTTTCATAATCAACTGTTAAGTTTTACATTAATAGCTGATCAGGTCAATTATCAGTTTCAATGATAATTCCTAATAAAGCCTAAGAATACATGGATTTGAAATTATTTTTTTATATTAATTTTTGGGTATATATTAAGCTTGCTATTTTTGCCCATAATGAATTTTTATAAAAATTAAAATCTATATAATACATTACTTGTTAATAATATGTTTTTTATTCACTACTTATAATATAATTATCTACACAAACTGTTTTGGTTTTCTCTTCAGTGTTAAATGATTTTGCAGAGATTTCTGTTTCCTCAGAATGTTACATACACATTATTTAAGAGAAAATAACACACCCATTAAAAACATAAATTAAAACATAACATTATGTTTTTAATGTTATGTGTTATTTTCTTTAAATGCAGTTCATGTCTTTATAAAGCGAATATCTTAAACTATGTTTTTAATTAAAATCATATGTTTAAAAAATGTTCTTAAGCAGAGATCTCTACAAAAAAACTACTTAACATTGAAAAACAATCAAGTCAAAGCAAAAAATTAATTTTATAAATAATTATATTCTGTCACATGGATGAAATTTGCTAAACTATTTATTTTATTCATTATAAATGAACCTCCTCTCAAGTAAAACAAAATACGAACTCAAGTAATTTTTTATTAATACTTGACTACATTACATATACAAATTTAAAAAGGGATGAGATGTATAAAAATATCCCAGCCACTTGTTATAAATCAAAGTCATTGACAGTAGTAGACACCAGCATGCCATTCTCTTCTACATAAAATTAATAAATTGAATTAATTTAAACTCAACTACATAATCAGAAATGAGCAAAATAACAAACACAAATAAAAAGTGTTGTCAATATGAAAATGAATAACTTACATTAAAAGTTAAAATATCAGATACTAAACTAAGCAGTTAAAAAGATCTGTAAAATCACTTCCACTGTATTTTTATCAGAATTAGAAAAAAGAACTGAATCAGTAAGATAGAAAAAAGAGCCTTTTACTCACTAATTTAAAATGTTTTATTAGGATCTGTCAAATAACAATCATCAATATTATATTATTAGTACTTATCTTACATAATCTTAGTGGAAATCTATGTTCACGAGCACCATTAGTTAGTAAGTTGTCCTTTTTATCCTGCTATTTTAATATTAGTCAGCATTAATAGCTAACGTTACAATTTTCACCTTTGTATGACATAAATGTGTAATCATTACTGATAAAAAATGTAAAAATGAATGTGTAATTTACATTACTAAGAATAATCTTCTACAATGTGAAAAATTAAACCAACACTAAAATGAACTTAATAAAATCATTACCTTGTGACTAGAGCAACACCTGTCGTATCCGGTGAAGTTTCTATCTCATTCATTAAATGTTCAAACCTACTTTGAATCATCAAACCAACGCAAGTCCCCTTCTGCCCAACCTTGTCATTATTCTTTTCATTCAATATCATTTTTAAAAAAAAAGGTTAGCCAAACTAATGTAAATTTATTATCTCCTGACAGTAAATGTCACACACTTCTGTTTCCATTCACAGACATTTAATGTGTCAATCTATGCTTGGAACCACACGAACCCAAAGTTATTTTAATAAATAACTACAAAATTTCTAATCAATTAAAGCAGACCTGTTCCAACCTAAGCTCAAAAACACATGTTAAAAATCGATAATATACGAAGGAAATTCATGCGCAATTGGACCAAAGAAATTGTAAGATTCAAATGGACCGATAATCAACTAAGAAACTTACAACTTATAGCCAGAATGCAATCCAAAACAATTTCATTAATAGCCGACTTTAATAAAGGTCATAACTATCTCAATGGGAAAAAACACAAGTAAAAATAAAATGTATTAAATGCGTAAAACAGAAAAAAATGAAGAAATAAGTTCTGTTTTTGTTAGGATATTCTCACCTGAAAGTCGAACCCCAATAATCATAAACACCTTCGATTTCTTGCAAATATAAATCATAACGTTGATTTTTGGAATCCTGATTATTTAAGTCCATTATTATATTACGAAATCAAATAAATGTGAAATAAAATTGTTAGGTACAAGAAAACCAATAACCTCAAATGTAAACACCCATTAAACATTTAGATCGATGATAGATGACATTTCGATCGATAGTACCAACATGCATTACAACGTTCAGGATATCTCTCACCTGTTCATAATATTCTTAGTATTCTACAAACCCATTATTCTTAATATAAGGGTGAACAATTCTTTATTTAATAGCCTCTTTAAAAAGTCGACTTTTGGGTAAAATTCGTAAAATTATGCTATAATACATACGTAGTGTTGGTATCCCTGCGTAATCATATGTTCTTTATCATATCACGTCAATATGGAAGTCGCGTCTGTTATCGTATAAATTACTAGTGAAAGTAAATTCTTGTTTTCATAAATTCAGTAAGTCAACTTAATCTTTCTTTAACAATTTATGTGCTTTTAGTTTTGTGTGTTTTTAAAACAGAATTTTTATTAGATGTGACTCAACGCAATGTATTTCTTAAAAACTTTAATGTTTTGAATTGCATATTTTATTGAATATTTGAAGAACGTCCTCGAAAATAAACCAGTTTGTGCAGCAAGTTTCATTTTGAAGAATGTTGATAGTCGTGATCATAAATTATATGCATCTACAATCGGCTGTCGGTTACATAAGCAATACAGTTAGTGGGAATATAATGCTCAGATAATTTAGTTATGAATAGTAAGAATAATATAAACATTTACATTTTAATTATCATTATTCACCTTAATTTTCTGTATAATTCAGTATTTTAGTTTAATTTGTCCCAAAAATAATTCTATTCTCCTTTTGTACGAATTTTTTGGTGTTGCTGATTCCAAATTAGTTGTAAACAAGGAAAGATCTTTAAAATATTTGTATTATCAGTGAAAATTAATAAGTCAGATCTCTTAATTCAAAGTACCCTGTAAATTATTTAATGTGTAATTACTTTTTATAAAGACTTTTAACCAAAAGCTTAGTTATATTAATTACATTTTTATTGCAATATATGTAGTCTACTTGTAAATGTATCGTCCATTTTAAGTGTATGAATGTAATTACCAAATTTGTATTTTATCAAATAATTTATTGCTACAACAGGTTAAACATTTATTAATATTTTACTTACAATATAAAGTGAAGAAGTGATCTTTCAACAAAAAGTGATTTCTGAACATAAAATTAATTTATATTATGACATTCTGATTAAAATGTACATTTTACTGAGTAAAAATAAGTGACTTCTGTAATTATTTAGGCATGTAGTACAGAGTTAATAATCATTACTTTGTTATAACTTCTTTTTTCATTACCGTTGTTCTATATGAAACTTAAATGCTGATGTGTCCTAATAATGTGAAGTTATTCAAAAATAATAGTACGTTCAATTTTCTATATTTATAAAATATTAAATTTAAAATATATTTGTTAAAATATGTTATATATTCATAAACATCCTTATTTCAACCAGTCAGTATCTCAAATAACAGATTTCTTACATCGTAAAAGCTAATAGCTGATTTGTATATTTGACTCCTAATTTCTTCTGTTTGTGATGTGGTTCTGAATTCTAATTTTACATTGACATTAGTGCAAGCACATAGTTTTTCCTTAGAATGTTGTTTTATATTTTTAAACTGTTAATTTTTTTTCAGACGCTGATGTTATGGTTTAATTGAAGCATTGATAGTTTCTTAATTGTACTGATGCACAACTAAGGAGATGCACTGTATGTGGGCAGCACTTGTTCTGCTACTGCTGTACATGTTAACTGTATTTCTTGGATCAAGAGTACTTGACATTGTATTGTGGTGTACAACAGAACAAGGCAGACAACTTGTTGATCCATTCTTATTAAGTGTTAGACAGTTAAAACAACTGTTAGAAACACGAGGTGTTAGCCACACTGGTTATATTGAAAAACAAGAATTGGCCCAGCTTGTGCAAGATTCTGGTATGTTAGTTTTTTTTACCCATAAGTTATTAAGTATATCTTTAAAAAATAGTAATAATTTTAGTTCATGTTACACTACTTACAACAGGATATAAACATAGTTAGAGTTCAGCAGTTGATCTTGCCCAGTCACTAGCCAATCAGTCCTGAGATCATTATTTGAACTTTAATCTTTAAACATTAATGAACAACTGATGAACTGTAATTCTAACCACTTACTTGGCCAATTAGTTACAATTTGTTGCTTTAAAATTAGGGTCTAATAAATTCTTTTAAGTTGAAAATAGTATTTATCAGGTAATTTAGGATCGTTTGTAATGAATATCACCTAATATTAGTAATATTAAACAACTTGCTTTCAAAATAATACTTCAGAAAGCCTTTTAGACTCTTAATTGTCAGGCCCTTCAATATCTGATCGCCTGTTTTAAGTGACATCTATCTTAAACAAAATAAGAGATTCCTTAAGTAATTCAGTCTATATTTAGTTCATTTATTTAATATGTGGTGGGTTCTTAAGTTTTCATACTGTTCAAGTATGTTAGGGTCTTCATTTTTTTTATATGTATATAAATTTTGGTTAATGTATTTAGATATATAAAAAATGTGTGTGTTTGAACACCATGTTTTAGGTAATGATTTGCAAGATTGATTTATTGTTACGTTAGTACCAAGTTATATTCTTTATATCTGTGTGTGAACATCAATTCAGTCTATCCAAAGTACTGTATTACACGGGCTTTTTTTTAGCTTGCTTACAAAAATTTATTTATTAGTCAAAATAATGTATTAAAGGTACATGATGGATCTCTTTTAGATAAGTGTGTAATGTGAGTTTTCCATTTATTTTAAAGGTGTGTGTGTGTGTGTTTTTTTTTATATGAGCCAAAATTATCATGTTGTTTAAATATTTCTAAGTTTTAGAATATTTAATTTCAATAAGGCCCATTTTTTTCATTTTAATTGTTATTTCAGCCCTATAGAAAGATATTTTTGCACCAAACTGTGTGTTAACTTATTTTATTTTTTTAAATTGTTATAAATGGTATAGCGTTTTTTATATAAATTAATTAAGTTTTAATTATTTATATGTATGCATTAAAAAAAATTATAAATAACATGAAATTACATTTAGCAAATATGCTAACTTGATTTTTTTAAATTTATTTGGATGCCCTAGAATATATATTTTTGTTGCTACAGCTTATTATTATATAAAGAATAAAATTGTGTATGTTTGTAATTGGAATTAGAGTATAAATTATATATCAAAAAATTGAATAATATTAATCAATAGAAGTTGACAATAAACTTAAGAAAACCATAGATTGGTGGAAGATTTAACGATTTCACACTAAAAGAAATAAAATATACATTTAAAATTTTGAAAATAAATTCAAAATCTAATGAATTGCTACTATGAAATATTATTTATAGAATTTTTTTTAAGAAATATTGCAAATACGTGGAGGAAAATTGCTTGTCTATTCTCAATTTAATAGGAAAGGACCAACAGATCAAAATTGTACAATATTCATTAGTTTATAATGGTATTAAAATTATATATCATTTAAGTCATATATTTATATTTGATTATTAAACATGTTGTTTTGCAGTTTTTTTAAGTTGTAAATCTCTCAAAATGACTTGACAAGAGTGCTAAGCAGGTGGAAGTAGTTTTTAAAAAATAAATAATACAGAAAATTAATTTACCTGGTTATGGTGTTAATTTTGCCCATAAAAGTTATTATAAAAGAATTATTTTTCTTTTAAAAGTTTATATATTTATATTAGTTCCTAAATAATTTTATAAATTCATTTATTATTTTTAATTTATTTATCTCTTGAATATATTAACTAAATTATGATCTGAGACGTATCGCATAAAATCTACATTTGTTAACTACTTTTCTACATAGTTGCCTTAAATTCAACACATTTTGCATAGTGTTTCATGAGTATCTTCATTCCCTCTTCAAAAGATTCTGTTGCCAATGACTTATACCATGCAGTAACAGCATTTTTCAATTCGTCATGTCAAGCATTTGTGATACAAGCCATTGTTTAAGGTGAAGAAAAATAATTGCTGGGTGCTAAATTGAGCTAAAGGATGGTGGATAATTGAAGATTTTCCAATTGCCACACTCTGAATTATCGCATCTGGCTGGGTACTGTCATGCAAAAATAAAATTCCACAATATAGTATCCCATTTTTGTTTGTTTTTTATAGCTCTTGTAAGATTTTTTAACATTTCTCAATAAGTTATAGCATCACAGTAGTTCCACGATCACTAAATTTGACAAGCACCAGTTTTGTTCCAAAAAATAATGGTCATAAGCTTCTTTAACAAACATTCTTGTTTAAACTTCTTCAGTCTTAACAGATTACAAATGCCATCATTGCATTGACTCCTGCTTAGTCTTAAAATTTGAATAAGAAATCCAGGTTTCTTCTCCAGTAACTAACTCCTCCTGTAACTCCATTCATACTGTTTGCCCACAAACAGTAAACGTTCACTAATATCTTAGATTAAATTTCTATGATAATAAATGAATAATAGATTCAATTTAGTTTTTGTTATCTGATTGTGAGAAATCCATAGTACTGTCAATATTAAGAGATACAATGAGAAACTCAACTTTTTTTTCCATTATATTATCCATTTCTCAATAATTTGGTTCAATAGTATCTGTTGCATGTTTTAGTAGTTTTCCCATTCCTGCTGGCCTGTTTTATCTATGGCTTTTAAGCATAGATTTTTAACATCAGATATTATAAAAGCAATATTTTCTGACGCTATGTAACTTTTGATTTCTCCCCAAATTAACTCAGTTTGAGGAAAATTTAGAGTACTTAATGGGTTGAGTACACAACGATAGGGATGTAATTGAAACACAGTTTTGGCACTGGATCTTGCTAACTCATCAATTTTATACCATTAAAATTATTTTTAATGTGTGAAACCCTTTGCAATAATTGGACCTTAAGTTCATCTTCTTTAAAAATCACTCCTTTTGAGCTAAGCCACATTTTGATATTATTCTTTTTCCAGTTCTTTCCTTTTTACTTGAATTATAAGGGGCATTGTCTAAGATAATAACCATATTATCTTTCAGAGAAGGTAACACATTGCTAAACCATTTCTCAATAAATAAAATTTGCATACTTTTTTTGAATCACATATACTTTTTTAGAAACTTTTTCTTCAATTTGCCTGCAGGGTTCTGTTCCTTAGGAGACCATAATTCATTAGTAGATTTATACTCACAAATCACATTGTACAATGAAGCAGTACAACTTCTACTAATGTTAACAGTTTATTAATGGCATCTGAAATAAACACCGTTGGATTACTCTGTTATTCACTTTTATAAGCATTTAAAATGATATGTTTTTCTGCACAACTTAAGGGCTTTTTTTGCGGCCTTTTTATCAAAAGAGATATCAGTAATTGTGCACTATTATCAGCTGAATCACTATGGTGTCAAAACAATGGTATTACTCAAGCCATGCAGACACAAATCTAGGAATACACTAAACTCATGTTCCAGTAAATTTTTAAAAAATGCATTATATTAACTTTAAATAACATTAGAGTAATTAAATAAGTAGCAGAAACACAAAAATTAAATGTGAGAATAAAAAAATGATCATATGAGAAAATCAAGGGTTTTAATAGAACTGAGAAGACATAATATTATATAAACATTTGATTACATTGACTACTATTAGATAAATTAGTTGCATGGCCTAATATATGATTATTGGTTATAATATTGTACATAGATATGGCCGTGTTGTAAATCGACACTGATACAAGGAACGTGACTCAGCAGAATCATGATGAAAACACAAACACAGTGTTTTTTTATTCTTCACTCTCTCTAATAATATAATTATAAATGATAAATGTGTCATTGCTATTAAAGAACTACTCAATAAACACTTAAGTCAAATAGCTGTATATATCTATACACAGTTACGTGTTATATGCCCTTTCCCAGTTTTGAATACCTTTTTGTTTCACAACATACACATGCAACAGTGTAGATTTCCAGTAGATGCCTATATGTTTGACATGGAATCAAACAAGGAAAATACATCTACTTTGCATCTACTACTTTTGCTTAAATGCTAGGATAGTCTTTAGCAAAAAAAAAGAAGTCTTTAGGATAGTATTTTTACAGTAGTTTATCTAGTATTTTAAGGTTGAATAATCAGACTTTGTCTGCTGAATTGACTAAACCACTCTTTACCGAGTTTAGTTACTTTAATTTCAGCTATACATTACGTTAGTGTGAAATTTTGGTAGTGCTTTTCCAGAAATATTTACTTGGTGTCATAAGATCTAATTATTCTGCTCACTTAAAATTTGTTTTCACCTTTTGCATGAAAATTTTTACATTTATGTTTTAAATATATATATTTAATATTTTCAAATATATATTCAAAATTTATCTTTTGTTGGATATTTCTTTCTAATTTCTTTGAATTTTTTTTTTTATATTTGTTACAATCAAACATAATGTTACAGATATAACAACTTTTACAGATATTCCATTTAATTTCATGCCAGATTCTTTTTAGTTTTAAAATTTTGTGGTTTTATTTTAAAATAAATTGCCTCCATGGATTTATTTTATAAGTTATATTAATTAAAACAGAGGATCCTCTGCTTTAATTAGAATAATTGATACATTTTTGTAGGCATATATATTTTTATTTTATATATATATATATATATATATATATATATTGATTCCATGTCAAACATATAGGCATCTACTGGAAATCTACACTGTTGCATGTGTCTGTTGTGAAACAAAAAGGTATTCAAAACTGGGAAAGGACATGTAATATATAACTTGTGTTTAGACATATTTGACCGAAGTGTTTATTGAATAGTTATTTTATAGCAGTGATACATTTATCATTTATAATTGCATTTAATGTACTGTTTATCAGTCTGATTGTGAAGGAAAAGTTTTTTATTGAAGTTATGAAAAAATATAGTATTGAAAAGCAAAAATATTTTTATCATTATTGTTAACTTTTCCATTCTTCCAATGATTTTAATTACTGTAGTTTAATTAAATTATTAAAAAATAAAGTCAGTTTAATTAACAAATATATATATATTTTTTAAATAATAAAACAAAAAATAAACTTAAGTAATAAAAACACCCTAAAAAAATTCCCACCTGACTGGACAGACTTGCACAATATTACCACAGTTTGTTAAAGTACTGGTAACAAACTCTGGTAATCATCTTCTCCACCCATTACATTGGTTAGAAAACTCTTGTGTGGTCTTTGTAAATGCATTAAACCACAGTTTACTGTGTTGTAGAATTGAATGATGTACGTATTTACTCAATTAACAATTAAATAGGCACTTCAGTCGAAATAGCTGGGTGTGTCAATACAATGGCATAATGTAGTATTGAATATATTAAAACTGGTTTTAATAATTTTAACTTCACTTGAAATAATTCAATGAGGAAATCTTCTACCCGTCAGGACATTTTTATTTCAGTATTGGATATGGTTTCCATGTATTCTAATAAGGAAGTTAAGATGGATGATACGTGAAAAATTACCAGATCATTGTTGGGAATTAAATTCAAGACTATCTATTTTGTCCAAATAGTAAAGCTCTGTCATTTTGTCAGGTTATAACTGTCTTATTTCTAGTCAACTGATTTGGTATTTATAGTTATATTAGATCCATTATGTTGAAAAATTCTATTGTTTTGAATAATATGTTTTGCGAAGAGTTTTTCTTTTAATCTTTATTTGAATTCAATGAAGTAACTGTAACTGATTAAAGTAAGTCATACTCTAGCAGATTGTCTATTGTTTAAATATTAAAACAAAAGCATTTATATGACCTATTAAACAGTTATTGAAATTCTTTAAGAAATAAATAAAGACCTGTTTTATTATTTACATTTTTATTATTGTACTCAGTTGATTATTTCTATATAGCCCAGAAATTTTAGAATCTAGTACTGTTGATCTGTACTGTGTTATGTCTTTATTAGCGACTGATAATTATTTTTTATTTCTCATTACTCAGAATTATCTTAATTTAATGGTCAAGTAATCTCTTAATAATAACTTCCTTTATTGATATCATAATTTATTTTCAATTTTTTTTATAACTATAAATTTTATTTATCAAAGACAGTTTTTTGTTAAAATTATTGTAAATAATGATGACAAAATCAATATCCCAAAAAACAAAGCCACACTTACTTTTATTGTTACTTTATCTGCTTGCAGATAAAATAAATACAAAATCAACTTTTTATTTTTTTATTATTATTTGTATATACTTTTCATTTGTTTGTTGCTTGTTAATAAGAATAATATTAATTATAGAAGTTAAAGGTTAATAATCATACTGATTTCATTTTTGTTTATATTATTATTATGTTAGCTAAGATTCCAATCGTGTTACTTGTTGCTATGTCTGGTTAAAATACATTAATTTTCAATTGCAACAAGTTAAACTGTTAATGTATAATCATTTGCAAACATAAATTGACATAATATAATAAGCCTTTACCTCTTAGTTTTGTGTAAAATAAAAAGTCAGTCTGAAAATTAACATATGTTTAGCAATGTAGCAGTTAACAACTTTAATTATTTACATATTTTATTAGCAACACTTTCTTTAGAAAAACACATCACTCATTTGAGAAAATTAGCTGCTCAAGAAACTTATTAAATAATAAAATTTTCTCCATTAGTTAAATTATGATATCTTGAGTATGTTTTATTTGATTTTGATCGATGAAGTACTCAAATATAATTCAGTTTATTTTTCTAATTTTCAATCCTGGAAATAGTACAGCCATCAGCAGTTACAGAGTGTGATATAGACAGCAATTCAAAATGTTACTACATAAAAAATTAGGCTGTGATAAATAAATGAGGTATTCTCACCCAACAATGGAATTTTCAAACTAAATTTATACCTATAGCCTTCCTCAAAATAAGCGTTATGAAATATGTTGCTATTTTATTATATATCCTTTTTTTTATTTATTTACATTCATATTTGTTTTAGCTGATGTCACAACAGCAGAGGTATCAGAACTGAGTGCAAGGGAACAGGAAAAACTGTCTTCTACTTCCGACTCGTTCGAATTTACTGGCAGTGCTCATTTTTATGAACAAGTTGAAGATACAAAAGATAGTGTTTGGTTGGTTCAAGTGATTCCAGCAGGTAGGGATTCACAACAGGCGCCATTACTGGATGATTATACTTGGAAATTTGTACATAACCATGTAGCTCCATTTGCTGTTCGCACTGGAATTTTTAATTGTAATTATGGACGTAGGTTAGTATGTTTATAATAATTATGTTTTCTGTTTGTCATGTTTTATTTGTTCTTAATTAGTGTATAGTCAAACATTTGTTATCTGAATTCTGTTATTTTGAATTTCCCAGTAAATCAAAACAATTTTTTTAAAGAAGATATCAGTCAAAAAATTATTACGCTTGGTTACTTTTGTAAGATTGAATTCACATAGATTCAATATAAACTCTAAGACAGAATAATTTTCCCATTTATTTAAATTTTATATTAAATCATAACAAAAATAGACATTAATATTTAATATCTATACATTATTTTTTAATATTTAATAGACATTAAATCATTGATAGTTAAGTTTTGAAAAAATACAAGACTGGGAAGTATCACAAAAGATAAAAATGGTTTTGAATTGTTAAACAAACTGTGAAAGTATTATTTCCTTATAGTTTTTGTGTAGAAATATCAATGAAAAGTAAGAATGCCAAGTGTAAAACATGTTCAGTTTCGGTTTTTGTCATATTCACTGATTGAACTACTTACATTATTGGATATTATTACTGCTACATTAGATCTTGTTTCTTCTGATTAAAGAACAAGTATAGTAGCTTTGTAATGCAAAATTAATACTGATTGAATCAATAATAAAGTATTATTTATTTAATTAATAATTATCTCTTAAATAATGAATTTTAATACATTCATTATTATTATAATTTTAATGAAACATAAACTCAAGAACTTCTTTTGGTAAGCATTTTATTTTTATGATAGACATGTATGTACTAGTGATGATGTATAACAAATTGCATTCTTATTACGAAAAAGTAAGATATATAAATTAACTTACATGTGATGAATTATATTTTTTTAAATTTTGTTGATTTTAATGCATGTATGTTATATTTATGTTAACAGAATTTATTTAGAAGAGATGTATGATGCATTTTGCTTGTTAAAAACCAACATTTAGAGGAATTAGTAAAAAAAAAATATGTCTAGTCATCAGTCATTGATTGGTTTCATGCCATTTTCTTCCACCCCTTACTATTCTTCGCTGATTTTTTTAAGCTCATTATATTACTACATCCTAGATCTTAAGTTGTTTATTTTATATGTCACGAGTCTAGCTTCCTCTACAATTTTTGCTTTCTGTAATTAAACTTTATGCATTGGCCAACTGCTCTAGTTTGTCTGTATGAGATTTTGCTACAAATTTCTCTCCTCTCTTCATTTCATATTTTATCAATTACTTGTCTAATTTTTAATGTCCTCCTTTAACACAATATTTCAAAAGCCTTTGTTCAAATAGTTATGAAATATAAAATAAAACTTATTCTAGCTGTATTCATGCAAAGAACAAAAATAAAGAAAGGCAAGTAATTTCTAAATAAAAAGAAATTTAATTTTCAAATAGACAATTAAAGTAGAATAGAGTTTATTGTGATTTAGGTTTTTATATTTGACTGGGACTATCTAAAAGGAAGGTGATAGTACAATTTTTTTTATTTGATTCAATTTTTTCTATTTATTCACAATAAATATAGGTAGAATAAAGGCTGTTTTGTATTTTTTTTATAGTTTTGTGTTTGCCATGTTACAACCATATGTGCTAGTTTTTAAATTTTTATTTCTTGTAAATGTTCCTTTATTATTTATGTATAGTAGTTTTTCAACAACATTTTATCATAAACAATTTTCTATATCAGGATTTAATTTTTTTCATTATTACATGTTTTTAAAGTATTTACTTATAATTAATTACAGCGTGTTAAATTCACTTAATCTAGTATAAAATTATTATGCGACTGCCCAAAAAAAGGGCTGTAAGGTTCAATCCATTTGAAGTGACCCAAGGGTGGTTGCTGGACCAATTAAAAAAAAAAATTGAAACTTACCCACTTGTTTCCTGCATGTCTCATGAACTTAAAACTATTTTTTTTTTTTTTTTTTTTTTTTTTTTTTTTTTTTTTTTTTTTTTTTTATTTAAGCAGTTTACCTGTGGTGGCCATTTTTTGTTATGGTGTGGACACCTATTTTTGTGATTGTAAGGGTTTAAGGAAAAAATCATAACTAAAAAACTATTAGTCCCGGAAGGATGAAA
Source organism: Lycorma delicatula (assembly GCF_047948215.1). Taxonomy (NCBI): domain Eukaryota; kingdom Metazoa; phylum Arthropoda; class Insecta; order Hemiptera; family Fulgoridae; genus Lycorma; species Lycorma delicatula. The sequence goes on along the minus strand of NC_134459.1, from coordinate 25,368,478 downwards.
CAAAATTCAATTTATTCATAGTTTCTCAAGGTAAAAGATTAGTCCAGTGGTTTATTTGCCTATCTCTCTTCTTTCTATAAAAAAAAAATTACCAATAAAGTTGAATGTGAAAAACAGTGAAATTTCACTTTTGGTAATTTTTTCAAGAGGCAGGAATGGCATACACAGTTTGAATTATTTTTTTGTGTGTAGGTATATGTTAGTAATTTTACCATAAATAATATGGTGATATATTTACCCCTAAATTTTTATGAATTTTTGAAAATAATTTTTTTTTAAATTCAAATTTTGGCTTCAAATAACTTTGACAGGGCTGGTGATAAAAATCTCAGATTTGCACAGCTTGCAATGTTTTTATATATGTTTATGGCAATAAAAACGTTTCTTGTGTATTAAACCAATAAAAAAAAGTTATAACCTGTCAAAAAATCTACTAAAAGCGATTTTTATACTTACTACTAGAGTTGAAATAGACTTGTCTGAACTATTCAGCAGCAGTGTTCATGTTATAACAGGCACTTGAAATAATTTCCAGTCGTCAGGAAAACTCATTTTACAACATGCTTATTTATGCGTGTGGCATCAATTAGCTTTGTAGTTACAGACTGGTCAGTTTGACATTAGTCATTGTTTGGAAGTGTTTATTAAATAAATAAATAAATAAGTATTACTTAATAATATTATATTTGCAAATTTTAAAATTGGTTAAATTTTAAAATTATTTTCAATTAATTTCACATAAAACAGTGGAAGAATAATGTTCTATGGGAATTAATGTGATTGAAGAGTATCATAAAACAGTGTATGGTATAGTGCCAAAAGAACTCATTAAAATTTGTGAATTTAGTGATGAAAACCAACAACATATTTTTTACTTGTTAATTGTCACTAGTGTTCATAAATATCATGAAAAAAGTTTTTGTGAAAATTCAGTCATCTGTATGGATAGTTCTTTTGTGATCCTTTGAGAACTCATTAAAAATCTTCAAGAAAAACGCAAGACAAATAACATTACAGCGAGCTTTTAAAGAGCACATTTTTCCAAATTTAAATTTAGTTCCTGGAAAGTTTCTTTGTGTCAACTGTTTCAAAAGTATTTTTTTCAGCAGAACAAAGAACTATATGAATTCGAAGACCAAGAGCAATATTGAACAATTGGATGCTGCTTTTAGCATTTTGGGTGTATCACCTCCATCAAAGTTGAAAAAGTTTAGCACAGATCAAAGATCATTAGCATTAAAACTTAAAATAAATAAGTTATGTCAATAATTAAAAAAGAATCTTGAATTATGTTTTGACTCAAAAGTTGCTGAAAATGAAAATCCAGCTCAATCTTCTTCACATGAATATGATGATCTTATTTTAAAATAAAATAAAAATGTGTTCTTGCTTCTAAAGAAGATAATGTTAAAATTATCAGTTTACTTTCCCAGTATTGGACCAGATGTAAAATAATATCAGAATTCAATCTGTCTGAATGTTTGGTTAGACTTACTAGAGAATTAGTTAATGAGCAAGGCATTCTACCAGAGTTAGGCAAAAGACATAAAACAGGAATTAGTAATGACACAATTAAAAAAGTTATGTTATTTTATGAAAATGACAATAATAGCAGGCTGTGTTCTAGTAAAAAGGATTGTGTTAGCATGTCTGTTGATGGTGTCAAAACGCATAAGCAAAAGCGCCTTGTTGTGATAAACTTAAATGAATTGTATGTCTCCTTTAAAAGTGAAAACCCTGAGGAAAAAATTGGAAGATCAAAATTCTGCAAATTTTCTTAAAGTGGTGTATCTGGGACTCATACAGTTTGTGTCTGCTCTCACCACCAGAACATCAAATTTATGATTGATGGTCCCGAACTTAATGTTGATTATAAGAACTTAGTAGACATTTTTGTTTGTAACAAGGATAACTACAGCCATATGATGAATTTGTGCACCAAATGTCCAGGTAAGCAGGCAGTGTTTGACATGCTCAACTTTTCCGAAGAGTATGATGTGTTGCCAGATACAATAATGTACAAACCGTGGGTAATAGCCAATAGAGCAGAGGTGATTACTGATCTTCAGACCAAATATGAGTTTTTTGAACATTAATGGATAAATTGGAAAAACTGAAAACTCACCATTTCGTGTCAAAATCTCAAGCTCAGTTTTTCAAGAAGAAAAAATCAGAATTAGGTAAAGCAGACTTTGCAGAGAACTTTTCATTTCTTCTTCAAGATGAGATACGAAGCTTTAAAAACTTTTAACAGACCATATCAAGGAAATACATCAGAACATTAAAAAACTCATCTATTTTACTGATGGTGCTTCAAGTCAGTATAAAAATAAAAAGAATTTTGCTAATTTGTCCAGTCACAAAAAAGACTTTGACCTTGAATCCAAATTGCAAATTTGGATCATCCCAAGGGAAAAACATCTGTGATAGTAGTGGAGGAACAACAAAATGAGAGATGGCAAAGGCAAGCCTGCAAAGGCCATTAAACAATCAGATACTAAAAGTAGATGAAATGTATTTATTTTGTAATCACAAGTTGAAAAACATCAAGTATTTTTTGATTAAATCAGATTAGATGGCTAAGATTTCGGGAACTGTAAAAAACCGTTTTGACTGCTGTGAAAGAGTTGTTAATGCTAAAAGCTACCGCAACTATGTTCCTGTGTCAGAAGGCATTGTAAGATGTTACTTTACTTCAGGCTTCAAGGACTATGAAAACCATCCTGTGTCAAGTATTGTACCACTTTCACTTAAGGAAAAACTCTATTGCTTGTGTTTATGATGATCAGTAGTGGATAGGAATATTAGCCTCAAAAATAGGTTCATTTTCTCCACCTAGCTGGATCACGTATATCATTCCAAAAGTTTCAACAATACAAAGTATAGGTAACAATCTGCAAAGTCCTGCAAAATCTGTAATGTTGACATTACTTGAACTAACTACAGTGAAAGATCAATCTCACACAATTTCAAGATAGTTATCAGAAGAGATATCACAGCTGTTGGTTAACCACATTAAATAATAACTTTCATTGATACAAAAACAGGCTATTTCATTAAAGAAAAGTTAAAATTTTGCTATAATTATTTTTTTCTTTGATAATGTTTAGAAAAACAAATATAAAAATAAAAATGAATTCTTGAAAAATAGATGTAGGCTACTCATTGAAATCTCAGTTAGGTAAGTTTTACAAGCATTTTTGAATCAAATTTGTATTAGGTTACTAGTTAAGTTATCATTAAATTATGTATGACCTATCATTAATAATTAAATTTTTTTTTTTTTTTAAATATTGAAAACTTCAACAACATAGAGGCTAAATATAAAAAATATATAAAAATTGTGTAAAGTGCAAAGAAGACAAGAAACCCCCTCGTAGCACTTATTTAGTGAGTCAAAATGGTATCGCTTTTAACAGGTTTCTCATGATTTTTGTGAGGTTATAACTTTTTTATTGGTACTATACACAACAAACTTTTATTTGCCATAAACACCTACAAAAACATTGCAAGTTGTGGAAATATGAGATTTTTATTACCAGCCCTGCCAGAGTTATTTGAAGCCAAGATTTGAATTTTTTTTTAAAAATTAGTTTTCTAAAATTCATAAAAATTTAGGGGTAATCACCATTAATATTATTTATGATAAAACTATGAACATATTACTACATATAAAAACAATTCAAACTGTGTATGCCATTCCTGCCTCTTGAAAAAATTACCAAAAGTGAAATTTCACCATTTCTTATGTTCAATTTTATTGGTAATTTTGTCATAGAAAGCATAGAAAGAAGAGATAGGTAAATAAACCACATGACCAATCGTTTACCTTGAGAAAATATGAATAAATTGCTTTCATCCTTTCAGGATTAATAGTTTTTTAGTTGTGAGTTTTTCCATAAATCCCATACAATCACAAAAATCGGTGTGCCACCATAACAAAAATGGCCGCCACAGGTAAACAGCTTAAAAAAATAATAACAATTTTAAGTAAGGTAAGTGGGTAAGTTTCAATTTTTTTTAATTGGTCAAGCAACCAGCTTATGTTTGGGACACTTCAAACAGATTGACCTATATTGCCCTTAAGGATGTATGTATATATACGTTTGTTTCACCATAGCAGCTCAACAGTCAAATGGATTTAGATGTGTCAAATAATTTGCCACCTTGGTTTAATACTTTGATTGGGTTTAAATTATTATAAGTATTATTTTATTCACTGGTTCATTGAAATAAAAGTCTTTGTTTTGATTATATCCCAAATTGTTTTTATTATAATATTCAAACTTGTGCTTCATATCTGTTATGTTGTTATACATTAATTATACATGACTGTTTAAATACATGTTGAATCTCTGATGGTTAGGACAAGGCTGACTATTACAGTGGGAGTCAGCGTAAAGTAAAGTTTTGCTTTTAGCATGGAGGGAGCCAAGTGAAGCCATCCGAAGGACTTTTAAAATTTAAGTCCTTTAAATAAAATTTAAAGAATATGAAATGAAACCTGAGACAACATAACTGCCTGCCGAAAATCGTTCTTTTTTTTTACACATTGTAAATGAAACTATTACAAACAGTAACATGAATCATATATTTTTGCAGTTATAATAACTTACATACTGCATAATGAAGCATTTTAACAGAATAACAAACAAGTTTAGTTGTGAATAAATGAATAATAATGTAATCAAATTGTTAATATTTATAATTAGTTGAAATGGTAATTACATTCATTTTGATATAGTATTAATAATCGTAAATTTATAATAAATTAAGTAAAAGCTCATAATAAATATAACCTGTAAATAGTACTTTGATTAATAATTATCAGCATATTGCTAAATAAATAATAATACAATTGAATAATTTAATATAGAACTAAACTTAAACAAACTTATAATTATAAGTTTGAAATTACATTCACATTAATCTTAATAAATAAATCTAGGAATCCTAATCCTCAAAATCAGTCAATTATTACTGGTGTCTTATAACATCTAAATATGTATATAAATCAATACATAATTATTTAGTGTAGTGATTCTCAAACCTTTCCAAGTCACAGCACCCTTTTTCAATTAAAATTTTTCTGTGACGTCCTACCCTAAGTAAAAGCATAACTACTCGTAAATAAGATATAAAAGTAAATGAAACTCTTGTATCTTAAATGTTTTTTTACTTTATTAATATTAAATTAACAATTAAAAATGTCTTGGTTCAATTAATTATGAAGTTTTTTCGTCCCTGTGAAGAGGCTGCGGCTCCACGGAGCGCTGTGGCACACAGTTTGGGAATCACTGATATAATGTCTAATATAAATGTGAAATCATAATTAAATTAATACCAATATGTAAATTAGGTTATAAGTATTAATGCAATATTTATGAGCATGTTAACAGTCATATTATTAGAATATAATCAATTGAAATTACAAGAACAATAGTATGAAAATAATTAAATAAATAAAAAATTACTTAAAAATATTTAAATTAACCATTTAAGATTGGTAATAGGCATAACTTATGCATAATAATGGACCATTAACTGTATGCAAATCAACAACCCTTACTAGGTTGTCAGAACCTGGGTGATAATTCCATGTTTCCAATGCGTGGATGAAGAATTTTTGTTGTTAACTATAACTAAATCTCCAACACAAAGATTACGGGAAGAAGAACACTACTTATTGCATTGCTGCAAATAATATAAATAGTCCTTAGACCATCATCTCCACATAGACTGTATAAATTTTTGGAATAATTCCCAACAGCCTAAGTGATTAATTTTAATTTTTTTGTAATTGAGTTCAGGCAAAGAAGTGAGTGGATATCGTATGAGAAAGGGTCCTGGAGGTAGAGATTCTGGGTTTCTATGATATGTTGAAATAGTGAGGTGGATGGGAATTGAAACAGGCTTCAATTTGTATTAAAACTGTATATAATTCCTCAAAATTAATGATCATTTGCCCAATTACATGACACATATGAAATGTAACACTTTTGATTGCACTTTTCCATAAACCACCAAAATGGGGTGAAGAGGGAGGAATAAATGACCAGGTTATCCCTTATGTAGTTTTGAACTCTTGAATGTCTTGATTTTAGTTTTTCTGAATTTAAAAATTGGTACAACTTATAAAGTATATCTTTCGCAGAATGGAAGTATAAGTTTTGGCTAGTATCAGAAAAGATTTGAGTGGGAATACCCCCCTACGTGATATAAATCTTTTAAATGCTGCAATAAACGACTGTGAAGCCAGATCAGAAACTAATTCTAAATGGCTAGCTTTAGTAGTGATACATATGAAAAGTGCTATATAAGATTTGCTTAAAGTCTTAGACCTCTTCCTACCATGATTGGACCACTGAAGTCTACTGTGCAAGTAGAGAATGATCAGGAAGGAATAACTCTGGAAGATGGTAACTGACGAAGCTGTTGTACCTAGCATTTTGCATTATATCGAAAGATATCATACATTTACAAATGATAGAAGAAATAATTTTCTTATCATTTATAATTCAAGTTGTGCAATAATATATGCTCTCTGTATTTAATCATTGAATCACATAATTTTTTACATATATTATTAGTATATTTTACTGATTTATTATGCTTACTAATATGCATATCTAATTCATGTCTTATAATAATTACGAACATGTTTTTGACTGAATGTATTGTAAGTGTACATCATTTCTGAACTAGGATTTTTAAATTTATAAATAAAATGGTTCATAGAGCATCTGTTAGGACAGTAATAGTTGTGTAATTGTTTTCCAGAAAGAAATTTCTTTGTATAGAATTTTCAATGATAGGTATATCTAGCATGACGTACTGTAATCTGCTAGCCTAATCTATTTCTATTATTAAATATTATTTTACAATGCATACACTTGTTCTCTTTTTTATCTTTTTTCTGTTTTTATCACGTTCACATTCTTTGTGTCTAACATAATCATTTTTCTTTTTGTACATCCTCCTAGTATCTAAATCTGTATATGAACTACTTCAGCTAGTTTCGGTAGATTTATTTGTATCTGAATCAGAATCTGTATCACTACTACTCTGACAAGAAGATGATGATGATGAATCCAATTTTGGTTTTTTTACTTTGCGGTAATCACTATTTCCAGTTAAATCAATATCGCTAAAAGACTTTTTATTCTTTCTTATATTGCTATTATCATTAATATTTGTACTATGTGAAATATCAATATTTTTATTTTTATCACTACTGCATGATGGTTTTGGATTTTGCATTTCTTTTAATTTACTGTTACTATCAATCCCTTTTACTGGATTAACATCATTAGAAAATATTTTTTCTAAAATAAAATAACTTTATACAATTTCAGATTAATTTCAGTAACCATCACTTTAACAAAAATTATCAACATTAATTTTCTTTAAGTGAATCCTTAACTCCCTAGGTATATCTTTATTTACATTATTAATTACATTTAACTGTTCTGACTTATTCAATTCTTGACTTGACTTTTTACATTAACAAAAGAATCCCCTAGTTGAATGTTATTATTTTTTCGTGGTAACAAAACAACAAATTTGCCTTGATTATTTCGAGTAGTGTTGGATTGAATATGTTTTTCACATGTAGTGGTTTCATTAACTGAAGCATCAGTATTAATTTCTTCAATTTTCCAAAAATTCTCAAGTATAGTTAGAGAATTTTATGAGTGTTATGAGCAAGAAAAGACGTGGCAGTATTGCTCTTAACGTTATTAGGAAGGTGATCACTACATCCTAATTTAGTTTCCTGAATAATAGGATATCTAGAATTTCGAATAAATTTCCCAGGCAAGATAAAAGTCAAATAGAATTGACCTCCAATCAGTATGTCAATGTTATTGCTGTGTTAAACTTGGGATCTGCTAGAAATATATTACGAGGAATATTAAGATTAGTAATGTCAAATGTGGTTGATTGAAGGCTATTATCAAGATTATAATGTAAGTATAACACTGTATTTGGATTGAGATAATGAATTATTTATGCCTGAATGGAGAGATTATTTTTAATGAGTTTAAGTCCTAATTTTCAGGCAATTTTATAAAAAAATTGAATTTTTTAATAAAATTCTGCATAAATGGTTACCATATGTGTCATTGTTGTTACATATCGTGTTGATAAAAATGTATTTCTATTTGACTGATTATTAAATGAACAATAGGTAATATATTCAGGCTTATTACTATCTAAATTAGAATCGTTGATTTTGTCCTTGTGAACGAGTGTATTATGTTTTTTGTATAAATCATACATAAATTTTTTGATTTACACTCCTTTATAGAATGGCTTTTATTTAAACAAATAAAACAACAATCGTTATGCCTCAAAATGTCTGCGTTCATTGATGGACAAATTTAAAAATTCCTTACAATGTTGTAAATGATGGTTTGACTTACAAAACAAACATAGAATTAAATTTAATCACAGAATCAAATTAGAAAAAAATTTTGAATAAAAACTGATCCTATTTCCTTTATATTTCTTATTAGGATTTAAAGTAAAGTATTTGGTTGAATTATTATAATGCTGTGCTTTGGTTTTGTTATCCGTTTTCATTTGAATTAAATGCATTAATATTTTCGAGAAGTTGTCTAGAATTAAGAAATTTGATAAAATCTTTGATGATAGGAAATCTTTCAATTGACAACTTTTCCTTCCATATTCTTGAATGCAGTATTGTAATCAAATTTTGATGTTAGAAATTGGATGATAATAAATTCATACTCATTTACAGGAAGTTGCATTCTTCTAGCATATTCATATTTGAAGAAATTTCATTGATACATTTTGATAAAGTTTCTACAGAATCTTTTATAGAATCTGAGCTTAAAATGCGCTCAGCATTATGAAATGAATTATATATTTGTTGTCAAATCGTACCTGTAATAATTCTAGAGCAATAACATAATTTTCATTAGTTATTGGCAGATCTTTAATGATATCTAAAGTTTCATCCTTCAAAGAAGAATGTAGATAGTGTAATTTTTTAATATTAAAAAATATTACACGCCTGACTGTTAAATACATGTTGAGTCTCTGATGGCCAGTACTTGTCTGACTATTCTAGTGGGACCCAACATAAAGTAAAGTCTTGCTTTTATCATGGAGGGAGCTGAGTGCAGCCGCCCAAAGGGCTTTCAAAATTTGAAAGTTTTTCATAAATAAAATTTAAAGTTCCTCATTATTATAAAATTAAAAATTTCTCCTTTAATAAAATTTAAAGAACATGATATGAAACCTGAGTCTTAACAAGATGTATGATCCCGCATTGGAATCCTTACATTACTGGAAGTGTCAGAAACTACATTAATGGGTATATATATATATATATATATATGTATTTAGTAGCAGAGATTCGTTGGTTGAAGCACAAACTTTAATGAATTGAGTTAATGAACTGTGTGAGCTTCTATTACTGCGTTAGCTGGATTTGAACTGAATGATTCAAATCAATTGAATAATATTATTACAAAAATAATAGAATTAAATCTATGTTAAATAATATAAAATAATATTAAATAAATGTAAAAAAATGTCTGTTAAATTTCTGTAATAATATTAATAATGGGCTTCTCATGGGGACTGTATATGAGGCTAGAGTGGTGAGGTATACGAGGCTAGACCAATCATCACCATCAACTGATAACAAATACAGTGTCCCTGGGGTGCTGTTTTGGGATGTGTAATGGGGTGTACTTATAATATCTCTGCAAACAAAAGTCTGATTTTCAAAATTCAAACAGTTATTTGTTAGTAGGTTGAAGGCTAACTTTTGCATGTATCAGGTACACTCTGGATCTAACAGATCACAATTATTTGGATATTTTGTCGTATATCTTCTCAACCAATCTTCTGATTTCAAAATTCAAATGTGGTATTTGTTAGTATAATACAAATACCAGCAAATATAGAGTTGACTGCATGGAATCAGGCAACTCTATTTTTGTTTTGGTTTTATTTCCATTGAGGGAACCAAACAAAAATTAACTGATATACACAGAAAAATCAAGTGGCATACACTATGTCGAGACCAGCTGGAGCCTGGTAAGCTCCCACCTACGGTCTTTGTAGAGTGTAATGACAGTATGAATAGAGGTAATGCTGTCTGCATCAGATTGAGGATTGAGCCTACTATTGTTGAATTTGGTGCTTATGGTGGACAGCGTAAAGGGGAATGGTGTATGCTGCCAATAATTTTGTGCTTGGCTGTGATGGTGCATAAACTACAAGGGCCTATCCTAGATAAAGTTTTCATAGAGCTGAGCACTCGCATATTTGCCAAGGGCCAAGCTTATTTAGCACGAGTCACATGAGACAATTAGAGAGTTTAGCCATTAGTTATTTGGATCCCAGAAAATTGATGTTTGATCCTTACGATAAAAAGTCCCTTGAGGAACTCAATTGCTTAAAAAATATGTAAGTTTAGACAGGTATACGCAAATTAAATAGATAAGTTGAAATGTGTACAGTTTTCTCATTTGGCTCAGTACAATAAATATGTTTTATTCACAAGTTTTCAAATCATGAATTTTTTTTGATGATCACTAAAAAGTATTAAATAATAAAAGGTTATATAAAAATTAAAAAATATGACTGCCAAAAAAAGTAATAGAAATAAATAAATAAATTGAACTAAAAAACCGACAATAAATCAAACTAATAAAAAAGAAGACAAGATTTGAAAATAAAGGACTAAACATCATTATGCAGTATTTAATTAAAGAAAATAATGGGTGATCAATCAACTTTCAGACAGTTTTAATTTGTTTAAATATATTTTTCATGTTGTAGAAATAGAGGCATTTAAGGTTGTCTAATGATTAAGTTCTCACCAGGAGTTACATCGTTAAGAAAATTTTGTCCTTTAATGAAAGTATTTAAATACAGTCAGTGGGGGGGGGGGGGCTTTTTAATATAAAATAGTTAGTATTCAGAGCTCTTTAATATAAGTGAATTACTATTCAGAGCCCCCCCCCCCACAACTACATTTAAATATTTTCATTGAATGACAAAATTTTGTTATCGTTGTTCTAAGTCCTGTTGAGAACGTATTCATTAAGACAAACTTAAATGCCAGCTATTTCTACATGAAAAAAATGTTTAAACAAATTAAAACTGTCTGAAAGTTGATTGGTCACCCATTATTTAATTTAATTGAATACTTCATAATCATGTTTATACCTTTAGTTCCATATCTTGTTTTATTCTATTTATTGTTGTTTTTTTAGTTCACTTTATTTATTTATTTTTTTTGGGCAGTCGTTTTTTTAATTTTTATAAATGTTTTTATTATAATTAATACATGCATCCTACAGTAATCTAGAAAATGCACCACTAGTCGATAGCAAACACTTCTTTGTTTTAATTTACTGGGATTGAGCTATATCCGATAAAATTCTTGTATATAAGGTATAAGATAATTTAATTTTGTAAAACTTTTGCATAATTTTGTTGTTGCATATTCTTTTACTTGGCTGATTTTGTTTGATAATTAGAATTAAATTTTGTTTTAAATCACTTCTTTTTACTCTCAAAATTCTTATAGTTAAAAAAATATGGCTCTATTTTTAAAATTTGCTTTTATAGGTTATGTCGTAGTAAAGGCTGGTTTGAGCCATTACTGTTGTTAGCATTGCCTAGGGGTACAAAACCAAAAGACAGAGTGGTACTACGTACTTCACAACTAAATCGACCTCAGGTGATTAATATTTAATTTTTATGCTTTGTATTGCTATTATAATTCATAGTCATTTAATGATATGCTGTTGAAAATGAATATTGTAAAACCTCTGAATAGAATACATTATTAGGATCAAAAATATATGTTTGAAGGAAGGAAGGCCTGAGAAAAGCAGTTTATTACAGATTAACAAATGTCTTTTATAAATTATTAAAAACTGAAAAATATTTGTTTGTGCTAAATTTTTTACCAGGCAGATTCTTTTACTAAATTAACAATTGTGTCATTAGACATTATTGCCTTCAATTAGAACCATAACAACTGCAATAAAATGTATACAACAATACACTATGTATTTTTTCTATGGGTCTCTTATACCACAACCGTATCTGTAAACTACTTATCAACAAACTGAAGTGCTGGTTAAACATTTAAACCATCTCATAATCTCTTTTGTTGATAAGATGTTAATCATTGATAACTAGCCTGGATATTTCAATTTGGTGATTTAGGCCACGAATTCACCCCAATAGTGGCATAGTATCAGCATTTCAAATTATTTGTTGGGAACATGCTGGGTCTTTTTTTAAGTGCAGAAAATTCAGTTTTAATCTTGCATATTATATTTAGTTGATGATGAAATTTGAAAAATGAAATTCTGACTTTTAATTGGGTCTAGATTTTATTTACCTTCTTAATGTTTTTGTGAAATTTCTCCAGTATTTTTCACAAAAAAGTAAAAATAAAAACACATTTGATGTGTTTGCACCTAATTAAAATTTCTTTTGTCACAAACAATGATTTCATTGCCATTATTTTTTCATTTTCAAAAATATTGCCAGACTATATATTAAATTATACCCAAAATAGTCTAAATAATTCTGAAACATGATAAAACTATTTTTTTTTTTTTAAAGTAACTAAATAAGCAACAAACTCATGTCAGAGACAGTAAAAATAATCACAAAATGCTTAATTTTTATTAATTTTCAAAGAATTGAGAAAGGAATGTTTTTAACTTAACCATCCATGAATATTATAAAATTGAAATTGCATAAAAACAAATACTGAGAAAACATGAACATTAAAAATGAAAACAGTGATGAGTCAAGCTTTGTAACTAATTTTTTAACTGTAACATTACCCCTGTAGCCACAGTTACTAATGTGATAGCTTGAGTTTTTTCCACTCCCAGTGTAAATGTAATGCACTCACAACCTACAGTTTCTTTTATTGATTTTACCAGAATGCTTGTTTTATTTAAGATACCAATGTCTTATGATAACATTTTAATTTTAAATTATTATAAAATGTTTTGATTTATATTACGTATGAAATCTTCGATGATGTTAATGTATATGGTTTAATATACAAAAAATCATCTGTAATATCCATAAATGAAGATTCATTTACTGAGCCATATTCTCACATCTCCTGTAAAAAACATAGAATTCCCCTACATTAATAAGAATGTAAGAAATAATGATATATGAAAATTTTAATTTTTTTTTTTAGTATGGAGTATTTTTATAATATGTAAAAATGAAATGCAAATTATTTTTACTTTCAAGTCATCTCTTCAGTTATTTAGTGTCTGTTGTTTATCGTTAAGAAACAATATTTCAAGGATTGATAATCATAAAACTGTTTGTTGTGTAGCATTGTTTATAGTTTGAAGATTCCTACTAACATGTTTCACTGTAAATGCAATGAATATATCTGACTATCTCAGTGTAGATTTATTAGAGATATTCATTTCTATGAATTCTGTAGGTTCTTATATGTAATTATATCAGTTTATTTTAATAATTTAAAACAGTTGGTTGAGATTTAAACTTTCTACTAATGGATGTAGAATTATGTTTTTATTTTTAATATAAATATCTTAGGTTGAAATACAATCTAGAATAATCACAAACTAGACATATGATAATCATTTCATTAAGTTTTTCTTCCATTTACTCATTTCTTCCTTTCTCTTTCTATCTTCTTCCTTCCCCCTCAACCCCCCCCCCCTTTCGCTCTTTTGCACAACAGTGTATGTATAAATGAATTATCAATTTGATAATTTATAATGATGTTATTCTGCCAATTATGAAATAATTTTATTTTCTTAATGTATGTTTTGGTAAAATGGTTTTATATTTAAATTTTTGTTTTTTACTTATATTTTTTGTAATATTTTTCTTACCGCTTGTTATTTCTAAAATGCACTTAAACATAGTACCTTAGCTCTATATCTCAGATTTTTTCACGCTCTATTACTAATTATTGTTTTGTATTTATTCAGGCAATAATCGAATGGTTGAGAGAAGAATTATCAATAAGAGTGCACAAGATATCAGATGTTGAAGAATTAGAAAAAGACTGGTTAACTGACAGTAGTTCTAAGTCTAGTAGAAGCAGCAATGATTTATCCTCTAGTGAAGTTAAAGTATTATTGTTGACTCATCTAATTCACCCTCCATTGTTTTTAGCTGCTCTTAGTATAAAATTTACTGGTAATGTAATTTTACCAGTATATATTTGTTACTATTTTAACATTTTTATAATTTTTTAAGAAAAAATATTATTTCATATTAATCTGATGACTGTAGACTCATACATTACTGCATTTTTTATTCCTAAAAAACAGTGATATACAAGATATAGTTGAATTTTATCTTGATTGTCAGGTCAGAAAGTTTCGTTTAATAGAGTTGGTTCTGCTAATTAACATTGATTGGTAGTTTTCTTTTGAAGACAGAATCAGGACAATAATACCATTAATTCTTACTGAATTTTGACCAAAAGAAGTCATACTCCTTGCATAGTCTTTTGTACAAGAGGACCATCTTTGGTTCCTTGTATATGATGGTAGTTTTAAACATAATTGTTTAATATTCTTTTTGTTACATTATTAAATTAGTATAATTAATATTAATTTGAATAAAAGAAGAAACTAAAAGTTCTAAAAATTTGATATCAATGATCCTTAACACTTTTCAATGAATCAACATCAACAGAAGTGTAATTTCAAAAATGATCAAAATTACCTAAATAAATGAATAATGCTTCTTTTTTAGTTAGGTGAATTAAATCTGAATTTTATTGTTGAATATAAACTGTTTTCTTCATTAGGTACTTTAGAAAGTAAAGACTGTAAAAGATGAAGAAAATGATTGTAAATATGTGCAGAAAAAAACACAACTTACCATTACAATAAATAAAATATCATACAATCCATACACAAAATGGCAGCATATTTTAATGTGATACACAGAGTGTTTGATTATATAAATGACAGACATTTACTACAAATTGAGTAATGACAATAAAATAATTGAAGCAAATTAGTTATTACACTAGGCAAATTAATAAAATTATGAAGTAGATTTAAAGTAGTTCACTACATATAACAGAACACTTAATAGTTTATGTGATGATATAAAACTTAAACATATCACATTAATTTAGAATAAGGAAATTACTAATAAAGTAACTAAATGTTAAAAAACCTTTAAATAGTACATAAAAACAATATATCAAAATTAATTAGACAGATTAACAGTGTAGATAATAAATTCAAAAATAATGGTGAAGAAAATTAAAGTTCAATGACAAAGATAGCGGTAGATTGATATAAGAAGATTTATATAGAAGATATAAAATACACAAAAAAGTTATAACAACATATCGGGTGACAATTAATTAATGACCATATTTACATTGACAGTTTTATGGTAGTAATTTTTTTTCTATTTCTTTTTAGGAAAAATAAAGACCAACATTAGCAAAATTTAGTGGTGTAACTTTGAAAGGTGGAGTACACAACATCCAGCAGCAATAGTGGAATTTTATTTTGCTAGCAATTACTCAGTTATCACTGCTCAAAGAAGGTTTCGCACTAGGTTTGGTGGGCATGCATTTCCTTGAAAATCAATTCGGCGATTTGTTGAATCCGATAGAAACAGATGCAGTGTAATTGATGCTAAATGTTGATGCTGTACAGGTAGGCGTAAATCTGTACACAATGAAGAAACCGTAAACACAAACTGCAATCATAAACTCCCCAAAGAAATCTGCAAGAAGATTGTCACAAGAAATTGGTGTCAATAGAGAAACAGTGCAACATCCTGAGAAAAAATCTGAACTTGTTTCTTTATAAACTTCAGTTATCCCACAAGTTGAAACCAACTGATTTTCAAAGTCGTTTGGCACTATGCAACACTATGATTGGATTTAATTCAGCCAATCAGAATTTTGAAGAGAGGCTCAGTAATAACTGGTGAAGCACACTTCCACTTATCCCGTTACATGAATAAACAAAATGGGAATATAGACTGGACAAAACTCATGTAAGATTCATAAACATCCTTTACATAATGCAAAAGTTACTGTATGGTGCGCAATATTGAGATCATGAATAACAGGCCCAAATTTTTTTTTTGAAAACGTAATTGGTGCTACTGTAACTGTTAACGGTTGTTACAGACAAATGCTTATTTTTTTCCTGAGTTACAGCGTCAGTACCTCAATTTTGGGGATATGTTCTTACAGCAAGATGGTGCAACAAGCCACTCAAGTCTTGATGCAAGGCAATTATTACAACATACATTTCTCAATCATGTGATTTCGAGGTTTTGTGACATTGAATGGCCTCCCTCTTCACCAGACTTAACTGCTTTAAATTTTTTTTATGGGGTTATTTAAAGTCTAAAGTCTATATGAATAAACCAAACAACAGAGGATCTGAAAGCAACCATAACAAATGAAATTCAATCGATATCAATTGAAACACTTGCAAAAGTTATGGATCAAGTGTTAGTTCATAGTCAGGAATCCATACGATTCAATGTAGGATACCTGAAGTCTGTAATTTTCAAAAAAGTAGGCAATGTTCATTTTCCTGTGCCATACTACTACTTGCTACTTCAATTTTCTAGCTGAAAGTTTCACACGAATTAAATTACACTAAATATAAATGTGGTCATTAATTAATTGTTACTCGTATAACTACCTACTACATTATTACAAATCTAAAACCATAAATATAATAATATACCACAAACAGATTTTTGGAAACCATGCTTAGGATCCGATGAAAATTTAGTTGTATTTGTAGTAGAATATGTAAGTTTGATTTACTTTTTGAATATATTCATATATTCTATTGATGTAGAAGAAAAGTTATTAATGTTAATTTTCTGTTAAATTAAGTAGGTACTTTTTACTCTGATAAATCTTTGAATACTTACAGTTTCCAAGGGTGCAGATTTTATGCTGACATAAAGATCAATGTCTTATTGTTAGAATATTTTCTTAGTTTTATATTAGTGATGTTGCTATTATTTACTGTTAAACTAATAGTATAGTTCAATTTCTTTAAAGAGTTTAACATTATGCTGTTGTTACTAACAACGGTACTCTTTCTTTAGTCTCAGGGATTCTCAAGATCACTGTAGTACACTTGAAGTACAGTTTAGTAAGTAGAGTGTGTTCAGCAGTAATTTTTTATTTATTTTTTCTTTTATAATAATTTAAGTTATTACTGGATATCAGTAATGTTTCTTATTTGAGAAACAAAAGGGTACTTGAAGGCTATCATATAAATGTTGCATAATCTTGCTTCGTATTGGTAGTGTAATTAGGAAATGGAAATACATCCGCATCACTACTTCCTAAATAGTCATATCCTTATTTGTGGTGACTCGTGTAGTGCTCTCCCAGCCTTAGAAAATATTTATTCCAGACATCCTATCATCACCGAAATCTAAAATGCAATCGCAATCTTGAACCATCGCCACACACAAGTGAGTTTCTGCTGGATTCCTAGCCACGTGGGGATTCCAGGTAATGAAGATGGATGTAGTCAACCATCCTTCACTACCTTTATTACTACATCTGACTTTATTAACCATGTCAAACATGCACTTCATGCGAGGTGGCAAGATAACTAGATTGCTACAGTTTACAACAAATTTCACTATATCAAAGATACTGTGTTGCCATGGGATTTCTCACACAGGAAAATTCACCGAGAGGAAGTAGTCCTCTGACGATTCCAAATAGGGAATACAATAGCTACACACGGGTTTCTGATGTCAGCAGAAAATGCACCGGTATGCCTATAATACAAATGCTACTTGACTGTGCACCACATCCTTGTGGATTGCATACGTTATGCAGCCTTGCATCATAAATTTAAATTGCCCAGAAGTTTTCATCACATCTTGGGCAATAATAAAGAAGTTTTGGACCGGGTATTTTTATTTCTTCAATGTATTAAAGTTTTACATACTTTTTAATAGTGTTTTTGACATTTTCTTTTTTGTACGGTAGTAGTATATTTTTGTATTTAGCATTTTAGTTTCAGTTTTTTATTTTGTCTTTATTTTAGTTTAAGTTTTAATTTTGTTTTTAAATTTCTACTTTACGTTTTTATTTTTGTTTTAATTTTATTTTCTTAGTGTCTTATTAGATTTTATTTTTATATTTCAAATTTTGGTTTTCCAAGAAATGATAACACGAAAATGTTTTTCGCCTACAAAAAAAACTTCCTAAGTAGGAAGTTCTTCTTATCTATAACAGGATGAAATTTGCCATCTAATTGTTGTTACATTTTATTAAGTTTTTATTAAACCATTCTTAATGTTAGTTGAATTGAGTTGTTTATTCTTTCATTATAATTACCTCATACGTTAAAAAAAAAAAATTAAAAATATGGTAATAAAAATTGAATTGATTATTGGAATCATTACTGTTGCATGTAATCTTCTATCATTCAATTGACATTGATGATTATTAAAAAAAGATTTGGTTATAAATTTTTTTCTTTATCAGTTTTCATTATGTTAGGCCTTTATTATTAGAGGGTCAGTCAATAAGACTGACCTTTGTTTTTAAGATTTATTAGTACAGTTTAGAAATTTAAAACATTTTTACTGCTTTTCTATGTAGTCTCCTTGAAGTTGTACAGTTTTTCCCTATGTGTGAGGAGCTTGTGGATCCCTTTATAAAACGTTTAAGAATGTCTCAAGCCAGTTGCATATAGACTTTTCTACTTCATTGTCACTGTGGAATCTTTGTCCTCTCAGTGCCTCTTTCAATGGCCGAAACAAACAAAAAATCGTAAAGGATAAATCTGGACTGTATGGAGGATTTTCTAACGTATCCCAGTACACTTTATCCAGTTTATCTTGAGTTCTGATGATTGTGTGAAGCCTAGTATTGTTGGGAAGGATTCACATCTTTGATAGGTTGAGAGCGCCTTTTGTTCCTGTAGGGGGTATTCATTTTATCCAAGAGCTGACAGTAGTATGCAGTATTTATAGTGTGGCTTTTGTGGAGAGCAATTTCAATCCCAGAAGACTTTTCTAACTGATAGACATGTCTTCAACTTTATAAACAGGTTTTTCTCTCCTGCACCACTCTATATTCATCAATTTCAACTCAGAAGTGTAGTGATAGGCCCATATCTCCCAACATATATGAGTATTGGATGCAGAAAATTATTTTCCTTACATCAAAATTGATTCAGGGTCCTTTGGAAAATTTTCTATCAGGCCTACCCATTTCCATAGCAATTTCATTAATCTTATAGGTCAGTCATCTTCAGTGAGGTCATGGATCAGTCAAATATTGTCATCCGTTACATTTATCTTGAATGCCTATTGTGACTCATTTTCTACGGCTTCATACCGACTTTTAATTTGCTGGCGCATTCTTAAATTTGAGTAAATAACAATATCATATTCTCTATCCTCAAACTGCACACAGTCTAGTCAAAATTTGGTTTGACACCCTCATTCATGAGAAACTTCAGGATAATACGTTGTACAACTGATGTGGAAATCTCCTGCTTTCACATGACGCTTCTGATAGAAAGACGCAAGTGCGGACAGGGAAAGTGTCCATTCCCTCCCCTCATCATCACTGTCAGTATCCCTCTTGTGCCATACCACTCATGTTCATATGTGAACCGTGAAGACAAACATTTGGTTTACATTTAACTGACTTGTATTAATAGTAACTAAGTAATCAGACCAGTTTATTATTTAGTCTTTCTAGAATATTATTGTTAAGATTAATAATATTATTTATTAGAAACAAATACATTAAAGAATAAAAAAAAGTTATTATTGAAGAATTATAAAAAGGATGTATCATTAAAATTTTAAATCTTTTCATTTGTTTTTATTTTGAAGTTTTTTTTTTAGGCCGAATCAAATTTGGAATGTTTACATTAAAAAAAGATGAATCTGAAAGTTTGAAAAAACGAGTAGGTAGAACACCTAGTTATGTTATTACAACCCCTGAGGGAGTTACTATATATGGTCAACGTAAAGGAGAACACTTTAATTTCAAATCCATGAATACATTTCTTCGCTCTATACAACCTGAGATAAATGATATATTTTTATGTAGCTTATTATTTGTAAACATGATTGTGTTGCTTCAGATATTACAGGTCAGTTAAATTGAATTAAGTTATCTTTCTTTCTTTCTTTATCATATAATTTCACTGAAAATAATTTTTATATAATTACAATTGGTATAATTTTTTTTTTTTTTTTTTTAATAATTAACTTAAACATAATTATTATCTACTGTCATATTCTGATTATAAGTAGTTCACATACCAGAGCAGCTAAACAGAGGTTACCAAGTGAGAGGTACCTATTAATCTTGGACATATCCAAATCCTGGGCAATGATAAAGAAGTTTTGGACTGGGTGTTTTTATTTCTTAGAACTATTAGTATTTTACATACTTTTTAATAGTGTTATGTGTTTCATTTAAAATTTTTATTTTCTTCTGTTATCTAAGAAGGAGCCTTTTACACTGCTCTCGGAATTTGTTAAATTTATCTTATTTTTATTTTAGTTTTTTATATATACAAGTTTACTTAAATAAATATTAAGTTAAGTTTGTTTTTAAGTTTTCTATCTGTGACAGTAGTTATATTTAATTTTAGGTATTTTAAGTGATATTTTATCTGTGTTATTAGTTGTTAAGTTTTAGCTTTTTAATATTTTTGTTTTTAACCTAGGTTTAGTTTTTTTGTTAATTTGTTTAATCTTCCCATTATCCGAGTTGGGGACCTTTACACCCCTCTTGGACTTTATTAAATACTTTTTATTTTTATTTAAATTTTACGTTTTTAGTTTTACAACTATGATATTAGTTTTAAGTGTTTTTAAAAAGAAATTTTATTGTGATAATAGTTGTAAGTTTTGTTTATTTTTTTTTAGTTTTTAAGGCAGTTCTAGTTTTTTTTTAGCAGTTTTTTTTTCTATAACATTTTATTCCAGGCGATGATAACACCAAAGTGTTTTTTTCCCACAAAAAAAAAATAATTGAACATATTCAGTTTTATTTTTAATTAAAATTTGGGTAATAATTGTTTAAGTAGTCATGATTTTTAATTATTATTATTATTACATTAATAATACAAGACACAAAACTATATTATTAATTATATCAAACTATATGTTAACATCACTCTAAGAGTGTAAATGGGTGATAAACAAATGAGAAAGAGAAAGGTTTCCAAAAGGACCATACGGAATAAGATATGCAGGATCTATAAGCCTGTAAAAGACAATAACTGTGACAAATGGAGAATAAAAAAAATTTTGTACCTGTTAAAGGAAATAGCTGTCATGCTTGAGATCTCTGGCATGACCACCTGATAACGTTAGAGGCGATGGTGCCTCCCAAAGCTGAGTTATTCAGTAATATGGGTCTGGTCCTGGCAGGAAGGAGGGGAAAATGCTTGAGATGCAAACATTTGCAGTGACTAGGACACGTATGGAAAATGGATGATCTAAGACTGACAAATAAAATATTCCTATTGTGACTGAAAGAAGAGTGAAATGGTTTTGGCAGATCGTGATGGATTTTTATAGACATTTCAGAAGAGAAGGCAGTGAAACCAACTCAAGAATGTAATGTGATCTCATAGGGGCCTGATTGGATGGTGATTATTATTATTTTTGCACAATATTTTGTGAAATTTGATGAAAGATTTAGATATAAATTTATCTAGATTACTGTATATTCTTAATAATTTTACATAGTATCCTCAGTATCACTTTAAATTTTTTGTATTTGTATGTATATTTATTATTATATAAATGCACGTATATATTTTTTTATTCCTGCATTAAAAAAAATTGTAATTAAAAATTAAGGCTGAAAATAATTTAAAGGTATCTTTCAGCTGGGAAATTCTCTTGTACTCTTATTTGATGGTTATTTATTAACATTATAATTATGAGCTTAAACTTAAAATGAGTCACATAGTACAGGATCATTTTTCATGCAGTGATACATGATTCACTGTCATGTTCTATAAGAGGCTAAATATGACTGTTGCTAATAAAATGTAAATATTTTGTAAATACTTCACTAAATTTTTGAATAAATACAGTAAACCACTTTGATTGTTCATAATTAATTCTCAAGTTTAAAAGTATATACATTTTGTTGTTACAAATAAATCATCAAATATCTATTTCTTCATATAGAAGTGTTTGATTAATACAAAGAGCCAATAATTTATTTTTATACAGATGATATAAACAAGAACATTCAGTTGTAAAATTTAATAATTTACAGTAATTTAAATTGTTACCTATTTCAAGAAAGTGAAATAATTTTATCACCATAAAGATACTATGCATTCAAAATGGAAAATTGGAAGATTCATGCCATAATTATCAAGCGTAAGATCAATTATTGGTAATGATCATGTATGTTTGAATGTCTCTATATGATAATTACTGAACTAAAGTATTTCTTTGTAAACTACGTGAGTAATAAGTTAGGCCTTAACATTTTCCTTTATGTTGACAATGTACCTGTTATAATGAAATTGTTTTTCTTAAATATTTAAGTTTAGTTCAAAAGTTTTTCAGAAAATTAATTATCAAGTATATAGTGAAGTACTATATACTGTTGAGTATTAAATTTTAAAAAAACTTTATTGAACCTTTTATTGAAAAGTCTTGTACCTAGAATTTATTAGATGTTCCAAGGAAGAACTGACGCTTAAAAAAAATCAGAGAGAGTACTTGCAGCATCTCAATTTGTCTGGTGTTTTGTCTTTAAGTATTTTTCATAATTTTACTTCTATTTTGTTTTTATCTCAAAAATAGAATTTTATAAAATAATCTTTTATTTCGGTTAAAATTTTTGACCAATTTCAATATGTTTTTTCTTATAAATTGTTTTATTTCCCATTATGCTGTTAAATTCCAAATTTTTCATATTTTAAGTTTTCAATTTTTGTTTGTACTGGAGAAAAAGAGATGATTGATTTAGCTTCCCATGTGAGTAATGCATTTCTCTATTTAATTTTAGGCCTTAATATTATTAAAATAATAATAATTTTTAATAAGCTGTTATTTATTTTTTTTAGTTTTTTGAAACTAAATTGATTTATTTGACCATTTTTATTTTTTTATAAGTTCATATCTAATCCTTTTCAAATGGTTCTAATATAGTGAGGGAAAATGTTTTAATTAGATTAAAAAACCTATTAATGTATGTATTTTTACTTTATTTTATTAGCATATATTTTTATATTATCGATGTCAGTTATTTAACATTAGTCTGACTTTCTGAATCATTGGTAAGTATTATTATTATTGTTGTATTAACTTATTTTGTCATTTTATTGGTATTTATTTTTATATTTTATTGCTATTATTTTATTTTTATTTTTTTAATAAATTCACTTATATGTTGTTTAAACAGGTATCTGTTGATCTCTGGTGGAAGAAAATTGTCAGTACTTTATGGATTATTGTAAGTCACAATTTGTTCTTGTTTTGGGTATGGATATTTGTGTTTGGTATTCGACGGTGGCCTTTATTTGGTGTAGTAACAGACTCTCTTCTTGTTTTTGTCAGGTTAGTTTTATTATCATTCTGATCTAAAATTATCATAATTTTTATAAGTTTTCTTCATGTTATCCAGTTTATAATTTGTATGTGAAATGTTATTAAAAATTATGTGTACACCCAAATGAAACTGTTGTTTGTCACCCGCTTAAATAACAAATGCCATCAGTCTCTTGCTCTTATAGGGCATAATAAAGCATAGATGGCAGAGGATAGCTGTAAAGTAGGAGCAATTTCCATTAATGTATGTCAGTTTTAAGTAATTTTAGACTAATTTAAGCATCTTACGTTACAATAGATATTTATATCATACATTTAGTAACCGATTGATCTCACCACCTAGAAAAGAATATAGTTCGCTTTTTTACAGACTAGATCCAACAAACTGAATTTTTACAATATTTAAAGTACCTGTATTGCTATAAACTTCTTATAGTTTTTATTGCTTGGCATTATATGTTTACTGTTATTTATAATTGTTTAAAGATTGTATCTACATAAAGAGACTGAATATGTTAATTTTTTGTTATTTCTTATTTTGGTTTCATCATAAATTTTTATGCTACCTTCCTTAACAAACAATATTGATCAGTAAATTTCAGTTTATTTAATATGTAACTGACAGTTTCTGAATTGAACAATGACAAATTTTAAATTAGTTTTAATTTTTGAAATTCTGATGTACGCAATGAAAGCATTTCTAGGCTAGGCTTGGCTTCCAGGAACGTTTTTGTTAAAATGGCATTATTTCTTTTATGTGTTATGTTAATTGAGTGAAGGTCCCTAAATCTTTAAACAAATAAATATGTGTTATTGAAGATGCAAACAATTTATCTTTGACACTACCCCAGTAAAATAAATTAATTGAATTGTTAACTACCATGTTTGTAATCCATCTACCATTATTCTAGAAATGGAACTATGTTCTATTAAAAAAAGTCACTCCCATTCAGTAGTTTATTATTAGTCACAACACCACTGCTTAATATCTAGGTTCACTAGCTTTTGATTTTATGTTTTTCAAAATGAAAAATTTGTTTTGTTAAACTGCACCAGATTTTACCTTCGGTCTGTTGCATATGAAAATAAACACTACACTAGGATTTTCTGTATTGTATGGATCTGCTCACCTCTGATGTAAAATGTAATTTTTGTCTCTGGAAAACCTAATGTGCTGGAAGTAATCATTGTCATCAATGATTCAGAACAAATTTGTTCGTAAATCATGATCCCTAGATACTAATTTGTATAATTCATTATACAGATTTGCAGCTTTATGCGTATAATTGCAATCATTCATGAAAAATTCTTAAGGACTGTGGTTCAAGGTACTTTTAATTCACAAAGGACAATTCAGTTAAAATGTTGTGGTCTTCAAGTGATTGTAACCTGCATTGTTTCGTCTTTTACCACTATTCAACCATTTTACAAATGCTCTTGTCTAATCGTTCTGCAAATTTTTGTTGATGGATATTTTGTCTTATAATAATACAATCTCATTGGATTTGAAAACATTACATCTCAATGCAACAGTTCTCCCTTAAGCCAGGACCATGCTAATCTAGAACAAAAAAATAGCTGAATTCAAAAACAAATCTCTCTCTGTTAACAAGTAATCTTATTATAGGGTATGTTTACCATAGACATGTTATCCCTTTAAAAATACTATAAAATATCTTCATTTTCTATATATTTGGAAATGATATTATTTAAATTAAGTTTTTACTTATGATTGTGAATGATGATTAATTATATAAATTTGTAATGTTTCAGATATTTCTGGATGAGTCAGTTAGGAACATTTGTTCGTTCTGATTGTCAAGTTATATCCAGTCATCCTGTATTGTTTATTATTTCATTTATTTTGTTTGGATATGTTGCTAAACAATTTGTTTCGTTTAGATCATCATCTACTCAAACCCAACAGGTTTGTTTATGTAAATATGTAATTTATTGTAAGTGCCATTTTAAATGTTTAATTCACATTTTTCTGGACAAATCAGAGTAAATTCTCATTTTTCCTCTGTGTATTATTTCTACAATTTATGTATACTATTTACCAGTTTTTTATCTATAATTACTTCAATGCAATAGTGATTTAGAAAAAAAAACAGCTCATGCTGGTAAACATAGCACACCTCAACACTGGGTTCAACTTGTTTGCTGACCTAAATAACAAAATTATTCTACAGATTAAATTTATTCTGTAAAAATCAGTTGTTATTTGTAACAGGAATAAAAAAATTTAATAATATGAGAAGATAACTTAGTTACTTTTTAATGAGGCAATGCACAAAGACGCTAATTATACCATTGGAATCTTGGTAAAAAAAAAAAAAAAAAAATGGCTCTATTACAGTATTTAATTTATTTGATGCTCTCCTTCAGACTTCCAAGGTTCTGAAACCATCAGATTGTAATTGATGAAGTTTTGTTATTGTAATTGTATAATTCATTATTATGTATCAACAATAAAGGAATTAATTTTTTTAGTATTATATATGTCACATAGATTTCGGAACAATTTGTTTTTATTTTTCTAGGGTACGCCAGATCAGAGAACGTGGTGGGAAGTTCTTCCACTGGACTGCTTGTTCAGACCGATTTCAACATCTCCATTATCATCTTCAACATCACACATTCACCCATATGTTCCCATGCCTGGTCCTGGCCCATTTGATACACAGTTAGAGGAAGGGATTGAAATGCTCATAGAAAGATTGGCAGTTCCAAATCTTTGGTTGCAATCACATTCTCATAATAGTGATTATATTAAAGATCTACCTGTTTGGAAAGTACCTTCACCAACAGACGAGCCTGACGAAGGTGAATTTTACTAGTATTATTTAAGAATTTATTTATTTTTAATATATCATAATTGACTGGGAATCAAGTTGTTCGTAAAAAACTGATATTCTGTATTTTATGAGTAATATGTAAAGTACTCTTCTGGTGTAAATAAACTAACCAAGTGTAATTAAATTTAAACCAAAAAAGATCAACATTTTTTGGACATTAAATTTTGATGGTATTAATTTTTTTATTAATTGATGTTAAATAAATAACCATTTCTTAGTAGGAGAAAGGTCATTTTATGAAATGCTGTATATTTGAAGTTTGTATTGATCATAATTAAGTAAACCTATGAATTTCCTTAAAATTGCAGCCATTCAAGAATGATGTTTTATTTATAATTTAATAAGTACAGTTCCTATTTCTGTGTATAAAAATCTTATTGAATAGCTGTTTATAGAGGGAGAATTTATATACATCTTATCGTAGAGAAAAACGTTGATTCTTCAAAGTAATACTAAAGTATGTTATACTTACTAGATGAATACTTCCTATGAGAAAAGTCATAACAATAGTTTTCTGAGCCTGTCAAAATGTTCTTTTGGGAAAGTGATAAATGTAAAATGTCATTACAACACTGAAAAACCATCAAAATCATTGGAGTGAATTGTTTTCTCATGGCATTAATGTTTATAATAATAGCACTCATTTTCATTAGGTTGCTTTAATTGAAGCTTTGCTAGAAATTTTTGGAGAAATCCAATTACAACAAAAGGTTCTAAAGCTCAATATCAGAGGGATTTGTGTACTTGAATCAAAGAGGTTATAGCGTAGAAAAACTGCTGCTTCATATTTTGGAAATATGAAGCAGCAGTTTTTTTTTCTTTTTTAGATTGTGTTAACTCCTGTACTCCCTGTTGAGTTAAAGCAGTTT
The DNA here is from genome assembly GCF_047948215.1 of Lycorma delicatula. NCBI lineage: Eukaryota > Metazoa > Arthropoda > Insecta > Hemiptera > Fulgoridae > Lycorma > Lycorma delicatula. The sequence continues at coordinate 25,341,156 of NC_134459.1, read as the reverse complement.
ATATAAGATGTGATCAAGAAATAACAAGAATTAAAATTTTTATCAAAAAGAATTTATTCTTTATTGATATTGTTCCCCTCAAAGTAGTCTCTCAGAGATGCAATACATTTCTGAAAAACAAGAAAAAGTAACAGGATGCAGAGTTTTAATTCTGAACTTGTATGGAGAATTCAGATGCTGTGGCATCATCATGATGTTATTTTTGACTAAATAATCATGAATTAAAGTTTTAGCTGGAACATTTTCAATGTGCAAAATTCAACAATTATTTGTTCACTTTTGTACAACTTTCTGGTTAGAATTTATAATGGAATTTATATTGTAAGAAAAAAAAGGGTAATTGAATTCAGCGTGGTTTTTCAGTAAATTATATTGGAAGGATTGAACCATCATCTCAGTATCATATTTGTGTACATCTATGTTTTGTTATAACAATTTTAATAATTCTTGAATAATTCAACAGTGTCAACCAATAATTCTGCAATGTTTTTCTAATGTTATTTTTGTTGAAAATTCAACAATTTTAGAACAAATTTTGCTGCTACTAATCTCATACCCAAAATGTCAGTCAAAATTGTTTCACATGCACCATAAGAGATTCCTCTTCAGCAAGCACTCTAATAGTGACTGGAAGATTATTGATCATAATATCTCTTTATATCGTTGATATTTTCATCAGTTGATGTAGTAGATTTATTTTAAATTTTTATAAAAGCCTTCTCTGACTTCTTTATTCTATTTTTAATCCAAATCCTTTGTTCTGTCAATTTCAAACAAAGTAAATCATCACTCTTATTAAAGTACATCTTAATTACCTAACTTCCTACCATTCTATAGTAAAAAGATACTCAATTGAAAAGAAAGGATGCAGAATTAAAAACTTCTTGTTAATCTTTTATCACACCTTGTATAATGCATCTTTCACAACAGAAAGATGTAACAATAATTTGTTGCTTTGTACTACCTGCCACAGTCTTTTTTTATAGGTATGATGCATGAAGTACAAGAGACACCACAAACTTTATCCAAAAGTAATAATGATCATTGTACAGCCAACCCTCTAGTGAACTCAGAACCCTCTAGTGTATCCAGCCCTCTAGTGAACAGTAGGTGTCACTTGTAGAGCTACATATTGCCTGCATTTAGTGGGCTTGGCATGTTTATTAGCCAATGTATATTCGGCTCATTGAAAAAGACAACAGGAAACAATTTCCTTCATACTTTCCTCTGTAACCATAGCATGGGTTGCTTTAATTCAAGTTCTTGAGAGTGGCTATCATTTTCAGGATTAGCTTACGATTTATATCAGGTCTCCTGTATTCGTGTTGTTTAACTTCAGTAATTTATTAGTTCTTACAATTTTTGCAAACATTACAGAATATCTTTAAATTTAACCCCTCAGTTTTTTAGCCTAAAAGATGTTCCAGATGTTTACGTTGAATAGAGAATATTCCTTTATTGTAAATAAAGCACCACCAGTGAGCACAGTTTTTATTATTTTAACTTTTCTATGATTTGATTTTATTAATATGTATATTTTACAAAATTCCAGAGGTTTTATTGAGAATGATGGACAGTAATGGAAACTCAGATAGACAACCTGCTGCAGCTGCTTGTGGTGAAGATTGTGCTGTTTGCTTAGAAGGTTACCAAATTGGAGAAACATTGTGCGGATTACCATGTGGACACTGTTATCATCATCAATGTCTAATGTTGTGGTTACAAACTGATAATCATCATTGTCCAATATGCCGCTGGCCGGCATATAAAACGCATCCTCATCAACATAAATATCATAATCAATGACATCTAATACACACTTATAAACTTCAACATTCCTGCATGTACGATACTAATGTATTTTGATTTTATTTTTAATATATATAATTATTTTTATTATTAAAATTATGAAATTAGTTTTTATGTTCTTATATTTTTTAATTGTATTATATAATATGTTATATAAATTTTTGTACATATTTCTTTATTATGCATTATCATATTAAAATATTGTAATACTTTAAAAAGAATTTTATGTATTGTTACCACCTTTCTGCAACCTCTTATAAAAGTCCGTTTGCTTAAAAAAAATGTGTACCTGAACGTAATTTAGAATTAGATTTTTTTTTAATTCCATATTTTAATTATACTATTTCATATTATTTTGGTAACAACTACTCTTACACTGTTGTTCTATAAGAAGTAGTTAAAAGGTATCAAGCTGGGAAGGCATATTTACATATGATTAAAAGTGTACATTTGAACTATGTTAGTTCATTCAGTTTACTAATGTTTTGTGTTTGATGTCTTATGCTTTCAAAATAAATTAACATAGATTCTTTCTAATGTAAAATACCTGTTGTTTATTAATGTTATTCTATGTTTTATCTGTCTCTTTAAGATAATTAGTGAATACAAATTCTATGTTATCTCTAAATAAGGTTTGGTTTCTCATAACATTAGTATATGTAAAAATTAACATTATATATATATATATATATATATATATATAAAAATGAATGTTTGTTTGTCCCATATCCATTCCTATGTCATTCATCCGATTACGATGAAACTTTGGTGAGTTGTGAGCACACCTGTGAAGGTTATTGAATTAGTTTGAACCCGCTAGGTGACACTAGGGTCGAAATATTTAAAAAATGGTATTGATAGTCCTATTTGGCCCTTATTGAGAATATATATTAGTTACATGAAAAGAAAAATTTTTGCAAAATCTATACCCACTAGGTGGCACTGGTGTCAAGATATTTACAAAACAAACAAACAAATATGCATACAGACTTTCTTTTTCTGTATATATAAACTGCAATTAACATTGGCTTTTACATATGAGTGTCCACTGTAGAACTAAAAAACTACTGGACCGATTTACATGCCTGATAATGGGAAAAAGGGAAAGGAGAAAAGTGAAATGGGGGAGGGAAAAGGGGAAAGAGGAGAAAGGGAAAATGGGGAAATAAATAGGGCACATGGAAACAAAGAAATATGAAGATAGGAAAAAGGGAAATAGGGTAAAAGTGAAAGGTTAAATTTTATGAAGTCCCATAATGTTCAGTTATTTTAATGTTTTACCAAACTTTCAATTGCGTTAATTTAATCTATATATATATATAGATTAATGCCATATATATACTCAAATCTACCAATAGCAACGCATTCCCGGGTCTGGAGGTATATATAAAAATGGATGCTTGTTTGTTCCATATGCATTCCTATACAGTTTATCTGAATGGGATGAAATGTTAGTGAGTTGTGCCCATGCCTGTGAAGGTTTATGAATTACAGGTGTCAAATATTTCAAAAATTTGTTTATGGTCCAATTTGGCCCATATTCAGAACATATATTAATTACATAAAAAGAAATGTTTTTCGCAAAAAATTGACCCAATAGGTGGTGCTGGGGCTGAGATATTTCAAAAAATTGTATTTATGGTCCGATATGGTTCATATTCAGAATATATATTAATTATGTGAAAAGAAATATTTTTGTAAAATATGGACCTGCTAGATGGCACCAGGGTCAAGATATTTTGAAAAATTGTATTTATGGTCTGATTTGGCTAATATTCAGAATATATATTAGTTATGTGGAAAGAAATATTTTTTTGATAAAGGAAAGAAGGGGAAGCGGTGAAGATTGGAAGAGGAAAGAGGTGAAAAAGTAAAGATTAAATTTTGTGGTGTTTCGTAATGTTCAGTTTTTTAATGTTTTATCAAACTTTTATTTGTGTTAGTCTAATCTATATATACTCAACTCTAGCAGTAATGAAGCATTGTCGGGTCAGCTAGTATTTAATAAGTTTTTCTCATTACATGTCTGTATCAGCAAAATTAATTTAGGATTAAAAAAATCTATGGCTGTTGTATTGCATTTTCACAAATAATTTTAATTTCATAATAGTTTTATGAAAATAAACTTTTCTTGAGCTTTTGTTCGTCAAAATGAGGAAACAGAAAATTATTTTATTTATTATGATTTATTTTTTAGGAAATTAATTTTTTTGTTCTAAATTTTGTTACAAATTCCTATTATATAATTAATTCCTTCTAGAGTCTAGTGATTGACACCAACTGGCTTAGTTTTTCACTAGTGACAGTAGATGTCAAATATGAAGAGTTATCCATCTACTTTTTCTCTCTTACTGAAGAGAAAGGATACGGATTGATCAGTGGAAATGAAACTTCATCCACTGTTTAATTGAAGGCATTTTTCCTAAAAGTCAGTCCAAGGATTTATTTTTTGAGGTGATTTTTTATGTTGATTAAAAAATTGCAGTTACCATTTGTTAAAAAAAAAAATTGTTACGTGTAGAAGAAAAAAGTGTTATCTCTATATGCATAGTTTTTCTTTAAGCAATTTGTGTTAATTAAAGATTATAATAATATATAGATCTAAATTCTGATCATCAGCAGTTGTAGAAAATGAAAATGTTAGATTTTGGATTTCATTAACAGATAGCATTAATATAACTTTATGAAAATTGTAAATATGCCTGCTCAACCTTGCAATTGCTAACACTAGATATCTCTTGCATCTCTATTCTTGCTTTATTGTAAATTCAGTTTTACTCTTCCATTGTTCAGTTATAACTCTTATATAGTCTTGTTAAGTGCAGTGCACTTAACACATGAATAATCTTTACTTGGTTGATTTTATGTAGCAACAACAATAAAATAATGTTGACATTTCTAATGAGTCCTGGGCATGACTAAAGACTACAACCCCTCTAGACCATTAGCTTCGAAAGATCTGTAATATCCTAAGAAATGCCAGGGCATTAAAGGAATCTGGGAATGGAAGTAGGCAGGTGGTCCCTCCACCATTCTATCCTATTACTCTGATGACCTCTCATACAGGAAATTTAAGTGATCCAAAGTGGTATAAAAATCTTCTGAGGGACCATAAGAAATAAAGAAATTCCTGATACTTATGGCATAAGGGAAGAAAAAAAGAAGATTTCTGATAAAACATTTATGTGATACATAATATTATGATATTTCTGATATATAACATTGAAGTAATCATGCCTTCTCAGTGAATTTATGCACATTAGAATATATAGTAAGAGTTACGTAATATAGTAAATATAATATTTTGTCATTAGTTAATTATTTGTGTAATTGTAAAGTATTGGCATATATCTTAAAAGTTGATTTTATTAAAATAATGTAATAAATGAAATCGCCATCTTGATTAAGTAATCAACAGTTGCAAGATTTAGAATTTCATTCTAAATTACATTTTCATTGATAGAAAAAGCTGCCTGTCAACAGAAAAAATATAAAAGCTGTCAACTCTTTTAGTAAGAGTGTTTAAGTGATGATTATGAAAATATGTATCCTTACAGTACTTGGCTACCAAAATTAAATAAGCAATTACCTATTCGTATGTAGACATTAGGTGCAATGTGTAAACAAATGTGATCGCTTGCTGCTGCATTTTATTTTTTTTATCAAGAAAATGATTCAATTGTTAAAGTGCTATTTTAACCTAGAAAAAAATCCAAAAAGAAACAATTTTTTTTATAAGTTAAGTTTAATAAAAGGAACCTAAAGTTTTCCACAATAACTAAAATCTCTATGACAAGAATTTGCCATTAAAGGTGTATTACTTTTTTTCATATCTTCAATGTTGTGAGTTTTTCAAATTATCTGGGACTACCAGACTTCCATTTAATTAATTAATTCATTCTAAAGTAGTTAAGAATTTTAGCTTCATTTTGTCATTCATTAATAAAAAATATCAAACCATGAAAAAAACGCTTTTATTAGTGGCTTCCAGTCTTAATTTCCAAAATATTTATTGTGATTCTACACACTTAATAAGTTGATCTTTCAATTGCTGCAATATTTTTCATATATCTCTTATGAGCTAGCTTACTAGCTGTGCTTTTATGTATGTCATTATGTCCTCTCAGCTTTCAAATCAGGACCCTTTCATTGCATCTTCAGCTTTGCAAGCAACCAAAAATTGCAGGAAGTTGTTTAACCCATGGAATTCCACCAAAAAATCCTGGATTGGATATGATGAATAGTGGTAGTGTTACTGTGATGCACTGCCACTTGTGTAGTTCCCACAGGTCTGGTCTCTTACACCAAACTGCCATTTCTAAGATAACATAGAACCTCCAAATAGTACATTTGTTGTAATTTGGAGGGCCAAACTACACACTCACATGACTTGTTTTCTCTGACCTTGGGGATAATGATGACTGCTACTATGAGGGTTGAGCAAGATCATTTACCCAAGATTCATCATTAAGTAATTAAAATCACCATTGGTGTGCACTCCAGCATATTTTGTGTGACGTCAAACTGAATCTTTCAGTGTAAGTAAAAATAGCTTGGCACAAATTTTATGGTCATTCTGTACATGCTCAACATTGTTAATCCAATATAATTTGCAATTTCTCAGACAGATATATAGATTGATGGTTTCCCATTATCAAACTGCACATATTAATGACGTTTGGATTTCACCTTGTCTTCTGGTATACTGAAGTTCAGCTAATTTGAAAATATATGCACCATTTCAATTTATAATCACCCACAATTTCATTGTTAAAAATCTACTTATGAATTGTTTTGCTTTGGATATCATCAACATTTTGGCAAAATTTGACTGATTGATTATTAATTTGCTTTTATTATTTGATGAATTTTGGCAGAATTTGTGATCTTGCTCAAGACATAAATGTAGCATATTTTTTTTTCTTTTTATAGAGATTTACTTTATATAAAAATTCAATAAGATCTATTAAGGTAACACATCCAGTTGTTGCACTCTGTGAAGTTACAAAAAAAAATGTGCATTTACATTGCATAAGGTACTAGCATTTTGCTATACTAAGTTTATCATTTGCATTTGATGAATACATTTCAAGAGATCTAGTGGTAAACTCATCATTGCAAATCAGCTGATTTTGAAATCAAGAATTCTAAAGTTCAAATCCTAGTAAAGGCAGTTACTTTTATACAGATTTGAATATCATATTGTGGATACCAGTGTGCTTTGGTGGTTGGGTTTCAATTAGCCAGACACCTCAAGAATGATCAACATGAGACTGTGCAAGACTTCATTTACATTCATACATATCCTCATTCATCCTCTGAAGTAATACCTTATGGTGGTTCCAGAGGCTAAACAGAAAAAAAAGATTAGTATATCTAGTTAATTAGTTACAGTTATATAAATTTAATAACTACATTATTATTCAAATTTAGTATAAAGTAGAAGTATGTTGATTTATCATGTGCTTTTGCCCTGATGCTGTTTGAGGTAGATATAAATATATGAGAAAGGAAAAATATTGTTGCATACAATTCAGATGTAGTCTCTTATGCCTTGCTATCTATTGCAAGGCAGTGCAATTCTTAAGCATTTGTAGATGTGGAGTCACGGTAGGTTGTTTTTTATTATTGTTTATGGCTTTCTTTTCTGTTGAGTACTTGCTCAGAAGTTCAAAGTTGTTAGTGTTAAATGATAATAAAGAACAAAGAATGTAAAAAAGTTGTTTTCTCTAAGGGAAATTAATTACTAAAAATGTTTGAATTTAGGAAAAAAATGTATATAAGATACGAAGTACAAATATGTTTTATTTAACTCATCAGTTTCTTTAATGTTAATTTAAGATCATAAAGATTTAGATAACCAGAGTTTAACTAACCAAAATGACTAGAAAAATTTTCAGTGCAACAAATTCCTGTCAGGCTGTATGCTTGATCATTAATTTAAGATTTCTGAAGTGACTGGTTTATGTCTGTAAATGATAACAAAGTATTTGTAAATGAGGCACATTAATGGTACCTCATTTTTTGACTGTTCTTGATTTAGAGAGTAAGATCAAAATGATTCAGTTTTTTCAGACCAGAAATGAGACTTAAATATATAATTACAACCCAGTAAAGAGCAAGAATCAAGACAGTTGAGAACACTGAATTCAACATCCCCCATCCAATCTATTATTTTGTTCTGTGTGATTTTTAAAATGGATTGTGTCTACAACTTTTTATAATTTTTTTGTGGAGTTATTGAAAACATTTCTTGATAGTGTGTAAAGAAAACAACTTAACATATGGAAGAATAGTAATTGGATACTTTACTTCAAAAACACGCCTGCCCATACAATTGTTATTGCAAAGCAGTTTTTTTTTTTTTTTGCCGAATGCTAAACATAACATGACAGTTCTGCATGCCATCTATTTTTTTGTTATCTTTATGAAAGGTAGATTTTTTTTTATGTAAATGAAGTTAAAAATTGAATACTGTATTTATTGAGAATAAAAATGTTTTCAGTGTGAACAGAAAGGTTTTTTGAGATATATTTCATATCAAAAGGATAGAGAGAGAACTTTGAGTAAGCTATAGTGGTAAATTGCATAAAACCTAAGAAATGATTTAAAATTAATTTTAGTTACTTTTGTATCCCCATATATCCTTATAAAGGAAAGGAACTCTAAGTAACCTCGTAATTCTGTCTGGTTTGGCTCCCTTATTTTGTGTTAAAACCTCATTACTATTATTTTATAAATAAGACTTAAAAAACAACCTTTGAAACTGAGCATAAATTTTAAATAGCATTTTATATTATATAAAACATAATTGAAATCTGCAATTTTTAAGTTAATTTAAATCCACAAAGTTCAGCATTTCAAATAATGTTATGTGGACATAGTTGTACTTTTCTGTTCCCTACTTCTCCTGTTGCATTGTTTGTTTTTTTCAAAATTTTAATTAATCCCCATCCTTACCTGAAAACATTAAAAGCTGCCAGAAACAGAATCTATTTAGTACTGTAGTAAGTATGTGCATGAAATTTATCCAAACTGATCACAGTGGAAATTTTGATACAATGTTTATTTTTTATGAAGCAATATTATTATATCCTTTTATTTTCTAATATTAATATTTTACATTTGATGACCTCAATGACAGAGTGTAGCATCAGTTACACTTGCTTTGCACTGTAGTGGTACTGTCTCCTGTCTTTTGTCTGAAAGGTTCAAGCTTCAGTCATGCTTGGTGTTTTTTTTATTCGCGATAATTTTCATTTTTTATCATATTAGTAGGCTTGTAGCAACCACAGAGAAATTGTTAAATAAAAAATGCATAGTAATCTATAAAAATTGCATTTGTTGTTTACCAGTTTTAATATAAAATTACACATTTTGTCTTTCAAAAAGGCATCATTCATGTTATTAATTAATTTTAAAAATTAAAATAATATTTTATTGTAAAAATATTTTTTTTAATTTCCATCAATGTTTTAGTTTATAGAAGAAAAAACAAGATTTTGTTAATAAATATATTTATACAAAATTAAGAATAAGATAAATTAATATCTATAACAAAGAATAAATAAAAGATAGGTAGTTCATCAGAATGGTTTTTTATGTATTTATAGAATATGATGGTCAGTGTCAGCGTAGGTGGATTTGTGTTTTTGAAGTAGCTAGCAAATTTTGAACACATGTTTGTGTATCAGACTTTTACATATTCACTTTATATGTATTTAAAACTGAATCCTGTTTGACCAGTTTAGAAGACTGCAATCGGAACACTTTAGTTAAAATATTTAAGGGGCCATCATATTTGTTTGATTGTTGTGTTTTGAGTATTGCAATGGATAAATAAAAGCTTTCCACATCTACACACACACACAGAGAGAGAGAGAGAGAGAGGACATGCTAACACTATTGAGTATTATGTAATACAAAGTGAATAGGCCCATTTTAAATCTCATTTTTAAACTGCATCTTAAAATGGGTTTGACAAATTCTAAAAACCCGCCAGTTGTAAATTCACTTGACAACGATCCAGTATCACCAATCATTGAGGAAGGTCACGAAGACGACTGAAAACGTTACGAAGTATCTACAGTTTCTTCGATGTATCGTCACAAAAATATAGTTCGAAATTAATAAAATTGTTGACAATCACTGTTAAAAACGTAGTAAATATTTGTATAAAAGGGTGTGCTGAATTATTCTTTGGTACTAATATTTATTTACAGTATTATTTAGTTAGGTTTCATAATTTATATTTTTGCAAGGTACTTCGTAATAGACATGTTTAGCTGCAAATTTATTATAATATAAAAATTAATATCAATTTGAAATAAAATAGGATGGTAGTTCAAATCAACTACAGTATACAAAGCTTGTTTAATTAAAATATACCTAAATATTCTGTGAATATTTAATATACTACACTCTATCAGTATCTGTATTTTTCAAGCTATATCTGTAAACAGTTGTCCAATTACGAATTAACAGTACGCTAGAGTAAAAAGTGAATTTATTCTCTACTACGTAGTTCATGAAAAGCAAGCGAGCTTTTCTTATGTATTTTATTAGTTAGCTAATTATTAGAAATAATTTGCCCTTACGTTTACTGTTTGATTAGCCTCTGGCTTAATTAAATTATTTCTGTTTTTACAATATGCGTTTACGAAGTAATACTAATAGCATATGTCGTATGACGTCATGATGTTTAAAATTATGTTTGGCGCAACGCTGTAACGAATTATTCATTTTGATGAATCTGATTCATTGGATGAAAAGTTAAGATACTCCAATAAGACTGTTTTATTTTCCAATGATTTTGGCAGCGTGTTGTTATTATAGTTCATTTATATACTATTGATTATTAATATTTGGATTAGAAGATTTGTTTTGGTTTTCACATTGAGGTTAGTGTAGTTAGTAGAAAATTATATCTGTAGTTATCTTATATAATTTGAGAAATTGTAGTTCTGTGAACCTTTTGTTAGATTAATTATATAATTTTACTTAGTAAGTGTATTAATATGTTAAGTTATAAAAATGCATTATAAAACACCTCTTTTTAATAACAATAACTTTTTTTTTTTTTATTTTGAAATGTTCATGAGTGGTGCATTATAGTATGTAAAGATGTTCGCCAGAGCAATTGATAGTGATTTGCTACAAGTCTTTTAAATAGCAGTCTTGCATATTAAATAATAGCAAAAGGTTTTTGTTGGTAATAAGTATTTTATGTTATTGTTCACCAAATTTAATCATTTTTTGCTTCTTCTGGGGTGACATAAATAATTTATATAAGAATAAACTCTGATGCACAATATTATTTTAACTGATTATTAATACTAAAAAATAGCGATAGTTTTTCAATGTAAACTTATTGTCAGTTATTTATTACGTCTGTATCTAGACCGAAAAAATTATTGTTTTCGCAGCTTCAGCAGAAATGAATATTCATAAGGAAAGCCATGAGCCACCATCAGTATAGAGATATAAAAAGCCTTGGATTTGGTGATTCAGTTTTTTAAAATTTATTGTGCATTGTAGACAAAATAGGGAAGCACAGTATTTATTTTGATAGGTTTTTAGTTTGTATAAATTGTAAAGTTTAACTGAAGAAGCGTTTTGAGTCTTTTTCGCTACTGGAACAGTTTCTGAAAATAGAATTCAAAACTGCCCTTTGAAGGAGTCTCGTTTTTGTGTAAAGAACCTTGTGGAGCGTATGATTATCAATTTGATACCACCAGTTCAATTTTTATTACAAAATGGAATGACAACCCTCCTTTATTATAATTACAAATTTTCAGTCCACTGAACCTCTGAATAATGTCAAAAGGTATTCAAAGGTGAAAAAAATGAAAATTTCAATCCAAGAACCAGATCTCATAAAGCAATACAATTGCCATATGGGTGGAGGTTGATTCACTGGACAATGGTGTCAACTATCAAATAACAATGAAAATAAAAAAATAGTGGTGGCCTTTGTTTTCAAACTTTCTTGATGTAACTTTATCAATATGTCCACAAAGAACAAATCGAGCAACTCAAATTTTGAAGACTTGTAGTTATTACGTCATTATCATCAAAGGCAAATGACACAGAAGAAATTGCTATTCCAGAAATGCAGAGACTTGGACGACCAACAGTGTTTTCAACTGCAATAACCCAGCGACACTTAACGTTTTCTTCCTGAAAAGAATGTGAATCTGCTGTCGTCAGTGTAAAAATATTACAGTATTTTCATGTAATAACTATAAAATTGGACTTCTCCCAAAGTGTTTTATTGATTACCATAAAGATTAAACATCATACATTCATTGTATACTGAAATAAATCATGAACATTTCATTTATTTTGTATTTTAATTTCTCTTCTGTTAAGTTTTTATTTAGATTCGTAAAAATATTAAAATAGTAAGCTAAATCAGTTTGTGTTAATTTAGACACCCTTTCCTGTTGAAGTTGGGTTTCCCAACATTTCACAAATCTATAAATAAACATACCTGAGGATCAAAAATCATATGATTCAGAAGCATCTATAAACCTAAGAAATCTTTTTACGACCAGTGTATCAGAGCACTGCAAAATATGGGTTAAAAAAAATTGATCCAATAAATTTAGTGATAAAATATAATGTTTGGCTGTCATTCATTGTTTTGTAATCTCGCTGTGGTTGTGTAATAACTATCAAACAAGAAGAAGATTAGTTTTTTATTGTGGCTTAGTTCAAAAATAATAACATTTTGTGCACAAAATGATAACTTAGTGTATTGAATAATTTTTTGGTCATTCCATATAATTTCAGCAAATAATGATTTCATGACCATTTCATATATGAAAATTATATTATACAGGATGTTAAAAATTTCAAAATGTTTATTATTTACAAATTGTATTTATTTTTAAATCTAATATAACTTTTTAACCTGTAAATATATTTTTTTGACTCAAAAATATTTGAATTACATATGTTAAACTATTGAACTGCAATTTTAATGAGTTATAGCTGATGAAAATTTGTTTTATAAAAATCGTTCAAATTACAATAAAGTTCTGTAAAAACTGATGTTTAGGGTTTTTTCTAGTGAGAGGAAAGGAATAACATAATCCCCCTTGCCCTGTATTAAAACGTTATTCCTGTGTATTTAATATACATCATATTAAAGAATCCCAGTGAAAAGATTAAAATTTGAGGGAAATTTAAACTAATTCAACATTTTTAATATATCTGGAATGGAGATGGAAAAAACTTTAATTTTTCTGGTAATATTGCAAGAAAGGTGAAAAATGTTATTATTCCTTTTATCTCACTAGAAAATAAATTGTAAAGATCTCTGATTTTAAAAAATGTTCTGTTAATTTATACATATTTAAAGCATATTTTTTATAATACAGCTTGTTAAACAATGATGCAGTTTGTAAGAAAATTAGCATTTTGAAATTTTCAACCTAGGTGGGAAATTGAGAAGATAAAAATGTTGTAAATATGGATTTTAATTACTTTTGTATGGAGATTTTGGTGGTTATGCAACCAATTCACAATTTGCTTTGGAATACATAATATTAATTCAAATCGCAAAATATTATTGTTAAGGCAAATTATTAAAATCTTAATAGATTTTTGCCTTTTCAGAATGTATTGGAAAATAGATATGTTGCTGATCAATGTGTTTTCAATCTATTATGGTGTCCTTCAGTCCTTACACCATAGACATGATATTTAGCTGAACAAAGTAAAGAACTTCATGCAATAAAATACCTAGTCCTCTTAATAATTACACTTGCACGTAAATACAATATGTTATAAATACTGCACAAAGCAAAAAACATCTAAAGTATATGCGTATCAGTAATATACTTTACATTAACTAATATTCTTTCAAAACCATAACAATACATATTCTTTATTTGATTTACTAACAAACCAATCAATATATATATATATATATATATATATATATATATATATATATATATATATATATCTAGGAGTACACTAGTTAAACTGCAGTGCCTATGCTGTACATAATATGTAACAAATCACATAGCGCAATGGAATCACAGTTGCATTTGGCAACAGAATTAACGTTAGCAAATTGTCTCTCAGAAAGTGGATCCATAAAGATATGAGTAATCACAAAATATACATTTTGCAATAGCACATACTCTTTGCTATTAACACACTTAACTATATGAAAATTATAAAAATTATACATTTTACAATAAACAGCATATTACATGAACAAATACAGGCTAATAAATATATTACTTGTCCACTTATTAAACTGGTTTCTTAAATACCTCATCATTAATACAGCTTTCTGTTATGTCTCTAATGTAGGAACTGATTATTATTTCAAAAGGCTCTGGAAGCAGATTTCCATTGTCTGAAAGATAAGAAAAAATACTTTTGTGAATATGAGTGAATTTATTCTTTTTCTCTTGATGGATGGGTTTCATGAAATCTTTTTTCATGTTTAGTATTAATACTTAGTAAGTGCTATAAAATGTTATTATCAACTTCATAATTGCTACATTATAAACTTTTTTCTTGTGAGTAAGTTGTAAGTATTAATGTTGTTTACAATCCATTATGAAGCAGTATATAATAATTTAAAATACTCTTAATCCTACAACCTATTAAACCAAATGTTACTTTTATTTGATATACTTTGCTATAAATATGTATTTGTGTTTCAGATCCATTTTACTGCTAGCTCATTAATATGACAATAAAATGCAATATTTCAATACGGAACATAAAACTTCTACTCCCATTCGAGCCGGTTGTAAGAGATTGTCAGAGAATACTGAAACTTCACCAATATTGCGATCTAATAATTCTAAAAGGAGGAATATTGATTATAATGAAATATATGATTCTGATGACATATTTCAGGAACTTATCAAAGAATCTAGTGTGAATGAAAGCAGTAAAAAAAAATTTAATAAAGTGGATGAGTTGGAGAATAATGTAAACAAGGATAAACTATTTTCTGAAATATCAAATTCTGCAAAATCTAATTGTAGTCCATCTTGTTCTAGCTTATTATCTGTTGATGATTCATTTTTAAAGGGGTTTGATTTAAGTTCTGCAGCTGTTAATACTAAAATAAATTGTAAAAATAATTGTAATATTGTTGATTGTGATAAAAGTTATAATAATTCATTTTTAAATGACAACATTGAAGATGATCATGCATGGGATATGTCAATAAGTGCTGAAATAAATCATGAATGCTGTGATAAATCTAAATGCAACAATAGTCAAGAAATAACTGATAGTTTTTTATCTGAATCCATAAAATGGGAGGGTCAGTCAGTTATTGACAGTATAGAAATGCCTGAAAAGAGTGACAAGTTTTTAAACAAAATTAATGATAGTGAAAAAAGTTCATTTGGTAATAAAATAAAAACTATTCTTTTAAATAATGCCCAAAAACCTATGGTAAAACTTCCATTAGGTAAATATTCTGCTTGCAACTCACAAGAGTCAACTGATTCATTAAATTCTGATTTTTTTGGATTACCCCCTCTGGTTAAATCACTTATTAAAAAGTATAAAGGAATACATAGATTGTATGGTACGTTATATTTTTCTACGCTTCTTTGATTTTATGATAAAATTTATACTTACATATGATTTCTAGGATTAAGTAAATTTATATGTATTGTTACTTCTCAAATATAACACTCTTTTATGTTGAGAATTTGTTCTAATCTAAACTTATCTAACATGTTTTGGTTACAAGTTAGATAGGACAGAATTTTTTTTTTGGAATTATCAGTCATGTAACTAAATTGATGCTACATTCCTTTCTACATATATATAATATAATATTCCTTTCTTTTTTTTCTAATTGATGATCATTTAACAAAATCATTTTTCCTTAGAATTTCTACAACCTGATGTCATATGATGTATCAATTCAAGTTAGGATCTTTACAAAATTCTCTTCTCACCTATTTGCCTTAATACCTCTTGTCATTTTGTGCTTTATCAGCCCAGATAATTGTCACAACACTACATTTCAAAGATTTTTCTTTTGTTTCTACTATTTCTGTCATCCATGCATTGCTACCGCAAAGTGCCAGACTTCTCACAGGTATTTTTAAGTATATTTTTCCAAATCTGAGATTCATATTTATCATTATAAAGACGTTTTTTTTTTGCTTGAAAGGTCCTTGCTTGGGCCAGTTTGCTTTTATACTATCATTCTTCATATATCCTTCATAATTTTACAACTTTTAGAATATTATGTTTCATTTCTGTAGTATTTCTATTACATTTCATAACCTTTGCCTTATTCTTATTTTCAGACTGACTTTCACTTTGAGCATTGAATCCGTGCTACTGAGAGAATTTCCTTCGATGGTTTTTTTTCTGTAAAACAAAATTAAAAAAATAAAAGTCAAAACAACAATATCATTAGTGAATATTAACTTTATTTCTTTTTTTGTTACTACATTCTGATATTTCCATTTATTGCTGCTTCTATATGCATATATGCAAGTTAGAAAGCAGTGAAAACAAACAACACCTTAGTCTCTCAAACCTTTCTGTATCAGAGATTGTCATTACTGATCAACTTGTAGCACTGCTATCTGATTCATATAGAAGAATTATAAATATTTTTTCCCTACATTTTACTCTGTTTTTCCTTGAAATTTTAAACATTTTGTTCTGTTTAATATTGTGTTATTAAAAGTATCCTCTTCATATCTACAAATCTGCAAAGTAGAAAGCATTATTCTTTTCAAGTACAGCTTGTAAGATTAGTCTGAAGACCAGAATGGTACCTACTTTTTACTTATGCTCTTTTTGAAACTAAAGTGATCTTTATTTAGTACACTGTCACCACACAACAGTTTGTCTGCACAAATAAATATTCTTGTTTACTTTCTATGCATGAGAAATAAGGTCGATAGTTTACTGTAACGTTTGAACATTATTAGCGTGGAGAACACACTTGTTATAATAATTTATAAATAGCAAAGTTTTGTAAAATCATAAATATAGTAAGTTTTAAATTGTGTAATGGTGTATTGTGTGATCGGTGGTATTTTAAATATGCTAGTATAAATATAACAGATATTCCAAATAAAAAATGGTCTTGTAATATTTCTAAGGTTAAGGATTTGTGTAATACTGATTTCAATGCTATCAATGATTATAAGCCTGCATATATAAATGAATTGTTCTCTCTATATGCAATGAAATTAGATTGCTAAAAAAAAAAAAAAATTAATGTTGAATCTGACGTATGATGAATTTGATTGGTAAATATAAAAGAAGTTTTAAAGGTTGGCTAGAAAAGACTCATTGGTGCTACTTCAGATGCAGTCTACTGTTCAACATAACCTAACCAAAGTTAATCTTGTTGCTAACTTAGTCTTGTTCCTACTTTATGTAATAATTTGTATATTTAATTTAGATTAAAGATTTATTAAGATGAGGTTAGCAAGCTTTAGGTTATGTTGGGTTATATACCACATACTAAAGTTGCAGTGACTCATTTTAGCAGTTGAAAATAAAAATTGTTTTAATGTATTGTTATGCAATAACTGTGATGTATTACTGATATTAATATTAGTCATGTTATGTCTGACAGATTGAATTACCGAATAAGAAGTATAATAATATCTTAATTTCTGCTGAGAAATAAAGGTTACTGGGAAAAACTGCTGGAAAGATTAGAATTACTCTGAATGTTATGTACATAGTTTATTAGACATTTTAAGTAAAAATTTACCTAACGTTCTATAGAACCTTAGACAAACTAAGTAGCCCACTAAAGGCCATTGAAGACTCCATAGCCATAAGGTCTATCATGCTGCTGTTTCTGTTCAATGTTCTGACTTCACCTCTTGACACTATACTGTATTGCATTGGCGGTACTAATGATCCAGTTAAAAATCAAGATCAGAATGTTCCCTAATTAAGATTGGTCTCTGTTCAATATTAATGTGATTGTTTTAATATTCCTCACTGTCAACATGATTTGTTAAATATCTGCCATGAATGTGTTAATGTTAAATTATAATTTTTATGTAATATTTTTAAAACTGTGGTAACTATTAAATCTATACTTACTGTAAACATGATTACTGTAAATATGAAAGTTTTAACTTAATATAATCATACTTAAAGTATCATAAGTTAATCAATTTTTGTATTATTGTGTGCTTTAAATCAGCAAGGAAAAAATTAATGCTGGCCAAATGTTTAAAAAAAGGCTGATTAATTAATGAACCCACTGTATTGTGTAATAAAAGATGATTATTTTACAAATTTATGTCCTGTGTTCCGTTAAAATTTCAAGCAGCTCAACTTAGGTCATTGATTTTTAAATGTTTTTTTTTTATTTTCATGATAATGATGTACTGAGAAGTTTAATTAAATGCTTTTATTTCAGTCATATGGTCAGGATTGTATTTCCTGAAGAGACTGTGTAACCCTATGTAGTTTTATTGTAGGTTCCTTCACACCTGACCAATTTTTCAAAAAGTATTGGTTACTTCCAGCTTCAAACTTTCCACTTTTGTGCCTGAGTACAAAAATAAGGGTAAATAACCCAATTATTGCCCAATTGCAGTAGCTTCAGAAGTATCCAAACTTTTCAAAATACTAAAAAATACATAAAGGTTAATCCCTTTTTTAAAGGTAATAATATTTTGTAACATTATTACAATCCCTAACTGATCAATTTTGCACAAAAAAGCCCTCTTAGAATTGCTTTTCACATAAAACATGATCAGTCATAGAAAACTGGTTTCTTAATTGGATACTTTTTACCCTCTATTTGTTAACTTATTTTTATGTACATTCCCATTAAAAATAGATCTAATGAAGCTAAATAATTTCTGATATTTAATAACTTTTTATCTTAACCATACCAGAAATAACTATTATAGAAGAGGCTGTTTGTTTTTTTAATAAACAATTTCAATATCTTAGAAGGAAATTGAAGGATTGGGAAAAATTAAATATCTAAGGAAAATAAATTTTAAAAGACATTGTTAATAAGATATTTTAGAAGACATTTTAAAAGGCATTCTTAATTGGTAACTGCATATATTC
The DNA here is from genome assembly GCF_047948215.1 of Lycorma delicatula. NCBI lineage: Eukaryota > Metazoa > Arthropoda > Insecta > Hemiptera > Fulgoridae > Lycorma > Lycorma delicatula. The sequence goes on along the minus strand of NC_134459.1, from coordinate 25,322,277 downwards.
TAAAGATTAATTTTTTGACTGTGATTGGTGCTGTTAATTTGTTATAAAGAATTTTTGTAAATAGTTATTTATTTTTTATAAATTCATTTTAATCACTGTATTTATTTTATTATGGTCAAGAATTATAAAAATTAGTAACTGTTTTTTTTTTTTTTTTTTTTTTTTTTAATTAATTATAGTAATTATTATTTTATAAACATATGAGGCATTGTTTTACTGTTGTATATTCTTTTTTCAATAAAAATTAGTTTATTTATTATCAAAAAGAGAACACTAGTCCATTACACTATTTAACTACTCTTGTACATAGATGCTGTTTGTAAATTCTACTAGAATATAACTGTAGAAGTTATTATAATCATTAAAAAAAAAAAAAATATTTTTAATCCTGATGTGTTTTGAATTGCTTTTGGCAAGCAACCAGTAATGATAACATGGCTTTATATTTTGAAAACTAATGTCATATAGCCTCAAATAACTATTGCATCATGTTGCTGTGAAATAGATTATTAAGTTAAAGATTGATGAAGATGCTTGAATATGTTGTTAGTGCTTGTTGATTTATTTAAGTAATTACTTTTTATAATTAAACACATGTAGAAACAGTATTCATCAGTAATGTAGTCACTTTTTAACTTAATTGTTTAAAACCATTGGATTATTTTTCATTGCATCGCAAAACAGATTAAAGCATTGTGTATTTGATTTCTTTGTATACATTAGTAAAGATTTCTGTTTATATTTATATTTTTCTTTTGTTGTATATTTTATATTCTGAGAAATGTTTGGATAAATGCACTGAATGACGTGGTTGCTAATGTTGACCTTATGGGCGACTTAGATATAAGAGATTCAAAATTTTATGAAAATAATAAGCTTTTTTTTTTGTCTTTGACCGTGATGGAAACGCAACAAACTATATTGTGCAAGCGAAGTCGCAACGGGGATGCTATATATATATATAATTGTGCATTTTTTTATTGTACCTAGATTTATTCAGATATCATCTTTTTACACATAAAGAAAAATCTTTATTCGTAAAGTTATTCACAGTGTTATTAAACTAGAATAATATTGCGTATAATCAAAATAAAATTAAATGATTATATTCATCTTTTTTTTTTTTTTTGTCGTCAGTCATTTGACTGGTTTGATGCAGCTCTCCAAGATTCCCTATCTACTTCTAGTCGTTTCATTTCGGTATACCCCCTACATCTTACATCCCTAACAATTTGTTTTACATATTCCAAATGTGGCCTGCCTACACAATTTTTTCTTACTACCTGTCCTTCCAATACTAAAGCGACTATTCCAGGATGCCTTATGTGGCCCATAAGTCTGTCTCTTTTAGATATATTTTTCCAAATGCTTCTTTCTTCATCTATTTGCCGCAACACCTCTTCATTTGTCACTTTATCCACCCATCTGATTTTTAACATTCTCCTATAGCACCACATTTCAAAAGCTTCTAATCTTTTCTTCTCAGATACTCCGATTGTCCAAGTTTCACTTCTATATAAAGCGACACTCCAAACATATATTTTCAAAAATCTTTTCCTTATATTTAAATTAATTTTTGATGTAAACAAATTATATTTCTGACTGAAGGCTCGTTTTGCTTGTGCTATTCAGCATTTTATATCGCTCCTGCTTCGTCTATCTTTAGTAATTCTACTTCCCAAATAACAAAATTCTTCTACCTCCATAATGTTTTCTTCTGCTATTTTCACATTCAGTGGTCCATCTTTGTTATTTCTACTACATTTCATTACTTTTGTTTTGTTCTTGTTTATTTTCATGCGATAGTCCTTGCGTAGGACTTCGTCTATGTCATTCATTGTTTCTTCTAAATCCTTTTTACTCTTGGCTAGAATTACTATATCATCAGCAAATCGTAGCATCTTTACCTTTTCACCTTGTACTGTTACTCCGAATCTAAAATATTTTTTAACATCATTAACTGCTAGTTCCATGTAAATATTAAAAAGCAACGGGGATAGGGAACATCCTTTTCGGACTCCCTTTCTTATTACGGCTTCTTTCTTATGTTCTTCAATTATTATTGTTGCTGTTTGGTTCCTGAAAATGTTAGCAATTGTTCTTCTATTTCTGTATTTGAACCCTAATTTTTTTAAAATGCTGAACATTTTATTCCAGTCTACGTTATCGAATTCCTTTTCTAGGTCTGCAAATGCCAAGTATGTTGGTTTGTTTTTCTTTAATCTTCCTTCCACTGTTAATCTGAGGTCTAAAATTGCTTCCCTTGTCTCTATACTTTTCCTGAAACCAAATTGGTTTTCTCCTAACACTTCTTCCACTCTCCTCTCAATTCTTCTGTAGAGAATTCTAGTTAAGATTTTTGATGCATGACTAGTTAAACTAATTGTTCTGTATTCTTCACATTTATCTACCCCTGCTTTCTTTGGTATCATGACTATAACAGTTTTTTGAAGTCTGACAGAACTTCCCCTTTTTCATAAATATTACACACCAGTTTGTAAAATCTATCAATCGCTTCCTCACCTGCACTGCGCAGTAATTCTACAGGTATTCCGTCTATTCCAGGAGCCTTTCTGCCATTCAAATCTTTTAATGCTCTCTTAAATTCAGATCTCAGTATTGTTTCTTCCATTTCATCCTCTTCAACTTCCTCTTCTTCCTCTATAACACCATTTTCTAATTCATTTCTTCCGTATAACTCTTCAATATATTCCACCCTCCTATCGACTTTACCTTTCGTATTATAAATCGGTGTACCATCTTTGTTTAATACATTATTAGATTTTAATTTATGTATCCCAAAATTTTCCTTAACTTTCCTGTATGGTCCGTCTATTTTACCAATGTTCATTTCTCTTTCTCCTTCTGAACACTTTTCTTTAATCCATTCTTCAATCACTTGCTAGTTTGCACTTCCTGTTTATAGCATTTCTTAATTGTCTATAGTTCCTTTTACTTTCTTCATCTCTAGCATTCTTATATTTTCTACGTTCATCCATCAGCTGCAATAAATTGTCTGAAACCCAAGGTTTTCTACCAGTTCTCTTTGTTCCGCCTAAGTTTGCTTCTGCTGATTTAAGAATTTCCTTTTTAACATTCTCCCATTCTTCTTCTACATTTTCTACCTTATCTTTTTTACTCAGACCTCTCGCAATGTCCTCTTCAAAAATCTTCTTTACCTCCTCTTCCTCAAGCTTCTCTAAATTCTACCGATTCATCTGACACCTTTTCTTCAGGTTTTTAAACCACAATCTACATTTCATTATCACCAAATTACGGTCGCTATCAATGTCTACTCTAGAGTAAGTTTTGCAATCAACGAGTTGATTTCTAAATCTTTGCTTAACCATGATATAATCTATCTGATACCTTGCAGTATCGCCTGGCTTTTTCCAAGTATATATTCTTCTATTATGATTTTTAAATTGGCAATTACTAATTTATACTTCGTGCAAAACTCTATAAGTCGGTCCCCTATTCATTCCTTTTGCCTAGCCCGTATTCACCCACTATATTTCCTTCCTTGCCTTTTCCAATGCTTGCATTCCAATCTCCAACTATTATTAAATTTTCATCTCCTTTTACATGTTTTAATTGCTTCATCAATCTCTTCGATAATAAGCTAAAGAAAGTATTTATGAATGAAGGAATAGAATGAAAGATTCAAAACTTTGTGAATTAGAAAATAAAACTATAAATTCAAGGTTAATGGTTTACAAGGTGGTAAAGAAAAAAGGTTTCTGTGAAAGTAACATAACTTTTTAACTGACTTGGTGAAATCTTTTCTTTTATCTTATATTAGTGACATTAATTTCCATTCAAATCTGTGTGTAATGCAGGGAGATTTAGTTGATATTTTATTTAATGTAATAACTGCTGTTATCATTGGCCATTAATGAATAAATGACAACTGCATGCAGAGAAAGATGTTTTCATTGTTGTCTAACTTTGGTGATACATAGCAATTGATTTATGAAATGAGGCTTTTGATATTGGCATTTTAAATGCTATTACGTTTTATAATTTAAGATTGCTGCTATTTTGAGTGGTTTTAGATGTTGAACTATCAGCTGGTCAGGGTGCTGCTTATGGTCTAACTCATTTCACATTATAGTTGCTACTATTATTTTTATTTACGTTATTCTTAGTATGAGAGTGACTCAAAAATGATCAACATTTTATGTTGTACAATTTATTTACACAAATAAATATTTTTTTTAAAAGTATATTTTTTTTTACATAGTTATCTCCCTTGTCAATGCACTTGCTCCAGTGGTCCACAAGCTTGCATATTCCTTCCATGAAGAAGGTTTTCGATTGACTGCAAAGCCACGTTTGCACTGCTTTCTGCATGCCTAAATCTGTGGAAAACCGACAACCTTGCAAAGCATCCTTAAGCAGCCTAAACACATAAAAGTCAGAGGGAGCAAGAACTGGGCTGTAGGAAGGGTGTTCCAGTACCTCAAAACTCAACTTTATGATTTGAATAGTGTGGTAGTCGTGTGCAGATGGGCTGTCTTGGGCCGTGCACAGACTTTACGGAAACCAGGCTTATCATGAATGATTAGATGGGCAGAACCATGACTGATGTTCAAACCAGATGCTACCTCATTACTCGCCTATTCGCCAGAACCATCTCTTGAGCTTTTGAATCTTGTTTTTTATGGTGGAGGTTGATAGTTGTCCTGCTCCTCTTTATCTATCATACTTATTCATCCACTTTTAAACTTCTCAGTCCATGAAAAATGCTTTTACTTGATAAAGCACTTTCCCAGTATTTTGGTAAAACCATACAATGAATTTCGTTCCCTTACACACCCTCCAGCCAGAGAAATCCTCCTTGGTACAAACTGCTAGTGGAACGAACATGTTCACTCTGTAATAGCTGGAAGGAAAATAATGTGATTGGGATCAAATTTTACACACGTGACCGCAGTTATACCAACTCTAAGCATGGATGTGCAGAAGATAGTATGACAACCTTGAAGATGTGTTATAGTGAAAATGTAGATTATTTTTTACTCACCCTCATGTATTAAAATTTCACATACTTGTGTTGATCAATATGCAAAGCTGTACTATTGTATCGGTTTAAATATTACTGTATACTTTATTATTTTACTAGAAGTTTTGATATTACAGTAGTTATTTACATTGGATTTGATTGAATTGTGAATGGAACTGGAAAATATATTCTTATAATTTTTCTTGTTTCATTATAGATTGGCAAGAAGAGTGCCTGAAATTAGAAGCTGTAAAAAATAGAAAAAATTTGGTTTATGCACTGCCTACTAGTGGAGGGAAGACACTTATTGCAGAAATTCTGATACTTAATGAGATATTATGCAGGGAAAAGAATGTTATTTTTGTGATGCCATATGTTTCAATAGTACAAGAAAAGGTGATATTTATTTTATTTTTTTCTGCAAGTTAATATAATTTAATATGAGTTGAAATTGTAAAAGAGGGAGAATTGTTCTGCAAGAAATAATTAAAAACATTATTAATTCATTAAAATGTACAGTAATTGCTGAATAATTTTAATGTAGCCTGTTAGTATTTAGTATTATCATGTTACTGATTATATGACCACCACTCTAGCTTGTGCCTTTTTTTGACTGACCAACTCTACTTCATTGTTTTTATTGTTTATATTTTAATAGTAATGTAATTAAATTTTACGTTCTAAGAAATACTGTTTCTATTTTATGAATTTATTTTGATGACAGAAGTACGATTTTAATTTCTGCAAGACTACAATTTTTAGCAACCTGAATAATTTCTAATTAAATTGATTTTCTTATAAATATAAAATTTTAAATTCTTGTTTTTATTTTTAATAACTTTTCAAGTACTTATATCTTTCTTCATTTTTTTATTATTTCAAAATATTTATATTTTTATTAATGTTTTCTAGTAAATTTATAAGTAATATTTTTTTTTATTTTAAAAATAATATACCATGCTAATTCCTCATATGACATATGAGCTTCAGTAAGTGAAAATTTAACTCGTAGCAGAAGTTGTGGGTATGTAGTAGATAACTCTGTAATTTTTTTTTTCTAGTGTATTTACACTTCTTATCTGATGATTTGTGTGGACTTAATTAAAATTTTAAAGTACAAAAACAATTTAAATTTGGATATAAACAACTTAAATAATTTAATTAGTAAGATTGTTTTTGTTTTTTCAATAATTTTACAATTATTACAATATTTTTAAAATATTTTTCTTTGTCATTATTTTCAATATTAGTATTACTTATTTTTAAAAATGGGGTGTGATTGAATTCATATTAACAAAATAAAATTTGAAGAAAAAGTGTTTAACAATAATAAATGTTGGATTTAAAGTATAATTTTATTTACTTTTTGTGTAGCTTTTCCTGGATTAGGTGACTTAGATAGCTTAATTTTTTCACATATGACAAAGTATAATTTTTAAGATTAAAATAATATTGAATTCTACTTATAAATTCAAGAAATATTTGCTTTCTGCAATATTACATTAAAAAGTAACTGAGTGAGTGCTAAACAAATGAAAGCTACCAAATTTATATATTATAAAACACATGTCCTAAGGTTATTGACCTCTGGTTGAGTGGTAGCATCTCTACATTTCTCCCAGAAAGTCCTGGGTTCAAATCATAGTTAGGCTTGGTATTTTTTTACTATAAATTTATTTCATAAATCTGCAGTTGGGTATAAGCTGCATTTGCTAGAGGAAATAACTATTAGTAAACAAAAAAAATGTTATAGAAAAAGAACATGACACTTATTTATTCTCTTTCAACGGCTATAACTCTTACTGTGATGAAAAGATGTTTGAAGATATAACTAGAAAATTAAAATCGCACATCTGCTATTGTTAATTTTTGTGCTTTTCTTAGTGAACTGTAAATCTATTTTTAAAAATTACTTATAATTACTATAATGAAAATTTGCAGGTTCGTTCCTTGTCTCCATTTGCTGTAGAATTAGGATTTCTGATTGAAGAATATGCAGGTGCTAAAGGTCAGTTCCCTCCACAGAAACGTAGAAGAAAACATACTGTTTTTATTGCAACTATTGAAAAAGCATTAGGACTGGTTCATAGTTATCTGGAATCTGACAGAATGTCTGAATTGGGTTTAGTGGTTGTTGATGAACTTCATTTGATTGGTGAATCTAGAAGAGGAGCAAGTCTAGAATCAATGCTTGTGAAATTATTATTTTCCTCTACAGGTTAGTTTGCTATTTAAAAAAAGTTTTTTTTTGCATTTACTTTCTTGGCTGTATAATTGTATAATAGCTATACACTGTACTACATAAGGAAAACTGTGCTAATTGGGTTAAATTTTACATATTGGGGCTTTTTACAGATTTTGTTATTTCATGACTCTAAAAAAAACAATTGAAATGTTTTATGACTAAAATTTACTGCAACTTTTGTTAATTTAGATTGATTTACAACCACGTTGTTTAGTTTTAAGATATTTGTTGATTATTTTTTTGTGGTGTTTTAGTTTTTATTACAAGGGGTTTGCTTTTTTCTTCCTTTTTACTATTGTTACGTATTAACTACTTTCTTGTTTTCTCCATTAACCTTTTTGTTAATTACTTGCCCTGAAAATAGTTGTAAAACTTTCTGCAGCTATATAAGCAATTCATCTACTGGCAGTGTAAAAAGTGAATGAAGAGTTTGAAGATTGTTTTTTTGTTGTACTTGTTTTATCATTTTTCTTTCATACTTTTTATATATAATATTATTTTCAGGAAAAGAAATTCAAATTATAGGAATGAGTGCAACAATGGGAAATATTGATGAAATAGCTCACTTTTTGAAGGCAGATCTTTATACTCATGATTTCCGCCCTGTGGAACTAAAAGAATATGTTAAAGTGGAGGATGAAATATTTCATATTAAATGTAAAGAAGATCCTCCTCTTACATTCTGTTCAAGAACTTCATTTCCTGTAAGTCATTTTTTTTTAATCTGCAGTTTTTGTTAGTCATAATAATTGGGTATTAATATCTATCCCAGTTGTTGAATATACTTTAACACACTGGATGTCGTATTATTTGTTACTGTCAGTGTGTACTAAGACCTAATTTTCCTCATCTTGTTGGTTCTATATTTTGTATAAAAATTATTGTTGTTGTTTGTTATTCTGCAGTCTCAAATAAGTCCTGCAAGTGTCTAGGAAGAACCAAGTTGCACAATGCTGAATTTTTGGTGTGAATTCTAACTTCAGTTTTCTGAAGTAGTCCTTAATTTTACCATTACTCTTGAGTATTATTTTATTCAATAGTAATATTAATATATAAATTCCGGGCTATGAACAAGTTGATTTTGCTGTTAAGGAAATTTGTACTCAGGTGATTTTTTAAGATTCTATTATTCATTCTGATGTAATTACTTAATCATATGTATTGTTTTGTGCAACTTGGTAGAATAAATGTTTGAGAGTTTTCAGTAATAAGCTGTACCATATTATAGCCGGTTTTTTGCTGTAGAAGTTGCCATGAATAAGTTGTTCTTTGTCATCTGCATTTTGAGCACACCAGGTTGACACATGAATACCACATGACATCTGGTGCTCCAGTAAATTTACTATCCAAGGTAGTTCTCATGTAGTGATGTATCACATTTAGCTTGATTGTGCATGGTATATTTTGTATTCTGTTACAGGTTTAAATTAGTATACAGGATTGGTAATGACTATTTTGTTTTTTATGTTCACTAAAATTAAACAGCTATTAATAAGATATGTGTGTTTTGTTGTGTATTTTTGTGCAATTTTAAATTGAATTAAATCTCTTTCTAAAAGAATTAAATCCTTTAAGTTATTTTAAAATATTGAAATTGAATGTTCCAGTATTCTCCGGAGCTGAAGAAGCAAGATCCTGATGAAATAGGAGGTCTCGTTAGAGAAATAGCACCAGATGAATCTTGCCTTGTATTTTGTCCTTCCAAAAAGAACTGTGAAAATGTGGCAATGCTTATATGTCAGATTTTAGATAGGTTTGTTGTTATTTATTCACTTAATTTTTTTTTCAATTCATTTTTCCCCTTGTACTTAAATAATTTTTTCTTTATTCTTTCTATATTAGTATTTTGAATATTGTTTAGGTATTTAATGTAAAGTGAGGCTCTTCCAAGAAACCTTTTTTTGTGTCTAAATTAATATTTAATTGTTTGTTGGCATTTTTTGGACCTTCGGTTAATGATCATATATATCATGTCAAAGATCATCAAAATAAGTTGTACCGTTTATAAAATATAATGTTTAAGTGAAGAATTTATTAGTATTGATTTACTACACTCATTAGCCGTACTCCTTTGGGTAGAGAAAACTGAAATACAGCATTATACCCTAAACTAATTTTTGGGAGTTATTCTTATTAATTATAATCTTTTTATTGAGATAGGTTGAAGGAGTAAAAACACTTAAATAAATCATAAGTATACTTAAATATACAGTTATGTTAGATGTAAATACTTATAGATGATAGATAAAGTTTACTTAAATGAACACATTTGATTTTGATAATTTTTCATTAATTAATAATATGTAATGCTTGTTAATTTGAGTTGAATATATCTTTGAAGATTCATTTTAATTTGTATTACAGTTATAAATCGGTTAAAAAATCTTTAATTCTGATGGGTACATATTAATACATTACATAGATCATGTAAAAAATGGATAGAAATGCTACTCCAAGTGTAAAAAAAGGAACTTCCCTGGCTGGATCAAGGGAAACTGTGATAAAACCTTGATTAGAGAAATATCACAAAATATTAAATTAAGTATAAAATAAAAAATAAATGTAATTAAAGTCTATATTAATTATTTAAAAATGAAATACCCATTAAATATAAAAAAAATAATTACAAAATAATTCACAATTTAGAAAGTAAAGTATTAATAAAAATTATTTGACCATATATTTATGTACTTGTTGAACAAACAGGATGGAGAAAATTCAGTGTTTTTTGTTTTAAATGGTTTGTAATTTATTAAAAATGGCTATGGAAACACAATAAGGGCCTTTCTTGCAAACTGAAGCATTGTGCCGAGTTATATGAAAACAATTCTGTTGTCTGATTTGATTGAAGTGGATATTGTTATTCTTCAAGAATAAGTGCGTTCTTTTTAGCAGATAAACATCTCAGGAATGGCCGACCTGAGACTGCACAAGACTATACCTCATTTACATTCATATATATCATCCTCTGAAGTAATACCTTAATGGTGGTTCCAGAGGCTAAACAGAAAAAGAAAAATAGACTATTTGTAAATATAAAAACTAATAAGATTTATTTTAAAAATTATTATATTTATTACATAATTAATAGCTGTTACTAATCTTAAATTGATTGTTTTTTATTTTATTATGATTTTTTTCTGTTTTGTTTTTTAATGTTTAGAAATTTGCTGAAGTTTAAAATGGAAGAAAAATATGCCTTGTATAAAGCTCTTAAGTCTGAGGGAAATGGAAATGTTTGTAATATACTTAATAAAACAATACCATTTGGAGTAGCATATCATAATTCTGGTAAGTCTGTTTGAAAATTTATAATGAATTGCAATTAAGAATTTTAAAAATTTTTTATTGTCTGTTAACTGTTTCATCACTTATATAAGAATTCTGTTCCTTTAAATAAGCTTTCTCTTTTTAATAATCAATTTGAGATTATATTGCATCCTTTTGTTTATTTCCTAAGAAAATCATAAAAGAAAACAAAATCTATTAGATTGACTGTAAAATGGTCTTTAACAAAATTATATTCATAATATACAATAGTATGAAATAAAAATAGTGAACCATTAGAAGATCAATCCATTTGTAGTGTACAAAAAAAAAACATAAGCTGGTTGCTTGACCAATTAAAAAAAAAATTGAAACTTACCCACTTGTTTCCTACCTGCTTCAGGACCTTAAAACTATTTTATTTAAATTTTTTATTTAGGCAGCCATTTTTACGGTGTGCACACCACCTACTTTTGTGATTGTAAGGGTTTTAGGAAAAAATCATAAATAAAAAAATATTGGTCCTGGAAGAATGAAACAAAAAGCAATTTATTCATATTTTCTTAAAGTGGTCCAGTGGTTTATTTACCTATCTCTCTTCTTGATATGAGAAAATTACCAATAAATTTGAATATGAAAAATGGTGAAATTTCACTTTTGGTAATTTTTATCAAGAGGCAGGGATGGAATACACAGTTTGAATTATTATTTTTTTGTATGTAGGTATATGTTAGAAGTTTTACCATAAATAATATTAATGATGATATACTTACCCCTAAATTTTCATGAATTTTTGAAAACTTTTTTGTTTTCAGTCATTTGACTGGTTTGATGCGCCTTTTCAAGATTCCCCATCTAGTGCTAGTCGTTTTCTTTTGGTATACCCCCTGCATCCTACATCCCTAACAATTTGTTTTACATATTCCAAACGTTGCCTGCCTTCACAATTTTTCCCTTCTACCTGTCCCTCCAATATTAATACTACTAATCCAGGATGCCTTAGTATGTGGCCCATAAGTCTGTCTCTTCTTTTAGCTATATGTTTCCAAATGCTTCTTTCTTCATCAATTTGCCACAACACTTCTTCATTTGTCACTTTATCCACCCATCTGATTTTTAACATTCTCCTATAACACCACATTTCCAAAGCGTTTAATCTTTTCTTCTCAGGTACTCTGATCGTCCAAGTTTCACTTCCATATAAAGCTATGCTCTAAACATACTTTTTGAAAACCATTTTTTTTTTTTTTTTTTAATTTAAATTTTGGCTTCAGATAACTTTGATAGGGCTGGTGATAAAAATCTCAAATTCCCACAACTGACAGTGTTTTTGTAGATGTTTATGGCAAATAAAAAAAGTTTCTTGTGTATTATACTAATAAAAAAGTTATAATGTCTCAAAAATCATGAAAAACCTGTTAAAAGCGATACCGTTTTGACTCTAAATAAGTGCTCCAAGGGGGTTTCTTGTCTTCTTGGCACTTTAATATTTTTATACTTATTACTATAATTGAAATAGACTTGTGTGAACGATTCAACTGCAATGTTCACGTTATAACAGGCGCTTGAAGTCATTTTCTGTCATCAGGAAAATTCATGTTGCAACATGCTCATTTATGCTGGTTGCATCATTTAACTGCGCAGTTACACACTGGTCAGTGTGACATTAGTACAGTTATTTGATTATTTTTTTAAATTTTAGAAAATTATTTTATTTTAGATCCAGCATTCATGATGTATTTTAGGCTAAGTGTATTTCTTATTTTTTAAGGGTAATTTTCAAGTAAAATATATGTAGTGTTTTATATTTCTGTGAATGAAAACAGTTCTCAATACTATTCTGGTAAGCCAACATGTATGCAGTAAACAGTGAAATATATACTCTAAAAATAACCTATTTCAAATTAACAATTTTTAAAAAACTAGCAAATAATGTAGTCTATATATAGTTAATGGGTTTCTGGAATATTCTGAATGTATATCATTATCTAACTTCATTTTATATTTGTACAATTCATTCCACAGGACCTCACTGTAATTTAGCTCGATTTTTAATGAAACTGCAAGATTGAAACATCTTTAAAACGGATTTCTTAATAGGTCCAGTCAGATTTTGTTTTAGGGAGGTTTTACTGTGTAATGGCAAATAAATATATGACATGTTTATAAAATAGTAATTATTACAATTAAAAATTGTTAGTAATTATTATAAATTCTTAACAGTGTTAAACAATAAAACAAATAATGAGTAAATATGAATACCTGATTATAATAAAATAAATATAGCAATTAAAAGAATTATTACAAAAAAATAAAATAATTTTTTACAATAAATATTATTTTGATTACTTTGTTAGCAAAGAACAATAATAATCATAATTTAAAAATGCATTTATACAATATTTGCATTTAGTAATTAAAAATATCTTCATTAATTTTCATTTTTAATTTATTTTCTTCTATTGTTCTTATGTAAGAATATAAGAAGTTTTTAATTAACTTTTTTTATTCTTGGGTTAAGAAACATTTCTAATAAACTTAGAGACAGTGTATTAAAGTGCAGAGAATTGATGTAAGTTAACTGAATCAGTGTGTAATATGTTTCTATTTGTGTTTTATAAAGATGAGTTCAGCATTTTATTTAATTTCATTGAGACTATTTCTAAACAGGAATATGCTTTTAAAATATTTAATTTATCAAATTAAATATTTTTTAGGTAAATCAATTTCTTTTACATATAATACATTATATATGGTTAAATTTTACATGTATTTAAATTTGTACTATTTTCATTTTAGAAGTACTTTATAAAATGATTCGACCAGTTTAAGTAAATTAATAAATCTTTTATTCTGATCAATATATATATATATATAATTAATAATAGTAATAATTTAATTAAATTATTAAATCAATTAATTATAAGGTAAGTTAGGTGTGATTAAAGCCTGTATTAATTATTTTAACCATAAACACATGAAAAGAATATTGAGATATATACATGAAGATTATACAACAATTTTTTTAAAAATTCAATTGCATAAATTTTGAATTCTTAAAACACAAAGGATAAATTGTATTCTTCATTTTCTTAGATGTTTACTGTATGATTATTGAAGGTAAATAAGTTCTATTTAAATGTCTCAGTTTAGAGTGCAGCCTTGTAAAATGTATTCATGTACAATGTGTAAATATACCTTCATTTATGGGTACATAATTTGTATATTATTTCACCTTAAAAGCCTGATAACATGATATTGCTTCAGAAAATATGTAGGAAGAGTTCAGAATGATTTTTTTATATATTGTAAATAAGTTGATTGTATGAATTCATTAATAACGTTTCCTTGTATTGAACATTTAAAGCCATTGTCAATTCTAGAGCTCTTTTCAGTTTGGCAGTGTATATTATTTTACGATTGAGATTTATCATTAGTTTAACATAAAATTTTATTCTAGGATATAGGAGTAATGGGGGCATTTAATTTACTTTTGATTTCGATCTGAGATTCTTAATTTTTATCAGAAAATAATCTTTGAAATGTTTTGGTGATAACTCACTTCATTTATGGTATATTTTTGGTTCAGTATTTGTTGGGTGTATTTATTTACACAGAATTTATTTTGATTAAAAGGTCTAACAACAGCTGAAAGAAATTTAATTGAAGAAGCATTCTGTGCAAAGACAATCTTTTGCATATGTTGTACATCAACACTTGCAGCTGGTGTTAATTTGCCTGCTAAAAGGGTTTGTAAAAAGTTCTTTTTACTATAATTATTATTACATTATTATTAGGCCAAAATTGTATGATTATTTAGATTTTTAATATACAAAAGTAATTTTAAATTACAATAAAACAGCATAACTTAATTTCTTAATCTGATGGTCCTGCATCACCTGGAACATTTCAGGAAGTAGTATCCTGCAAATTAAAAGGTGTGAAATATTACTGAACACCAAAATTCATGTTGATTGAAGTAGTTTCTGTAGAATACTAAATTCAAACAATAGGTATTGCAGTTTTTCTCTTGCCACTTATTATATGTAGTTTCTTGTTTCTATAATTTATGGTTAATGATCACAGTAGTCAATACCATTTAAAAAATAATAAATGAAACAGAAAATGAATATTAAAGAAAGATTGATTGGACTTGTATAAGGATGATTTGTTCTTCAAACTGACAAAAGCTTGATAGGAAAAGTTTTTTTTTTAATCAAACATATGGTTTTCTTTTGAAATGCTTTAATAAAACGATTACCTTGTCATCATTATTAAATATACAGAATGTCCATAAAGTCCTTCCATGATTAGAAAAAACTATTACAGTTACAACTGTGCAGTTTGGGGCAAAAGAAAGAAAAAATTATGAAGTTTTTTTTACCATGTCACCTTTTGTTGCTCGTAGAATGTCCAACTGATAATCAATTTCACACCATGTGTTGGTCAACATTTCTTCAGTAACACTGGCAACAGCTTCAGTTATTCTCTGTCTCAATATGTCCAGATCAGGTATGGGTGTTGTGTAGACTCTGTCCTTAACATAACCCCAGAGGAAAAAGTCTAAGGGAGTTATGTCTGTTGCTCGTGGTAGCCAGGGATTGAGACTGTCACACACAATTTCTGCCATGAAATGATTTTTCAGAAAATCTTGAACTAGTAATCCCCAATGTGGTGGTGTGCTATCCTGCTGTAAAACCACCCTAGGTTGAAAGTCATTTAGTTGAGGTATAGCAAAGTGTTGGAGCATATCCAGTTAAATGTTAGCTGTTATTGAAAAAGAAGGGACCAATAATTTTGTTGTGCACCAAACCACACCACGCATTTACTTTAGGGAAATCTCTAATTTTTTTCCCTGGTAAAGTACAGATTTTCTGAGTCCATATTCTTATATTATGTCTGTTTACTGAAAAACACAAGCTGCAGGTACTCATTGTCATTGTCAATCCGTTGCAAAATCTTTGTTACAAAGGCAGAACGACAAGGGCCGTCATCTTGCTGTAGCTGATGACGGCCCTTGCAATATCTAAAATTTATACGCATGCAACTCTTGTTTTTTGTGTAAAAGTTTCTGCACTGTTGACTGGGGAATCCCTAGTTTACGAGATGCACAACTAGTAGATTAGGAAGGGCTATATAAAAATGCTTGCTGCACAACTTCAACCTTCTCTTCACTAACAGATGGCCATCCTGTTCGGAGAAGGTCGACTACACTTCCAGTTTCCTTAAACTTTGCATATCATGCAACAATACTCTTGCTATCAGGTGCTGGGCATCCATATTCCCTTCTAAAATTTCATTGCACAGTAATCAATGATTTTGACTTGTGATATGATATCACACATTGCACTTTCTCCTGGATTGATGTAATTTTATAAAAATTTGATCACAGTGCCTTCTACTCTGCCTCTACCTGCAACAAACCAATATAAAAGAAACTTGATAATTTTTTCTTTGTTTTGCCACAAACCACACAGCTGTAACTGTAATAGTTTTTTTGTAATCATTTTTGGCTTTAATCTCATTTATTTTTTATTTTATAATTGTGTATTTTGTGATTGTTATTATTGCTTGATTTATGTGTTGATCATGGATTTACACAAAATAAGACAAATTTTGTGTTATTGATCATAGATGATTGTTTTTCTTGATTTAATCAGATAAACGCTATGGCAGTTATTTTTGTAACCATGGAGAAATATATCTACCTATTCCTGAAGTGATTTATATAATATACACAGTATATAATATAATATTTTTTCAGTCTCCGCTAAGTGCAGAATTAGAGAATACTCTTACGTTTACTTTTTCGTGTTCAAAACATTTTAACTGTTACTAGTTTAGAAAATAATTTAGAAATAATCAAAAGAGTAAATATTGATCATGAAAATAGTAATAAAGAATTAGAAATTTTAGAAAAATTATATATATATATATATATATATATATATATATATATATATAAATGTAAATTCAGCCTTATAAATCTGCAAACAGAATTCGATGAAGACATTCTTTATTTAAGTTTGCATACAAAGATAAGATATTGATTGATAAATTAATTGTTATTGCAATACTTTTCATTCTCTTGACTGAACAGATATTTGTTCTGAATTTTTTAAATGTTTTTTTTTTATTAATAAACAGTTTTTACAAAATAAATAAAAAGCTATAATTTAATGTGTAAATGTAAAAAAAAAAATAAATAAAAATTGTCAAAAAAACCACTGAAGATGGGCTTAGGCTCAAAAACATTTTGAACATGAAAAAGTAAAGGTAAGACTTCTCTAATTCTGAACTTTGTGAAAGTTGAAAAAATATTTTATAATATGTAGTTATTTAACATACAGAGGAAAAGGAAAGAAAAATTGAACTATAAAAACAAATAATCTAAATAAATTAATATATACAGTATATCTGAAAAGTTCCTGAACTAAATTAAATAAAAATACAAATTTAAAGATAAACAAATTTACTCGCATTAGCCCTCTACATAGAACTCTTCTCTAGTTATACACTTGCTGCAATGCCGGTAGAGCCTGTCAAACACTCTGGAGAAATCACTTTGTTGGATCGCCTTCAACTGCTTGGTGCAAGCCCTTTGAATGGCCAGAATGTCCTTGAAAAAGTGGCTTTTCTTCTTCAACTTGAGTTACAAGAACAAAAAATAGTCTGCTGAAGCCAACTTGGGTGAATAGGGTGGGAGAAATAAAATGGTGATTTGATTTGTGGTGTAATAATGTGTTAAACTGTTGCCATGTGTGCCGAGGCATTGTCATGCAAGAGAACCAACTGCCCGGATCCTGGTATTCAGGTTGGATTCGACTAATGTGAGGTTTAATTACTTCCAAATAGAATTAAAAATTTATGGTTTGATCAGTTGCGCGTGCACTTTCGCAACGTTTTCATTGTGAACAGCTGTTGACAGCCTCCTGTTTCATTCATCGTCATCCAACGACTCTCTGCTGTCTTTAAATTGCTTCCACCACATGTATGTTGTAGTACAAGATCACTGAATGCTTGCTGTATCATAGAATAAGTTTCAACAAAAGATTTTTGAAGTTAAACACAAAATTTTATCTCACTTCTCTGTTCCATGTTGCGGGCTTGCACAAGGTCACATGAACACGCACGCATGGCTGAATATAACTTGAGACTGGAGTGGTGAAATTTTGTACACATACTCATCAGACATCGTACTACATAGTTCCTTGGTTGTCTGAGAGATAGTGCTATTTGTATCGACTACAGTTAGTTCGACTAGTATAGTTCGGGAACTTCAGACATACTATGTATTATTATGTATCAATCAAAGATTTATGTATTTATTTTATTAAGTATATGACATTAAAGTTTTATTTTGGAAAAACACTTTACAAAAGGTTAATGTGATCATATTTTCATAAAAAGAATAAAACTTGAAAAAGTTAAATAAACTAAATAAAGTTATTACAGTTTTATTATCAGTTAAGAAGCACTAAGAATAGAGAAGCAGAGATATATATATAAAGATATATAATAAAAGATATATATATAAAACGGGATTAAATGGTGATTACTTTCTAATGTTAATGTATTCTTCAGTTGCATTGTGTTGTGTGTAAATGTAATAAAACCACTTAATTTTTTCTCTTAGCACTGAAATTTATAAGGAAAAGGTGAAGATCCCTGATGTACTGATAAACTGAGAAATAAATAGTCAGAATGCAGTGCTTTATCAACAGATTACCTTTGGTTATACAGGTTTAAAAATATTTATATACTGCTCAAATGTTAAGAATAAGTTTATTATTGTTTGATGATTTCTTTTCTATAAGAAAATTATATCTTAGTACTAATCACAAAAAAGCAATGAGGAAATAATGATGAAACATCATAATGTCATTATTTAGTTTATTTGACTTTTTTATGTTTATTTTGTTATGAAAATATGATCACATTTACCTTTTGTAAGGTGATAGTTTTACTCTTGTTGAAAAGAGTGTTTTTAAAAAATAATACTTTAATGTCTTACACTTAATAATCAAAGAAAAAATTTTTAATGTTTGTTACCTTTTTTTTTTGAAAAGATTTATTTATAAATTAATAAATCTTTGATTGATACATGATAATATATTATATGAATCACTTCAGAAATAGATAGATATGTTAGTCCATGGAAAATTATGTCTTATACTTTACTAAAAAGCAGATTTTTTAAAACAAATTTCCAGTTGATGAAATATTGAATGAGTATATATTCTGTGTTATTTTCAACTTTTAAAATTTCAGGGAATAAATATCTTTAGCTCATTTATTTCATGATATTATACTAAGTAGCTCTCAAAGGGTTAAGGAGACCATCCATTCAACTTAATTTCCTAGCAGTAAGCTCAAAATACATTTATATGGTTGGGGGGGGGGGGACAATTTTGGTTTATTGCAATACTGAAATCATGATTTCAATTAATCTTGTCCTCTTGCTAATCTGTATAATAAAAGCCTCTTTGTTAAAGTCTGCTTTAAGAAGAAGAAATAACATAGTTCTTTCTTAACTAAAGGAAGAAATTTAGTTTCTAGTACTGTAATAAAAGTCAAGAACAAGTCTGAAATATTCATAATGCAGTTTCTTGTGTACCTGTAAGCTGTTATTTAATATATTTTCTAGATTACTCTTTGTCAGCATTAGTAAAAAATTAAAATAATCATATAAGAGTAAAACATGACTTATTTCAATTTACCTGATCCTCTACAGTTGAATATGTTTGTACGTTAGATTTGATTTGGTGTATTTTATATTTTTATTTTGTATATATTATTATATATTGTTTATTTTGTTTATGCTTTTGTAATCGTATATATAAAGTTGAAAGTGGTTGTTAGTCTGTCAGCAAGCGAAGTGAGCTCTGCGGAAGTCCAGGGGGTGGGGCTCTATGGTTAGATGGGAAGGGCGAGCTCTGCAGCTCTGAGGGTTGGCCCTGGGGCTTGCTTGTGTCGATTTGGACCACAGGGTCCAAGGGGCAGTGCCCTGACCGGCTAATTTTTTTAATAATTATTTTTATGTGTTCAATGAGGTGGTTGGGTTTAATGTGTTCTTTATTTGAAGCTGCATTCCATTTGTCGAATATACAGTTATCTTTTGCTATCCTTTGATTATTAATGTAGATTTTGTAATTTGCATTACAACAGGTTATTTTGAGATCTCCTTATATTGGAAGAGAGTTCATTAATTTAAGTCGATATAAACAAATGGTTGGAAGAGCTGGTCGTGCTGGTATGACTGGAGGAGTTGGAGAGAGCTTTCTTGTCTGCAAGCCTACAGAGACTAAGAAAGTTCGTATATCTAGCATTATTTATATCTGCTTATTATTATGAATTAATGTTGTAGAATTATGCAATGCATAACCAGTATTCAGTGACCAGATTTATTTTACAGAATATTTTATATTTAGTATTTTATATTCAACTTATGGTAATAAATTAACTTTACAATTAAGCAGGTTTGTTCATTTATTCTGATATAAAGGCTTGTTTTCAGATATAATATGTATTAAAAAAAATTCATAATAAAGTCTTTTAACAGGTCAATCAATTTGATTGTTCTGTTTTCTAAATAATTTGTTCCTTCTTGAAGAAGATTTTTAGATAACAAATAATTTTTTTTTAGAAACATTTTAATTTTTTTTTTGTAATTTAGTGTCCATTGATTTGATGTGATGGGTCTTATATACTCAAGATAAATTCTGTTGTTTTTTATTACTCTAAAATGACATTTGTGTCTATTAACATTTATTCTAATAGTACTCTATTGAATACAATTTTTTTCACATTCATATACCATGAGTTTATTTTTTAAATTTGTACTTCTCCAGTGTATTAGTAAAATAATGTAGTTATTACATTTGTATTCTTTATGTTAATGATTAATTTAGCACGTATCTGAAAGAGTTGTATGTAATAACATGCTGTGAAATTTATAGCACGTAAAAATTTTGACCAAAATTTGGTTTGTTTTATTATATTTAGGTTGGTGAGTTGTTGTGTGCACCAATGGATTATTGCAAAAGTCATTTACATGAGAAAGAAAGTCTGAGTTCGTTTGTTATCAGTGCAGTCGGTTTGTGTATTGCTTCTAGCGTCCTGGGATTAAAGAGTCTATTAAAAGGAACTCTCTATCATTTACAGAATTCTAAAAATTCTAATCTAATCTCACTAGTAGATGAAACTGTTTCAAAACTTATAGAATTTAACATTATTAAGAGGATCAAAAACCAGTCTGAAGAAGAAAAGCTGGTGTTATCAAATCTTGGAAAAGCAGCAATGAAAGGTATTTTATTTTCTTGCAATGTTTTAATTATAAAAAAAAAAATATAATGACCAATTTAAAGATAAAAGTATATATATATATTTTTTTTTTTTTATGTGCTTAATATGTATTTTTTTCATTGTTCTGTTTTCCAAATAATTTGTTCCATCTTAAAGAAGATTTTTAGATAAAAAATAATTTTTTTTTTGTAGTTTAGTGGTCCATTGATTAGATGTGGTGGATCTTGTATACTCAAGATAAATTCTGTGTTTTTTATTACTCTTAAATGACATTTGTGTCTATTAACTTATATATATATATATATATATAAACAAAAAATAAAAAATATATATATATATATATATATATATATATGAGAGAGAGAGAGAGTTATAATTTTTTTCTGTTTTGACAACAGTGGTTATTTTCTGAACATTTTTGTCTCCTTTTGCAGCTACACAGTTGTATCATACTTACTTTGCGTCAGCAGTATCCTTGTGTTGCTGTAAATGAATGTGATTTTTTTGTGGTAATTTTTTCTTTACTATGCAAATAGTGTGCTGTTTATTGCTTCTGATTTCTTTTTCCATTGATATGGCTTTCGCATATACATACATCTTATACATGGGGAATTTTAAAGTAAAATCATTCTCTTATAAACAAAAAACTTCTTTTTTTTTAATAATGATTATTGTACTGCTATTACTACTACAGATATTTTTTCTTTTCTGAAAAAAAAAATGTGTAGAACCAAGAATAGGTCAAGGCACCACGTAAGCTTATTGGTACCTTTTCTTAGATCTGCCTGCCCATTAGACTACTACAATTTGATTGAGATTATTTATTAAATTTCATTCTATCATAGTTTTTTGTATTGTTTTAACTATAACTTGTTTTTTATTATATTTGTTTGTTGCCCAAGATCTTGTTTTGGTTTTTTGAAAAGGTGAAAACTCATCTATAGGAATCTTCTGTTTTCACAAGTATGGACATCAACTTAGTCTAGTCACCAGTGATGACAGATTAATATTCAGTTCAATTTGCATTGTTTAAATTTCTTTCTTTCTGCATTAAACAATCAACTGTAGTTATGCTCATTCTGTCTTTCATAGTAACTTTTTCATTCACTTCAACAATTTGAAAAGTTAAAGGATTTGCCACAATAAAATGTTTTTCATTCAAAAAAAATAATTACCAAATGCATTGCTCACTCTAAAAGTTAACATCCTCCTTCATAAAATCCTTCAAGAAATCAATCTATGCTCTTGACAATTTGACAGTCACTGGAGCTGTAATGAGCATTGTGACATTTTTGTCTTTTTTTGTATTAAATGGTTGAATAAATTGATATTACTTATAATTACTTACCCTTATCCTTATACTATTACCTTATACTTTTACACTCTCCTAGTATTATAGGATTTTATTCACAAAATGAGTTTTCATTAGGCGTTATTTTGAAAATAGCCTTATGTTTTAATGAAAGCTATTTAAAGCTATCATAATAGTTTTTCTATACAAGCGGCAACAAAAAATTTGGGTTTTTCATACTAATTTTTTAAGAAGTGATTTAATTCTAACTTCTCAATAGCTATACCCTCAGGTATATTAATACCTGAAATTGCCATTAGGAACCACTGTAGCTGACTTTCTTTTATACACCTTTGCTTGTTCTGAAACATTCTATTTTCAGATAGATTTTTAAAATAGTGAAAGAAAGAGGTGAAGATGTGTGGACACATTTTTGGAATTTTTAGACATCATGAATTATTGTAAATTGCCAAGTTATTCATGAAAAATTTAGTTAAGTTGATAATCTTGTAAATAAAATAATTACATAAATTCTGCATAAACTGACTTCTTAAGAAAGGAAACACACTTGTTAATGATTGCTTTTACATATTATTTTAACTTCCATTGTTGTTGGATATTTATCACAAAGTTTGTTGAACTTATTCAATTCAATAGTTGTCTTTCCATTTTTTGAAGCTTTTCTTAATTGAAGTTTAATGAAAGTGATATTTGGCGGTCCTGATTACCGTGATGTAGTAGCCATGATTAACTTTTTTATTAGCAAAGAAAAGATTATTAATTTATGTTTGATTAGTGTTACCGCACTGTCTATTTATTATTTTTTTTAAATTAGGAGTGGTGGTGGGTTTGGCTGCTTATTTTAATGAAATAATAAATATGAAGAAGTAAAGTATTTTTGAGATAGGATGAACTGTTATGATATTTTAGATAAAACAACACATGGTTGCATCGACCATCCTCTTGATGTGTTTCACTATGACTAAAGTAGAAAGTTCTATTAAAGAGCAGTTGAATTGTTGACATTCTATCATTGTTGCAGTAGCAACCTTGGAAAGTAAGTGGTTGTTGATATTTAGATGCTTAGAACAATTTTTTAAGTAAAGTTTTTTTTACAAATTTTCAGAAAAGTATGTTTTTTCTGTAATGTAAAAATAATTTCTGTAACGCTGCTTCAAATTTTTCCATGTTTTATTAAATAGTATCAGACATATTTTAATTTAAGTTGCTTATGTAAAGATAAACTGATTAAAATCTATTTGTATTAAAAATCAATGATGATTAATTTATTGTTTATTAATTGAAGAAGAAAACCATCTATTTACTATCTTCATCTTTTCCATGTTCCTCTTTTTATCTGTTACCATCTATTTTCTTCAGTTGGTAGAAGAAAACAACAACGTAATGCAATATTACATTCAGTGAATCTTAAAATCTCTTCCATTTAGTGACAAAAGAGTTGTTGATGAAGTGTTGCAGTATAAAATATTTTATTGTATGTTCTTATATCATCTGTACTGATACTGTTGTAAAGAAAATGCCTTTTTGGGCTTTTTTAATTAAGCAACACTGAACGTAAATATAATTAAAAACGTGATAAATATGCAAGTTTCTTTACATGAAATTCAAAAACTAAAAATTTAGCTGTAAATTTAAGTTACTAATGAATGAATTTGGAAAAAACAAAAAAGTTTTTTTTCAAAACAAATGAAACATTAGAAAAAAGTAATTACTAACTACATGCCTATACATTCCTTTTAATAATGATCTTTAGTCTGAGTCATATCTGATAAAGGAATAACTTCCTCCATATTGCATTCCAGTTCTAACTCAGCAGATTCATCATCTTTCAAGTTAATAATTAGGTTGCCAAACCTTTTTTCCTGCCGTAAATGTGATTCATACAATTGCACCTTCTTTCTATGGTAACAGCTACGTACAACAACATACTCTTTAAAAGTGTCTGAACTACTTTTTACTATTTGCTGAAGTTCAGTTTATCTGTCACTTTTTTCAAAGCTAATATTTTTTCCATAGCCAGTTAACAGTGGTTCACAATCTTGTTAAAAAGAACTTTGAGTATTTGTACAAGTGATTAGACAACTGGAAATACTGTCTTTGTTACTTATACATGAGGGAAATATAGAAGCAAGACAGGATCCTGGATGTAGGAAAATAATTCAGTTAAGGAACTTGTAACAAGTAGTCTTCCATGCTAGTGAAGTCCTTGTTCAAAACAGTTGTAGATAAAAATATAATTACCTGAATGATTGTCAGTGTTTGTTGTCAGATATGGCATGATAAGAAGAATTTCAGATTAAATATTTTGATGCTTATTTATTTTTGTTTGAATTTTAGGAGGTTTTGATGTAGAGACAACAGCTGCTTTGCTCAGTGATCTTCAACTAGCTAAAAAATCATTAGTCTTATTAAATCATTTGCATTTATTGTATTTAATAACACCATATTCCATGTTAGACCAAATAAAGCTAGAACAGCAGATCTTTATTACCAAGGTGAATAATCAAGTTTTATATTAAAATATCAATAAATTATAATAGATTTATGTACGTAGATTTTATATATATGAAGTCGTATCAGAATACCTGTTCTTCATAAAAAATAAATAAGCTTACCTCTATTTTTTTGAAAGTGGTTATGATTCCTTTGAATATCTCTGAGAATGTACACAGTTATCTTTTTCTATGCCCTAAAAATAACAGTAAAGACCTTTAGCTGAAGGTCTTACCATATTACTGCAATTATGCTTAGTTGTCTTTTATGTAGTCAAGGTGCAGGCTTTAAGCTTTACTTTCATTTTATTTTAGTGAGACAAAGCCACAGTATCTAGGTTATGAGATTCAAATGATATAGGATGACTACTATGTTTTATTTTAGAAAATTGAGTCATTTTGAGGGAGGAGAGAATGGGTACATAGTCATGGTGCAACAATCAATTTTGGTTTTTCCAAACTCTATTCTAGTACATTTTTCAAATACCAAAATAAAACTTAACTCAAATAACTGTGCTCAGTATTAACTGTAATACCAGAAGAAAGAAATTCTTATTGAATAAAGCCTTTTTTTCTTTTTGAAAAGCCCAAAGAATGTTCACTTTTTTGCATATTGATTTCTGCCACATCTTTGGTTTTGGTTACTGGGTCGTTTCATTGTGACAGTTATTGCTTGGTCTCCAGGTCATATTCATAAACCTATTCTTCGTTCTTAATAATCCTAGAGATAAAAATTTGAATCAACCTGCTTCTGATGCTCGTGATAAACATCAACCCATTGCTGTTTTTGGTTAACGACAAGACCAAGGGAAAAACTTCTGTAGTAACACAATGCATGTTTAGGTTATTGGTTAAGATTTTTTAGCATCCTCATAACTGATTCCAATCATTTCATGCTATTCATGGATTGTTGGTGATTGTCCACATGAATGAATTTCTGGATTTTTCTACATTTTTGATTTCTTTTTCTAATGGTTGGCCGCACTAAACAATATCATCTTTAATTGACACTATATTTGTCTTAAAACATGCATGCCACTTAAATATCTGTGTGTGATTAAAAATATGTGGTTTAAAACATAAAATCTGATTTACTAAGGTTATTGAAAAATTTGATAGGTGATGTGTCAACCATCACAGATTGGTTATAAAATTTTGTTTATTGAAATTATCCATCTCCTATCTTCTATTTCCTAGCTAAACTTCTTTCCTCATACAGTTTAACTTTACCATTATTCATGTAAAGAGCTTTTGTAAAGATGTTTATGAAATTTGTTTATTACACAATATTATGTCACTTGCCATAGACCAAGCAGGCTTGAAGATAATGGACTTTATTATTTTTGTGTGATTTAGTTGAAAAGTACAGTCAAAAATTTTGTAATACTACTACCTCATGTATGACGCAGTTATAATACTTAAAGTTTCATAATGACAAAATTGGGTAAACATGTAGACTTATGAAAGAGTAGGGAAAAATAATTGCCAGAAAAAATAGTTCATTTTGCATCTAAAGCTTTAAATTCTTTAGAAAAACTTTCTGTCTTTTGAAATGGTAGGCATTGCGTCTTCAATTTGGATTCAACCCTAGTTTACTTCTTGTAAATCAGTTTTATAATGAGAAAAAATAATGTATAAAGAGATGTCAGCATATAGTGCAGCCAGGTGGCACTCATCTCCTACCTTCCATTTGTCAGCCAAACCT
Organism: Lycorma delicatula; assembly: GCF_047948215.1. NCBI lineage: Eukaryota > Metazoa > Arthropoda > Insecta > Hemiptera > Fulgoridae > Lycorma > Lycorma delicatula. The sequence goes on along the minus strand of NC_134459.1, from coordinate 25,295,946 downwards.
CTTTCTTCCTACAATGTAACATGACCTTCTCAGTTATCCACATGGAGGGCTAGCTTCCTTTCATGAAATGTTTTATAAGACTTATTGTTAATTGTGTGCATGTGTTGTTTTATATAAATAAACAGCTTCTGTTGAAAAATTGTAAAGAAATTTGTATATAATGTGAATATTATTAATTTGTTATGTATTATTTTCATTGACTGGACATAAATGTATTTTTTTATTATGAATTGCAATAGTTTTTGGCTTTTTTTCAATTTCTGGACAGCAGTAATTCTTTTTTTTTTTAAACAAAAAACTTTCCAATATGACAACTGTTACTCTCTTATGGTATAAATAACTAATACAATTTACAAAAAAAAAAAAAAACAAGCAAAAGTAGGTAGAAGTTTGGTAAGTATAAAATTCTCTGTGTAATTAAATTTAAAAAAAAAATAATTTATGCCTGTAACATGTGTTAATGATACTCTGGTGTTCTTAAAACACAGTAAAGTACAGTTACTAATGGCCCATGCATGCTTGAAATGTATGTATAAACAGATTTAATGGTTACTTTATTTACTACCACATGAAAATAAACAAGAACAAAACAAAAGTAATGAAATGTAGTGGACCACTGAAAATAAAAATAAGAAGAGAAAAGATTATGAAGGTAGAAGAATTTTGTTATTTGGGAAGTAGAATTACCAAAGATGGATGAAGCAGGAGCGATATAAAATGCTGAATAGCACAGGTAAAACGAGCTTTCAGTCAGAAATATAAGTTTGCATACATCAAAAATTAATTTAAAAATCAGGAAAACACTTTTGAAAGTATATGTTTAGAGCGTAGCTTTATACAGAAGTAAAACTTGGATGATCAGAGTATCTGAGAAGAAAATTTGAAATATGATGCTATATGTGAATATTAAAAATCAGATGGGAGGATAAAGTGACAAATGAAGAGATGCTGCGGCAAATTGATGAAGAAAAGCATTTGGAAAAGTATAGTTAAAAGAAGAGATTGACTTATAGGCCACATATTAAGGCATCCTGGAATAGTCGCTTTGATATTGGAGGGAGAGGTAAATGGGAAAAATTGTTCAGGCAGGCAACTTTTGGAATGTGTAAAACAAATTATTACTAATGTAGGATGTAGAGGGTATACTGGAATGAAACAACTGGCACTAAATAGGGAATTTTGGAGAGCTGCATCAAACCAGTCAAATGACAAAAATAAGTGTTAAAATTTTACATTCTTTAGTGACTTATTTAATCTAGTTTTAAAGTAGAAAAATTAATAAAAAATGGAAAGAGCAGTATTCTGTTTATTAAGCCTTTTTAAAAACTCTATGCCTACCTATCATTACCCTTTTTTACCCTTACTATTTAAAAACTAAAAAAAAATTGTCTTTATTATGTATTTGTCAAAATATAAGTTCCAGAGTTCTAATTTAACTGTTGCTTGAACTTAATAACTACTGCTGTCAGTTGTTTTTTTTTTTTTACATAGTTTTTATAGAATACAAGATTTTATTTCACCTTGTAAAATAAAAATTTTTTTTTTTTCAGTTCATGAAATTAAATGCAGCTGAACAACATGTAGCATCAGTTTTGGGTATAGATGAACGTTGCATTAGTTATATGATGTGTGGGCGAAAAATGAAGGTAGACTTTATAAAAATAGACACTAGAAATAATTAACTATTGGGAAAGTTAGTTTTTTAAATATTTTAATGTTCACTGTTTTACTATATAATTCATTTTTTAACAATGTTATATTACAGTGTTGTTGGTAAAAAAAAATCACATTTTAGTAATGAAATCACTATTTATTAAATTACGAATGGACATTTTGTTTGTTACTGTTTTTAAATAAATAAATGAATTAGGTTTTTATTTATTTATCTTCAATTACAGTACAGCCTTACTATAATGTGTTTCAAAACATCACAGATATAATGTGGATGTTGTCAAAAAATAAACTGATATCGGATATTAAAAAAAATCTATTAAGTAGATCATGTTTAGTAACTATATGATATTTAGTAGGTATTTAGAAATGCATTTTAACTACATATATATATATATTTAGTAATAAATTGAACAGAATAAATAAATACACTAATACATTTAGCTCTGTGAAATTACACTAGCTGTTCTGTACAAACAAGAGAACAAAAACATAAAATAACTGTTTTAAATATTTATATTGGGTAATTTTTTCCCTTATCTTCAGCTGTGTGGTGTTAATGTATTATTAATGTTCTAATAAAGTAGATCTGTATATTACTTTTAAAGGTGGCTGTTGTTTGACTTCAGTTGTGAAGGAAAGTTTTCTTTACATAAATAATTTTGGATTATTCACACTGCATCATCGACAGGTCTAGATACTTAGCTAAAATCAGTTGTCTACTTTGTTTTTGTAATTCTATATATTTTTCATGAATTTTCATAACAAGAATCAATAGCATTTATGAACAATGACCATTTTCATTTTTTACCATGTACTTGAATTCTGAAATTCTCAATACTATTGTCATGGGATTCAACTCCACCCAACTATTTTTTTATGTATTATCAATACCTCGTGAGCTAAAACAGTTTTTCTTTTCTCTTTTTTTCCATTTGCAGGCCTGATTTTGTATTTGATAAGGGTAAATACTACTGCGGTTAATGACAATTGTCACCGCACTGTTATCATTCCATTTAACTATTGCAGCTTTTATTCTTGTATCAAAAGCAATGAACCATTATTCTTTTTAACTTTTTATTGGCCAGTTTTGAAGTTATTTTCTCTCTAATAATGCCAATCAAAAAGAAGCCCTTGTTTTGTGCACTAATATATATTGCTATAATGATTCTCATCAGTTTGGAAAATGGATAATTTTTACAAATATTAGATGCATGACTATGTAAAATCTGTAGTTTATAAATTTTATTAAGTCTGCAAGTTTATAACAACATAATTAATGCATTTCAATTAGATAAAAATATTTGTTGTATAATTAAAAGTACAATAAGTTTTAACAGTGGAGTTATTCTGAAACGCATCAACATGTAATAAAAGAATGAAGCTAAACAGTACTCAGTGTATAGAAATCATAGTGTTCTTAGCAGAAAATATAATAATAATTATTAACTAAAACAAAATATTGTAGTTCTGTTAAATAGAAAATAAATGATTTTTTGTCTGTAAATTTTAGTTTCATAATTAATTATTAATATTGATTACTTGTGTATCTTTCTATTGCTGTGATGCACATTTAAACATTAGCTTTTTATACATAATTTATATAAATTTTAATTACAGTGTTATTTTTCAGAATGATATACAAGAGAAAATTAACAGATTTTATTTAAGTCTTATTCTTTATGATTTATGGAATGAAAGAAGCGTATGGGAAGTATCACATTTGTATGAAGTGACACGTGGATTGGTATACACTCTGTTAAATTCTGCTGTTTCATTTGCTGCTTCTGTTACTCGATTTTGTGAGGTTTGTCTTTTTTTGTTGTCGGTTACCTCATGGGTTAAGAGAGAGAATCTCTCTCATATATGTATTTTGTCTGTGTATGTGTGCATGTATGTACATGTGTATGTGTATTTACATATATGTATATTATATTAATCCAATTAACCTTAGTACAGAATAATAAAAAAAAATAGGGTGACACCTACCTTATTCCATAATTCAAGCAAGAGCGCTTTCGCAAGTCCCTCTCATCGTCAGTTGCTCTACATAATTTTTCAAATCATTTACCAAATTACACATTAAAATTGAAATTAATAATCCCATACTATACATAAGATTTAAATTTTAAAATTGTTAAAAGATCCTTTACCTAATTGAAATCACAACAGAAATTAAAACTAAAAAATTAAAAATTTAAATTAAGATTAAAAATTACATATACATAATAAATATGAAGTAATTTTATAAAATTAATTTAAAAAGTCAAAATTAAAATCAATAATAAAAACAAAATAGAAATCCATGTGGAATAGCTAGCCAAAGTTAACTTTGGCCAGTTTTGCCAAATGACATTCACATTTTTTATATAAATGCAATTTTTAATTTTAATTAAAATTTTGTAAAAAATCTTGAAAATCTTGAATTTAAAAATTTTAGTTTTAATTTCTGTTATGATTTCAATTTGGTAAAGGATCTTTTAACAATTTTAAATCATGTATAGTGTGGGTTTTTTAATTTTAATGTGTAATTTGGTACTAATGATTGAAAAATTATGTAGAGCAACTGATGATGTGAGGGACTTGCGAAAACGCTCTTGCTTGAATTATTGAATAAGGTAGGTGTCATCCTATTTTATTTTATTATTCTGTACTTACATTGATCAGGTTAATATAATTTGTGTAGTGCAGAAGAATATGATTCTTGAAAGGATCGATTTTAGAAAAAATAATGTGTGCGTGTGGGCGTGCGCACACATATGTGTTAAATGAGATTATTTTCATTTACAATGAAAACTTTCATTGTAGTTTTCCCAAATTTAATTCTAGATATTTCCCCTACCACTGAAAAATAATTCAACACAGAAAAGATATCTACAAGGGTTTTTTTTTCAAGGTCCAATTGGTCGCGAAATAAAAACCCGCACGAAAATTGGATTAACCTTTGCACATATGTGTTGTGCAGCGTCTCTAGTACAGCCTTCAGTCACACCGCGTCACTTCATTTACTTCTGAACATGCAGCTAGCACGTAAACATGTCTACAACAATAGCATCTCCCGCCAAGTGTGAATGGCATGCAGTAATTCGATATCTTCAGGCTGAGGGGTGTAATGCAGCTGAAATTCATCGACAAATACGAACTGTGTATGGTGAAAGTTCAATGAGTGACAGCAAAGTGCGAAAATTGTCCAGGAACTTTAAAGTAGAACGTACAGATGTTCATGATGCAGGTGGTCAGGGAAGGAAGCGAGTGTCAACCGATGATCTCGTTGAGCGAGTGGATGAGGCAATTCAAGAAAATCATCGGTTCACAATTTCTATATTGAGTGATTCGTTTACTGAAATTTCAAGGTCAGCTCTCTACACCATTGTGAGTGAGAGACTTTAGTACCGCAAACTGTGCAAGATGGGTTCCCAAGATGCTGTCCCGACATCACAAAACAATGAGACTTCCTAACGTTTCTCCAGCGCTACCACAATGAAGAAGAAGATTTTTTGAACAAAATTGTCACAGGAACGATACATGGGTACATTTAGAAACTGAAGAAACAAAAGAACAATCCAAACAGTGGATGCATTCTCATTCTCCCAGTAAACCAAAGAAGTTCAAGCGAACCTTCTCCAACAGAAAGTGTATGGCTATTGTGTTCTGGGACCGGAATGGAGTTCTTTTGGTGGAATTCATGGAATGTGGCACGACCATCACTGCAGCCTCATACTGCGTGACAGACTCTTTAACATCTACGAAGGGCAATTCAGAATAACCGGAGAGGAATGTTGTCATCATGCATTGTCTTTCTCCATGACAATGCTCGGCCGCACACTGCAGCTGTAACAAAGAAACTCCTGCAGCGTTTTCATTGGGAAGTGTTTGATGACCCACCATACAGCCGGGACTTGGCTCCATCCGATTTTTACCTCTTTGCTCACATGAAACGCTGGCTAGGATGATAAAATTTTGGCACAGACATCAAGCTGCAGACCAGCGTAGAAACATGGCTGAAAACACAGGCGGCTCCGTTCTATGACAAGGGTATTGGAAAGTTGGTACCACGCTACAACAAATGTCTAAATCGGAGTAGCGACTATGTAGAGAAATAGCGTAACTATGCAAGTACTTGTTACAAATAAAAAATATTTTTTATTTTCGCTGTGGTTTTAATTTCGTGACCGATGGGACCTTGAAAAAATAACCCTCGTATTACTATTATAAAAAAAAGTAATAATAAAAATAAAACATGCAATATTAAAATTTAATTATAAATGAGAAAAATGATTCAATAAATATAATAGAAATTACTCCTTGCATAAAGCAATTTAAAGGAAATTATTTTAGTAAATTTTAATATTGCTGCTTAATATTAATAATAACTTGGATTACGTACAAGATTTTGTTCATTTTTTGTGGATTATGAAAGATAACTAAAGTAAATTTCCCTTCAATCCTTATTTGTTCTTTATATTTGTGTAAGTTAGCAGCAACTATTTTTCAGAAAAATATAATGCATGATTTTAGGAAAACATTATGATAGCTGAAATCATGTCTGAACTTGCATCTTTTTCTTTAAAGCAGTCTAATATTTTCAGATTTGATGTGTTCATTTTTCTTTTATAAGTTTGAGCATTTATGCTATTCTTAGAGAATCCTTTTTAGTTCGTAAATAGTTTAAAACAATGATAATAAATTGAATTGGGAGAGGAAGAAATAATTTATTCAAGTTTGTTTATCAGTAATGTTTGTATGTTATTCATTAAGAAGTAAATTCTGTTGTATTGTTCAACAATCACCCAAGCAAATATTTATTTTAACAATTCTTTACTAAAAGCATCATGATCTAATTTAAAAACCATATAAAGTGCAAATGGAACAGTATGCTGAACAATAATGCAAAGAATTTGTAAAAAAATCACTATAATGTAGTAAATATTTCGCGGAGGCATTTGGTAAGGTTTGTGTGTTTTGGGTCATAATGATTCACTATCTCATATACTGTTGTTAAAGTAATAGGTAAATTTTAGAAAACTGGCCAAGTTTGATTTGAAGTCATAAGTCAGTCAATATAATGCCAGATCAACTAAAAACATGCCTCCTGAAAGTGTCGCTGAAAATCCAGTTTTGTAAATTCTAAGACAATGTAATCTTAAAAATTATAGTTCATCACATTTTGCATAAAGATCTTGCTTACAAAATGCAGCTGAATTTTTTTTTTTTTTTTTTTTATAGAAAATTATTCTGAGTGACCCACGTTTTTATTTGAATAGGCTTGTGAATAAGTAGAACTGCCACATACAGGGCTCTGAAAACCATAAAATAATTGGATGAACAATATTATTCACAAGTGTCTGGTATGACTTTTGAGCTGCTGATATGATCAGGCTATATTTTTTTGAAAACAGTGGTGCTGTAATTACAGTCAATGTGGAGTAGTACTGGAAAATGCTAACCGACACTTCGTGATACCTACATTGGACGAAATTAACGTGGCTGATGTTTACTTATATCAGAATGGCACTTTGGATTCATTAAAAATAAAATCAAGTTTTATATAAATTGATTGATATTATTAACAGTGTTTTTCTTTTTATTCTAATATAAAAATTAAAATAAGTGCATTAAAACATTTTTTTTGTTGTGGGAATAAAAAAAATGGAATTAATAAAAGCGAGGAATGATAAATAGCTTGATTCACATTTATGTTTCATTGAACTTTTATATATTGGATAATAAAATAAGTTTTGTTAACTGTTATTTTTTAATAATTCAAAGTATTATTTTATATTTTATAATAAATAATTTATGTAATAGAAAACATTTTCTTCACAGCCACATTGGTGAACCAAGAAAAGATCTAAGCCGTAAAATGTAATATTAATCTGTTGATGTTTGCATGATTCACCAGTCTCCTCTTGCATAAGATTTTGCAAAATGCTTTTTGTTTTCATTAAATTTTTTTGTATTGGTCTCTATCAGCTATTAATTATTTATAATTTCCCAATCTGCTAAATTTCTTCTAAGATTTCTGTTGTTTATTCTTGAGAATGAAGAATAGTGTTTATGTTTCTGTTAAACAGTGCATAAACTTAATTGTTATGATTTTTTTTTGACTTATAATTAAAAAGAAACTTGTAAATATTTTGACAAAATTTCAGGAGTTGGAAGAAATGTGGTGCTTCAGAAGGTTATTAATTGAAATTACTAGCCGATTATCGCATTGTTGTAAACCTGAACTGTTACCATTGATGGAACTTCCAGCTGTAAAACTTGTATGTATTTTTTTATTTAATTTATCCTATTATTATTATTAGATTTTTAATTTGTTATGTGTAATTTCACTGAATTTTAAAATGTTCCGTAATTATTAAACTGTTTTTTATTGATTTGTTTTATTACATTATATACTTGGTGTAGAACATAACTGTAAGGTAATGAGTTTAACTTGTAGTTCATTATTCTGCACCTATAGCATGCTAGTTTTCATTCCTATGTAGTTGTTGAGTAAACTATTACATCTCATGTAAAACTGACATTTGATCACTTGTATTTGTGCCTTGTGGTTTTTTTTTGTTTCTTATTTTCATTGTTTATTTAACATTAGGAACTTTTTATTTGTCATTAATTTTTAAGTATAATTTATTAAAATAACAGAATAATAGACACTTAAAATTAAACATGAGAAGAAAAAATACACATATATATATATATATATATATATATATATTGTTAGATAGAAAAACCTTGCATTTAATTATTGTGTTAATTGTGAAGAAAAAAGATTTTTAAAATACTATAGAATAGTGTGTCAAAATTGTTTTTAAAAAACTTAAAATGTATTTTTAAGTAGGCTATCACATATATAAAGGTGGTTAAAAAAAACATATATATGTGGTTAAAAAACTAAAAATTTGAAATTTTTGAAGGCACCTAATGTTGTCAGAATTTTTTATTTTATAGAATAAGACACTGGTCTTAGACTTGTCAAATTAAATTAAAGTAGTTTAACAGTTCCTGAGAAATATCTTTATTGAAAATCACAAAATAGCGTCCAGAAGGAAAACAAAGAATAATAGGATTTATGTCAATATGAACTTTTTTGCTCATTTTGGTGTCCTGAATCAGTACTTGAAATTAGGAAATACATCCCCGTACACTTCGTATATAGGAGCATAATTTCTATTATGTATTTCCAAAACAGTAATATAGCATAATTGAAATATAAATTTGAAATAAGTTAAGAAGTAAATAGATTTATATTTTTTTTTGTCTTCAGTCATTTGACTGGTTTGATACAGCTTTCCAAGATTCCCTATCTAGTGCTAGTCGTTTCATTTCGGTATATCCCCTACATCCCACATCCCTAACAATTTGTTTTACATATTCCAAACGTGGCCTGCCTACACAATTTTTTCCTTCTACCTGTCCCTCCAATATTAAAGCGACTATTCCAGGATGCCTTAATATGTTGCCTATAAGTCTGTCTCTTCGTTTTGCTATATTTTTTCCAAATGCTTCTTTCTTCATTAATTTGCCACAACACCTCTTCATTTGTCACTTTATCTACCCAACTGATTTTTAACATTCTCCTATAGCACCACATTTCAAAAGCTTCTAATCTTTTCTACTCAGATACTCCGATCGTCCAAGTTTCACTTCCATATAAAGCAACACTCCAAACATATACTTTCAAAAATCTTTTCCTTATATTTAAATTAATTTTTGATGTAAACAAATTATATTTCTGACTGCAGGCTCGTTTCGCTTGTGCTATTAAGCATTTTATATTGCTCCTGCTTAGTCTATCTTTAGTGATTCTACTTCCCAAATAACAAAATTCTTCTACCTCCATAATGTTTTCTTCTGCTATTTTCACATTCAGTAGTCCATCTTTGTTATTTCTACTACATTTCATTACTTTTGTTTTGTTCTTGTTTATTTTCATGTGATAGTTCTTGCGTAGGACTTCGTCTATGCCATTCATTGTTTCTTCTAAATCCTTTTTACTCTCAGCTAGAATTACTATATCATCAGCAAATCGTAGCATTTTTATCTTTTCACCTTGTACTGTTACTCCGAATCTAAATTGTTCTTCAACATCATTAACTGCTAGTTCCATGTAAATATTAAAAAGTAACGGAGATAGGGAACATCCTTGTCGGACTCCCTTTCTTATTACGGCTTCTTTCTTATGTTCTTCAATTATTACTGTTGCTGTTTGGTTCCTGTAAATGTTAGCAATTTGTCTTCTATCTCTGTATTTGAACCCTAATTTTTTTAAAATGCTGAACATTTTATTCCAGTCTACGTTATCGAATGCCTTTTCTAGGTCTGTAAATGCCAAGTATGTCGGTTTGTTTTTCTTTAATCTTCCTTCTATTATTAGTCTGAGTGCTAAAATTGTTTCCCTTGTCCCTATACTTTTCCTGAAACCAAATTGGTCTTCTCCTAACACTTCTTCCTCTCAATTCTTCTGTACAGAATTTTAGTTAAGATTTTTTATGCATAACTAGTTAAGCTACTTGCTCTGTATTCTTCACATTTATCTGCCCCTGCTTTCTTTGGTATCATGACTATTTTTTGAAGTCTGACGGAAATTCCCCTTTTTCATAAATATTACACACCAGTTTGTATAATCTATCAATCGCCTCCTCACCTGCACTGCACAGTAATTCTACAGGTATTCCATCTATTCCAGGAGCCTTTCTGCCATTTAAATCTTCTAATGCTCTCTTAAATTCAGATCTCAGTATTGTTTCTCCTATTTCATCCTCTTCAACTTCTTCTTCTTCCTCTATAACACCATTTTCTAATTCATTTCCTCCGTATAACTCTTCAATATATTCCACCCACCTATCGACTTTACCTTTTGTATTATAAATCGGTGTACCATCTTTGTTTAACACATTATTAGATTTTAATTTATATATCCCAAAATTTTCCTTAACTTTCCTGTATGCTCTGTCTATTTTACCAATATTCATTTCTCTTTTTTTATCAAAGTTAAGCAATTTTGTGCTAATTTTACTCTCATGAATTGGCCTTTATGGCTGATGACTTTACGGATCTGAGACCACTAGAATTGACAGACAAGTGTGATCTGTGTTAAATAATAATATTTTAAGTATTAGTGTTAAAAAAAATAAAATTAATGTTAATAAATGGAACAAGAAATTACTTCCTGTAATATAAATGCATTTTTCTTTACAGTCATCATAATGAACTAAATATTTGACATTGTTTAATATAATCAACTTAAAAAAAGAGTAAATAAATGAAATGATCTGATATAAAATTGTAAAGAGTGAAATTCAAATTATAATTTATCATTACACTTATCAATCTAATGTTTGTTAACAGAAACGGTATGCATATCTGTAATAATATGTATGTACTTTTTCTTTTTTAATGATTGTGATAAGTAAGATGAAAAAATGATGTCACTCTTCTTGGGAATCAAACCCAGGATCGTTTGATTAAGAAACCCATTAACTGTGAGTGATATTTTTAATCTAGCATTGTTTTTATGGATTTGTTGATATTTTATCCATGACAATTAGCAGTGAAAATTATTTAAAACTGATCACTTTTGGAGAGACAAAGTGATCAGATTTAATTAATGTATTTAAAAAAAATTTATTTTAGCATTTTACATATAACATTTTCAGTTCTCTTATGCCTATTTTCTACTGGAGTTGCTGTTTTCACTCAGGTTTCAGCTGATGTATTATTTGTGGGTTTTTAATGGTACTCATTTAAAGTACTTCATAGCTTTTTTTGTTTATGAAAACTCAATGGGGCACACTTAAAATGAACATCCTGTAGTTTGTATCTCTAACATAAAATATGTTTACATGGATGTTATGTAAAAACATTTTGTTAGAATTAATTAAATTTTTAACATTATTAAAGTATTAATTTCAAGATTTATGTAAGAATCCACTTGTAGAATAAAACAAAATTAATTTTTTTTTATTGAATGTAAAACCCTTTTTACGAGGGTTATTTTTTTTTTCAAGGTCCGATCAGTCACGATATTAAAATCATAGTGAAAATAAAAACTTTTTTATTTGTAACAAGTACTTGCATAGTTACGCTATTTCTCTACATAGTCGCCACTCCGATTTAGACATTTGTCGTAGCATGGTACTAACTTTCCAATATCCTCGTCATAGAACAGAGCCGCATGTGTTTTCAGCTATGTTTCTACGCTGGTCTGCAGGTCGATGTCTGTGCCAAAATGTTGTCCTAGCCAGCGTTTCATGTGAGCAAAGAGTTGAAAATCGGATGGAGCAAAGCCCGGGCTGTATGGTGACAACATTCCTCTTCGCTTATTCTGAATTGCCCTTCGTAGATGTTGAAGATTCACCCAGTATGAGGCTGCAGTGATGGTCGTGCCACGTTCCATGAATTCCACCAAGAGAACTCCATTCCGGTCCCAAAACACAATAGCCATACACTTTCTGTTGGAGAAGGTTTGCTTGAACTTCTTTAGTTTACTGAGAGAATGAGAATGCATCCACTGTTTGGATTGTTCTTTTGTTTCTTCAGTTTCTAAATGGACCCATGTCTCGTCCCCTGTGACAATTTTGTTCAAAAAATCTTCTCCTTCATTGTGGTAGCGCTGTAGAAACGTTAGAGAGGTGTCCATTCTCATTGTTTTGTGATGGTCGGACAGCTTTAAAGTTCCTGCACCATTGTCGCACTTTGCTGTCACTCATTGAAGTTTCACCATATACATTACTTATTCGTCGATGAATTTCAGCTGCATTACTCCCCTCAGCCTGAAGAAATTGAATTTACTGCACGCACTTCACACTTGGCAGGAGATGCTATTGTTGTAGACATGTTTACGTGCTAGCTGCGTGTTCAGAACTGAACGGAGTGATGCGGTGTGATTGAAGACCATACTAGAAATGCTGCGCAACACATATGCAAAGATTCATCCGATTTTTGCGCGGGTTTTTATTTTGCGACCAATCTGACCTTAAAAAAATAACCCTCGTATAATAGTGCGTTGTGATCACTAGGTACTATGAATAGTATTTTAATGATCTCAGAAGCTTTTTCTCTAAATTAATAATAATAGTCCCTAGCTATTAAAAAATATCTTAGGCTAGATTGTAAATAGTTTATATTAAATAATATTAAAGATATAACATACAAAGTTTTGTTGTAGGTGTGTTAATCAGTAGTTACTATCTGAACTGATTATTTGTTCTGTTTAGTTAATTAGTCATCCTTTTTGACAGCAGACCACTTATCATCTTGAAATGTTACATCTGTTGAATGGACTTTTATCTGGAAACACATATTGTCTTTGTGTCATTAATTTCTTTTTGTGTTACATCTTTTTCTTCATTGCCTTTCTAAAAGCATTTTCTTTTCACTTGTTAATTTTCCTTTCATTTGATTGACATTTTTCTTAAATGCTATTTCCTAACAATTAAAGAATTACTATGATTTTATTAGGTTTTTAAATATTGGGCTTGTAGTTGGACATGTTTAGGTGTAGCTTGATTTAAATAGGTTTTTAATTTACTAAAAATCAGCTATCACTAAACTGTCTTTCAATTTAAAAATTTTAAGTTATATTCAAGATGGTAGATGAAAATTTCAAATATTCATGCAGTTCATTCAATTGTACAGTTTCTATTGTAATGAATTAATAATTAATAATTACGATTAATTAATCGTAATTAATTAATTAATTTGAAATTCTAATACTGTATTCTGTCATAATATATAGCTATTTCCAGACTTTTTAAATACTTATTTTAAAAGTAAATGAAGAAGGTAAAATGAACTGGAAAATAATTACTAGACGAGTTTAATAAAATTTGTCAGATTGTGGGATGCTTTTTTACGCATCGTTATTACATTGTGATTATTAAAATTCACTTTCTTAAATTAAAAAAGAAATTGTGCCTTATCAGGACGCTGCTGCTTTAAGTTTACTGTAGCGGTTGAGGTGGCACATAAATCAAATTGAATGTTCATAACTTGTATTTTTAATTTTTATCTTATAATTAAATAAAAATTTTTTATGATCATTTACATAAATATTTCATGTTTTACTGTTTTTTTTTTCTTCTTTTTTTATAACTAAAAGTATATTTAGATTGAACAATTTTAAAACCTTATAGGGCCGAGCTCGCCAATTATATAATGCAGGGTTTAAGACTGTTAGCATAATTGCAAATGCTGAACCTCAGTCTCTTGTTAAAGCTATTGATCACTTACCTAGGAAAGTAGCACATCAGATAATAGCTGCTGCAAAGGTACGTAAATTATTTATATTCTGTTTTATAATGATGTATGACATTATGATAATGTGTTAATAGTTTATCCCTTGAACTGAGTATCATAGATTTTACAATAATATTTTTATTCAACTTCAGTGTCTTAATATTATATTGGCCGTTATATACGAGTGTGATAAAAAAATAAAAAAAGAATTTTAATGCTTATTAAAAAGAATTTATTTATTCTTTTATTCTGATATTGTCCCCTTCGAAGTAGTCCCACAGATATAGGACATACATATGGCAGCATTTCTTCCAATTCTCAAATTGACAAATCATTGTCCTTTTAATGCTCTTTTAATTTATGAAAACAAGAAAAAGTGTCAGGGTGTCGTATGTGGGGAATATCCTACAGTTGTTTCTGACATGAGAGGATCTTTGTTAAGGAAAATTAGTTTTGATTATGAAATTTCAGCTCTTTATGTATTACTGTATACACATATCAGTGGTTTGATTTTGGATATTTTTTTTGTGTTCATTGATTTTTCTTCCTCATCAATGCATTCAATGTACAAAACTTGTAACTTCAAAAAAGAAAGGAAAAAAATTTACTGCAGTGGAAATGGGGCTAAATAAGAAATCTGAGATAGAAAGAGTTTTGAATTCTTCCAGATACTATTTTTATTTAACTTTATGAACAAAGTAGAATACTGGATAATCTATCTAATTAAGCAGATTAATTTTAGTGAATTTAATATTAGTTCAAAATTCACTTATCTCATTAAACTATGAGTCAATTCAAATATTTTTTATTCATAATTTTCATTTTTACAAATTATGTAGTTTTTATATACATTTGCATAATAATAATAATAATAATAATAATAAAGCAGTATATTATTTAAAGAGTTCTTTTCTAAAATTTATGGAGATGAAGAACAAGACTATACTCTGTTTTTAGTAGATTTATATTAAAAGAGATTCTCTGGGGTATAGAAAACATTTTTCTTAAATTAGTTCTGTGAGATTAGTTTCTCTTAAATTGGCACATTTGGTTTCCTCTGGTAACTCGTACCTGAGTTTCTGATGCTGTACATCAGAAATGCTGGTATTTCTGAGCCTTAAGCACCATGGATCAGTGCTCTCTGTTGTTGGAAACAATGAGGAAATCATAAAACACTGTGTAAGTATTAGGGTATTTCTTTTAACTCTGGGACCACTGTTAGGTATTACTTCAGAGGATGAGATGAATAACAGTTTTTGTAGCTTGTGAAAATGCTATGCCTGACTGGGATTCAAGCCTGGACCTCTGGATGAAAGGCCGTGATGTTATCACTTACGCCATGGAGGCCGACATGTAAATATTAAGTTGAATGAAGTGAAACTGACTAACCAATGTATTCTGCAACAAGTTTATGCCAGGATAAAGGGTTATCATTATAAGAAGGGGCACCACATCAATGGATGTACATAGTTCTGAATAATGGCAACAGGACTAACATCTACGTGTAACTGAATTGAAAATGTCTGAATGGAGGTGAGGCATAACTTGGGTTGAGAAGATTACTGAAGAAGTTTCAAAGTTCTTGAAACCAACTTCCTGAAATGGTATCCAAATGTTGTTTACATTAGTATGATTATGTTATGAGAACTCCAGAGAAACAGATGACATAAATAGCCTAAGATATGATCATAATAGAAGGTATAGTAAACCATTACCCAATAGATGAACATAATTTATTAGCTCTTAGAAATAACTGGCCTTGACATATCAATGACCCAAAATAATGTGAACGGATTTCAGCTTAGGATAATTAAAGTGAAATATCCAATAAAATGAAATAAAAAAAGGTGAGATAGAGAGAAAGAAGGATTATTTTCATAATAGTTTTGTTTGTAATGCTCTAAATAATATTTGGGCTATTCAAAAAGAACTTGACAACTTTAAAAGCATATAAAAATTTATTTAGATAATTTACAGATTCGGTTGAGGTTCATTCATAGCAAAACACATCAAGTTTTGACTATGGTAGTTCATTAGTACCAAATTTGACCAACAGTGTTGTTAAAAATGGATACATTTAGTGGTGCAGAACGTGCATGCTGTGTGTTTTGGTGTCACGATTTGCCATCAGCAACTGCAGTTTAACATAATTTTCATAGAGGAGTGTGGTAGGGAGCCTCCAAGTAGGCATACAATTTACTCTTTATACTAAACCTTCATTGAGCCCAGGTTGTTCTGTCAAATGCTTCCCAGAAGCTGCTGTAGAACTACTCAGAGAAAGATTTGCACATAGTCTGAAGAAATCAATTCAACAAGTATCTTGTGAGAGCTTTCCACAGACTGTTTGGTGCATATTAGTAAACAATTGTACTTGAAACCATAAAAACTAACTGTGGTTCAACATATTACAGATGATGATAAAGTTGCTTGGCTACAGTTTAGTGTGGAAATGATGGATAGAATTGCAGATAACAGTACATTTTCAGACAGTATAATTTTTAGTGATGAGCCACCATTTCACGTCAGTGGCAAAGTGAATATCCATAACTGCTAAATATGGGGTGGCAAAAACCCTCATGAAACTTTGCAGCACATTCGTGATAGCCCTAAGGTCAATGTTTTTTTGTGCCCTAAACAAAGAAAGATGTATGGCCTGTTATTCCAGGAGGCAACTGTAAATGGTATCATTTATCTGGATATGCTTCAAAATTTTCTAAATCTTCAGTTAGACGATGATGGCCAAGATGGGGACACCATTACTATCAGCAAGACGGGGCACCACCTCAATACCACCTAGAAGTCTGAGATTCGTGATACTCAGTTCACAGGTCGGTGGATTGGTCGTGAAGGTCCGACTGCATGACCACCTTGCTCCCCAGATTTGACCCCACTTGATTTTTTTTGTGGGGGTTTCACTAAAGATTGGCTTTACGTATCCCTTTGCCTGCTGATCTTGTTGAGCTAAGATTACAAATTAACGCTGCAGCTGCAGACTTGCTGGCTACAGTTTGGAATGAAATTGACTTCCGGTTGGATGTATGTCACATTTACAAATGGAAGCCATATCAATCCAAACTGAATGTCGGGTGACAAATTTGATGTGTTTTTCTATGAAATGAATTCACCAAATTCTGTAAATTATCTTAATAAATTTTTATATGATTTTAAAGTTGTGAAATCCTTTTTGAATCTCCCATTATAATTTGCTGCTAACCAGTATCAGAAGTATTGAGTAAAAAGTAAATATTTCTGTCTGTAAAACTAATAGAATATGTTTAATAGTTTATTAAACATGCAGTTACTGTGAGGAGACCTCCTCCTCTCTTTTTGCTGTAGTGAACTATGGTTACAAATATGCCATTTTGACATTTATTTTTTATGATGACGTTAACATTCAAATGTACTTATAAATAATTCTTATAATTATTAAGTGGCAAGGTAGATTGTTTTTCATCAGTTGTATATACTGTTATCCAGTCTTCATTATTTTAGATTTTTGCTGTACTCATTTAGCTATCTCTCAGTTTATAAAATATATTTTTTATTGATATGTACTGATTTTAATGTATATTCCAGTTTTGGTGTAGTTAAACAATTACTTTCTTTGAAATTTATGTTATTAACTGACTTTTATGTTTGTAGTTAAAAATAGTTATGACTGCAGAGACACTCCAAGAAGAAGCTGAAGAAGTTCTAGCTGTTCTCCAAAATACACCTACATTCTAAGAACAGATAGATTATACTTACATTCTTGGATTCAGCAATTTAGCTTTTCAAAAATTCAGATTTGTTAGTTATTTTTCTGAGCCATAAAAAAAAAACTGCATACTTTTTAATTATGTAAGTTAAAAAAATTTATATCTGCAGGAAATCATATGAGAAGTTTTTAATAGAGCTTTTAGTTGAACTATTTGATTGTTATCACATTTGTTTTACTATTTAATAAAAGTAGCATGAAAAATTTTATTTTGATTTTTGTTAAATCCTAATTTTTTTTAATAAAGAAAATATTTTTATTTTTACAAATGTTAGACTGAATATTTGAAATAGTTAAGTTAAATTTGCTTAAAAGTTTTGTTGTTTAAAAATGTGCTGTGTTGTATTGCTTTCATTTTTCAAAGTTAGAGATTAAAATTTTTGTTTCTTTATTCTCTCTCTCTCCCTCCCTCTGTCTGTCTCTGTCTCTGCCTCTATGTAGGTCTGTCTGTCATTGGTATTCAGTCCTATGACAGTTTGGCAGCAAGTCTCTAAAGTCCTCTAGCTTGAGTCTTCCTTTTCAGCTCAACATAGGTTTTCAATTGAAGACTCCATCATGCTTGCTATTACTCGGGATAACCATAGATCTTTAATTCGCTGGTTTCCCGTTGCCTTGCGAATTCTATGCCTTTGGCTATTTAGCTCATCCGCCTTTAGGAGACATTTCTCTTTATTACATATGGAGAATTTTAGTGTAAATTATTTTTTAGGTAGGTAGAATTTACAGCACAATCACTATATTTAGGATCACTATATCTGAGATTTATGTATGCATTTGTGAATTTATGAATAGCAATTATTTTTCTATTTTGTGTCTGCTGATGTATTTTGTTTTGTATTTTAATAGACAGCAGTAGTAGTTTTGGTTATCTGTTTCATAATATTTGATGATTACTGATTTTGTAATTTTTATGAAAAAGTTACCTATTTTTTATTGTTTATTTACGTATAATAATTATTCTTGCTACAGTATTTATTTGAGACAGTATTCCAAATTATTAAGTGGCATGATAGATTCGTTCATCAATATTATATAAATATATACTGTCTGTCTTCATTACTTTGTCATTTTATAAAATTTATTTATTATTATCATCTATGAATTACTTTAAACCCGAGATTTTAGTCTTAATGCATTTATATAAAACACAAACTAAAATCTAAACTAAGAATAATATCAGTAAATTTTCTGTCTTGCTCTGTTAGTGAATTTGTATCATAATCATTAGCTCTAGTAACTGTGTGTCTTGAAGTTTAAAGCATGTTAATTACACAAGTATAATTATTGAGAAGCAAGTTGAGGATCTTACTGAAGGTTGGTAGATTTTTAAAAAGATGAAAGTATTGTAATTTAAAACGTTTACCATATCAATATCTCAGAAATTTTCTGTATTTGATTACCAGAAATTTATGTTTTATTCTTTTTACAGTAACTTGTCTTCAAGACCATGTTAATTAATGTAACACAACTTATTTCAAATACTTTTAGACTGGACTTACCTAGTATTTAAATACCAGGGCACTTGTTATCAAATAAAATTTAAAAATACTGACTTCATGCAATCTACAACCACCATTTTATAGTGTAACATTTTCATTTGATGATAATTAGAATTAATTAATAGGTTTTTATTTCAGTTGTTTAGTGATTCATTGTTACTAGAGTAAAGTGTTACTGTTAATATATTATACGTATAAAATCTCAGTTAAACAGTTAATTCATATAATTATCTTATTTCATGTTTTGTTTCAAAGTATAAAAGTTAGGATCTGTTCATTATTGGATATCATATTCATTATTACCCTTTGTCCATTAATAATACTCTTTAGTTTCCCTGATGTCTTTAGCATGATTAAAATGTAAGGATCACATTTTATATTGAAGTCACTGTTATCAAAACTGATAATTTCATTTAACAGTTCATCAAATCATGAATCATTAACACCATCATGACACAATAACACGGTGCTTTGTTCATAGTAATTTGTTAATTTATTATATTAATTAATATAGTAATTTATAGTAGTTATGGAATCTAATTAGTTGAATTTAATTATTCTTGTTTTTTAAATAACACGTATTATTTTATTTCTAAAAATTCAGAATTATAATTTGATGACTAATTTTTAAAAAAATAACTGAAATGTTTAATCTTTGCTGCAGTGACTTCTCATGTTCATCATACATCACATATGAAGAGCATAAATATGAATAAAACCTTAAGTGCGAGATAAAAATAAAAAAATTTCCAAAAGTATTTCCATTTACAAACTATAACAAAAAAAGCTACCTACTATTATATTTTTAGAAGTTATTATATACAATGCTTTTCAAATTAAAATTAGGATATTATTTAGAAATTACACTTTTTTCATATTTTGGATAGAGTATTATCTATCTAATTTTTTCTTATTAATGCAGGGTTTAATATTCTGTAGAGTACATTTTTTTATTATTTTTGTCAAGTTAACAAAGACTTACGTCTCTATATAGAGTTAACTTTTCACAAAGTACCAGAAGAGGTTTAAGTATTTTTGCTCTATAATTTAATTATCAGTGACTAATAATAAATATTTACTATATTTTGTAAACCTATTTTTGTTTATTTATATAAATCTGTTACATGGTTTGGCATGATGTTCTTTTTAAGTTTTTTTATTTATTGATGTGTATATATATATTTATCCATGATGTGCCTAGTGCCTCAGTTTGTGTTATATGTTCTCTTTTAAAATATTTATTTCATTTCTTACTTTATTGTTGTATTTGGAAAATAAATTTTTTAAGATATATAAATTCATGATTTAAATTTTTTTAAATTATATTTTTTATTGAAGTGACTTTCTATTTAGAGTTGTGTTTAGCAAAGATTGTATGGTAGTTTTTAAGCAATCATGTTTGTCAATGTTAGGATCATGAAAATCCAATATTAATTCAATATTACACAAGGTGTTATTGAAAAGTTTTAAAATTGGTTTATAATTTCAAAATGTCAACTTATAGGCTATTGTGATGAATCTCCTTCAAAGTAGTCCCCTTCTGACTGAGCACACAGACTCCAATGGTACTTCCACTTCTGGAAGCCTTCCTGGAAATTTTCTTTCTGAAGTGTGTTAAGAATCCTCTTTGTATTTTGCCTTGATGTCTTCAATTGAGTCAAATCGGTTCCCTTTCAGCGAAAATTTTAATTTAGGAAATTCGTAGAAGTTGGCAGGAGTTAAATGAAGGGAATAAGGGATTGCAGAAGCACAGGAATTTAGAATTTGACCAAAAATTATTATGTGATTGAGAACACATGATAGCCGATGCATTGTGGTGGAGGACCCAATACTTATCTCACAGTGTACAGGCCTTTACTTCTACATATTTTTACGCAAACACTGAAGGACACTTTTATAGCATTCCTGGATGACTGTCTGCTCTCTAGGGACAAATTCATGTTGCACAACTTGTAGAATTGAAGAAAACCACCGAAATTGTCTTCACATTCAACCAACTTTGTCCTGCTTTTTTTGGTTGTGGCAAAGTTGGACCCCATTGCAATGATTGTGCATTTTTTTCTGGGTCATCCACATAAACCTGTTGCCTGTAATTATCCTATTTAACAAATCTGGGTCAGTTTTGACATGATTAATTAATTCTCAAGACACTTCAAGTTGGTGTTGTTTCTATTGGTCTGTCAACAATCTTAGAATTAATTTTGCAGACACTTGACATATGTTCAAATCTTCAGTTAAAATTGACAGAACCATGTAGAAACTTAAATTTCAGGGGATCATCTTTGACTAATTTGCAGCCATGTTTGAAGCAGATAAAAACATTTAACCGGCTCAGACATTTATCCCCAAAAGATGTGTTTAAGAGTTATAAGTCTTCCAAGCTGATTACTTTAGTTTCAAGCAAAATTTGACACAAACTTGTCATTCCTTTTTTTCAACCATTTTGCAAAATCATTAATTTGACAAGAACTGAAAACGTGTCTTCACTCACCAGGATACCACTCTCTACTGAATAAAGATGTCGTGGTTATCTTTTCAGGATATTGCAAGGACAAAACAAGCTTTCCCTTCCACGCCGATGGGAAAACCTATCCCCTCCTATTGAGCAGTGGCAGCACCTGCCTTAAAACTTAATACAAAACCAAAAAATACAAAAATACTTGTCAAAAAAACCTTAATACAAAATATCTGTCATAAAATTAATACAAGATGTAACTGGATTGTATTAATTTTATGACATTCAAATTTCTTTCCTTCTGTTCCCTTTTAATTTGATTAAAACTCATAATTGAGTGTCAACTGTTATTTATCGACTTAATCTCCAATTTTTTTGTTTTATCTTTACTCATCAGAATTATAAAAGATTTATTAGTTTAATTTCTATGTAACTCTCTTTTATTAAAATATATTTATTTAGCCTAATGGATTTTGTATGTATACAAAGTAAATGTCTGTTGAAAATCCTTGCTCCTGAATTCAGCTAACAACATATAAATAATATCTTTTAACAATTTCAGTGTTGTAAAAAATGAAAAATAAATAGATACTTTGTCTATCACAAGAAAATGGTTAAACAAATTGTATAAATTTCACAAGTGCAAACAAACATGCATAGTCAGAAAACCTTGATCCTTTAGATTTTTTCTTTGCTTCAATAATTATTATTTGCCAGTACCAATACTTATATCTGGAGATAATAATTAAGCAAACTGCCTTACAGTCTTATGAACAAATTCACTGACTGCAAAACCTTGATCTTTATGTGTTAATGATTTAATTTTGTTAACTGTGTTATAAGGTTTAAAATTGAGGTCATCCCTTTGGCTGTTGCTGTAAGTATTGAAAAATTGGCATGTGCTGCTTCTGTAATTGATGAACATGTGTATGCATGCGTGCAGGTGCCAAAAATTGAACCGTCCAAGGTACTGCTTATTCACAGTTAATTTGATGTCTACAACAATAAACTTTACTTGATTGTTATTTTTTATACACCACAAGTGGAATTCTTTTGTAGAATGATGTAATTATCAGAATTAATTAGGTTGTACAATTTTACATCATCGGTATCATCACAAATGTATCACCGACAGCCTAGCCCTTGCACCGAGTGATTACCACCTGTTCTGCTACCTGACGGAGTTTCTTTACAGTCAGTAGTTTGACACCAGTGAAGAAGTGTAAACAACAGTAGAAGACTTGTCTTCACAGGCAGCTGATTTCTATGACATGGGCATAAAAAATTTATGCCCATGTTAAAAGGTAAAAAACAGGACTATTATATTAAGCCCTTTATTATTTATTTTGAACCCAAAATTAAAAAAATAATAATAATTTGTAAATGTAATTTCAGTAAACATTACAAGATTTTGTTATGTAACAAAATGAATTTTGAGTACCTTAAGTTGACATCTTTACTCTTTTCCAGAAAGTCCTTTTTTGCCTCTGTGTGATGTAAAATAAGAATCTTAACAGCTTATGAAAAAAGTTACCAAAATAGCTGTTTTTACATCCTGGCAAGTAAGAAAATAATATATGAAAACTTTTTTTTAAATATAAAAAAAAATTTTGGCCACTACAAAGTGAACACCAAATGTTATCAAAATCAAAAATATTGATGCAATAAAATTTTTGAAAATTTGTTGAATACAATGGCATATCCCATGTTGATAGTAGAATTGTCCTAAGTTGAACCTTTTTTGTAATCTTGCTGAATTTAAAATTGATGCGATGAGGAAGTTTTTCTGCAATTATGATTCAGTTTTTTAAAAAATGGGGGTTCGTAATATGTTACATTATATTATTCCTTACTATTTCTCAGGCAAGCTAATTATTATTTTAATGATAATTTATTTAGACAGTAAATATGGCCAAAAAAAATTAAAAAAATTTTGAAAAATTAAAATTGCAAATAGTTTTTTACTTTCTAAGTACTCACCTGTGTAGATCCAAATATGCTCTTACACAAATATGCACATTACAAATAAATTGAATCTGTGCTTGCTTAATTGCTTTCAGAGAGCTCAGCATATGTAAAACCTAGTAATCTATTCTCATTGTTATTTAGTAATCTGTAAATAATTATTAGATTGTTTTCACTTTAAATATATTTTCATTTAATGAACAATTTTGGTTATAATGTAAGAATTAACGAAAAAAATTGAATGTATAATTATTTACTTATATTTAAAGTTTTATTTAACACACCCTCAACCAAGTAACAAAACATTTATGTATTTATTTACTTAATTAAAATATATCATGAAATAAACTGGTGCAATTTACTATTCAGATGTGCTCTCTAATATATCTGTATGCTTAAGTATAAACTTCCACCATAAGGACCATCAATATTTTATTTATTTATTACATTGCCTAAGTTTATAAAAAATTGTTGCTTTTTATTTTCCATTTTCCTTTATTTCTTGCAAAATTTTCTTTATCCATGGTTTGTATAGTGATATCTGTAATAAAAATCAGATCATTTCAAAGTTATTTTTATTATCTATGAATTTATCTGCAATAATTTGTTATCACTAGTTATCTATTATTACATAAATTTTTTTTATGGGGAGAAGGACATACAGTAAGTAGATATAATTATATTTTATACAGAGTAGGAGGCCGAACCAAACGGCTCCTCAACCATTAATTAGTGCTGAAAATAGCCATAACTGGTATTAGTGTCTGCACTCGAGTTTGAGGCATGATTTCAAAACAAATACTGTTTTTTAAAAATTATTTTATGCTAAATTGATGATTTTAGAGTATTAATTTTTGCAATTTTTAAAAATTATATTATCACAATGAAAGCAAAACAAACATTAGTTTTTTGAGCTTTTTGTTGTGTGCTTTGACATTGATTGCTTATTAAAAAAAAAACCACTCGACCAGTGCATTCAAATTTTTATACAAACAAGCTCGTTCTATTACTTCATCATTTACTTAAGGATCAGTATATTTAACCATTTGTAAGTTGTATTTGGTTTGTAAAACCATA
Source organism: Lycorma delicatula (assembly GCF_047948215.1). Lineage (NCBI taxonomy): Eukaryota > Metazoa > Arthropoda > Insecta > Hemiptera > Fulgoridae > Lycorma > Lycorma delicatula. The sequence goes on along the minus strand of NC_134459.1, from coordinate 25,271,279 downwards.
TTATCTTTGAGTCTACAGGGTACATGCAAGACAAGATTAGTTACTATCATTGTTATTTTAATTTTATGAATTGATATTTAATTTAAAATATTGCTTAACATACATTTATTAAGGATTTTTGTTTATTAAAAATTCATTAAATGGAGATAGTTTACACACACACACACACACACACACACACACATATATATATATATATATATATATGTTCATTATTGGTATTTTAATTTATCTAAAGGCATTAATTTTTTAATGTATTTGCTACTACGAGGTGGAAGTGTTTCTCATCATTTTTTTTCATATTCAAATGTATATTGCTGTTTTAAAACACAGCTTGTTATAAATAGCTTTTAGCTTTATTAATACCCAGATTAGTCCTGCAGTAAGACTGTAAACTACCTTAAACAGAAGATTTATGGGTTAATTATTCTTTGGTTCATTGTTTCCTTCTTTAGGTACTTCTCATTAATGACAGAAACTGGTCGAGCACTGCATGGTTTATTCTTAGTATTCATTTTACCAGTTTCTGATGCATAAAATTTTACTCGCTTTACTTTGAACAATGGTTTCATCACCATTAATGACTTTTAGGTGACTGTGAATGTTACTAGCATTCACCTTTTCCACTGTTAAAAATTCAATTACTGCATATTGTTTTAGGTGCATTGACATAGTAGGCATATTTGTCTCCATAACAAGTGATTGACAGAAATTGAGTGTGCGTAGATCAATGAGTTTTAGGTTAGTGATTTTTATTCTATTGAATATGCTCTTTTTAACTGTGTAATTATTTCTGTTCTGATCTCTGATTATTTCTGTTCTGTTCTGTTTTGATCACAAAATTTAAATGAAATATAAGCCTGTTTTCATAGCATTATTTTGTATTTTCTCCGTGTAAAATATGAAATTCAATAGCTTGTATCTCACGAATGAAAAATTATAGAAATATGAATTTTTGCCACTTTAAACCTCGTTCTTTATTCTGTTTAATTAACATTTCATCCTACAGGTTACGCCACTTTGAATTGAAGTTCATAGGACATTGCTAAAACCATGCGGTACCATTTTATAACTGATTATCTTAGGCAATCTTAATCTGTTTTGCGAAAACTTTAATTTCTCTGTTATGTTAACCTCTAAAAAAATCATAACTTTAGTTGTAATTGAGATTACTGCATGATTTTTTTTAATATTATACAGAAAATATTTGTTAAGATGCATGTTACAATCTTCTTGTATATACACGTATGAGAAGGGGTTGAGATTAAAATGATGATTTTTTGTTTAAACAATTTGTAGCAAAAATTCTACAAGATGTATTTTTTTTGTGTACCCATACACAAGGCACTAGACACTTTTTTCATCCCAACCCATATGTTATGGGTTGCAGTAAATGTAATTCTAAAAATTTAGAAAAGTACTCTTCTCTGTAAGCTAAATAAACTGACCAAGTATAAACATCCTATTCCCAGTTCTAAAGAAAAAAACATTTTTTGGTAGATTCCTAAAATCAAAGAAAACAATGTGGCAACAATAATGAGGTATACTGTTTATATTAAGGTCATTTGCCTACCAGCTGTCTTCCAAATCATCTTCCTGTTTATTAGCATACCAGAAAAAGAAAAGTTCAAAATATTGATTCATATGTAACAATATTTGTAATTTAAAAAAAATTAAAAATTCCGGTTCATTAAAATATTAATTTTCAAAAAAAAATTAGAGTATTTAATTTATTATAATTCTTGTACATTTACCTTTGTAAAAACTGTGAAAAGCCTAGGTTCACATAAAAATCCGTTTGTTCGACGAGGGCTGATGCTTACAATTCCTTCAAGAAACATTGTACCATTTATATTAAACATTAAACCACTTCCACTGTCACCATTGCATACACTGGTACCTAAAATATTAAAAATAAATTACTGAATTAATTAAAACTTACTTAATTATAATTTTACATGTAATAAATTTTTTTTAGCTGGTAACATGTATTATTTTAGAAATTTCTATTATTTGACTGGTAGTAAAGGATCAGAAGAAAGGAATTGGTAGCAGGGGAGATTTGTAGAATCACAATGGAAGAACTGGAATATGCGTTATTGAAGTTTAGGCTGCATAAGAGCTCTGGGCTGGATGGGGTTCCAGTGGACATCCTAAGAGTTTTGTCAGAGCATCACTACTGGTATTTATATAACCAGGCCCTCTTAAGCGAATTGAATACCATAAAGCTGCAAGGAAGCCCAACTGGTGCTAGTTGCAAAGAGGGAGGTGAGGTGATAAACAGTATATACTGTGAGGGCGCCTCACAGTATTGGTGTTGAGTATGTAGCCTATGCAGATGACCTAGCAGTAGTGGTGACAGCAAGGACAGTTTTGGAGGTGAGGTGGTTGGCTAATAGGGTGCTATTGACCTGGTGGACTGGTTAAAGGTGATAGGTCTAGAAGTGTCCGCATAAAACAACTATGCTACAGATGACTGGGCGAAGAAGGATTCCTCAGATCTCTGTGAGGCTGGAGGGCAATATGTGAACCCCTCGACAAGAGCCAAGTACTTAGGAGTATGGCTTGTTGGGACGAGGGGATTCACTGTATATTTCACAGAAACATGCAAGAAGGTGGAGAGAATTACATCCATGGCGGTAGTTTTAATGGGGAATGTGGTTGGAGTACAATGAATTGCAGTACTGTCTCTATGTTATCTAGTTAGACTGAGTATTAACATAGTTAATCAACATAATTCAACTATTAATTGTTGATCAAGCAGTGCTATAGTAAATAGCTGTGTTCTGTAGATCAGAGAAACTGAGAAATTGACATTGTAAAATTTTCAGAAGCATGTATTGTAGTCTTACACAAATACTAAAGTGTAGTACTAAATAAATTCAGTAAAATCTAATTGCTGTTATCACTGCAAAAAAAAACAAAATAAAAACTGTATTGTTAAATACTTTGGTGATAAAATTAGCTTTTTTTAGTAGCCAATCCCATTTATTCTTAAATTCTAACTAGTTTTAAAGTTTAAATTCATTCTGAAATATTATAGAAATATAAAATGTTGCTGATTAGAAATATACAAACTTCATGATGGGCAGCAGTGGAGATTATTCTACTGTTAAACTACTAATTAACTTTCTTTTTGTGCAATATTACTTATTTAATAATAGACTCAACCAAATTTACACTTTATTTTTTTAATAATGTTTTGGAGTGCTTTCAGTTGCTCTTGTGATCTTTTTTTGAAACAGTTGATACATGCCTTAACATTACCAGGCAGTTGAAAATATTCAGATGTGATAAAAAATTTATTATAAATTTGTTCCAGTTTCTTATAAAAAAGTTAATACTGAGTGTGTATATTACTTTTTAACTCTATACATTTGTAATTTTTTAGAAATTCCTGTAAAATTTCTTAATAAACCTGAGCTGGGTAGAGACAGTAGTAAATTGTTTATTGACAGGAGTGCATATACGTTATCGGCTTTAGTTTTTCTTATGTTAATCATGTATGTAAAGTATCTAAGGTAAAAGTAACAGTCATATTTGCAGTATACAAGAGTAATGATGTTCATTATACAATAAATCCCTTAGTATTAGAATCACTTGTAGAGCTGAAAATCTACATGTAAGTAGACTAAGCATGCTAATATTTACAGTATATTTGACACAGTAAAGAAGTCATACAGAAACTTTGATCTTTCATCTCTGAGCCACACATATTATAAATCAAAAATGGACAATAGATTTTTAGAAACAAAGTTTGAGTAGTCAAAAGTATCAGTATACAGGTAAAATGGTACATGATTTCACATTTTTTAGTTTTCTTTAATATCATTAGTTGTTTAATTCATAAATTTATGTTTTCAGGCATATGGACTGATGTTGGATGACTGGATAGTTTTGTGACCCCTCTCTTGTCATTTTTTGGGTTATAGTAATAAAGAGTTTCTAAAAAATATGTCTTCAACTGTTTCCAAAATTCATTATTAGTAACAGAACTCATTTTGACAAGCCAATTTACGTCAAACACATGTTCTGGTCCAATTCCAAATAATGCACTATCTGGAAGTTGCTATAAACTAATGCTCAGCAACAATCAAATGTAATTTTAAAGCAATCAGATGTTTATGTTTTAAAGTTTTAGAACTGTTAATTTAAAGTTGTTACTTGATTAAAAATTCATGAAATTTGCTTACCATTTGTGTAACCTGCACAGAATGAAGTATATGTAACATACTTTCTGAATTCTAAAGGTTCATCTTTAATACATTTTGAGCTGTCTACTAATGGAATTTTGGCATATCGAAGTTCTTCACTGGGTTTGTCAGTTTCTGTGAAACCCCATCCGGCAACCTGTAAAGTAAATTTGTTTACTGTGCTTAATTATATGAAAGTCATTTCAAACGAGTTAAAATAGAACATTCTGATCACTTAAATTTTAGAAATTATTTATATGAAAAATCATTCTAAATTAATAAGAAACTTAAAATAGTAGTTAACATCTTGGTGTAACTGTCTATTTATTTTTTTTAGGAATTACTATTAAGTTGGTGGAACCTCTTAAAAAATTTGTAAAATAAACAATTCAAATTAATAGAAGTTTCTGTAGTCAAATTTTTTAAAACGATTTAAGAATCTTTTAACTTTATAACAAGTTGCTGGATCCACATAAAATAACTAATAAAGATGTAATTTCTGCAAGAATTGAGAGGTCTGTTCTAATAAAGAGAGTGCTAATGTAAGATAAAAAAGAAATTACATCTTGAGACTTCTATTTGACCTATTCTAAATGCTTCTCCTATTTCAGTGTAATGTTAGTAATCATTCAATTTTTTCAAAAAAATAAAGCTGTGAATAAAAAACACTATTTTGATATGATGAGTTGATCCCCCAATACATATCTTCTAATTCAAGTTATTCCAAGTAAATAAATAATTTTTTTATTCTGATCAGTATATAATAGTACATTATGTAGATCACTTCAGGAATGAGTAGGTATGCTACTTCATGGATAAAAATAGAACATCCCAATGATTTACCTGAATTAATCAAAGGAAACCATGATCAGAGCAGCATCACACAATACATAATTATTAAATAAAAAATAAATGTGATTAAAGCCCACACTAACTATTAAAAATGTAAACATGTGAAATACTACTAAGGTAAATAAAAAATACTAGATATAAAAATAATTCAGAAGGCTGTAATGAAAATTGTTTAAGCACCTATTTATGTACACATTAAAAGAGATGTACAAAATTCAGGGTTTTTTAAAATTTATCAGCAATATTTGAAAATTCATCATGACATTATTCTGTAAAAAAATCTTTTAATTGTATTTTAAATAAATTGATGGTAAGATATATTTTAATTGTTCAGTAATTTATTAAAAATAGCAACAAAAGCATAATAAGGCTCTTTTTCTTAAGCTGAGGTATTTTTGTTAAATTATATGAAAACAATATAAGTATATCCTTATACAATGTATTGCATTTTAGTGTATAGATGGTACTTCTGTATTGATTTAATGCTAGTAAATTTTCAGTATATTTAAAAAATAAAGTCAGTGATAAAGTACGAGATATAACTCATAGATAACATGATGAACATTAATGATTTTTATTAAACAAAATTTCGTAGTTCTCCTGCCAACTTGACAAGGGTTTATAAATGGTTTCATTGGCCAATTAATTAAGGATGTTTATTTTTCACAGAAATATTATTGAATCTATTGTTATACATGATGATTGGTGGTGAAGATTATGCAAAATTGTTAACTTTTTAATGACAAACTGTACCATTTACATTTTACAGATTTTTTGTACATATCATTGCATATTCAATTGCCATAGTATCCTTATTCAGTGACACTATTGCTATTGTACTGCTTGTGGCTTTGTTGATATTTAGTTAGGATAGTCATAAAGTACATCTGATTTAAAAAGTATGTCTGTTTATTTAGTAGATTATTATATATTAATATCTTTTTTTGTATTGCACATTGTTCAGATGTCAAGAAGTGATTCATTTTTTGCATGTATAAAAAACACGTTTTTAATGATTTCATTTTATGTATTTGTACTATAAAATGCTTCTATTTGTTCATTTTATTTTTGGGCAGTTAAAGTAGCTTTTACATTCCTGGGGTATTGTGTTTTGGTTAGTATAATTTCTGAATTATTGATGGTTTATTTTTTCCTAAAATGTGTTTCTTATCCAGCTTTAAAAATAATTTATAATTTATTTTTGTATGCTATGATGTATCAGTTGTTTTATTTATCATTCTTTTTGTTCTTATTTTTACTTATTCTGTAAAGGTATACAATAATGAATGTATTGAAAAGTTCCATTTTTGTGAAATTATTTATTACATAAATAATAATATAATATTAATTATTTTATTTTATATTGTCGGGTATTCTTTAGTATTCAGATGACAGAGGTTAAAAAATATATTCATATAAATATAGTGTGTATTTATATATTACACGTGCATGCGCGCGTGCACACACACAATATATATTATATATACATTTATATATATTATAAATATAATATATGATTCACTTTCTGGGAATCAGGGTGTATATATATTCTTCCGGAAATCTAAGCATTAGTATATGGTTGGGTGATTTTAAGTATTGTGAATAATTGTATTATATATTGTTTGTGTACATGCACACACACTTATTTTTAAAAAAGTTGTATTTCTGAACTATTTTTTGTTATGGTGGTCAAGAAAATTAATTTTTTTAAGATAATATTGAGCTGTGAATTCAGTTTTCAATATGATGAGGGTCGTAATATTTAAACATATATTTTGTAATATTTTATTCTTTAGGTGTGTTAGTTGTTTATGAGTATTCTAAAAAACTATATTAAACATTTATGCTATAATGCTGGAATCAGGGATTCTATTGGAAGGAAGTTTGTATCTAATTGTTTTAGAATTTAATATAAATTTTGTGTGATATTCTGTATATCTGTTTGTTTTAAAAATGTGTTCTTTAAGTGCTTGTTTTATGTTACAGCTTGTTTTTTAGCTTTTGAATGAAAAAACCTGATTGCTTTCTATGATCTATTGTCAATGTCTTCATTTGTCCACCCTTTTTATTTTTTCTTATTTTATCCAATTTTTCAGCTTTCATTAAATTGTATTCCTCCCTCATACTTTTGTTTTTATTTACTTTTTTGATACCACTGGATTCATATAATCAGTATGGGATATCTCTTTTGTATTTATTTTTGAATTATTAATTGATGAAGTTGTGATTATTAAAAAAACCAACCATAAATCAAAAAATAAACAAGGGTTTTCAGTTGATTTCTTTGTTCATTAATGAGCAAAGAAGGCTGAGACTATTTAAATTTAGACTAGAAAAACAATATCAGTAACTACTGGATGTGGGGTTATTGTTTAAAATCATCTTGGATACTACTGAGATTTTCATTTAATTACTTCCATTTTACTTCCTTGTATGATCACAAAAAACTTTAGTTTTCAGATTTCAACGGAAATATTCATTTTGACAATTCCTAAATCCATTTTGACTAGTTTCAGCATGACTTTTGTACATGCAAGTATGTATCTTGCATAACTAAAAAACGATTAGCCGTACAATGTTGACATTTTGAATTTAGGACTGTTGTAACATCCTATTGTGCACCTCTGTGATTGCAATTGATGGACCAAAAGTGTCCAAAAATATTGGATTTTGGACTTTTTCTTAACTGCAGTAGTAAGCCCTCATTGAGAGCTTTCAACAATATATCATAAGTGGTACTTATTTTCATCGGTTCCAAAGCTATAGCCAAATAAAATTTTAATTAATAAAATATTTGCACTTATAAGGCAAGACCTGAAGGCACATCAGTTCAAATCCAACTTCATTTCCTTTTTTTTTAATTTTTTGTTTTTTAATTTAAATATATTGATTTAATAATAATTATTAACTTCTGATTGTAAAAAAAGTTTACAATAAATAATAATTCAATAACAATAAAAAAATAATATGAAAAAATAAGAAGTTGTCATTGAAATAAAATTTTTAGTACTTTTCATTTAAAAAAAGTGTGTATGTAATTTAATAGGCATACAGTGAAGTCATGTGGTATCCACATCAGATTTTTTTGCTTAATTTTCATTAGTAATTGATTGTTAAGAAAAATGTATAAACTTCAACATGAGAAAAGTGAGACATTTTTCTACTTGTACATTTAAACACTTAAAAAATTTTGGAGTTTTAAAAAACATATTTTTGCTTTATTAAACTAATTAAGGTCTAATGAATTTTTGTCTTCAAACAATGAAAGCTTTATCACTATGTTTTGGGATAGTTTTAGATAATTTTTGATTACTTCTCGTTATCTTTTTATATGTAGAATAATGATTCATGTATCTTAGATTCCTTAGTTATTCTCCCTATTCAAAGAGACTATCCCCACTGATTTAAATAATGTATATATATATATATATATTATTTATTATTATTATTATTATTATAATTATCATTATTTAATTATGATTATATATATATATCATTTATATTTCTCTAATAATTATGTAGGAAAAGTTTTCTTATTAATTTTAAGTTGTTATAGCAACTGTAGTTATTAACAGTAGTGTTTATTATTATTATTTTACTTGTAAATATTTATAACTTAAGTTCTTAATTATTGTAAAAGTAATTTATAAACTGACCAATCCAGTGGTTCCTGGAGTTATAATATTTGAGGTATCAGTGTCCCATGCTATACAAGCAGGATGAATTTTTTCAGTTAACTTTATATTCACTTGTAGAATAAGAACTGCAATATCACTTCCATAATTCCCATTCCGATCTTGATATATACTTAACATTTTTATTTTCCTAACCTAATTTTAAAGAAAAACTATTGTTAAAATTACACTATTAATATATTAAAATTCTATGCACACAGAGGTGTTCATCTTAACTGTGCCACCACTATAATCTATGAAATAAAGAAATTTCATTGGTCAAGGTTTCCCTTAAAGACCACCATTAATCTTGGCTGCATTTGTTACCAAAAGGTGGAATGAAAAAGAATCCAAACAGAAGAAATCCGAATGGAATTTAAAGCGTTACAAAAAACTTTAAATTGAAAAAATTAACTTATATTTACCTGAACAATAAAAATATGGTATTTATATTTTCAAATCATTTCCATTTTTGAATATAGTCACAATTTTTTTTTTTAAATAGAAATTCCTAATTTTTTATCTGTTTTCATTAGAAAATATAATTTAAAGACTTTTTTATTCTTAGAATTTTTACCTAAATGCAACTATTCAGAAGCTACACCTAATCTCGAGTTGAATCTATGTACCCTCACAAAATAAATATAATGTTGCAAATAAATTTATTTGGCTAAAAACAATTATTTTATTAACAGTTGTTTGAAAAACGTATTACAAATTTACTTTTTTGTTATAAAATAATTAAAATAACTAATTTAGACAAATAGTTTGCAATGTAACAATTTTTTTAATTTTTTAAATAACTTTTATAAAATTTTTCAATATATACGAATAATTCATACAGATTGGCCGGGAAGTCAATGTACCCCCAAAAATAGAACTAAAATTAGTAATAAGTTATAAATGAAAAATGTGATGTAATAATGAATTATTTTATTTTTTCACTTAATACATAGTATTAATTTTAATGGTCCAGTGGGTCTGTGTGTTTGCCTTCATGTTACATGCACAATTCTATATGTCGCCATGTCCTCTGTGACATATGACGGAGTATTTCTGGTGTTACATTATATAAGGCTCTCTCACAGCATCACACAATTCTTCATTTTTGATGTAGTGACAAGCAGTTACGTGTGGTTTGATAATTCCGCATAATGAATTGTCTTGTGTGGTAAGATCAGGATTTCAAGGTGGCCATGATAGCAGAGCTGGTGATGCTGGAGTACTGCGGCCAATCCAACATCCAGGAGATTTTTCATTCAGAAATGTGCGACCTGATAGAACAAAAGGTGCAGGTGCTCCATCCTGGTGCAACCACACTCGTTTCATGAGATCCTTCTCTTGAAGCTGTGGTATTAACCATGCCTCCAAATAAGTTTGTGCAGTTACTGGCACGTCAAAAAAATAAGGATCAAACAAATGAGTTGTCCATCCCATACCATGATGTGTGGTAGATTTCTTTCCAACTCTGTCGTGTAATAAGGATTTTCTTTCGCTCAAAATAACACATTTCTGGCACCTGAGCTGCGATAGATAGCATATTCGTCAGTAAAAAGTACCTTTCCACAGTGTACTGCAGCACGATGTTCCAAGTCTGCATCTGACAGTTCATTGATGAACATTGAACAAAATTGCCTAACTTTCAAGTCCTTTTTCATATGGTCTTGCATTGTCATCCACAGTTTACGAACAGTTGATCTCATCATTTAAAAGTTGATTTCATCGGGGATGGTTCATTAGAAACTGTAACAGCAGCACATGTTTCTAACTGCGTTAACTTTCATCCACTATGTGGCTTATCTTTAACACTGCCTAATTCAAATACATTTTCCCAAGCCAACATTTTTGCTTTTCGTGGTGTCATCTTATTAAAGCATTGCCGAAACATACCACTAATTAGGTTCATTGTTTGATTCATATATTGTCGTTCATGAATCCCTACACTTATCACTAATTGCTACTTGTGTCAGTCATTTTAGCACAGCTGTACTTTATTCAGAGTGTGTGACATTGTAAAAAATTGTTGCCAACCAATCTCAACAAAAATACAATATGTTCTAAACACATATCCTAACTCATATTTTTTGTTAACTTTAGGAGTATGGTGACTTACTGGCCACTCTGTATTTATAATATATAATTCATTATCATATATACTATTAAATACATAATTATTTTTTTTAATTTTATTAAAGTATTAATTTGTTTTTATAAACTGGAATAAACAACCAGTATTTGTCAATACTGTTTTTTTTAAGAAAATTAATATAAAAATAAATCATTTGAATAAAAATAATAAAAAAAGAGTAAATTTGCAATGTTCTTGTGTTGGGTTCAAAGTATATTATGCATATGTTTTCAATTAAAAATTAGCAAAAAAAATTAAAAGTTTTTGTTTAAAAAAAATAAAGTTAGCTGCCACTTAAAGTGAACACTGTGTATATATTAAAAACTTGTAAGAGTTCTTAAACATGATAAAATTTGTTTTTTATATTATTTTTTTTTAATTAACTCACTTGAAATTGATTTTTTATTTAGCTTTCTGGAAATATTTTTTAGTCTACATTATATTTCCTTTATGAATAGAGTAGTATATAAGGTACAATATTAGTATCATATATATATAGTACTACCATATGTATATTAGTACTGTATATTAATACCATCTCCTGGTTACTCAGTGCTAAATACCAGGTGAATCAAAAGTGAAATGTAATCATAAAGCGACAGCTTCTTATTTATTGGAGAGCAAAAGGAATTCTTCAATGAAGTAAAAATATTTTCTATTGTCTCTAGCATTAATATAATTAAATAATTTCTCAATGAACCCTATGTAAATTAGTATATCTAAATAATGTTATTATAGTAGCGCTTCCCTTTTAGAAACTGCCTTAGGGTCGAGGCAAATAATATATTTAATTTTTGTTATTTTATATAACACTTTTGTATATTTTGGTTGAATTTAGTGATTTTTAATTTCATGTTATTCAAGTGTGTCTTTTAGATACTAGGTGTGTTCTGTTAATATTCTTCTGTTTCTCTAAGGTGATTTCTTTTTCTTTTTCCTGTTTAACCTCCAGGAATTAGCGTTCAGGTATTACTTCAGAGGATGATAGGTATGAGTGTAAATGAAGTGTACAGTCTCAGTTCGACCATTCTTGAGATGTGTGGTTAATTAAAACCCAACCACCAAAGAACACCGGTATCCACGATCTAGTATTCAAATCTGTATAAAACTGCCTCTACTAGGACTTGAACATTGGAACACTCGACTTCCAAATCAGCTGATTTGGAAAGACACGTTCACCACTAGACCAACTCGGTGGGGTCTGTAAGGTGATTTTGCTGTGTGAAGTACCTCAATTTTGTTGTATAACGGATCACAACATGCAGATTGTACAGGTAGCATATAAAAACCACGATCTCAACAAGCAAAAAGTGTGAAATTTACTGCAAACACTATCAGATATACTGTTTGACCACTTACTAAAGAGGTTTCTTAAACACTTAAAGACTGGTGTCATCAGTAGAAGTTTCATTTGTACTTTACTGATGGAACCATATAATCTTCTGTAAAAGATTTGGAAACAATTCCAAGTAATTTAAAAGTGAGTTATTAAAAAAAATGTATCTTTAAAAATTATACAATACTGTAATTAGCTCTAGCTAATTACAGTAGGTTTTTTATCTAAAATATCTAACTGTTAAAGTATTTATCTCAGATCTTAGAATGTACCAAACTATATTTTTAATCCTTATTATTTTACAGATTATTTATCCTCATCTCCTTCAAAGTACTCCCCTCCCCTTTTCACACACTTTTCCCAGCATTGTTTCCACTTCGCGAAGCAGTCCTGGGTAGCTTCATTTGAAATAGCCTTTAAAGTCCATGACGAATTTGCTTTAATGTCTTCAATAGCCTCAAAACTGCTTCCTTTCACCACCGATTTTAATTTCGGAAATAAGAAAAAATCACAAGGAGCCAAATATGGCGATTAGGGAGGCTGAGGGACAACAGTCATCCGATTTTTGCAAAAACTGACGAATTGACAAAGTTGAGTTTGCGGGAGCATTATCGTGGTGAAGGAACCATGAGTTGTCTTGCCACAACTATGATCTCTTTTTGCGGATTTTTTCACGTAACCGTTGTAAAACGTGTTTATGGTACACACGGTTCACTGTTTCACCTTGAGGCAAGAATTCAAGATGCACAAATTAAAATCGAAAAAAAACAGAGAGCATCACTTTGACATTGAGTCCTTTCTTGGGCGTGGAGATCCTTTGGAAATTCATTGCCAATGATTTAACTTTTGTCTCAATGTCGTATCCTTAAACTCAGTTTTCGTTACGATCCTTTTTTTGAATGTTTCATCGTCATTGGTTTGTTCAAGAAGTTACCCACAAACGTCTACTCGATGTTCATTCGTCAAACGAGAAACAAACTTTGCCGCAACTCGATGCATGTTCAGTTTTTCAATCAAAATGTCATGGCATGATCCAATTGAGATGCCAACCTCTTCTGCAAGTTCTCTGACAGTCAATCGGTGATTTGCATGCACCACACCAGATCGTTGATTTTCTGAACGTGGGTGTCATCAGTTGAAGTCAAAGGTTAGGAATAGTTAGGAAAAAACTTTGTGCAAGGTACGGCATATAAACCTGACGATTTTTGAGGGATAATAGTTAAACTGTGTTTCGTACCATTAAAACATTTAATATATCAAATTAAAGATCAATTTTTGCAATTTATAGTGAATTACTTACATAGATTTTTTTTATTTGAATATTATGTCGTACAAGTGTTTTCCATTACTCCTCACACACTCACTTAGCTTCATTCTAAAATTTGGCATTGCTCGCTCAATCTCAGTAGTGGAACTGCTTCAATTTCTCGTTGAATGGCCTCCTTAAGTTCTACAATTGACTGTGGTCGACTAGTGAAGACTTTATGTTTGAGATACCCCCACAGCCAGATCAGGTGGACGCGCTGGCCAAGGAATGTTGCCAAATCGGGAAATCAAACGTCCAGGAAAGGTTTCTCGCAAAACATCCATTGCGATTCTCGCCGTATGGGCTGTGGCACCATCCTGTTGAAACCAAATTTCATGTCCTTGAAAGTCATTCAGTTTCGGTCGCAGAAATTCATTCAACATGTTTACGTATCGATGTTACTGTTACTCTGCAATTTAACTCTTAAAAAAAATGTGGGCCGATTATGCCGAACTTTGAAACCGCACACCACACTGTAATATATTGACTGTGAAGTGGTTTTTCAAGAATTTTCCGTGGATTATGCGAAGCCCAATAACGGTAATTTTGTTTATTCACAAATCCTGGCAGATGAAAATGCGCCTCGTCACTTAAAAGAATAATGTCATCCTAGTGGACATTTTCGAGGATGACCTCGCAAGCTGCTTTACGAAACGCCCAATCATTTGCATTAAGTTGCTGCACTAACATCATCTTATACAGATGGAATTTCAGGTCGGCATGAAGAATTCGTCGTACACTTCGATCAGAAATGGCTAGCGCAGCAGCATGTCTCGCTGCTGAACGTCGTGGAGACCGCGTAACAGCTAACCTTACAGCGTTAATGTTTTCAGGCGTTCTCACAGTCCGTTTTCGTCCTGTTGGTTTCATCTTTAAAGCAGACAATGTGTTCCTAAAATTCTTTACCCACAACAATATCGTATTCCTACTAGGAACAGACGCGTGTCGATTTAAATTGAAATGTCTGCAAAATAACGAAAAACGCCGTGTTACAATAACAGAATCATTATTTTTAAAATAGGCTTCAATCACAAACGCTCGTTGTTCATCCGACCACGAAATACTGGCTACTGAAGTAGCATGAATAGACCTGTCTATGTACAACATTCCCGCCTTCTTATTGACAGTGGTGCCATAACAATTACTACAAAATCATCAGATTTATATGCTGGACCCTGTATTAATCTTCGCTCACTGAATTACTGCAGGTTTGGTGCTATATACAACTTTGTTGTTAATTTGTTGTATAAACTGTAGTTAAAAATAATTTTAATACAAAATATCATGCGTAAAAAAGCAGTGGGATAAACCAAATGTACATTCTCAATAGTCATCAGTGAATAATACTCTGTGTCCCTGTTAAGGTAAAAGTGCATACAATTTGCTAAAGCAGTAAGATTATTTTTGGCCCTGGCTAAACCTTCTGTATAATCAGTTGTGATCAATAATTGAGTTTAGTGCTTAATTAAAATGTTCACATTATTAATTCAATTTAATGAAGATTTTAATTTGTTAAAATCTGTTTAAAATAAGCTATATCTATTGTTCAAAAAATTATTAGTATGTTACTTGTGCTTGGAGAACTTCCAGTGATATTTGATGGTCTTGTAGGCTAGCATTACAAAGCTGTACATATATTCACAGTTAAGTGTATTAATTATGATCTAATTTAAATTTGACCAAAACCTTTACATAGTAAATACGAAGAACTTGGAAATAAAAAGTTTGCAAGCTTGATTATATTAAAAACATGTTATATTTCATAAAATAAACTTGAACCACTATTCTACTGTAGTTTTTATATGTTCTGATAGTAACTATTAGTGATTGGAGTTTGATTTTTTATTTATTATTATTTTTCTTGATAATTGATATAGTTATAGTTATAATAATTATATAGATAATTTATATAGTTATGACTATGTGATTCGTAAGTGGTGCATCTTATTCTACACTTCTGTTTAATGTGTCACCAGTCCTGTTTCCTGATTATCATTCTGTTGTCTGGTGGTTATTAACAATGCATTCTGGCATGGTTTGTGGATATAATAAACTACTGGTAATTCATTACATAAATGAGAAATACTGCTGTTTCCAAATCAAGAAAACTGCACGAGATATGAGGAGATTTCCAAAATACCATATGATTCGACCAGTCAAATTCTTTAATGAGTAGCTGTTATCCAGAGTAAGCTGAATTTCTTGGTAATTCTCAAATATGTAGTGCTGAGATAAGAATTGAAATTTGTTCATTTTAGCCTGATAGATATCCAGTTTAATTTCTAATATTTTTAAAATCTGTAAGAGATTAGAAAGTTTTCAAAGTTCCAACAAGTTATGAAGAATTACTAGAAACCTTATTTAAGTTATCTCTGCTAAAGTCAAATTAAATTTGTTATTTACTGGTCCCTGACATCATTTGTCTAAATAAATCCTAAGCAAATACATAATAAAAACAGTAGTTCTAAATGTTTCTTGCAAAAGTTTCACAAATTTTATAGGGTTATTATTTTTTGGTAATATTAATTCAATATGTAAGATTAACAAAAGTTGAGATTACCTCATCGTGAAAAATATGTCATCTAGTTAAATTGAAATTTAATTTTCAGCAGATTTTACTGGAATCATTTAAGCTATTCTTGTGTGATATTTAACATATTTAAACAGGACACAAATCACTGTAGGTTGGCTTAATCTTTCTTCACTTTTGTATGAAATGAAAGAATTTTCTGAGCAATGTATAAATGTATATTGAAGTTTGATACCCTTTGATGAAAAGTAATATTTCTTAATACTCATTCTATTTGAGGTAGTTAAAGTTTTTCTATCACTTCATAATTTCTGATTGTACTATTTGGGATTATGCTCTGTAACTCTAGATTTCAAAATCATATTATCACAAACTTAAACAATGTTAATCTGTATCAGTGAATTTGCATTATAATTACTTACATGGAAGTTTTGTTGTTCTGGTTCATATCTGTAATAGTCTCTATATACTTTACCCAAAACCGCTTTCAAATTGCTAGAAGTTTCTTTCCACACACAGTGAGCAGCTGAAAAAAATTTTCACTAAATTAGCAATGATTTTAGAAGAATGTTAATGTACAAGCCTGATGTTTCTTAACTTTTGGGTTAGAGCAGGTTAAAATTTAATTTATCATTATAACAGTAGTTATTAAAACTGTGTATGAACACATCAATATAACAAACTTAATCACTTTTTGTAGTAAGTTATTCAAATCGATGGATTCATCATCAGTTATAAAATAATATATCAGATTATGTGTTATCATCCTTACATGTAAAATCTGAGTGTTCTCACTCAGATTTTACACATTATTTTTAAAAATTATGTTACCAGTTTTTTATTCATGGATTTGAAAAGCTTATTGTATATATTAAGCTTGATAATTTAGAGTGTTTTTGGGTGGTTTTATATGTTATATATATATATATATATATATATATATACATATATACATAATGATTTAACACTTGTACCAGTGCAAACGGTATCTGTTAAGGTTTTATATTTTGCTAGCTCTGATGGTAGTTATTTTTTAATTTCTCTCTTTGTATTTTGTGTGCATGTGTGTCTGTCTGTATGTGAGTGCACATGCACATGTAACTATTTCACAATTTGTTTTATCTTCAGTGTAATAATATTCTGTTTGTTCTTTTTATCTCCCTCATAATTGATTTTTTCTCTAATCATTGTAGCTTGTCAAGAAAAATAATGAACTTGGAAAACTAAGGTATCTTGTAATTGTGCCCTTTATTGATTCATGTTAGTTGTTATATTTTCCTTTTTATTTGATTTTTTTTATAACTGTAGGAATGTTACAATGTATATGTTTACTTGTTACAGTTTTGCAACAGTTATATATGTCAAACAAATTCTATTTCTACCAAGTTGTAAAATTAATTTTTAACTATTTAATTAAATAGTCTATTGTAATTAGTAATTGTTAAATTTGTATATGCAGTGGTAATAGATCTTGTAAATGAGATAATGGTAGGTTAAGTGTAATTTTTTTGTAAAAAGCAAATCAGTAAAAGTAATTTCTTTTTGAATTGCTACAACTTGTTATTATAATATTGTAATCATGAGAATTAATTTTCTGGGTAATAATAACATAAATGTAGCTGAAATATATATTGCTGATTGGGTTAACTGATTACTTTTAATATTGATTATTTAATTTTGTTTGTTAAATATCCTAATCAAATAGTTAAAGGTGACCTGATGTGAGACACAGTCAGTTCTATAGACATTTTCAAGTAAATGAGCATACTGTATTATGCTGATTGTCTATATTATGCTCAATATACTGATAATAATAATTATACTGAGTTAATAATTATTGTATATAATTATTACATGAGCATTAAGTTTTTAAATTAAGCAAATTAAGCATATGAGAATACTATTTTCAAGTAATTGAGCATACTATAGCAGGTTTACCAGAGAAAGTGTGGAGCAAAGAGTTTTTAATTGCCTTCTTCACCAAACTGAGTATAATTTTGTACATCAGTATGTCAGTGTCAACAATATGCATGTGAT
Source organism: Lycorma delicatula (assembly GCF_047948215.1). Classification (NCBI taxonomy): domain Eukaryota; kingdom Metazoa; phylum Arthropoda; class Insecta; order Hemiptera; family Fulgoridae; genus Lycorma; species Lycorma delicatula. The sequence goes on along the minus strand of NC_134459.1, from coordinate 25,253,223 downwards.
ATTCACTTCACAAATGATACCTTCACTTTGCTCACTTTGTTTATTGAACTGTATTACAAAGAGTAAACGTTTTGCTAATAATTTATACTTATTGTATAATTGATTCCCTTTTTGTTATTAAGCAATGTATCATATACACCGCCTTTACTCAATTAAAATAAATCCATAAATTTGCAGAATTCATCTTGCTTAAAGTTTCTGCAATGTTTTGTTAAAAATCTATTGAAAGTATTTAACAATTGTATTATCTCAATGTTTATAGTCAGCTTGAGTAAGAATTAAAAAAAATCAATAAAAAAATAACAAAACAACAATACTAAAACTAGTTTAAACATTTTATGGATTTTACTTATATAAATGCGTAATGTATTCACTTTACAGACTAAGTTGTGAGTTACTTAATTGTTAATTGATTTATTGGTAAAGATTCATCTTATCTTTAATATATTGTCAGACAAAAGACACACTTCAGTAAAACAATTCACTGTTGAAGTTAGTGTCCATATTGGTTGCTGAAACATAACTAGGATCACCAAGTAGTAGAGTTGTGCACCGATAATGAATTAATGGAAAAATGTACAGATCGTTTAAAAATTTCATAGGATAATTAACTTTTAAGAGTTTCATCTAATAAAATATCAGCGATCATGCTAACAGTCTAACTGTCTTTTTAAGTTCATACAAATAAAAGTACTTTATTGGTATAAATTAAAACGTTTACCTGTAATTATTACATTGTCTGTAATTAAAGAAGCACCACATCTGTACTCCCATTTATTCTTTTCTAACGCATATAATCCTGCCACCCATGGAAATATTTTTCGATCAGTTGGTGTTCGTATTGGCATTCCATGTACAACTAATGGAACTACATTAGATTGATAGCAACCTAAAATTAGTGAAAATAAGATTAGTAAATAAGTTGTAGATCCCACTTATCATTAAAAAAAATTGAGGTTTTTTCTTCTTTTCCGATTTTTAATTTATCATCATTTTGTTTCTTTTTATTTTCTTTATTATGTTTCCTGTACTTTATGTATTTTTCTGTTATTTTTCCTAATACTCACCGTAATCGTACAATATTTCTTTTTATCCATTTTATCATTATTATAAAAATTTCAGTTGTTTTACTATTACAATAGTTGACTTTTATTTAATTTCATAAAGGTTAAGTACGAGTACTTTTGAAATAGTAATACTATAGAAACAATTTTGATGTACTGAAAAAGTTTTAAGTAGAATGATTCTTATTACAAATTTTGAAAGAAGATTCTCAGAATTAGTTTGAGATTCAGTTAAGAAAAATAAAATTAAGCATTAAAGGTTTATGTACTTAAAAAATGGTTTAATTAATTATATGAATGGAATGGGTAAATCATATTTCTCTTTTAGAAATCGGTAGAAAACAAAATGCTGGTAAAAAAACTACTTCATCTGCATTATTTAAACACTTCACTTTGTATGATTCTTGTCTAGTAGATTTTGAATTACTGATTATTTGGTATAGTGGTAATATATTTTGTTTTATTGGCAATTTTTATTATTTCCAAGATTTTGCCTGGTCTTAAAGTCAGTCAGAATGAAAAGAATATCCCAACTGTTTGGAGGATTTGTTGGCTGTGGAATGTATCAGCTGGAAATACTTTATGAACAATTAACTTGGATGATTTGGCAATCATGCTCTTGTACCACTACTATTTTAAATGAATTAAAGATTAAACTTTTTTTTTATAGAATTTTTCTTGCTACAAAAAAAAAATAACAATAAAAATTGCTATAACATATTTTTTTAAATTTCTTGCTATACTTTCTCAACTTTCTGTTAAGTACTGCCTTACTTTCTGTTTGGTGGGATGCTTAGAGTGTGCTCTACATCTGATGGCTTCTTTTTTATTACTAAAACAGTTGATTGACAGATCCATATTTGCAAAACTTATAAAAGTTGGTTCAAGACAACTCTTTGATATTGACTATTTAAAATGACTCTATAATAAATGCTGTGTAATTATAAGTGTTCAATTGATTTAAGATATGTCATCATCACAATTACTTTATATTTACATGTCCAGTTCTTCTAAGTACTGAAATGGCATCTTATGTAGTAAATTTGCTTTTATCAATTGCATTTTAAAAATTGTTAAATTCTTCTGGCCAACTTTTATTTAACTAAGCCTTAATATTAACTATAAAAAATTCTACTTTTTTTTTATTTTCATTGTTTGAACAAAGTTTGATGTGTAATCCATTACATTATTTTGGTATCTGTTAGTGTATGAGGCAATGATTTTATTGCAGTATATTTGAACAAAATTGTAATTTTGGATTCTGTTCAACTCATCAATTTGTTAATGTATGGTAAATTAATGCCCATTATTAAAATAGTGGATTAAGTTTTCAGGAAAATTCTAACAAAAAATCATTTTGTTTTGTTCCGGCTAGTGTTTATATTCATTAATCAAAAACTTGGATGAATAACATTTTTGTTAAATATCAGTTATTCTTATTAGTGAAAAACTAATTTCTGACGTACAGTAATTTAAATTTCCACCATTAGAAATGTGTGTCTTTTCTTGTAATAGTAAAATGTAATTTATTAAGGGTGAAATATATTGAAGAAACTCATGGAACTGAATAACAGCTGTTACGTACAGATTAAATTATAATTATGAAGGCAATGAAATGGTAAAACAGAAGGAGTATTTGAAATAACTGGACATCTTAAGGGTGTAACATCCATTAGGATTGTGGTGAGTGTGTTATATCATCAAAAGAATATAGAAAAGCAAGAAGTGCCAAATAATCTGGGGAAGGAAATAATACAAATTTTCAAAAAATTATGTAAAATTGAGATATATTCTGTTTTTGAGTCAGCATGTAAAAATCTTTAAAACCATTGTCTAAGCTAAATTGATGAAAAAGATTGAGGAAACAATGATTTCAATGATGAAAGGAGCATAATTGTTCTAATTCTTTCTGTTCTGCAGCTATTTAAAAAGAGATAGAAAAATATCTAACTGTTTTCAAAGATAAAGAAAAAGTATACAAGCTGGTTGAAAGATGGCTGTTTAGTTAAGCTTCAAAGATGCAGAATAGAACTAGGAATATAGTATTTGTAAAAACTTAATTGAGTAAATCAGTGCAGGATAAGGACCACTGCTGATAATTTGAAGTTAAGAACTTTCAAAATCAAGGAGTAATTGACACCAGATTCCTTTAATGTAAAGAAAAATATGTCCAGAGAAGTAAATATAACAATGAAGAACTGGAAAAGAGAAATGAATCATATTATATTTGTAAATAATTTGACCGCCAAAATAATATTTTGGTGATTTGGGTTAAGAACATATAAAATGTGGAAAAACAGTTTTATGAATGGAATAACCAGATTAAGCAATTAACAGATCTTAAGTAATTCCAAGTTGACTAGATTCCTGGCTAGACGAACACTGTTTCAGCTGGAAATTGTGGAATGAACTTAAGGAATTATGATTCGAACCTGCAAAAGAGATGAGGTAGAGTGAGAGAATTAGTTGAAGGATAGTTGTCACTGGAGATGATTATGAATAGTTGGCCACAGCATTCTCTATTTAAGTAACTAGAATAGGTGGAGTTGTAATTATTTGTACAAGTGAGCTGTCAACTATAAACTATAATAAACCACTTGTTACTTATTTCTTTATATTAAAATTAATTAAAATACGGTTAAAATAATATAATCAGTTTTGTACTTGGTTCACAGAAAATATCTTCAGTCCATCTTCCAGTCTTTGTGCAAACTGCTGTTTGTGATTTTTTAATTGCGTAGTATGGCTGACATGAAAATAAAGCTTCTGTTCCTGTCAATGCTGGTCTGTTACATTCCACTACATAATTTGGTTTTCTTGTGCATGTTACATTTGTACCATAAGGTCGTATAATTGGAGGGCATGTTCCTCTTTTTCTAACTGGAAAACCTGTAACAATTTTATAGTTTTGTGTTAAATGAAAGAATATTAATTTTTTTTTAATAATTTTTATTAAAAATATTTTAATTTTCTGTTATTTATTGTTTAGAATATTACAGTGAAACCTAACTTTAAGTCAGTTCCATTTTTAATGATACTATTTGATTTAAATTTTACATTTCTTAGAAACTATAATTTTTTGTAAGTGTTTTTACTAAATTATACGAAGATCCTAATTTTAATGTGACCTGTGAAATAGATAAATTTGGGCCCTATTCATATAAACCATGTTTATAATATCAATTTAAGAATTATGAAAATTACTGCAATTTTTATAAAATTTAAGTAGAATAAATTTTTTTATAAAACAATAAAATTGTTAAAAAAATAAATTATTTAGAAATAACCTTGCAGATGGTGTCTGGCTGAAAAATTTATAATTTAGGTAAATATTTTCACACAATTAAGTGGGTGGATTAGATTGTTACCTTTGAAATTCTATATTTGTTCTAAGGTTGTGTTTTAATTTCTGGAGAGAATTAATTTTTGTTACAAGATATATTTAAGCTGGTACACTCACAATGATGTTGTGATTGTACTGCATCTATCCTGGTTAAAAAAATCATGGAATTTATGCATTTCCTTGAGGAAATTTGTGTTTTTACTCTGGGCCAGATTATTAACCTTCATCCTTGGTAATTTTTTATCATTCCTGTTTCTTTAGCCGTGATTTCTTCTTTCACCTTTTAGATTTTTAATGTCTGCTAAGTCTGTTCTGCTGAGAATGTCGAACATATAGGGAAAGTGTCTTTTGGTGGTATCACTGCTTCTTAACCAATCTAGAAGCTGAGGCACTACAGTCTAATAACAAAATATCAGCTGAAAAAAGTGTTTTTTTATTAAATTATCTATTTACTTCTCATCAATATTTACTTCAAAATATGAAATTACAAAACAAAGTAATATTGAGAGCCTATACTTTATATTAAATTTTTATGAGTGAATATGAAATGATTAAAGTAACTGTAAACTTTATTGCAAGTTGTAAATTTGGTAAATTCAAAATTTATTTGTACTATTAATTATCAGTCTGGTTTTTTGCTAATTCTTTGGGTTGATTTGTATTTTATGTAATGCTCTCAAACAGTTTTGTTGTACTCATCTGCCAAATATTTTCACTTAAAGAAAGAATCAAAATAAAATAACTATCTATTATTTTAACACAAAAACAGTTCTATTTATAAGTGGATATTTATACAAAATCTCTAATTTTTAATAGCAATTTGGACCAAATTTTAAATTACTGGACTTTTTTATTTATGATTAAGTACCAGTTAAAGTTCTCAATCTAGTAATTTATTTGTTTAATTTTATGCAAAAGATAAGCCTTTTCTTGATATATTTTAGTTATGTTTATTTTCCTTACTTCTTGGTATAATATCTATTTTTTTGCAAGTTGGTATTTCTGGTACCCATTGTGATGCTTCACATTTAGCTTCAATAAATTTTTTATCTCTTTCAAATTTATATCCATCTTTGCAAGTAAAATTTATAGATGTATATGCATTTACTTCGTCTCCAGGTTTACAGTTATCACATCCTGAAAAATAAATATTAAAAAAAAAGAATTATATTTTTTATTGAATTTTTTCTGAATTTAATACTTTTCATGTTGTTTCTGCAACTTATTCATAGGTAATACTGAGGATTTATTATTACAACTAAAGTTACTTGTTTTTTCTTTTGTTCGATACAACGAACTTGGTTAATAAAGTCTAAGAAATCACTAATTTTGTCTTGTCACATTGTCTTTGTTGACTTCATTATCATTAAGATTATAAGTTAAATATAGCAAAGAGCCACTGAGAACCATTAATACTTCTAATTGATAATAGCCATGTAAAAGTTTGGCTGACAAACTGAAGCATCATCTGTGTTGGGCTATAAATTTCTGTGGTTAGAGGGTAGTCCTCTTTTTGTGCTCATTATGATGAGGATATTGCTTAGGAAATCAGTCCTGGCAAGCAAGTTATGATCATCAATTGCTCAATTGCCCATTTACCATTCACTGGTACCAGTAGAAATTATTGCCTTTGTTGAAAAGATTGGAGGGTTGGACTAAACAGGGGTACTATACACTAACATTCTTCAAAACTAAAAGAAAATTCATCTTTGAAACAGCCCCAAAGAAATTATTGTATTAAGCATAATATCTCATTGTTTAATTACACCAATAAGTTCTTCACCCTTTACTCATGAGTCACAAATTGTATCTTAAATGAATTGGCAAAGTGATTTTGGGTAAAAGCTTATTAGAAATCTTGAGAAACATAAATACCAAAGAGAATTGTATCTTTGTCTTTGACTTGCTATCATCTTTCCTTTGATTTACTTTCTACTTTATTTTCTACTTTCTTTTTTTTTATTTTCTACTTTCTTTCTTTAGCAATCTCAAATGATCAAAGTCAAACTAAAATTAATATTTAAGATTATATTATAAATTATGTACAAATAAAATAAATTCTGTTTTTTAACATTTCTGACATCTGTAGTCAAAATAATTAAATTTTTGTTTAAAATACATTTGACTCAGTTTCATCTGACTGTAGTATAAAAATAATGATTATATTAATTTTTAGATTTCCCATCTAAATATTCAGTTCCTTAAAACAAAATCAAAATATTTCTTATGTAATGAATCACCAGTTTTTGCATATAATTTTAGCTTTCTGAAGCTTTTTATAATCTATTTATATAAACTGGTAGCAGGTAAATTGTTCTCAAATACTCCCTTTTTAATGACGTTGACTGCTACTCTGTAAAACTTAGAATAGTGAAACAGTTGAAGTCAATGAAATTAATTTTGAATATTGTGCAGTTCAATTTTTAATCTAAATTTGACTTTTATTATTATTTTTAAATTTCTTAATTTCTTTAGATCAAATAAATTTTTCGAGAGACTTTGTGTAACTACTATGAACTAAATCCAGTAATGTGCTTACTGTACCTATATAAATATTGTTTAATAATAACCTGCCTAAAAATCTTCAACCATCCATTATAATTAAAGTTAATACACAAAAAAACCGCTTATCAACAATTGATTATTGTTGATAACCGGTTTTTTGTATATTATCTTTAATTATATACTTATACCAACAGGCCATGCTCAACAAAATGATTCATTATAACCCTTTTTACATAAGACACAACTGTATCTATATCTGGAGAAATTAAATGAGTTTTTAAGATACAAAAATGGGTGGCCAGATCATTGTTTGGTGCCCATAAGTATGAATTGTGTTGATACTTAGAAAATTAGATATATTTCTTATCCTTGTGTTTATGTAAATTAATGTACAATCTTTGAAAAAAGAATAGACACTTATATATAAAAAAAAAAAAATAAAAGTATCTTTAGCCATTTCTATTAAACCAGACAACAGAACTGTTATTTTGTAGCTCAATTCCAATACTTTGGCCTATGGAAAAGGGCCTTATTATTGTGCCATTGCAATTTTAATTAATTACCAAATAATTTAAAAACATTTCCCACCATTTAATTAAATAAAAATTTTTTTTTTCTTTTTCTGTAACTAATAGCAATGAGGTCTTAAATAATATTTGAAAAATTAAAAAAAAGAACATTCATTTACTATGAATATAAATGGGTTCAAAATAATTTTTAATAACATTTCCTGAATTGTGAATTATTTTTTATTATATTTTTCTGTTTAATGTTTTTACTTTAACATATTTCATGTGTTAATATTTTAAATAATTAATATAGACTTTAATTAGGACCTATCATTTTATCTTATAATTTACATCTTTAAAATTATAATTTGCTTTACAATGAAAGAATGATACGATCTGTATAATGTATTACGTACCCGTAAAAATAAAATATCTATTTTTTAACATAATAATCTGTTTGCCTATTTTAAATCTTTTATTATACATATCAATGGTTTGTAGAACCTTTATGGTTAAAAATGTTTGAAAATGAATAAAAATTATGTACTCACCATGAACTTTATACACTATTGTTGAATCAAATGACGGTATTCTGCATTTTGATTTTGTTCTTTTACATCTTTCTTCATTTTCATCTGATCCATCTATACAGTCTATTTTTCCATTACATTCTAACCTTTTATCTATACATCCACCATAGGCACATTGAAATTTATCGTTTTCACACCTGTGCAATTTAGGTACTAACTATATTAGTATTAATATTAATGTAATTATTATGTAATGTTTAATCTTCACTAAGTTAATGTATGTTTTTAACTTAAAAACTATAATACTTAAAAAATGAAGTTTGTTTGTTTTTCAAGTTTTTTGTTCTGTTATTGATTTTATTGTTAATCTTCTTAAAAGTTGATTTTGTAATCTGTTTTATTTATATTGTCTTATGATATATATAGTTGAATATAATGCAGTTTTTTTAAATATAAGTTTAAAAGATAATTTTTACTGAGATGTACTGGTAATTTCAGTTACTTCTTTTTACAAATTCTTACTGGTAGAAGTCAAGCAGTTTTAACACTTTATGAGTTTATTTATTGATAAATTTTAAGAATTAGTAAATTTTTGGTATAAATGCTAGAAAAATAGTTACTTAAAGCACTTTGGTGATTTGTTATTCTGTAGGCTGTAAGAAAAGTTTTGATCTCTCTTCATCTTATACAGTTTTCATCCAAATTTGATCAACAATGACTGAAAGTTAATAGTACATCTTGTTATGGTGGAATTATATATTTTACATGTTACAAATAATTTAGATAAAAATTATAGATTCAGATTTATTTTTTACAATGAATGTTTAGAATTAGTTTCATTTATTTCTTGACTTACATTATATATATTATTTTGTTAGCACAAAGCTAAAACAGCTGCATTTTAAAGGTACTATTGATAATAGTTTTTATCATTTCTTTTGTAATTATCTAAGTTATATTCTAATGTTAACTACATTTTGATACTATTCTATTAGTAGGCAACTGAAGATATTGATTGATACACCTATTCTGTTCTCAGTTTCTAAATAACAGCATGTCCTGGCCTGGAGATCCAGGGTTATAATTAGCCACAGATGAAATTCACTAAATAAATAAGGAACACAACTGCCTATGGACCTTAAATTGATGAAACTGCATGTATATAGAAACTTTTAAAAAAAATATTATAGGAATTAGATTTAAATAATTCTTAAATATTAATTTTATAAATATAAATTCAATTATTTTGAATTTCACTCCCTTCCTAGATTCTCTTCAAAATTATTATGATTGAATGAAGAGATAATCTCATATTTCTTTCACATGCAGCCAAAAATACATTCAGTATTCATATGAATTTTGTATATAGTTCTTGAGGTGTAGTAGTGAACATTTTCATTTTTTGCTAAATTTAAGTGGAAGGGTAAAATTGTTACAATTAAGTTTTTGATAATGTGAAGAATAAATCATTGTTCACAGATGTTTTGAATGCTGTTGTGAAAACGTTTAATTGCTAAATACATTTTTATCTTTTATGTATAAAAATATTTATATATAAAATATTTTTAATATTATTTTTCTAAAATCGATCTTTTGGGAATCATATTCCTCTGCACTATACAAATTATAAATCATAATTAATTTTGTACTTGGGTTGATCGGATTAATATAATTTTTAATATGTGTAATTTATATATATATATACAAATTATTATATATATATATTATATTTATATGAAGGGAATTTTTTAAATATTGTCCAATGTAGCAACACTTTGTGAACAATATTGAAAGTTTGATAACCAGCACATATGGCCAGTACTCCCCTAGTTTATGCCATTTTAATGTCTACTGCTATGTCTCAAGTACTGTTGCCTTAATCCATTCGGCTTCATGATGTCTCAAGCACTACCAGACAGTTGAAATTCAAGGATCTTACCTCGACAAGGCGTCTATACATATTTATGGAACATTCATCAGAAAAAAATTACACAAGCCTGCGATGATTATTTTTGTTAGTTCTTGATAATTGATTCTTATTTATTTTTTAGTGCTGAATCCAAAAATAACCTTCATTTTATTACATCATGTCAGGATTTTTCACAAATCACAAATTTCAAAATTTGTAGAATGTTGAAAATAAGATACAATAAAATAGATATAAAATATTTATTTAATGATAAATTAATATAATATATTTACTTTTTTGGCTTGTACTATCCATTCTTATACCTAAACAGTTGACTGGTCTGAAGAAGAGGGCGGGGGGTCATTGATCCCTTAATTTCTAATGAAAATTGCCACAAAATAAGCCTAATTTCTATTATAATGCATTTTTTAATTTACTTATTTTTATTTATTTAATTAATTTTTATGAGGTATGTCATGCCTTTGGAAACCACTCCCTTACTTCAGCCACCCTTAATGACATTATTAGTTTTATTATCCAATCAATACAGGAAACAACCTCTGAATCTGTTTATAAGCTTACCTACCAGACACACCTAGAATACATTGGGTTTATGTTAAGCTTCCAGTATACTCAACATAAGAAACTAGCAGGTTCAGACTCTCACTCTTTTTATTTAGCCTCCTGAACCACCGTAAGATATTACTTCAGAGGATATGTATGATTGTAAATGAAGTGTAATCTTGTACAGTTCAGATTGACCATTTCTGAGATGTGTAGTTAAACCTTAGGAAATTACTGTAGTATGTGACTGAATAATACATTTTGTCATGGTTGTACTTGTTCATTTTATATATTCATCTTGTCAGATTTTGCTCTTATGTAAATCTCATACGTTACAAGTGTGATGAAGTCTTTTTTTTTTGTGTATGTATACAATTTAAACAATATTGTTGTAATTACCTTTGCGCATGTTTTTGTTTTTATGTAGTGTTTTAAAAAAATTGATTCTGTTGTACGTGCTTTGTTTTTTTGGATGAGTGTTTACCTGATTGAACTGAATTAACTTAAAAATGTTGAAAAAATTCATGATATTGCTCTTTAAATATTAAAAAAAGAATTGGTTAATATAATTATAATTGGTGTATTATAATAATAATTATAATTGGTATTTGTAATAATTTTTATATTTCTTTTTTCTGAGGGATATTTCTTATTTAGCAATAAGATGTAATTTGCTGAATATGTATTAAAGAATTAGAAATAATCACATTCTTTTGAAATATTACTTTATACTGTATTTTTGAAATAATTTTTCTGTCATGATAAATGTTTAATTTTGGATCTAAAGGTTAAGTGTCTATTACATTTTTCTTCAAATTTTACTGAAATGAAATTAAAAACCCTTAAAGAATGGGTAATTTTATAAAATATTTTGTTACTTTTTTAATACTAACTGTACGTTATCATTATAATTATAATCTCTTAACTGTAATATGTACATTTTAAATTAGCTTTGATTGTTTGCATAACCATATACGAGTGAAACCAAATAATCAAAATTGGAATAGTTAAAAGGATAAATTTTAGATAAATAACCATCACCCACATCAATATCGCATTTGATCCACCTTTAATTCTTTATTGACTTTGCCAATAAAGAATTTTGGCAAAGTCAGACATTTTTCTCTTCTGACCTTGCCAATTAAACAAACTAAATTTTCTATTAATATTTGATGTTTATAATAAAATATAAAATAACCTTCATTAATACCATAAAAAAATGTTGGTATTATATATAAATAAAATATGTCAGTTAAATCCTTCTCCTTTAAAACACCATTTAAAACAAAAATCAGTTAAAACTATTGTGATTACAAATTAAATGAAAATACATATTCAGAAAATTTAAACTTACTCTCGTCCACGACAACTCATTTCTGATTCATCACTCTCATCTGAACAATCAGGTTTACCATCGCATGCTTCATTAGCTGATATCACTTCTCCTGGAGTTTCGCACCTAAAGCTAAAAAATAATGATTTTTAGAATAATGGTTTTATTAGTTTAATTTTAATTAGTTTAACAATCTTTTTTTTGTTATCGTTTTATTTGTAGTCGCATCAACAATTAGTTATCAACTGGAGTGTAACTGTAAATGTACTGGTAAATGTGTAGTCTTGAACAGACTCAGCCGGACCATTCCTGAAACATGTGGTTAATTGAGCCCCAACCGCTAAAGAATACTGGTGTCTAAAGAACTCTCAACTTTGAAATTAGCTGATTTACAATGATGAGTTTTACCACTAGATCAACCTGTAGTTTAACAATTTTGTTTTTATATAGATGGTTATTTCTTTAAATATTTTGTTTCAGTCAGTATATAATAATACATTATATAGGTCACATGAAGAGTGGGCTGATATACTATATTGCAAATAAAAAAAAGGAATTATTTAGCATTTGCCTGGAAGGGTCAAGGAAAACTATGGTAAAACCTTAATCACTGTAGCATCACAAATTACACAATTAATTATAAGATTAAAAAATAGATGTGATTAAAATCCATATTAATTATCTAAAATAACTCATGAAATAGTGTTACATGAAGATACCAAATACAAAATAAATTTTTAAAATCCACAATTCAGTAGGTGTAATTGCAAATTATCTGAGCAAATAATTATGCCTATGTTGAATGGATTCAGAAAATTAGGGCTTTTAAAATGTCTTAACATTTATTATTTAAAAATTCATGAACAGAGCAATATTGTTTCTGTAGAAGAAACCTTTTAATTGCAATTTAAATAAATTAGTAGGAGATTTAAAATGGTTTGTTAATTTATTAAAAATGGTAACAGAAGGATGAATAATAAATCCCTTTCTTACAAGCAGTAATATTGTGATGAGTTACATGAAAACAATTCTGTTGTATGGTTAGGTAGAAGTGTATATTATTATTATTATTTTTTAAATAAATGACTTCTTTTTGGTCATTTAAATTTTACTCTTGAATATAAAACAAAGATAAATTAGTAATTTAAGATAAATGCTAATCTCTTAACAGCGCTCTGAATTATTTATATTGAATAATTATTAGGAAAAAAGTACAGGACTTGCAACTGTAAAGTGTCGAACATATATAGATTTATAAATTTATCAAATGTCAATAAATTTTTGATATATTTATTTATTATAAATATATTATAGCCAGATAAATATAAATTTGTATTGAGAATTACCATAAATTTAGCAGTAAATTTTTTGTCATAAAATATAAAAAAATTGATCCCAATTCTGATAAATAAAAAGTACAAGTAAATTTATAACAAACGAAGTACCATCTTTTGTATATAAGTTGAATCTATTTTTTTCACTAGCAAAAGAAAAAAATGTCAAACGTTATGAGCAGAGTAGTATTTGTAGTATTATGAAGTTTGCATGTTATAAAGCAATTAAGCTTCATGTCATTTTTTATTTGCACAATGAATTATTTCACTACTGAAGCTTGTAGTATGTGGGAATATGAAAATGGAATTTTGTAGTGTATGAAAAATATGTTAATAAAATATAAAAATATGCATTATTTGATAGGATCATTAACAAAGGAATTATATTTTTAATAAATTTACTAACATCAGTAACAAAGGAATTGTGTCAGTTCATATATTCCTATTATAAGCTCTTTTGTCTAAATTTTCAGTTTTAAGCCAAAATTAATTATTTAATTAATTAATTAAATTGTATTATTTATTAGAGAGTCTATACTTCTAATGATTTGATATTCTCATTAGATTTCAAATTGTAGAATAATTTTTTAAAGCTTATTTTCATCTAGAATTGAATTACTCATATTTATTGCTTATTTTTATCTAGGATTTATCTCAGAAGAGAGAGAGAGAGGAGAGAGAGAGAGAGAGAGAGAGAGAGAGAGAGAGAGAGAGAGAGAGAGAGAGAGAGAGAGAGAGAGAGAGAGAGAGAGATTGGAGCTTGTCAGTGCACATGCTTTTCATTAACTTAGAGAAGACCTAAGATAATATAACCTGCTGTATAAATTATTTGAAGTTCTTAAGAACATAAACTTAAATGAGGTATATGTCAGAGGAATTTATAATTTGTATGAAAATTATGAATGTCCAGTGAAGATGGGAAATGATATTTCAAGAAGTTTTACGGTAACTAAGGGTTTGAAGTAAGGTTGCTGTTTGTTATGCACACTATAAAATATTTGTGTAAGAAACATTAAAGATATAGAGAAGAAAGTGCAGAGGGTTAGGATAAACACAGGAAACGATTGCCTATGTGCACTATTTTTTTCAGATGATCATGTAGTGTTTGCTAATTATGCTGACAATATCTTATATGTATTAAGGAAATTAGCATAGGAATACCTTAAATGGGGCATGAGAATTAATTTAAGGAAAATGGAATGTTGTGGTAGGTGAGAGAGGAGAGGATTTAGTTGCAGAAGCAGAGGCGTTGCAAAATTGTAACAAGATTAATTACCTGGGAGCACTTATTTCTGATGATGGAGAATGTGAGGTTGATATCAAAGCTAGGATTGGATTAGAAAAGAGCAGTGATTCGAAAATTGAATAGTTTACTCTTGTCATTAAAGATAACAGTCAGAACTAAAAAAAGTTTTTTAATTCTGGCAGGTGAGCAAGAGGAATAGGGAATGTTTGGAAATGGATTTTTTCCATACAACATACCGACTTTCAAAACTGGACTGAATAAGAAATGAGGTAATAATTAGAGATATAGTAAAAAAGTCAACTTCCGTAATTAAAAAAAATTGAAGAAAACAATTTGTTTGGTATGGTCATGTTCAACGGATGAGTGAGAAGAGGTGGCCAAAAAGAGTATTAGATTATTGTCCTGGAGAAAAAAGGAAGAGAGGTAGACCCAAAAAGATGTGAAGAGAAGGGGCTGCAGAGGGCGATGGGAGATAAAGGAATAATGGAGGGTGACTGAATGGAAAGGAAAGTATAGAGATTGAAAGGCAGGATGTGGAGCAATCTGTAGGAGCCCTGCTTAAAGTAAAGTAAATAATAAAAAATGTAAAATTATTACCATAAAAACCCCAAGTGTCTGTGCTGATAATGATAACATTTTGAACTTCATCCAGAAGGTTCTGGATTTGATTTCCACTTAGATTTTTTATTTTTTAGTCGTGATTTACAAACCATATTATCCTATTCACAAGCTTCTAGCTTCTACCCATTGTGATAGACTGAGGTATTTTTCTGTCTTGCTCAGGTCCAATCTCTTTAGTTTGCTTCATCTTACTAGCAACTGGTAAGGGAAAAACTGTTTTTAGTATTATCCAAATATCCAGAGTTCTCAGTGAGTTTTGTTAGTAACAAGATTTTGCTTCCTCTATGCCTATTTTCCTTCTAATTCCCTTTCAAATCAAGCTGTTAATATGTACTGCTTTTCATTTATTATTCTCTATGTAGCTAAAAAAATATTGTTCATTCTTTAAAAAGGATTTTTGGGATGATTTAAAATTAATCAGTGTAATTACTTTTGTAAGATTTTCATAAGTTATATTATTTACAAGCTGTTCATATACTTACAGTTACTTCTAATAATATTTGAATAACCATGTTATACTGCCACTGTGATGCTATTAATGGCACTTTGTCAGGATTAGTCTGTATGAACTAGACTCATAGTTATTTAATGAGGTGTAAATAGGTTCATAATATCTAGAGAAGAAATATGATCTTAAAAAAAATTTCTTGAAAGCTAAAGAAAAAACTTCCATAATTATAAAATTCTACTGTGTAGCAAAGAAAAAAAATAATATCATGAGCTTTAGTTCATGAGATTTAGCTGTTAGAAAAATTATGTTTTCATTATTATCTGCTGTTCTGCTGAAGGCAGACTCTTACATCACTGATGTTTTCATCCTTTCTGTACCAAGCCTTCTTCTTTGTGTCTTGTGTTCTTCATGTCCTTCATTACCTGGTTGTTGTTACCTGGTCTTTGACGAATTTCTGGGATTGAAATTCCTAGAAGGGGTCAAAGCTCAGGCTTTCACCAATGACTGCCTCGTTTTAGTTTGTGGCAATTCACTACTGCAGCTGGAAGAAAGACCGCAAGCATCCTTGTCAGCTGCAGAGAACTGGATGGACAATCAAAATTTAAAGATTTCTGTGCCCAAGACGAAGTATATGCTTTTGAAGAAGGCAGACAAATTATCATAAAGTCGAAACCCCCAAATTAAATATAAAGGCTGTGTAATAAGCCGTGTAAGAGTTCATAAGTATTTAGGTGTTTTGTTTGATGAGAAATTGCTGTTGAGCAACCATGTCAAACAAGTAGTGGCAGATGCCATCTCTGTGATGCACAAACTAAGGAGGTTGTTCAGAAAGACTATAGGGTGTCGGGCTGTCAATTGTACATGATGTCTTTGAGAGTATGACCACTTACTTGGCGCCTGTATGGGCACTTAGGTTGGACAGGAATAGAACACTTATTCTAAATTTAAGGAGTCCCAGCGCAAAGCCTTAATTGTATTCACTGGTGTTTTTAAAAAAAACCTCCTATGAGGCTACTACCATATTGGGAAAGGCCCTCCCAATCAATTTAGTGGTGAAAGATTGGGCAGCCACATGGAAATTGTGAAGAGGTCGAGAGGCTGAGGAATTTGGGATGCAGTTTTGAGCCGGGCCAGTATCAGAGTGGAACGGTGATTACAGTGTACCATATCTAAATTTCGATGCTCATTTCCTGCCTGCAGAAGAGGCTTCTGAGCCTCGTGATGGAAGCATGGCAACAGGAATTGAACACCACAACTAAGGGACGATCCTTGTATAAATTTATACAGGATCTGGGGGGACGGTATGCCTGAAGATCATTTTTAAGGGTAACAGGAGTCCAGGTGCTCACCTGCTATGTTAATTTGAGACAATATCTGTTCAGGTTCCATCTGGCAACTGATGAGCTGTGTGTCTGAAGGGTGGTCCAGTCGAATGAACATATGATTTTCGACTGCCCCGTCTTGGCGGGGGGGGGGCAGAAATCAGACCACTCTGGAACTTAGAGGTCAAGGGGAAAATTGGCCACTCACAAACGGCGAGTCAATGTGGCATGAGCTGTATTGTTGGACTGTGTGGTAGTTTCTTGATGTGGTTGTGTTGTTCAACCAGCTTCAGTAGCTTATTAAGGGAAAAGACTCCTACCGAGTTGCTATAGGAGGCTACCTTTAAGGAATGTTTGGCTATCGGCCAACAGCTGCAACGATATAAATGATAAATGGTGTATGGGTACTTTCTGACATTCAGCGATCTAGGCATGGCAGGAAATTGCTGTCTTAAGATTTAAGGTGACAAGTTAAATTTTATATTTATGATAGTCATATATTACAGTATAGATGGGGTGCACCTATCCAGTTTAGTTTAATATATGACAAGTGAACGGCTTTTACTGTTCACACTATTAGGTTAACTCTAGGAGCTAAATAGGATATCGGTTGCTTAAGCTGTTTGAGGCACAGTAGCCCTTCATGACAAGGACATTTGGTCTTATACTTTAAGGCATCTGATTTGAAGTTGATGGCTTCTGAGCCATTAGTTAGTATTACCATATCATCAGCAAACCTTATGCATCATATTTTTCGTCTTCCTATACTTACATTCTTCCTCCTTCTCATTCTCTCAATATATTCCTAACCATATATTCACTATGAATGTTGAACATTCACATTGAGTAAGAGACAGCATCCTTACCTAACACCTTGACCTACACCCACCCTATCAGTCATATTCTTATTTACATTCACTATTGCTGTTTGCCTCATGTGTAATTCTTAAATTAACCTTCTGTTTTTTCATTCTACTTTTTTCTCCTTAAGAATCAACATCATTTACTCCAGTTTGATTCTATTAAATGCCTTCTCTAAATCTATAAAACACAGATTCACTCTTCCTCTCTCTAAATCTGTCTGCAATCATTCCTAGTAACCTGATGGTATCTCAGGCTTCTTTTCCTTTCCTGAAGCCAAATTGATCCTCTTCCATTATTCTTACCAACCTCTGATTAAGGACTCTTATCAATATTTTAATGGCATGATTTTTTTTCTTTGATAAAGTATTTATTTTTGTTTTGTGAAATTAGTTTTTGTATCTGTTAATCTTTGTTTACTTACGTATCAGTTGATGTGTCACATATATCAGGATCTTCATCACTCTGATCATTACATTGTATTATTCCGTCACACTGATTATTTTCTGGCAACTTTTGTCCATTTGAGCAATAAAAATATGATTCATCTAATCTCACACCTGAAATAATAAAACTTTAAAATGTTGGGTACAGTAAAATTACAATACATAAAATTTAGTGAAAGAATTAAAAAAAAAATCTAGTATTATGACCATGTCATGGCTGAATACTTTGTATATCCAGCCATGACCACTAGAAACTTATTTATAGTTTTCACATACACCTGCAATTTCTTTCTTTGATATGATGTCAATTTTACTCTTTTTAAAATGTGATTGTATTCCTCCAGTCTCAAAAATTTTGCGCTGATTTAGGTACTTCTCCAATCAGCATATTTATTCAGATGGTATATCATCAATCTTATTGCTTCAAATTCAAATTATGTTTTGCAGTCCATAATTTTGTTTCAGAATCTTTGCCTAATCATTATGTAAGCTATCTAATATATTTCTGTACCTCCTTTATTTTTCCTGTTTAGCCTCTATATCCTCTATATCCAGCCATGACCACTAGAAACTTATTTATAGTTTTCACATACACCTGCAATTTCTTTCTTTGATATGATGTCAATTTTACTCTTTTTAAAATGTGATTGTATTCCTCCAGTCTCAAAAATTTTGCGCTGATTTAGGTACTTCTTCAATCAGCATATTTATTCAGATGGTATATCATCAATCTTATTGCTTCAAATTCAAATTATGTTTTGCAGTCCATAATTTTGTTTCAGAATCTTTGCCTAATCATTATGTAAGCTATCTAATATATTTCTGTACCTCCTTTCTTTTTCCTGTTTAGCCTCTGATAATTACCTTTCAGATAATACTTCAGAGAATGAATGAGAATGATATGTATGAGTGTAAATGAAGTGTAGTCTTGTACAGTCTCAGTTTCACCATTCCTGAGATGTGTGGTGAATTGAAATCCAAACACCAAAGAACACCGGTATCTACGATCTAGTATTCAAATCCATGCAAAAATAATTGACTTTACTAGGACTTGAATGCTGGAACTCTCGACTTCCAAATCAGCTGATTTGGGAAGATGTGTTCACCACTAGACCAACCTGGTGGGTTATTTGCATGCCTCTTGGTTTCAATCATGTGCACCTTTTTTATGATTTTAAAATTAGGAGCTTGTAATCAGTACGTTCTCTTAGATTTAATGTAGATTTCTAAATGCCTACTTATTTAGTTTTCCTGACTATCTTAAAAAGACAACTTTTTTTTTTTTGCTTTAAAATAATAGAAATCCTATTAATTCATTAATCTGTATCATTGGTAATTTACTTACTTTATGATTAAGTTCTCTTATTTCTTTTATGTTCTGTACGATATTTTTAACTTCAGAATAGAATAGTTATTAAATCTGTTTTTAAATGATTAATTTACCACACCCAATAACTTTTGTCCATTTTATAGCGCTTAGAGACATAATAATTGGCTGGTGTTCAGCCATGGGAAACGCTCTTGCATGTGATTGGCAAGGTTTTTGAGAATGTCCTATATTTGCGTATTAATGTTAGATTAGCCACTGATCATTTGCTAATGGACAACCAGTATGGTTTCCGACCGGGCAAGAGCACTGAAGATGCCATACTAAAGGTGATGGATTATGTCCATATAAATATAGTCTATATAAATATGTATTAGGCATTTTTCTGTACATTCCGGGGCATTTAACAACTTAAGGTGGCCCTCTGCCCTGTTTCGGATGCAGATGCGTAAGTGTACACGAAATGAACTAGAAGTGCTCTGAAGATATTTCAGCTATCGGACCGTTTCCCTGCGTGACGGTGGCTTGCAGGTTCGTAAGAGCTTAACTGAGGATGCCCTCAGGGCGTGTTCTGAGTCCCCTTCTTTAGATCATAGAATTCGATTCGATGTTCCGTTTTAGGTTGTCATGTGGTTGTTTTGTCGTCGCTTATGCTGACGACGCGCTGCTACTGATTGAAGGGATTCGCGTAACGAGGTAGAGTTCCGAGCTGCTCGTGCTTATAAGACACTCCGACTGTGCAGTCTCCAACATAAGATGATTTTTAGCCCAGAGAAAACTACAATGATGTTGCTTAGCAGCCGATTGGCTGCTATCCGACGAATCCGGGTCCAGATGGCTGGTCCCCCCGTTCGGTACGTTACTAATCCTAGTTACAAGTCCCCCCGTTCGGTTACTAAACAGCAACGTTTCTTCAAACAAAATACCTAGGAACTAATGAACTCTAACTCGGTTGATGTTAGAAGGATTATGGCATGGGGTTTCTCCGCTGACTAAAAAAAGTGCTTTCCATATGCATGATTTTTACGACATACTGGCGAAGTTACTGATGTCGCATGCGAAGAAGAATCTTTAGCAGAATGGAACAATAGTCTGCAAAACAAATCGTTGTCAAATGCATTGTTTGCAGATTATCAAGAGGTTGACAAAGATTTAGAAACGCATGAAATTGTAACAGATGATGATGTAGTGGCTTCATTACTAGCAGAAATAGACGGGGACGTAGGTAATGAACGAAGGTAACGATCGACGATGAAGACATCAACCCGCCAAACCTTCCAGACGTTTTAGTGGCAATAAAAACCGTTTGCTGGTTTCTCAGTTTTACAGAAATTGCTAATGAAGAAACAAAAATTATTTGTTTTGATTTAGTAAAGAACCTTCAAAAACTGTATTACAACACGAAATGTTCGAAAGAGAACAAAATAACCGACTTTCAGCAGAAAAAGTAATTTTTACAATTTTTCTCTATCTTCTTTTACTCTACTGTATTTGTATTTATTATTGCATATTTTTGTTCTTTAATATTATTTTATTACGGAAATAAATTATTACTGTTTTTAATGATTATTATTTGACTGTATTACAATACCCGTGTAGGTGCATATTAAAGTAGTACCACTAAGCTACCTAAACAAGGGTTATTGTAAATATCGGTTTTAATGACCTCAAATCATCGGTTCCTTGGAGGTCACTAACAACAATATTTACTGTATTTATATAGACATAACAGGATAACTGCCCTTAGAACCACCACTATTCAAATTATATTTAAAAATCTAAATTATAAGAAAATACCATTTGGAACAAATTTTGATGTGAATAGAAAATATTATTATTTATATTTATCTTGTCATTGTTCAGAGTGATTCAAAGAAACGGGAAATTTAAAAAAATAACGTTAATGAAAATTTTTTTTAGAAAATGAATTTTATTTCATGTAATTGTACAAATGTTGCCATTTTAGGATACATACATTTTAGTTTATTTTTTAAAGATGACATCTTGCAGGTGACCTCCTCTTCTATGTACACACTCACGAAGTTTCTTCGTTAAATTGTTCATGATTTGAAGTAACATCTCAACTGGAATTTCTGCAATTGCTTCTCGGATCTTTGCCTTCAGTTCTTCCGTTGTAGCAGGTCTACTGTGGAACACTTTGCTTTTAAGGTAACCCCACAAAAAGTAATCGCAAGCTGAGAGATCAGGCGATCTGTGAGGCCATCTAATGTCACCATTTCGTGAAATGACACGTTGTCCAAACAATCGGCGTACAGCTGCCATCGATATTCGTGCAGTATGTGACGTTGCTCCGTCTTGTTGAAACCAGGCTGTGTTAAGAATTGGTGGAAATCTCTTTGTTGTGGAACAACAAAGGTTTCAAGCACGGCTACGTAACGAGCCGACGTCACTGTAATCGCAAGACCGTTGTCATCCTCAAAAAAATAAGGGCCTATAACACCGTAAGATGACATAGCACACCACACGGTCACTTTCTGGCTGTGCAACGGACGCTTGTGTAGCTGCAGGATTTTCTTGTGCCCAATATCTGAAATTTTGCTTGTTAACAAATCCACTGAGGTGGAAATGCGCTTCGTCTGACATCCACAGTTCTTGAACAAACTCTTCGTTATCATTTATCTTCTGAAGCATTACATTACAGAATTGTGTTCGCACAACTGCATCGTTCGGTTTCAGTTCCTGGACGATCTGCAACTTGTACGGATGGAATTGCAAGTCCTTCACTAGCATTCTTCGAACACTTGAACTATGCAATTGTAATGATGCTGAGAGACGACGGATTGACCGATGTGGACTTCGTGTGACAGCATCTTGTAAAGCTTGAACATTCTGTGTTGTACGGACGTTTCGCTCACGGCCTGGAGGTTTCTTTTTCATTGCCGAACCAGTTTCCTTAAAATTAGATATTGCATATGCTGATGGAACACGGTCGTGCCGTCCCAGATTAAAATGACGCCGAAATTCTCTACGCGCTCCCTCCACACTGTCATTGTTTTTGATAACAATGACAGTGTGATAACAATACCAAACGCTTTGATAACAAATGCACGTTGCGCACTACTCCAAGAATCCATAATTAACTAAATGGCAGGTTAGGTTAGAGAGACTGGCGCCACTTATCAAGTGGTACCAATCACCCACGGCTACCAACACAACTTTCAAAATTTCTCGTTTCTTTGAATCACTCTGTATTTATTTATTGGAGAAATCTGTCGGCTGATGTTATTACTGAGCTGTGATTTTACTTGATAAAATTACTTTCTTGACGACTGGGGTACAAAATTTGACTTATGTGACTAGGACAGAAGTGATTAGATGAAAAGCTCAGGAAACTGAAGAATTAATAAAAGATATAAATATTAAATTATCGTATTTGAAATAAAATTTACATTGTATAAATATGAGTAGGGAAGAAATAAATTTATTAACTTGTAATTTCTTTTTTCGGGTGATGTATATTCTGATGGTACAGTATAAAGTATAATAATAATAGTGAAGTATAAAATTTAATACTTATTGAAGATTCAGAAATCTAGACTGTAGGGCCTTATGGCTTTCTCTAGTAATGACCAAAAACATTGATATGAAAGTAAAAATATATATTATTAATCCATTTATCTAACAAAAACTATTCTCTTATCATACAAAAAATTTGTAAAAGGTTAAAATTGAACATATAAAAGAATAAAATGAAAAATAAAATAAAAATTGAAAACTTTAAAATATGACAAATGGATATTTAGCTATCATGGATTTTAAGTATTATATTTAACTATCATTTATATTACATCGTAAGAAAAAACTAACTTGAATTTAGAACATTCATGTGTGTGTTTAGGATTATTTAACAACAGAAACAAAGGGCAATTTTACCTAATTTTACTGAATAAAGTAACATTAACTTTTATACTTTTTATTTGAAGGTAAATATATTGCTAAAATATAATCAAAATTATAAAAATAATAAAGAGGGAAAACCAGTCACAATGAAACGCTACGTTTGACTTATGTCTGGTTGCCTATAACTGTTGCATACTTATAATAACTTTTTAATAAAAAATGATTAAAATATACATATTTAGTTGTATATATTGGCAGCAGATTGATATCCAATTACATTCATGCTATGTCTTTTGTCACGGAGGCCGTATGATAAATATAAAGTGTGATCGGGATTCAAAGCCAAATCATTGGCTTGATAGGTTGCAAGCTACTACCATATACAGGAGGGATTGAATATTTTTTACGTTACTCCAAATCCTTGAGATTTTCCTGGTTTTGTGGATACAAAAATTTGTAAGCGAAATATATAGTTAAATGTTTTTATCTGTATATAATTTTTGTAGTTATAGCAATTTTGTAAATTTCAATTTAAAATAAATAATAATATATAAATATAAAATTGCTATAAAAAATTTACTACGAGGGTTATTTTCTTTTCAATGTCCGATCGGTCGCGAAATAAAAACCCGCGCAAAAATCCGATGAACCTTTGCGCATATGTGTTGCGTAGCGTCTCTAGTATGGCCTTCAATCACGCCGCGTCACTTCGTTTAGTTCTGAACTCGCAGCTAGCACGTAAACATATCTACAACAATAACTTCTACCGTTAAGTGTGAAGTGCGTGCGGTAATTCGATTTCTACAGGCTGAGGAGTGTAATGCAGCTGAAATTCATCGACGAATAATTAATGTGTACGATGAAACTTCAATGAGTGACAGCAAAGTGCGACAATGGTGCAGGAACTTTAAAGCAGAACGTGCAGATGTTCATGATGCAGGCGATCAGGGAAGGAAGCGAGTGTCAACCGATGATCTCGCTGAGCGAGTGGATGAGATGATTCGAGAAAATCGTCGGTTCACAATTTCTGTATTGAGTGATTCGTTTCCTGAAATTTCAAGGTCAGCTCTCTACACAATTGTGAGTGAGAGACTTCAGTACCACAAACTGTGTACGAGATGGGTTCCCAAGATGCTGCCTGATCATCACAAAACAATGAGTATGGACGCCTCTCTAACATTTCTCCAGCGCTACCACAATGAAGGAAAAGATTTTTTGAACAAAATTGTCACAGGGGACAAGACATTGGTTCATTTTGAAACTGAAGAAGTAAAAGAACAATCCAAACAGTGGATGCATTCTCATTCTCCCAGTAAACCAAAAAATTTCAAGCGAACCTTCTGCATCAGAAAGTGTATGGCTACTGTGTTCTGGGACCAGAATGGCGTTCTCTTGGTGGAATTAATGGAATGTGGCACGACCGTCACTGCAGCCTCATACTGCGTGACTGTTCAACGTCTATGAAGGGCAATTCAGAATAAGCGGAGAGGAATGTTGTCATCAGGCATTGTCTTTCTCCATGACAATGCTCGGCTGCACACTGCAGCTGTAACAAAGAAGCTCCTGCAGCGTTTTTGTTGGGAAGTGTTTGATCACCCACCATACAGCCTGGACTTGGCTCCATCCGATTTTCACCTCTTTGCTCACATGAAACATTGGCTAGGAGGACAAAATTTTGAAGACACAGGCAGCTCCATTCTCTGACGAGGATATTGGAAAGTTGGTACCATGCTACGACAAATGTCTAAATCGGAGTGGCGAGTATGTAGAGAAATAGCGTAACTATGTAAGTACTTGTTACAAATAAACAATTTTTTATTTTCACTGTTGTTTTAATTTCGTGACCGATCGGACCTTGACAAAAAATAACCCTTGTATTATATTTGGTCAATTCATTCTTCAAAGCAAACTTCAATAATTGTATAAGCAAATATAATAAATGTATTATTGCATTTAGGATTTCAGAATACATTACGTTTTTAATTTTTAATGAAAAATAATAATAATTTAAATATATATATATTGTTTATGTCAAAATGAATTTTAATAGTGTGTAAATAGTGTAATGAAATGATTATAATCTAATATTATGATGATATATAATTTCTAATTATGTCTCAAAGGATTAATGTAATTGAACTTCCAAGGTTTAAATAAACTGCTTTTCTGTTTGATTAATTTTCTGAAATATAAACCAGCCATGCGATTAAATTAAATTCTAAACTGAATTGTGTTGAATAAATACACCAACCTGTCATTTACTTGGTTGTTAATGTTGCTACAAATCAGCTTGTGTTTATTATCACTTTTATTATTTTTTTAATACGATAATTTTTCCCTAACTTGGTGCAGTAACTGTATGTAAAGCGTGTTATAAATAAATAAGGTGTTTCTACTTATGTTTACTACATAATAATATATTACATAAATTATGTCAAGAATGGGTCAGTGTGATAATCATGAATAAACAATTGAACCAGTATTTTTTTAGACCAGACCAAGGGAAACCAGTTAAAATTCCAGTCAGAGAGTTACTCATAAAAGTCTTGAGCTTTTGTGATGATTAATCATAGAAAAAGGAATACTACATAACAAATAAATTACAACAATTTTGTAGTTACTAATAAAAATTATTTGAGAACATATTATATTATTTGTATATTTGAAACAATATGCATGTAGAAATTTCAGTAATATTTTATTATTTAATAAATTAACTACAGAATAATATTTTTTCTGTAAAAGAAAGTACTTCAATTTTATTGTAAATAAAGTTTTGGTAAGATCTTTTTAAACTGTTAAAAATGGCATCAGAGCATAATAATAAGGTTTGTCTAATGTATCAAAGTGTTTTATTGAGTTACACAAAAATATTTCTATTTTATAGCTTGATAAATAGAGATAAATATTGTTGTTTTTTTCTGAATAAGTGAATTTTTCTTAAAAAAGGAATCTGTAAATATAAACGAAAAGATAATTTTTGTTTTTTAATTTTCTGTTGCTAATGACTGTGTTGAAATCTGTTCAAATTGTGAATAAAAAACAATTCTATGACCCAGTGAGGTAAGGGTGATATGTACAAAATGAAATGAGGTGTGTAACCTTGTACAGACTTTGGCTGGCCATTCCTGAAATGTGATTGAATCCGAACCGCCAAAGTACATCAACATCCATTGTCTAGAATTCAAATGTAAATAAAAGTAGCCTATTTTTACTTGGCTTTAAACCTCAGAATCTTCAGCTGACTTTGAACCACAGCTGAAGATGATTTTACCACTAGACCAACCCATTGGGTTTATATAAATTAGAATGTTTAATTTGCTAAATACCAGTTTACCTAATTCATATTTATCAGCACCAAAATACTATTAGGTTTACTATTTTTGTATATTGAAAAGAAGCCCCAAGAAGAAATATTACATTTCAAAGAAATGTACTTTGTTTCTGATATAATGGAGTAAAAAAATTTGTTGTTTCAAGCATCCTATATAAGCTTTTCTTAGAACCCTTATTGATATAAATAATTGATCCCTCCCTCCCAAAAAAGATGCTACTCTTTAATCATAGTAGTTATTCAGATCATGTGATAGGTAAGTACCAAGTCACATGTTCTTTTATTGTAAGAACTTCCTGACTATTAAAGTTGTTTTCAGAAATATGGCTTTCTGCATATTGGTGTGAGTATGTGTTGGAGATCTAATTTCATCAGATATTGTATCAACATTTTTTCTGTTATGCCAATGATTGATACTGTTGTTAATAAGTTCTGTTTCCAGATTTCTTTCAGTTCTATTGCAAGGGGAATATATTTTTATATTTTCTCTCTTTATTTTTATATTAAATTATTATTGTTCGGTATAGTAATATCTATGATGTATGTTCTTCTGATTTCTTGATTAGTATGATGTCTAGTCTATTGCATGTGACTTGTTTTGTCTGTGAGTACTGATCTATCCCAGGATAGTTTGAGTTTGTAGTTTGTTCTCTAGAATGGTTTCAAGTTGTACTTGACTCGTAGTATGGCATGTATTTTGTGATAAATCCATGTTTAACTACGAGTTCTTGGTGAATTATTTTTGCTGCTGTGTCTGTTCCAGCAAGTATTTTGCAACTTCCTGTTATGTGTTCAATTGTTTCATTGGGTTGTTAGCATTTTTTAAATGTATCTGTTTTTACGTTCTCGTTAATGAAGTATTTTCTGTAGTTTTTATTGTGGCTATTACTCTATTCTGTATGGCTAGTGTAAATTCTTCAGTTTGTGGGAATAGTTGTCCAATTGTGAACCATCTACATGATGAAGTTTGGGTCTTGCATTATGTTGTAATGATTACCATTAAGTTCTTTTCCTGCCCATGCTTTTTCTTATGTTGCACTGCGGTTGTATGCATGTTGTGTCTATTCTCTTGTTGTAAATTGAGTGGTGTCCTTTGTTTGTTTGCTTTGGGAAGTGAGTCTGTGAGTCCTTTTCCTCCTTCTTTTCAGCCAATTGTAATTCTTTCAATTACTTATTATTATTATTATTATTCAAAATCCAGATTATTAGAGTTTAAGATTTTCACTTAAAAACCATACTTATTTTTTTTTGCTTTCTTTAAACAAAGTATAAGCCAAAAACAAGTATATAAAATTGCTTTATAAGATGATTTTTATTGGTTTATCTATATATAACAACAAATTCAATAATAAATGAATAAAAAAGACATATATAATTATGAACTAAATTAATAAAGAGTTGTATGACATAAAAAATATACATGAATAACAAGTAGTAAGAAAACAAAAGGTTTAAGAATTTTAATCAATTGACATTCATGAAAGGCCAACAGTTTTTTCCATCACTTGTGTTTGTTAAAGGAAATTACAAACATTGTAACTGGTTTATAAAAATGAAGGTCACTTTGCTATATAAAGTAAACATGTAATAAAATAATGTAAAATGTTTTTATCTGAAATAATGTATATTAATTAAACATTATTTTACTAAGACATAATAATAATTATTATTAGTAAATTTAAAATTTAATCAATAAAAAACAGGATTTTTTTAAATTGATTTCCCATGCATGATATGATTTAATTATTTTTTTAGTTTTGAATATCAGATTTGTAATTGTTGATCTCAAAAACCCTTACCCAAATATTTTTATAGTCTGGGTTTAATTTTTTTTCCAGTTTTATGTTTTTTCTAAGATAAAAAAAACAACAATGTATTAGTTTACTAAACCATTTATGCTAGAAAAAAATTTACTGTACGTATTTCAAAATTTATAATTTTTATTAAAGCATGTTTAGAAACATTTTATATTAATTTATTTGTATTGGAACAATTGCTATTAATTGCATATGTTATCCATCAATTAAAAATGAATATTAACCCAGCAATGTTTATCTTTTGTGATCTATGGATTAATCTGTGTTTACTTAATCTGCATTCAGTCATTTTTATCTGATTGTTATTTCACTTCCTTTTATTCCTAGTCTTTACTACTTGAAATATTCAAGGTATTATGGAAGCAATCCACCGAGTTGGTCTAGTGGAACTCATCATCACAAATCAGCTGATTTTGAAGTCGAGAGTTCTAAGGTTCAAATCCTAGTAAAGGCAGTTACTTTTATGTGGATTTGAATACTAAATCATGGATACTGGTGTTCTTTGGTGGTTGGGTTTCAATTAACCACCCATCTCAGGAAATCATCCTCATTCATCCTCTGATGTAATACCTTATGGTGGTTCTGGAGGCTAGACAGAAAAAAGAAATGGTGTTATGGAACCATAAGGTTGAATGTATGGTTTTTGGTTTATTTTCTTTTCAAGGAATTGATTAGATAAGTTTCATTTGTTTCCACGAAAATAAAAACTTAAACCTATTGTACAAATCAATTCAACCTTATAAATTGATTTTTATTATATGTATTACCGTACTTTGTTCATCAGGATCTAAATAACAGCACTTGTTTAACATTTCTTAACTGAATCCCAACAAGATCCGTAATGTATATTAAAAGCCCAGAAATATTTATAATTAATTTAAAAGGATGTTATGATAGGTTTCTTAACTGTAATGATTATAGGCGATCTAACACAAGACACCAGTCACTTCTGAAGATGTTATTACTGTTTTTATCAAGCATAATAAGTTCCCATGCCAGGTTTAGTTAAGAAGGTGAAGAAGAGTAAGGTGGTTTCCTGTTAATCTCTTTAGTGAATCGAATGTAATGGTGCATATCGACATGCTGAGTCCTTCAAATTCATTCTGTTCAGCACAGAATTATACAGACTGTGTAGTGTAGTGAATACCACTGCTTATGAATACATTCCTTAAGTATGAATTGAGTAGACCGATATTTAGAAAATTAAATATGCTAACTTTCCCTTATGTTTGTATTAATCAATCAATCAATTTTTTTGCAAAGATTATACATCTTTGCAAAAAAATTAGTTATAACTCTTTAAAAAAATATACTTATATCCATTTCGACCAAACCAGATAATGGAACTCTTTTCATCTAATTCAACACAATACATCCCCTTACAACAAAGGGCTTTATTTTGCTTCTGTTGCCATTTATTGATAAATTTGGAGAATCATTTAAAAAAATCTTTCCAGGGTATTTAAAATAAAATTAAAAAGTTTTTTTTACAAAACTATTACACTGTCGATGATTTAAAAAAAAAAAAAATATTAACAGTTTAAAAATCCTTGAATCTTCTGCATCCCATTCATTGGAAACATATAAATATGTGCTCAAATTATTTTAATTAAATTAATCAATTATTTCCTTTTGAATTGTGAATTATTTTTTATTGTATTTCGTACTTTCAAGTATTTAGCTTAGCATTATTTTCTATGTTTATATTTAAATAATTAACGTGGATTTTAATCATATCTATTTTTTATCTTATATTTTATATTTATAATTTATCTTATAATGAAGTGATCTGTATACTGAATCATATGTACTGATCAAAATAAAAAGTTTATTTATTTTCAGAGAAAAATGACAATGACAAATTACAATTTTATCTCGGGTATATCACAATCATTATAAAGACTGAGACAGAACGTAGAATATAACTACTATATAACTAATTATGTTGTACTTAAAAATAAGAATTAATACTTTCTTAAGTATGATTTAAAGAAGAATATGCTCTCAATCTTCTGAAAATTTGATTTGCGTAATATTCAATTAACTTTTGGGTGATTCTGATTGTTAATTCACATAAAAAAAAAAAAAACAGTGTCCTATTTGTGTCCAAAAATAAATCATATATATATATATGATTTATTTATATATATTTCTAATTAAGTACAGAAATAATAACATAACAAATAATAACTCTAATAAATTAGGCATAAACATGTAGCAGTGACAGACATGTGGATAATACAATATGCAGAATGTTAATACCATTAGCATGCACTCATTTGTTCATTATATAATGATCAATTTACTAGTACTTAAATAAGAAATATTCTTTTTAAAATAACTGAGTTCATATAAGATTTTTTTTAAATTTCAAGATATTTTTTATTTTTCTAATGTGTACATAGCAATCTGTTCAACTAGTGAACAATGAGCAACCCTCCCTCATCCTAATGAGATGAAGATGATATGTATGACATGTAAGTGAGATATAGTCTTAAGTACACCAGTCTCCACTGTCTATTTTTCAAATCCATGTAAAAGAAATTAACTTTTACTAGGATTTGAAATTCAGAACTTTCTATTTTGAGAATCAGCTGTTAAACAACTATTTTTAATGAGTTAATCACTAGGCCAGCCTGGTGGGCTAAATATATTTGAATGTTATTTTAAGATGACTTATTTAAGAAAAATTACCTGATGTTGTTAGCAGTACAATAAACAGTAGAATGTACATGATGATCTCGGTATGAAATTTTCAAATCATAATGCATAAATAGGTCTATTTCAGTTGTATAAATAACTAAGATTTGAATGAATTAATTTTATAGTTTTTCTGTACTATTTCAATTTTGAAATTAAAAGAAAGATTCATGTTATAGAATTTTGTTAATTAATTAATTTTATAATTTTTATTTTTAAGTTATTGTCTGTTGATCTATTGTTCTAGTTTTAAAAAAAAATCATTGATCTTAATTAAAAAAAAAAATTAAGTCATCTATTGAATTGGTTTTTATCTTTATTTTATTTAAACAATAATTATTATTGTGATGATTCTTTTAGCACTGTTAATGCATCTGAGATCATATCCATTGTTGTGTATCTATTGATATGAAAATTATTTTCTTTATTACTTTGCCGGTTAAAGCTCTATTGGTGTTTCACATAACTATAAATGTTAAGCATAGCAAATGGCTAAACGTTTGGATATTGGGTTTTGCAAATTTCAACATTTTAAGACAATTCCAGTCAAAAAACACAAAAAAAATTATAAAAATTTTAGAAAGCTCCATGCTTATAACATATGTTTGTTGGCCTGCATTTTAATTAATATCTCAGGACTAGCTCAACATAAATTCTTTAAATTATGGCTCAAAACATTTTATTATATTTGACATTAAATTTTGGACAAAATTAAAAAATTGAGGAGCGGTAGTTTTTGCCATTTTTTACTTTTTTATAGTGGTCATAGAAAACTGAGCTTTAGTGCAATGAAACAATTTATTAAATTACTTGAAATTCCAATGTTTAAGTCAATTGGATTAAGAGATTGGGGACTTCAACATTACTTCTAAATAGTGTTTGTTTCATATCTCGAAAACCTGTTGACTGCAGTAGTTAAAACTTGGTACAAATATTTGACTACATATATATATATTTACCAGCTTTGCCTGATCTTTCAACAATACTCTGACAGTTTTGACTTTCTATGGAGAAAGATCATTGGCAGGCTGTTCGCACTTGTTCTAAACTACTGAATCATCACTATTAAATTTTTCATAAAGTCTACATATTGTTTTAAATGAGGGCGACCACCAAGTGTGAAAATGTGCACGATTTAATTTAAACGTTTTATAATCGGTGCCAAATTAAATGATAATAAGTTTGATAATTTTTATTTTTTTTATTTTGACATCAACTTCAAAACGTTGAAATTTTATTTGATGAATTTAATAGTTTTACATTTTACTTTTTAGTATGTTTATTAAACTCTGTTATCTTATAAGTTTTGAAGTTTTAATTAATTAACGTATGAAACACTAAAGTTTATGATAATACTTTATTAATATGAAAGCATTTATATTTTTAGGCTGCTAGTTTAATGGTGGCATTGGGAGGGTGAGGAAGTAACTAAATAAAAACTTATCTTAAACTAAAGGAAACTTTTTCACTAAAGTTTTAAAATATAACTTGTAACAAAACTGAGAATAAACTTCTTTTGGATAACAGTTACAAAGGAAAAAGAGACTAGATGCTGCAAAAAACAATAGATAATGAAAGAAAAAAAAATTGAACTGTTAACGAATTGAAACTTATATTTTCTAAAAAATAAAATTTAGGAAAAGAGAAATAATTCCATAAAATCAGTAATTTAATGAAAGACATTAAATTCACAAAATTCAATGGGTTTTAAATTAAGAAAATGTTTTCAGAAAAAATAAGTAATTCTTTGGGCAATATAATACTGCTTTTAAAAGAAAGGAAGCAACAACTGCTACATAATTTTAGCCTGTTACATATTACTGTTTATTTACACAGTGATTCTACTCAATTTGATCTTAGCGTTGATAAATAGATCCCTGCTATAAATTATGAGAAAAATCAAATAAATAAATCTTTGATTCTGATGGGTATATAATTCTATATTACAAAGATCGCGTCAGATATAGGCATATATGATACCCCATGGTTAAAACAGAAACCTCACCAGTATCTGCCTGGATGAATCAAGGAATAACCGTGGTAAAATCCTTGATCATTAATTTTAATAAAGGTAGATGTGATTAAAGTCCGTATTAATTATTTTAAATATAAGATCACTAGCCGGTCAGAACTCATTTCGCTCACCCGACATCTAACCAGGGACTCCCCCTACACCTCGAAGCGTTCGATATTGTTATGGTTGTGAGAGTATTAAATATTTTACAAATATTAAAGAAAAAAGGATAAGTCATTTTACTTAATTATACTTCTGTTGCCATGGTAACAGAAATATATTGAAGTAAAAAGATTCATTTTTGGTTTTTGAATGAATCATTTTAATATCTTAATCCCCAAGGGGGCTAAGGCCTCAATCTATGGTTTCAAACCTTCCCTGGGACAACAAAAATATGTCCTAAAAATATAAAAGCAACGGGCCGATTGTTTCTTCCGTGATGCTGTTAGAAACAGACAGTTTCATAAATTTTCCCATTTATATATATAAATGCGAATATAATATATATATATATATATATATATATATATATATATATAGAGGATGAAATAATTTTACAGTAAATTTACATGAAAATGTCAAATATAGTTCACAATTCAGAAAGCGTTAATGAAAATTATTTTAGTACATATTTATGTATACCAAAAACGGTTTGCAGAAAATTCAGGTTCTTTAAAATTTAAATTTGTGTTATTTAAAAATTCGTCGACAGAGTATCGTTTCTGTAAAAGAAAATTTTTATTTTATTCTAAATAAATTGGCGAGAAGATGAAAGAGGTTAAGAGGAACGGTAATTTATTAAAAATGGCTATAAGGCCTTTTCTCGTAAGCATGAATGTTGTGTTGAATTACAAGAAAATTGTTCTGTTATCTGGTTGGACAAATCCCGAAAGAATGTATTATCTAATAAAAAACCAGAAATCTTGTTTTATGGGCCACAAAACTACGTGATCAGCAATGTTACATCTACCTGAAAAGCATAATGCAACGGTTTTATCTATTTTTAAAGTCAGGTGGTTAAAATCTATTGAAAATAACTTTTTGAATTGCTAGCGTAGATTTTCAAGTTATTTAAGATAATTATCGTCAGATATATGCACAGTTGTATCACTTATGAAGAGGGTAATAATGAATGGTTCAAGATTTTGAGTTTGAGGTAATTAATAACCAAAGCTAGGGACCGTGGTCTATTTTCCTACATTCTACACCTTGAAGTGAGGGATCTGTATCTTACAGATGTATTCTTAACAGATGAAGATTCAGTACCTGATTACGGTCGGTAAGGTATGAGACTATCCGATAAGAAGCAGCGCCTCTGATATCGTAGCTACAAGTTTTTTAATTTGTTGAAAATATACAACTAAATGAGATATTTTATTGGAAATAGATTTTTTTTTGTTATCTACAGTATTTAAAATATCTTTTTTTTAAATCTGTGGAGGCTGTGTTGGAGTCACAGCCGCGGTTGTTAATATGCTATAAAAGAAAGTGAACGAGCAAAAATTTAGCTTCAAAAAGTAAAAATTTTATTGACCATAACATTTTAAACAGTTAATTCAAGGAAGACTTTATTTACAACGGATCTATGATACAAGAAGTAGCTGATATAAGGCAAATGATCGACGCTCTGACGTTCGGCATTGGTCATTTTATACGTTTTGGATTTGCCATGATCTGTTTCACTCTCCTGTAGGCGTTTGCGATACTTTTGAACACGTTTATCCACGTTTCCCACATACTGCGACATTTCTAAACACATAGTAAACACTTGTATACATAATAAACACATACACTTGAACAAACACTAAACACGTTTACCCACATACTGCGACATTTCACCTAAATAGATCATTTTTCAAACTTTAATTACAATTATTTAAATATTTTAATTAATTTTGTCGTTATTATGGTACACTACGTAGAAAATATTCGATGAGACAATTTCAACGACAGCTCATTCATCGAAGTCAGAGATATTCGTATATTAAGGTTAATGTGGACCAAGCGGCGCAAAACGAGCCTACTTTTCCCCCACTCTTCTTGTGCTGGCTGATGCAGTAAGTGAGCACATGTGGTGCAATTTATAATCTTTGTTTCTTCATTTATCAAATGACATATCATATAACCGTGGATTATTTGTCGTTTAGAAGATGTGGCAGTTTCAAACGTTACATAAAAATGTAATGTTGATTTTCTGGTCGGGGGTCTACTGCCGACCTGAAAGATAAGTCGTATTTTATGTCAAAATGTTTTGTATTTTATTAATATATAAAATATAAATAAATTTGACGATTTTATGTTTCGAAAAATATTTCTTCATATCATACTAAAGAAAAATATCCATTGAATATATTTATATAATTATACAATATAATAACTTCAAATCTAGATAACATTACATAAATCATCTCGTTACAGAAAAGAAATGTAACAGTTTGAATTTGCTTAGTAAAAAATAATTTTTTTTTTTTTTTACTGGTGGATTCATCGCAGAAGCTTAAAAAGCTCTTGTGCGTGAGAATATGAAAATGGGAATTTTAGTGCATAAAAA
Organism: Lycorma delicatula; assembly: GCF_047948215.1. Classification (NCBI taxonomy): domain Eukaryota; kingdom Metazoa; phylum Arthropoda; class Insecta; order Hemiptera; family Fulgoridae; genus Lycorma; species Lycorma delicatula. The sequence goes on along the minus strand of NC_134459.1, from coordinate 25,217,581 downwards.
TGCCATGCTTGACCGAGATTCGAACCCAAGACCTCTGTAAGATAGATCGAGACGCTACCACTCCACCACGGAAATCGGCAAAATTTCAGTTATTTCTAATCTAATGTAAGTGAGGTGTATAATTTTCTTAGCATTGAAAATTCAGTTTTTTCTTTCTTTAATGGTTTTTAAGAAATTTCAGATTGTTTTAAATGGCCCAGTTTTAAAAATCTGAAATTTATTTTCCTATTTATGGTAAACGTTTAAAAATTAAGTACAAAATGTGTATGAAATTTGAATTCAATCTTATCTAGATAAAAAACTAATACATTTTTTGTTGCAAAATAGGGCATAGAGATAGATAGAAAACAAAGCATTTTTATCTACTTTCATTGGAAATTTTTATGTAAAATCAATTCCTAAAATTTGTGATGATCTTTTGTAAACACTCTGGATAAGGGATTAAGTGAAACACTAAGAAATAATTGTTAATTAATATAAAAATTAATCGTTGTCGCTACATATAAATATTTTTTTTAATCATAGGAAATATTTGATCACAAATGTAACTATATTCATTAAAAATCTTATGATATATTTTTAGTTAGAGGGAGTTGCTATGTTAAATTTCATTTCGTAGAATAACATACATAACAAATTATTCAAACAAGATCCCCTTTTTTGTGATTCAAAAAGAAAAAATAAGGAATTTCATTTAAGTAGAAGAATGTGGGAGGTGAATTAGAAAGAGTGGAAGAATTTAAAACTGCTTTTGTGGCTTCTCTCTCATTCTGCCGCTCGGTAAAATTGCATTAAGAAATCCGCCCTATCGGGCGGAACTTTAAAAATTAAATCATCCTCCACCTTTATTGAAGTAACTCGCATTACGTACAACGTCGCTTCAGCAAGCACAAACGGCTTGTTTAGGCTTACTGGCCCTTCACTCGTACTACGCGATCTTCTTTTATTTCCAATAACTTCTTTCATTTCCTCTTTTTCCATGGGCGTGTGTTATCGCGTAGATGGGTTATCTGTATTCAGTAGTACGCCTACAGGGTAATAACTCGAGTACAGTGTTAGCGATAGTCGACTCTTTTTTAAAAACCTTCAGACATTATTTTGCATAAAATGTTTTATTTTCAATTTGTTTTATGTCCTAATGGCTTGCGCGTATATGTTTGTTTTTATTTATTTAATAAAAAAGAGACGATACAATTTTTTTTAAAAAAATTGCATTTTCACAGGAAGTAAAATGATATATTTCTTGTAACAAGTACATTTTAAAGGAAAATTTACATACAAAATCCTTGTACATAAATTTATGCGGGAGCATATACAATTAAAATATTTTGCGAGAAGGTGGCTATTGCCAGTCTGCCGACATTACAAGCGAATTGTTTTATGTAAGTTGTGAAATTACATTAGTTTAGTTATTGCCGACCGTCGCCGCTAGTACAGCCACACCCGCGCGAATTAAATACGGTATACGCGCGCGCTTTAGCTAGAATCATCGAATTAAATAAACGAAAAAATATATTTAAATAAAATTACAAATATTTTAAATAAACATTAAATTATTACCTGGAATAACTTTTATAAAAATTTTTTTAAGAAAATGTTAGGTTCGTGTGATAAATGTTGTAGTATGTTAGTTGTAACTTAGTTTGAAATTTTTATTTTCTTTGTGTTGTGTTTTTTGACTCCACTTTTAATGACATTAGTAATATGTTACAAAGTGGCTGCAATAAAAGTACATGATAAAAACATAACAGGCAGAAATATTTAGTTTTCCTATGTAGGTATCATTTCTTAATTTATTATTTAGAAGGGATAATGGAAAAAGGGGATTACCGAGTAGAAATTAAAAAAAATGATAAGTAAAAAATATTTCGTACTATAACTTTCTAAAATTTTTACCCACAACGGAACGGAGACGGTATATGCGTTTAAGATAAGAGGTTGTGTTTGGGTTTGTGTGTGTTACCATTTCCTCAAAAAACTACTGGACCGATTTCAATGCGGTCTTTTGCATTATATAGTTATCACTTAAGAGCAAGTTCTTAGACGTGTTTTATACGGTTATAGCTCACCAGTGGGCGCTGAACGGAGACTGTATATGCGTTTGGGATAAGAGGTTGTGTGTGTGTTTGTTTGTCTGTTAACATTTTCATTAAAAACTAGTGGGCCGATTTCGATACGGTTTCTTGCAATTCAGAGCAGATTCGTAGACGTGTTTTACGGTTATTGGCCACCAGGGAGCGCTGTAGTATATGAGTTTCTTTTAAACAGTTGCGTCGATTTTGATGAGGTTTTGTTACATTACATAAATATCACCTCAAAGCAGGTTCTTAGATTAGTTTTACGGTTATAAGCTGCCAGAGGGCGCTGAAGTAGATATGTTTCTTCAAAACGGCTTTGTGGGTTTTTAAAAGTTTTAATTCTATCACTTTTATTTTCTTTAATTGCTTCCTCTCCCCATGAAATCTTTTACTAAAAAAAAATCATACACGGTAAGTAAATCATAAAAAACGTTCTACAAGATAACATTTTTAAATCGTCGAGAAAAGGACTTTTTTTTTACTAAAAGAAAAGTGATTTTCGAAGTCAAAGTTTTTGAAGTTTATATCCTAGTAAAAGTAAGTTGCTTTTATACGAATTTGAATTCTAGAGAGTAGATACCGATGTATTTTGATGGTTGGGAATCAATTAACCACACGTCTCAACAATGGTCGCTCTGAATCTGTACAAGACTAAACCTCATTTACGCCATACATATCATCCTCACCAGATTGGTCCATGGGGGAGGAGATTGATTGTTGGTTTCCTTTTTTCGGACCATTTTTAATCACTCAACTGGTAATCGCCTAGAAGACGCTGCCTCGGTCGGCCCTGAGTGTTGTGGCTTCAGATTAGCCAAACCTGTGCATGCATCTAAAACACTGTACCACCCATCGGGGTCCCTGCTGGTTCATTGAGACATCATGACCGCCTCTTCTGGTTGCCATGATGCCTCTCCCGTTAAATCCCATCAGGGCTATTAAAGGGGGGGGGATGGCGATCGGAAGCGTCACAAGGCGGGTGATTCCCCTACGGGGTTGGGATACCATGATGCCTCTCCCCAGAAAGGCTACCTTTCCCGTCCCTATACCCTAATCAGGGTCCGGGTATGCACCCCACGCATACCCCCCCCCAAATCGCGCGCCCACCTCACACACCTTGAGGGTCCTCAATGCTTCATCGGAACGCCCCAATCCAACCACTCTTGCGTATGGACCAAAACGCCCTCAGCAATAAGGCTACCTTCCTGTCCCTACACATGTCCACGATTCGGCCCCTGGCGATCTTATTTTTTCGCCAGTCCTTTTTTTTTTAAATCCGTAGCTTACGCTGGAAACACATGCTATGCCTGAGCAACCATCCCTGGACCTACTGCCAGTATTCTCACGTACAGTACTCCATGCACTGCAAAACAGGTCAGATGGACATAATTCACAGGTGATTGTTGGTTTCCTAGTTGAACAGATTGCAACGAAGACATTAGGAATATAAAAATAAAAGGAAAGTGGAATCATCGTTCTCTGATTACAATGAACTCATTTGATTCCAATTCATTTATTCCAATGAAATTCTTTAAAGCATTTCAAAGAAATATAAAAAAAAAATATTGTTATCTTTGTATTTTTTATATTTTATATTTTGTATATTTGTTTTATATTGTTTTTTTTTTTGTAAAATGTTAATTAAAAGAAAACATTTACGAAACTGAAAGAGGAGCTGAGGTCAATTGTTTTAATTTTTTTACTAGAAAGATCATTTAATAGCGTAAGAGTAAAATCGTTTGAAAAAAAAATAATTGCAGTAAAAAATTTTACTTCATATCAGTAGAGAAGGATAAAAAAATATGTATAAAAACCTACATACTTTCCTCCGTGTAGTAGCAATGAGAAAAGCTTTTAAAAATCAAAACATTAGCATTACTTGTTGTTACATGTAGTAAATTCACATCCATTCTTGGATACGCTAAAGATAAAACTAAACCTGTAAAAAAAAGACATTTATAAATTGATTTGTAAAGACAATAATTGCTGTTTAGGATAAGTAAATCAAACTAAATGAAAGAATGAAAAATTGGCTGATTATAAATATTGAAGAAAAGAGAAATAGGTTTTCTCTCTGAACTGCTTTTAAACTGCTCGCAAAATTAATTTATTAAAAACAATAGTTTTAAATAATGTACCTAATAAACAAAAATTAATTGGAAAGGTTACTTTTCAATATTTTTTTTTCCTCTAGAACATTGATTCCCAAAGTGGTCCAGGTGGACCCCCAGTGGTCCACGGGAGACTCGACGGGGGTCTACGTTGGCGTGACAAAAAAATGGGGGTTCACAGTTCGTAAGCGGGGGTCCACGAATATTCATTCGGTTTCGATATTGAAGAACTAAAATGTTGGCTTGACTTTGCGTATCAATCTAGGCAGATAATGCTTTGAGAAGCTCAGCGACTGTTACTTGTAAAAACTTGCATATTCCATATTCAGTACAACGAACGTGTTTAGACTTTCAAAGCGCCGCCGCTGCCGCCGTCCGCAACGCTTGTTCAGACGTGCAAAGGGACGAAATACGACTTGTGGTGTGTGTGCTAGCAATCTTGCATGAACTTGTTTGATTCTTCATTAATATAAATACGATTTCCAAGGATAAACGTTACTCATTTGTTTCCGGAATTTCGAAAAGAAAAGTAAAGTGAATAGATGTTAGCGTTTGCCAGTGTCGGAAAAAGTGGTAAGTACTTACCTGCAGGGGGTCCACCGGAGCTAGTACACTAGCTGCAGGGGGTCCACCGGAACCAGCAAAATTTTGAAAGTGGTCTATGAGAAAAATAAGTTTGGGAACCTCTGCTCTAGAACAAAAATTTAGAATTTTCTCCTGACGAAACTATAAGTAAATATGTTAAAATATCACATGAGAGAGGGCCATCCTATGTTGAACCCCGCAAAAGCAAACTGATAATAACGGTAAACGTAATACACTCATTACCTCATAACCACTATCACCATGGGTTCTATAACTTGTCTAATCTACGGAGCACATTGTACAACACATTCAGTTTGCAAGCGATGTTTTTTTTTCAAATAGAAGATCCTCATGTACATATGAACACAGGTAAATAAACAAACGAATGAAAATTTAAACACAAACATAAATAAAACGCCAAAAAAATACGCGATAAAATAAAATAAGTAAATGTAAAGCAAGAATACGACAAACAGTAATATATTTCAATATTGATGTAGAAATTTCATCGTTGAACAACGGTAGTGAACCAATATACAGTATAATATTTTTACTTCCTTGTAGGAAGTAAAGGAAGTATTGTGATCGTGAAAAATTTCGGTCTTCACATTTGATCTCCCTTTTTATTTTTTATTTTAACTTTTTTTACTTTGTTATAAAAAGTAAAGGAAGAATTGTGATCGCGAAAAATTTCGGTTTTCATATTTCAACGGAAATATCCATTTTGACCATCCCTGAATCCATTTTGACTAGGTTCGGCGTGACGTCTGTACATAAGGATATGTATGTTTGTATCTTGCATAACTGAAAATTATTAATTAGCCGTAGGATGTTGAAATTTTGGATTTAGGACTGTCGTAACATCTAGTTTTGCACCTCCTTTTTTGATTGCAATCGAAATTAAAATTAAAATTTTAATTAATTAAATATTTGGATCTTAAAAGGAAGGCACGTCGGTTCGAATCAGACTTCATATACATATACTTTTTTTAACTTTTTTATTTTTTAACTTTTATTTTTTTTTTAAATTTAAATATATTGATTTAATTATTAAACCATACGATAAATAATAATTCAACGATAAAAAAACAATTTGTTAAATTTTATGTACTTTTAAAAATGTGTGAATATAGTTTAATAGGCATACTTTATGTGTAATAGATTTGGTGACACATCTGATTATTTAATATTAATTGAAAGTTATAATTTACGATCGTATTATTTTTGGATTTTTTTAGCATATTCTTATAAAAAGTATATATTATTTATTTTTAAAAATATCATTTTAATTATTTGACAGAAAAATAAAATACATTTTTGAATTGTATTCAATTTAAAATGATTGTTGAAATTTTTTACACTTGTGCGTAATATGCACAAGATTTCTGCTGTGTCGTATAAATAAAAGTTAATAATAATTAAACTACTCCGTTTAGTGAACTCCTGTATACTGGTTACAAATAATATTTTTGACCTTACGGTGTAGAATAATCAGTTTTTATTATTGGATTATTTGTTAAACACTTTATTTAAAAATTAATCAAGGGACTTCTACTCATTATTATCAACTTATTATTTCAGGTAAGATTGTTGAATTAATAATTGTGTAAATATATGATGTAAATAAAATCTAATATTTTAAAAATTGTGTAACTGTCCACTTTATTAAAGAATTAGAGGATCATATATCATTTTCAAATGAAATAAGTTTAAATGAAGTGCAGCAAAAATGTGTATATGTAATTCAATAGATTTACAAGGAAGTCATGAGGTGTCCACATCAGATTTTTACTTTCCCTTCTAGTTAGCGTTCTAGCAGAGCTACAACTCTAGAAGGGAAAGTATTGTAATCGGTCCAATTTGGTTATATATGGTTTTACCGGATCTTGACGTTTTGACTTCTAAGGAACCCAAAAAACCAGATGTAAATTTTCCGGATGTTAATGTTCATATGTACATGTGTGTGTGTGTGTTTGTTTGTGTGTGTGTGTGTGTGTGTGTGTGTGTGTGTGTGTGTGTGTGTGTGTGTGTGTGTGTGTGTGTGTGTGTGTGTGTGTGTGTGTGTGTGTGTGTGTGTGTGTGTGTGTGTGTGTGTGTGTGTGTGTGTGTGTGGTGCTGGTCTCTAAATAACCTTATATCTGAAAAATATATTTGTACCTTGTATCTGTAAAATTTCTGAAAAAGGATTATTAGCATAAAATTGTTTTCTAAAAAATGAGGGAGATTATGTACTGTAAATATTTTAAGTAATAATTTAATAGGCAGCTAACATTTCATTCTTGTAAATTGATTTGTCTGTTTTATTTCGTTCAGTAAATTTCATTAAATTCAGCTTTGCCGTTTATTTGTAATAATTCCGTGCATACAATCAGCAAACGAACAAATTTAGATATTGAGTATAACATTATTATAAACACAAACTGAAATAATAGGATTTTGTTTCAGTTTTTCATTGCACGCCAGTTAACATGAAAATCAAATGAATATCAGCTGTTAACGCTTATGACGTGTTAACAGCAATTGAAACCAAAAAATTACTTTACTCGCCTACTAATAAAATTCTCTTCGATATCGCATTTTTTCGGAAATAGTTTACCCTTTTTTCATAAATAAAACATTAAAGGTTAGTTTATTTTCAAAATTTCTTGGAATCTTATACTATCTGTTACAAAAGTTAATTTAATTAGCGGTTCAAAAGATTACTATTTTATTAAACATAGCATTCCAAGAATTGTTAAGCGACAAACGATGTTGTAAAATACGTGCTTCGTTCTGAACTTAACACTATTCTCCCATGTATGAAGATGTGTGATTAAATTCAATCATAAATCCCTGGTTAGTTCAATGAATACAATTTAAAAAAAAAGTTATATCGACTCAAATATTCCTAATTTAAAACAAGTATTGGTACTTGCAAACAGGTAAACATACAGTATATACGAATGTCTTGATTTATATATTTAAGTTCTTTTGAAAGGTGCTGGCTAAAATTGAGGGACTAATCCGGGATATTAAAATAAACTAAGACGTTCATATGAACAAACCCCTCATCTTGCTTTATTTCCTCTATGCCTACCATTTTTTTTTTTCAATAAAAATGTGTATCTTAAGTAAAGATTGAGGTATTTTAATGAAATCTGGTGTAAATCTATCCAAATAAAATTTTCTACGAAATAAATAAGTTCAAAAATTGCAAATGTGGGCCATTAAAATTTACCGTATTAATCATTAATAACTAATTCCATAAATATTAGTATTATATATAATGATTTATTGAATAAAATGTTAAGCTTTTCATTATGAATAAAATGACAACTTATTTGTTCAAATTAATTGATAAGAAGGTGATATATGCCTGAAATTGTTAGAATTGATCACAAGATTATAGAGTCTAACAATACGTTGTGACTGTTTTCACCTCTTTCACTAATAAAAGTAAAGTAATTTTCACTCTCTCTAAAAATCTTATATAGACGTCACATGACTTCCTTGTATGCCTATTAAATCACTTATACACATTTTTTTAAAATGAAAAGTTCATAAAATTTTATTTCATCAAGAATTTTTCATATTTTTTTTTTATTGTTATTGAATTATTATTTATCGTAAAAAATTTTTACAGTCAGAGGTTAAAAATTATTAATAAATCAATATATTTAAATTAAAAAAAGGAGTTAAAAAAAAGAAGCTTAAGTCTGATTCGAACCGATGTGCCTTACCCTTACAAGATCCAAAAATTTCATTAACTAAAATTTTATTTGGCTATAACTCTGAAATCAATGAAAATAAGTACCACTTATATATATCGTTGAAAAGCTTTCAATGACTTAATACTGCAGTTAAGAAAAGCCCAAAATCTAATTTTTTTGAATTTTGTGCTTTTTTTAACACTTGTGATTCAATCGATTGTAATCAAAAAGGTAGGCGCACAACTAGATGTTACAACATTTCTAAATCCAAAATTTCAACATCGTATGGCTAATCGTTTTTGAGTTATGCGAGATACGTTCATACACATGTACAGCCGTTACACCGAAACTTGTCAAAATGGATTCAGAGATGATCAAAATGGATATTTCCGTTGAAATCTGAATAATGAAATTTTTCGCGATCTCAATACTTTATTTACTAAGTACAAGAAAGTAAAAATCTTAAAATAAGATATAAAGTGTTTATTTATTAATTTTTTTAGTAATTACAGGCGTAAGCCTAAGTAAATCATTTTATTTTTTGATAAATATTGCTACAAGCTAGTTTGCACATTCTTGCACGCGAATTTGTAAACTTTTTAAAATCATCTGCGGTATATTTACTTTAATAAATGTAATAATAAAAAAAAAAAATTTTTTTATTTTTTGAGAAGAAACGTTCGCGATATCATCGGGGTAGTTTATCTGTGTTTTACTACACCTCATAACCAAAAACAATGTAACATATTTCACGAAGTAGAAAGGAAACAAGTTTAAACAAAAAAAAAATTTCTTACGTTTTTATAGATAAACAAAAGTGGCTCGTTAGCTTCAGTTGGAATGGAGCCATACGAAGTAGGCTTGCAGCTGCTTTCTTCGATCCGGCTAGTTAGTTTCTATTATTTTCTAAATATAGTATAAAACAGTTAATGGCCGTGTAAAACGGACATGAAGTTTCGTAATAACTTAGTTTTCTTTTCTAACGAATAAACAAGACTAAACTTAATAAATTTGCTAAATTAACTACATCGTTTATCTCAGTAAATAAATCAATATAGGTAAGTTTTTAAATTTCATGTGAGGCACCCTATGATAAAGGGTAGATTTGACGGCTGTAAGCTGCACTATAAAGGATTTTGTTTGATTTATAGTCGGCTGTCCAGACTTAAAGTTCATTTTTCTTTTATACTTATATATATATATATATATATATATATATTATGAACTATAAATGCTATCGAATACGTCATCTGTATGTACCTGTTTATCTGACTTTTCTCATGGTATACTACGCTAACAAGGTTTAAAATTAAACAAAAAATTTTTTAAGTAACGTAATTCGTTAAACAATAAGTTTTTTAATAAAATATTAAACAACGAAGAATATCAGTGGTAAAAAGTTTTACTTAAGTCAGTAAAATCTTTGTTCATTACTTCTTAGTTTCATATTCTTTTATGTGCGTAACGTAAATTTGTAATTATATATTTGGTAGGCACATTCAAATCGAATCCGAGAACTCTCATTTTACATACACTTTGTACTTTTATTATTTCTACTTCTTTTGTACGAAGTAAAGGAAGTACTGAGGTCGCGAAAAATTTCGGTTTTCAGATTTCATCGAAAATATTTTGACCATCCCTGAATCCATTTTGACTAGTTTCGGCGTGACGTCTGTGTGTACGTACGTATGTGCGTATGTATCTTGCATAACTCAAGAACGATTAGCTATAGGATGTTGAAATTTTGGGTTTAGGACTGTTATAACATCTAGTTGCGCGCCTTCCCTTTTGATTGCAATCGACTGAATCAAAAGTGTTAAAAAAAAAGCATAAAATCCAAAAACATTGGATTTTGGTATTTTTCTTAACTGCAGTAATAAGCCCTCATTGAGATATTTTCAACGATATATCATAAGTAATACTTATTTTCATTAGTTCCAGAGTTATAGCCAAACGAAGTTTTAATTAATGAAAATTTCGATGTTATAAGGGGAAAGCATATCGGTTAGAATCAGACTTCATCTCCTTATTTTTTTAACTATTTTTTTAATTTAAATATATTGATTTATTAATAATTATTAACCTTTTATAGTAAAAAACAATTTACGATAAATAATAATTCAATAATAACTAAAAAAAATTATGAAAAACTTGATAAGTTATTAATGAAATAATATTTTATGAACTTTTCATTTAAAAGAAATGTGTATATGTAATTTAATAGGCGTACAAGAAAGTCATGTGGTGACCACATCAAATGTTTATATATATATATATATATATATATATATATATATATATATATATATATGTATATAGAGTGATTTTTTAGTCCTGTTACCCAATTTTAAATGTAATTTAAGAAAGGGAAATTTAGGTGGAATAAAAAAATGTATTTGTTACTAACAAAAGAGATTTAATAAAAAGCTATTACTTACATAATTGTTAAAGATTATGCTCAAAATGCTCACCCCTTGCGATTATACACGCACGGACTCTTTTCAGCACATTAGCAGAAACCTTTTTAAGAGTTGCATTGGAAATATTCGTGATTAAGTCAGTAATATTGACTTTAAGTTCATCAATAGTGAAGATTGTTTTTGAAGGCCTCGGACTTAATATAACCCCACAAAAAGTGGTCAGGAGATGTGAGGTCTGGGGACCTTGGAGGCCATAAGCCCTTGCTTATTATTCGATCATCAAAGAACTCTTGCAGAAAATTCATGGTTTCTCGAGACGTGTGGCATGTAGCGCTGTCTTGCTGAAACCAGCAATACCGTTTTTGAGGTTCCAGGAGGGACACAAATTGGCGCACAATATTCCTGTATACTTCCCCATTTACTGTCTGTTCGAAGAATATGGGTCCGACTATACGATGACGAGATATCGCACACCACACACCAATTTTTTCAGGATGCAAAGATTTGTCTTGAGCTCGACAGTTTTGACTGTTCACGTAACCATCGACATGGATCACAGAAGCTTCATCACTAAAGAACACTGTGTTTAAAAATTCGATTCCGTTATCGTTTACGAGAGATCTAAACCAATGGCAATATTGAAATTGCTTGTTTAAATCTGGAAGCGAAGCTCTTGCACTAATCGTACGCGATACGGATACAATTTAAATTTTTTAGCAGCCTTCTGAACACTCGAATATGACAAACCAACTTGCGTGGAAAGTTTTCGTAAACTTTTCCGTGGAGAATTGAGCAATCTTGTTTTCACATTCTCTAAAACGTCATCTGTCAAGCGAATTGGTCGACCACTACGTTTTCTGTCGCAAACGCTACCTGTCTCTCGAAATCGGTTTGCTAGCCTAGAAATTGTCATTTTTTCTGGCGGAGGAACACCAACAAATTTAATTTGAAATGATTCTTTTACACTCGCGTACGATTTCTTAGCAAAATATTGTTCAAGAATGAAAACTCGTTGTTCTATGGTAATTCTGTTCGTAACACGACCGGAAACGGCAGAAACGTTTACACAGCTCAAGGAGAATCAACTCACACTGCCGTATCTATACCGGTTGAGTAGCGCTATCAACTTCGTGTCACAAAACAGAATTTCCCTTTCTTAAAAAAAAATTACCAGACATTAACAATTGGGTAACAGGACTAAAAAATCACCCGTACTACATATATACAGTGTCCTTTAAATATGAGGCCAAACTCTAGGAAGTGCTTCTACTTAACATACTGAAGAAAAAACGCCAAGTGACCATAGGTCCGAAAACGCATACTTTTCTCTCTGTCCACCATTTTGTTTTTTGAAGTAGAAAATTATTTTTCAAGAACGGTTGGAGATAACGAAATAAAACTCTGTAATTTATTTTAAACTAAAATTATTTAATAGGAAAAAATAAAGATACTCTTCGTTGACAAATTTCAAAATGGTGGTGGTTTCAATTTTTCAATCTTAAATATCTTAGGAATTATTAGATTTATCAAATTGTAAATTGAATTATAAAAATTATGAAGCATTTTTTTCTAAACAAAACGACACCTTAGTCGTAAAAATTCAACGACAAACAACAGAGTTGTTGCAAAAAGTATGCTTAAACCGATACGGCGGCCATCTATCTTGTTTTTTTTATTATAGTGACTCACTTGATAACTAAATCAAATTTTATAATTAAAATTGCTAATTTTAGCAATTTCAATCAGAAACCACGAAAAAAAACAAGATGGCCGCCATATCGGTTTAGGCCTACATTTTGCAATAACTCTTTTGTTTGTCATCGGATTTTTACGACTAAGGTGTCGTTTTGTTTACAAAAAAGTGCTCCTTAATTTTTGTAATACAACACAAGTTGATAAACCTAATAATTCCTACGATATTTAAGATTGAATAATTGAAACGATCGCCATTTTGAAATTTGTCAACAATGAGTATCGTTATTTTTTTTCCTGTTAAAAAATATTAGTTTAAAATAAAGTAAAAAAATTATTGCGTTATCTCCAACCGTTCTTGAAAAATAATTTTTTTTTTAAACAAAATGGCGGACAGAGAGAAAAGTATTCGTTTTCGGACCTATGTTCACTGGAAGATTTTTCTTCAGTATGTTAAGTAGAATCACTTCCCAGAGTTTGGCCTCACCTTTTAAGGACACTCTGTATATATTAAAAGGACGAACAACTGATTACAAACGAGCTGGGTATGCAGAGAAGGTTGCTCGCAATATGCTTCCAGCGCAACCTCCATTTTTTCAGCCAAGTAGTCAGTAGGCTCAGCAAAAACTTTGAGAAGCTAGTGGTGCAGGGAAAAAACGAGAGCAGCAGGTCACGTGTAAGACCGCCGAAGAGATGCTGGACCAAATTAAAGAGGCGACTGGAAAAACGTCAGCGGGATATGAATCGGATTACCAGCTCTCAGACATGAGAGAAAGGATAACTGATGATGTTGATGATGGTGATGATGATGTGTATAAAAATTTAGTAGTGTCTGTGAGTCTGTTAGTCTTTCACGCAAAAATTTCCTAACCGATTGAACTGAAAGTTTGCATGAACATTATGTGGAAAAACATAGGAATATTGACGTTAAAATATGTTTCATCCTTTTAAAATTGTGGCCGTTTTAATGACTTGGGGATAACCAACGGATTATGTTCCTTGCCGATATTAAATTTTATTACGACGAAAGAGTTGGTCAAATGGAATACGGTTACCACTTGCAATATTTGAAATTAAATTTTCTACAAAAAAGGTTCCTTTATCTTAGTCGATATCTTTTTCGGTTATCGATAAAAATATCTTTAATAGTGCAACGATTACTGTGTGTGTGACGCGATGCGATTAGTCACACCTGCCTCCTGTTACTTGACTAATTTATGTAAAAAAAAACAAAAAAAAAGTAAATAAAATATGTGAAATGAAGTACGATCATCTTCCTTGTGGTGTTTGTCGGGTAACATTAACAACCTTGGAAAATGTTTTTTATATATATATGAAGGATGGGTAACCAGCTATTTTTAAGATGAGAGCCGACTATTCTGAAATTCACATACTTAGATCGTTCAAAGTTTCGAGACCTGGACTGAACAAATTGTTAATTTAAACAAATTTTAATACAATTATAGTTTTTATAAATTGAACAGGCTTTAATTTTTAATAATCAGTATTATTTTCACAAGCATGAACACTGTCGCCGGGTTCTGGCTAGATGGAAAGGGCGAGAAAGCCAGCCCTGATCTACTTGTAAATAATAAAATTAGTTTGTTTCGTTCGTTGACGAAAAATTACCATGGAAAACGCATGTAAATTTAGTATACGGTAAAATTTTATTGTGGATTTACTCGTTTCAGATAATAAGGGAATGTAAATTAAGGTATAGTTATGTGGGGTGCATATCTGAATACATCGTTAGACGGGATTTTAAATTACAAAAATAAACAGGTCGGATCGATCTGCGGAATGGTTGGATCTTGGTATTCTTCAGGGAAGGTAAAAAAAAAAAAAATATATAAATATATTAACATTGTACATGCAATTAAAAGAAGTGATCGTGTATCTTTAAGACGTTCTAAAGTACGGAAGACATATCCTGAAAATATGGAAGAAAGATTTATTTTAAGATACTCTTTTATTGGAACGATAATGGTTTTTTTATTCTAGAAAAGAATATATGGAAAATGATCGTAAATGAGGACTTTTTACACCGTTTCTGATCGTTTATTGATCCAATGACCTTGTTTTGGTTTCGTGCATGTGTTATTGCATGATTTTGTTTCCGTATCTCCATTTTTACATTGCTTTGCATGATGATACTTAGAAAATGTAACAATAATTGTTTCTTTACAACATGTGATTGCTTTACGACGAATAATGCTGTGCATTAGGTTAATGTATAAATTAGTTTGGTTTTTATTTTTCTTCGATTAGTTAACCTTGGAACACCTTAGATCATTTATTTAATTGTGTTTGATTCTTTTTTTACTGTTTTTCTATTTGCCCGGTACCTCTTCATTCTTTTTACTTTTTCTTTCATTCCTTTTTTTAAAAAGTTCAGCTTTGTTGTTCTTGCGTTTTGAGGCTTCTTGGAATCTTTATTTTCATCTTTTAATATTCTCTATAAAATTTATTTTTTCCTTACAATTTCTTCAGTTATCTTCAGTTCTTTTAGGTCCTCTTGGACTTGTGTGAATCATTTGCCTTCAGTTTTTTTTCTTTGGAAGAAATCAAGAATCTGTTTAGTCAGTCTACTGTTATTCATTCTAAATAAATGGGAGTAAACTGCAATTCGTCCTTTCCTTATCGTTTTTTACAGTTTATTAATAAACTGTAAAAAAACTATAACTTCCGCATAGAGTGCTTCCGGCTTTATCACAGTTTTTTAGTGTTGAAAGTTTGAGTTCATAATAAAGTCTGTTTGTTATTTGTGTTTTTCGTTAGCTGGAAAGCTAATTCCATTTTATTAGCCTCAACTGTTAACGCTTATAGTACAGGCAATTTGTCATCAAAATAGGCTGTATTTGAAAATCCTTACCTACCGATTGATCTTTTGTCCATGCGTTAGGGGTGATGAGGGAAGCTTAACTCCAGATTTTTAACATCCCCCTCCCATAGATTTTTGAAAAACTCAAAAACTTTTTGAAATGCGTTTTTCTCTGAATCTATGCATTTTAGAGAAAACTTTTCAAACAAAAATGTAAAAGACATTCTCCTCTACAATTAATGTCTTTGAAGTTATGCCGTATAATTTGAAATTGAAATACTAGGTGGCGCTGAAGCTGTAAAAAACATGTTTTTTCGGTTTTTTCACCGGAAAAAATTGTTTTTTGTCTGTATTGCATTTGGAAAAGTTGTTAATCTCAAAAAAAAACAGACAACTTTTATTTAAACAATTTTCTAGTACGACTTACCGTTTTGGAGCTGTAGCTTGTGAAAGTGTGAAAATGTTGTGAATTGGGCACGTGTTCCAAACGGTCTGGTCGTTGAACAATGCAGATCTCCACGGCTACAGTAACAATAGGACCGCTGCGTTGCCATTGTACCGCTATAACTCTGGAATGCTAAGTCGTACAAGAAAATTGTTTAAATAAAAGTTGTCTGTTTTTTTGAGATTAACAACTTTTCCAAATGCAATACAGACGAAAAACAATTTTTTCCGGTGAAAAAACCGAAAAAACACGTTTTTTACAACTTCAGCGCCACCTAGTATTTCAATTTCAAATTATACGGCATAACTTTAAATACATTACTTGTAGAGGAGAATGTCCTGTACATTTTTTATTTGAAAAACTTTTCTCTAAAATGCATAGATTCAGAGAAAAACGCATTTCAAAAACTTTTTGAGTTTTTAAAAAATCTATGATAGGGGGATGTTACAAATCTGGAGTTAAGCTTCCCTCATCACCCCTAATATATGGAAAAAACATCAATCGGTAGGTAAGGATTTTCAAATAAAAATACAAATTGACTGTAGTATTATTTATCTAAAGAATTCCAAATGATCCATTATTGAAAAATTTTAATTTTCAGATTTCAACGGAAATATCTGTTTTGACCATACCTGAATCCATTTTGACTAGTTTCGGCGTGACGTCTGTACGTACGTATGTGTGTATATATTTGCATAACTCAATAACGATTAGTTGTAGGATGTTGAAATTTTGAATTTAGAACTATTTTAACATCTAGTTGTGCGTCTCCCCTTTTGATTACAATCGACTGAATCACAAGTGTTAAAAAAAGCACAAAATCAAAAGAATTTGGATTTTGAACTTTTTCTTAACTGCAGTAATAAGCCATCATTCAGAGCTTTTCAACGATATATCATAAGTGGTACTTATCTTAATTGGTTCCAGAGTTATAACCAAATAAAAGTTTAATTAATGAAATATTTGGATCTTACAAGGGGAAGGCACATCGATTCGAATCTGACTTCATCTCCTTTTTTTTAATTTAAATATAATGATTAACTTGTGATTGTAAAAAGATTTTTACAATAAATAATAACAACAATAAAAAAAGTGAAAAAATATCAGAAGTTATTAATGAAATATAACTTTATGTACTTTTCACTTAAAAAAAAGTGTTTGTGTAATTTAAAAGGCGTACAAGGAAGTCTTGTGGTTTCCGCATCAGGTTTTTTTAAAAGTGAAAAATAATTTAAGTACTTTACATATTAGTTAGTCGATTAATAAACTGCAAACTTTTGGGTTATTGTTGATATCAACCGATAAAACCATTATATTACCATTTTTATATATTTATTTTATAAATATAATTTAACCAAACTAAACCTACGCTCGCTTCGCTCGCTAACCTCGACTAATTAACACAGTAATATTTTGATTATTTAAATAATAAATTCAGTAATTATTGCAATTATTTATTTATTATTTAAATAATAAAAACATTACTATTAATTAGTTTGAGGTAAACGTAGGTTAAGTTTGGCTAATTTATATCTATAATTATAAGCAACAATGATTATATTTTTAACATGTAAAATATGTTAATATTTTAGTTAATTTTTTAAGTTACGGGATCAATATGGTTAAGGTCGACGGGCTAGTACGTATGTACCAAATTTATTATGAATGATTTTAACTGAAAATATTTTAATAGTCAAGGTAAAAATAAACAAAAATAAATAAGCAATTTATACGCTTTATAATTTTATTATTACTGTATTTTTAAATATTCATTTGACTATAAAAAGCAGTCCACTAATATTAATGTAAAACAAAACAATATGGAAGGCAAAAACGAAATTATAAATTTAAAATCAATGATAAAATATTTTTGAATAAAATGGAACACGTTGAAATTAATATTATTTGGTCGCGTTGATAATTTTTAATGCATCACGTAAATGTATTTGTTACTGTACAGAACGTTGTAGAAGAGACAACTCATGTTTGTGTTTTAGACGATTAGTCTCTCTGCAGCGTATAAGGATTGACCAAGCACGTGCGCATACTGTAGCTGAGTTAACATTAACATCCCTTGCGCGCGCTGTCTGGCCAGTTGACTCGTTGAACTGTTTGTGTGTGTTGTTTATTCGGAGGTTGATCGGTTCGGAGGTTTTTCTTAATGCATTTTTGTTCTGTTATATATATTTTTTAAAGGTATGTTTAACTTTATTTGTATTTTTATAGTTCATAATTATTACTAATATTTTTTCGTTTTTGTAATTAATTGTTATTTAACGTAGTAGATAAATTAAACAAATTTGTCTAACGTAATACTCCGATGTTTTGCTACATATATGATTAAATTTGCGACTTGTATTTCTTATTTCTTTAAGCGAGATCAAATTCATAAAGAAATGTTCAACCGTTAATTTTTATTAGTTCTTCTCATTCGTAAACATGTCTATTTATTAAATAATGATATGAATCACTTTGGAGTTTTTAGGTTACGTAATTAGTTAATTGTTATAATTATATATACAAAATTAGATGTAGTTAAATATAGTTGTGTAATACTTTATTTTTTATAATCTTTAATTTTTTTTTTAATAAGTTTTCTGAGTACTTGTTTTATTTCCTTTTTAAAAATACTTTATGACTTCACTGATTAATTTTTAATTTAGACCAATTAGATAGTATTTTTTATAGGCCTGTATTCTTTTATGTATAAGTTTTTGCATATTTAATCCATAATAACTTAGATGGTTGTGTTTTATTCTGTATTTTATTTGTGTTTCACGTATAAGCATCAATGTTATTTTATTTAATTACAGTTATTGTTACAGAGTAGTATAGCCTGTAATAACTTCTTTTTACATTACTTAATACTGTACTTCTTAAAGGTCTTTTGATCAGACAAATACAAATGCTGTAGCATTTACTTTTTTTATCTATGGAATAACACATTTCATTCCTATATATATATATAATGTAGTCCAAAAGAAGAGGACCTATGTCACAAAAAGCAAATTTTACAGGAGAGTCAAAAGAAAGTTACAGTTACATTCTTTTCTCTCTTTTGTTTTTCACTGAATTAATTTCTTCACTTTTTTATCATAATTTTTATACTACTTTAAGTAACCCATATTTTGGATGTAACTTTTTACTCATTTTTTAAGGTACTGGACATAGTGCTTTTTTCTTCTAAAGGAAAATTAATATTCAGAATAAAATCTACATTTACAATAAGCACTATGTCCTGTGCCAACATAAACATAGGTACATTAAAGTACATTTAAACTGTGGAAAGGTTTGTTTTATTTCTTTAATGTATAAAATTATTATGATGTAATATAATACAATAATAAAAAAGATAATAATATTTTGTACAAACAATAAAACATTTTACTACCATTTACAAAATAAATCTCAAAAATGAACGATTAGAGCAGAGGGATTGCTGCCTTGTTATTTATTAAAAAACAAATCAGTACTTCAAATTTTAAATATGATGTGTAAAAATATTAATAGCGTAATGCAGTAATAGTTTTCCAGTGTTTACAAAAACATCGGAAGATCAAAAAGAAAAATTAATTTCTAAAAGGTAAAAAAATATTTTAACACTAAAAGTAATATCAACACACAATTACATTGTAAAACATTACTAACTTTTAACAAACAATCTCTCAAAAAAAATACAGTACACCATACGTCTAATAAGACTTGAAAATAAAATCCAGAAAAAACATGTTGAAACTCAGAAAAAAGATATGGTAGCCTTTATTCTGCATTAAAAAACAAAATATCAAGTAGTTTTACAAAGTATATAAAAATAAGATTAAATTATGAAAAAATTAACTTAACATTAAATTCTGTCATGAACACCATCTTCACCTTCACCTTCGAGTGGAAAATCTGCAGCACTTTTAGAGTGGGGTAAATTCTTTAAATATTCATGTCATTCACTAGACAGGAACTGCAAAAGCGACATAAGATCATTAAATTTTTGTGTAGAAATTAATTTTCTTGTATCAGATATTGCATAGAGTGATTCGGGGAATGCAATGATTCCATTGCAGATTTTCTTTGCAAATTTACTTCTCTAAAATTGGGATCTTCAGAATGTTCTGCTTCTGAAGATACCTTTAAAAAAGTCTACCAATTTTTCCTGTCTAACTCATAGATGAGTACACTGTGACAGTAATAGAAGGTAGTCATTTACATCTTTCTTTCTGTAAACGAATGGAGTAGTCATTGTTTGCATAGTCTGTAATGTTTTGCCGGGTTTCTTGGATTTTTGTCCTTTTTTGTATATACAATTTTTTGAGGTTTTTAAAGTCATTTAGTTCTATGTTGTACACTGCATATTTACTCTGTCGTATCAATTGTTGCCAGTCCCAAGGAATTGATATAGTAAATAGCTTGCTTTGTTTCCTTTTCCTTTCAATAACACCGTGGACAGCATCAGCTTTCATGTGTGTGTCCCTTTAATAGAAATTTTTGATTGATTACTTTCACCTGTTGGTATTTGTGCAAAATCCAGAAAAAACTAACAATAACACTAATATTTTTATTTTATCTGTAGCAGTTATTACTCCACAAAATTATTTCATTAATAGTGCTATTAGGAATTACTTCATCAGCCCACTTCATTATACAGGAGGCTATTTCACATCTTCCATGTCCTGCTTTAATTTCATCCAACGTAACACAACTTGCTGAACCATCAGAAGAATCATGAATTATATAGTTGAAGGACCACAACGTTTGTTTATAAAAACTTAGAGTACTGGTGCATAATGGTGTCGGGGTGTCGGTACTGGTGATTTTGAAGATCACCAGTAAGAACTTTAAAGTATTTGTTACTTTTTGAAGCTGTTATGTCAATTTTTTTCAGAGAATCTTCTGCTTCCGTGAGATGATTTTCGTGATCGCTTTTTATTTTGGCTCTGTCTTCTTGAGAAGTAACTCTTTTCAACTGAGCTGTAAAATAATCACATGTATCGCAAGTGTCAGTTCCGGGAGGTTTAAATGATAGGTTAAATTTCTTATTGAAAACATCTGCATACAACCAGTAATCAGCATTTTTTCTATATTATTTTCTTTACAGTATTCCAAATACAATCTGTACATTTGGGCAATAGAAAGTCCTGGTTCTAGAAATCTTTTACTCGTTCGTTCTCTACAATAATGGCTTTTGTATGATGGAAAACTTGCAATATGCTTGCATTCCAAGTCAATAGCTTCTTGCGGAGTCTTTTTTTTCCTGGACTGTTCTTCCCTCGAAAGTCGGGTTCCACAATAACCCCTTCTTTTCTTTTATTATGTGCGTTTATTACAACTCTATTCGAAATACAAATTGTATTCAAAAACATTACTTTACAGACTTTAATTTTTTCATCATTTATCACAAAATTGTAAATGAAAGAATTAGTTTTTGGTTTACTGCCATCTCTCTCCCGTGATCTTGATATAAGTTTTCTTTCCACACACGAAGCTACAAACTGTCGTTTAACATTGACATCTTTGCTCTCATCCCAGTATTGATTAAATATAGCCTCCTCATATTTTCAGTTATTTTCTCATAGCACTTAAACAATTACACTTAAAAACTTACAAGCACATGGTGGTTTCAGAGTTCTTGTTGAGATTTTCTTGTTAGCATACGCTTTACCAGCTGCGTGCAGATTCTTTCGCTTATTATCCAACTACTCCTGTGTGTTCCTTTGGCGTTTCCTTCCTATCTGCTGAATTTTTGTCTTTGTTAAAACATTCCTTCTAGTGACGCTGATTATGACTTCATCATCACTATCTGAATCTTCTTCCTGTAGCTCATACGTTTTGTCTTGGTCTGTGTTATCTGCTTTGCTGCTGCTTAAGTACAAGTCATTGTTTAGTAGCGCTGCCTCAGAAATTTGCTGACAAGGTGCTGAAATGTCATTGCCTGTAGAACAGCAAGCTTGATTGTAGCTGACATTATTACCTAAGTCAGGCAGAAATGAATTATGTTTGTCTGGAATAGAGGTCTTCGGTACACAGCAGTCACTATTTTCTGCCCCTTCAACTGTAATTGAAAAAACCTCAAACTGTAACTGTATTGTATACTGCTAAATAAAATAATGTTATTGCACAAAAATAAATAGTTAAGGGTGGGAACAAAAAATTTTGGAAAAAGTTCAAGATTTTACTTAAAAATATTTTGTTTACATTTCACTGGAGAAATACAAATAAATACAGTACAAAAATTAAATCAACATGTAGCAATAATTGCAATCAAAAACATGTAAATTGTATAAGGCTTTAAATGAATAAAAAACACGTGCACACTTCACACATGGAGACATGGAACACATTGACCCTAATTTGTATTCATTCAAGTAAAAACAATCTTTATTCTTTCTAACATGCTACAACCCTATTTCTTAAAAGCAAGATTTTAAAACCTTAGGTAAAAAAAACAATTTTGACAATTAAAAATAAAAGTAAATCATTAACAGAAATATAAAAAAAATAATAATTTACATTGTATAATTTTATCTTCGTGACTGTTGAACTTGCAGAAAAACAAAATCTCAAACCATAATAACAATAATAAAATTACTGGTTAGAAAATTAAAAAGAAAAAATGTTAACTGTACAAATTGATGATGTTTAATGCTATAAAAATCAATTAATTATTTGATCATAGGTCCACTTAAAGAGAAATATTAGTTGCCCACCTTTTTGGCTATCTGACTCTCCAAGAGTCTATATTTTAATTTATTACTGGTGGTTTCTAATACAATGATATTTTTTGGTACTCACTCATTTAAAAATTTGCACTTACCTTGGTTTATTTTATTGTTTTTGCGTCAATACAAGATTCAGTATAATTTTTTTCTTGATGTTTTAAAGATTTCTTCATTAGAACTCATTTTCGATTATAATAATATTATAATACCCGTAAATTAAAAAAAAAATGATTATAAACTGTTAATCCACTTACTTATTACGTTAAAAAATAATAAATACACATCACAAAACCTTTTAAAATACTAATTTTTATAAAGCCAATATAATCACTACAGTAAACCCAATAACTACACAATAACATTACACTGATTACTTCTCGATACTGGAATAAAAATGAAACAAGACAAGAGTTTTGATGGACATGTTACAACAGGTCTGCATGCAATAGTGAGTCAGAGGTTTTATTATGCACAGCGGAAAAAGGCATTATTTGGATATGGTGTTTATAAAAATAATTGAAGTTTAGAAGAGAAGAGCACTATCTTAACATGGTGCTTGTATACACATAAAAGTATAAAAAGGAACACTTACATGTCCACATAGTGCCTTTGTCTTCTGTGTTATGATGTAACTCAGTGCCTTTTAAAAACGGCTAAATTGCTTATTATTAAACTTGGGAAATAGTGCTTTATTCCATTAAAAAGAGCAGAAATTCTTAAGTAAGATGGTGTAAAAATCTCAATTTCAAAAAATTTGGACATAGTGCCCTTTTCTTCCGGGCTACATGTTTGTTTTGGTCTGTGTCATCTTTTTTCTTTTTCCTGTTTAGCCTCCAGTAACTACCAGTTTTTAGATAATACTTCAGAGGATGAATGAGGATGATATGTATGAATGTAAATGAAGTTTAGTCTTGTACATTCTCAGTTCGACCAATCCTGAGATGTGTGGTTAATTGAAACCCAACCACCAAAGAACACCGGTATCCACGATCTAGCATTCAAATCCATGTAAAAATAACTGGCTTTGCTAGGACTTGAACGCTGGAACTTTCGACTTCCAAATCAGGTGATTTGGGAAGATGCGTTCACCACTAGACCAACCCGGTGGGTTTGGTCTGTGTCATCTACTTTGCTGCTGCTTAACACTTTCAGCACCATGTGTATAGTTATTATACACAGTAAGACTTTTACGTGGACCATGTGTATACATATTATACAAATGAGACCCAGTTCACCAGACCAGCTCATAATCTTAAAAAATTTACCCTGGGCCCAAGCAAATTTTGATGTAAGTTAAGTAGTTTGATATACTTAAAATTACATTTTAATCAATTTAAGTCCAGTTTTAATGCGTGTATAAAATATATACATGTGGTCTGTGGAGAAAAATTGGTAAATGGTCCACAAATATAGCAGGGTACTTGTAAATTTAAGAACATTAGTATACTGATTTCTACAATATAATTATGTTTAATATTCTTCTCTAATGTAAAAATACAAAAACTGATACAACTAATTAATAATACAACGAATGACAAACGCCAACTATCCTAAAGTTTTAAGTTTTTTTATTCTATTACTTTCACCGTTTATAGTCTAAAGTTCACTGCTTCTCAAGAAAAACAAATTATTAGGTTTACAAATTATTAAATAACAATAGGCCTATCAATGTACCATGACGTATCAACAAAACAACATACAGTATTTTACTTCAAACTGTTATTTTTACTGTTTATGATTGGTAGTCGACTGATTCACTGAAAAATACAAATTATAAGTTACCCTGAAGTGCTTTAGAAGTTACTTTATTAGTTATTGTTTCTACTATAATTAGCAGTAGACTGCTGCTATAAAAAAATACAAATTATTAAGAAATGCTGTAGGCCTCACTATTCTAAAATATAAGTGTAACTTTAGTCTATTATTTCTTGTATTTACGATGTGAAGTTCACTGCTTCTTTATACACTTATGGATTTTAAAAACCACTGCATACACATAAATTTTTCCTCACAAACACTTAAGAGTAACTTGCGGTGTCTTCTTAGCAGCAGTATTTCTATCAAATATTTTAGCAAAATGTGCATAACACATTACACACCTTCCTCTTTTATTAATTTGAACAAATTGATGGTTAGCAGCAATTATATTTGGTAGTTCCTGTATATTATTTTGAGGTTTTAGATTGAAAATTAGAAGAGTTGCTAACATCTCTCTCAGGAAGTTCAAACTGTTCAAAAACATATCACATTCACTTTCTAAATCACTAGACTCACTTTCAGCATTGTTAATATCAAATATTGGGTCATCAGAGTCTGAGATATCTGCAAATTCACTCAAGTCACTATCACTATTATTATTTAAGAAGTCCATAATGTCTTGAGAATTCATTATCAATTATTTGCATTAACAGCAACACACAAGCTACAAAACAACAATCACAATCAAATAATTTTACTAGCAATGCTAAACAAATGGACTCAAAAAGTCAGCGGATTTTGTGTAGCTGAATGTGTTAAATTTTACAACCCAAAGGCATAAAACTTTTACCCCAGCCCAGACCTACACATTAACCCACACAAATCATTGCTAGCATGCAGAATATTGATAGCCGTCTCAACTTGGACAACACATGTGAGACAATATGATACACACAGCTTGGGGTGAAACTGTGACTGTGTACATCATTGATACACATGGTCTGGTGAAAAAAAAAATGGGAAATCTATCGTGGGCTACTGCAATAACACTGCCATATATGCCTGGCGCTGAAAGTGTTAAGTACAAATCATTGTTTGGTAGGGCTGCCTCAAAAATTTGCTGACAAGGTGCTGAAATGTCATTGTCTGTAGAACAGCAGGCTTGATTGTAGTTGACATTATTACCTAAGTCAGGCAGAAATGAATTATGTTTGTCTGGAATAGAGGTCTTTGGTACACAGCAATCACTATTTTCTGCCCCTTCAACTGTAATTGAAAAAAAAAAGTAAGATTATTCAGATTATAGTATAAAATATACTATTATCTGAATAACACTTTTATTTAAGTACAATAGTGAAACATCGTTCATGTATCTTATGTAATGATTTTTGATTATTAAAAATCACTCCTCAAAATTTGCAAATTATAGTAAAAAAATTGTGTGCTTGATGTATTATTTAATTTTTAGCGTACTCTTCTAATTAAAATACTGAATAATTGATTTATTTACTGTACACATAAATGTCTATGTGGATGTATATATATATATATATATATATATATTTTTTGTCTTCAGTCATTTGACTGGTTTGATGCAGCTCTCCAAGATTCCCTATCTAGTGCTAGTCGTTTCATTTCAGTATACTCTCTACATCCTACATCCCTAAAAATTTGTTTTACATATTCCAAACGTGGTCTGCCTATACAATTTTTACCTTCTACCTGTCCTTCCAATATTAAAGCGACTATTCCAGGATGCCTTAGTATGTGGCCTATAAGTCTGTCTCTTCTTTTAACTATATTTTTCCAAATGCTTCTTTCTTCATCTATTTGCCGCAATACCTCTTCATTTGTCACTTTATCCACCCATCTGATTTTTAACATTCTCCTATAGCACCACATTTCAAAAGCTTCTAATCTTTTCTTCTCAGATACTCTGATTGTTATCGCTCCTGCTTCGTCCATCTTTAGTAATTCTACTTCCTAAATAACAAAATTCTTCTACCTCCATAATTTTTTCTCCTCCTATTTTCACATTCAGTGGTCCATCTTTGTTATTTCTACTACAATTCATTACTTTTGTTTTGTTCTTGTTTATTTTCATGCGATAGTTCTTGCGTAGGACTTCATCTATGCCGTTCATTGTTTCTTCTAAATCCTT
Organism: Lycorma delicatula; assembly: GCF_047948215.1. Lineage (NCBI taxonomy): Eukaryota > Metazoa > Arthropoda > Insecta > Hemiptera > Fulgoridae > Lycorma > Lycorma delicatula. The sequence goes on along the minus strand of NC_134459.1, from coordinate 25,191,171 downwards.
TTTACTCTCGGCTAGAATTACTATATCATCAGCAAATCTTAGCATCTTTATCTTTTCACCTTGTACTGTTACTCCGAATCTAAATTGTTCTTAACATCATTAACTGCTAGTTCCATGTAAAGATTAAAAAGTAAAGGAGATATGGAACATCCTTGTCGGACTCCCTTTCTTATGTTCTTCAATTATTACTGTTGCTGTTTGGTTCCTGTACATGTTAGCAATTGTTCTTCTATCTCTGTATTTGAACCCTAATTTTTTTAAAATGCTGAACATTTTATTCCAGTCTACGTTATCGAATGCCTTTTCTAGGTTTATAAACGCCAAGTATGATGGTTTGTTTTTCTTTAATCTTTCTTCGACTATTAATCTGAGGCCTAAAATTGCTTCCCTTGTCCCTATACTTTTCCTGAAACCAAATTGGTCTTCTCCTAACACTTCCTCCACTCTCCTCTCAATTCTTCTGTATAGAATTCTAGTTAAGATTTTTGATGCATGACTAGTTAAACTAATTGTTCTGTATTCTTCACATTTATCTGCCCCTCTTACTTTGGTATCATGACTATAACACTTTTTTTGAAGTCTGACGGAAATTCCCCTTTTTCATAAATATTACACACCAGTTTGTATAATCTATCAATCGCTTCCTCACCTGCACTGCGCAGTAATTCTACAGGTATTCCGTCTACTCCAGGAGCCTTTCTGCCATTTAAATCTTTTAATGCTCTCTTAAATTCAGATCTCAGTATTGTTTCTCCCATATACTTCGTGCAAAACTCTATAAGTCGGTCCCCTCTATCATTCCTTTTGCCCAGCCCGTATTCACCCACTATATTTCCTTCCTTGCCTTTTCCAATGCTTGCATTCCAATCTCCAACTATTATTACATTTTCATCTCCTTTTACATGTTTAATTGCTTCATCAATCTCTTTGTATACACATTCTACCTCATCATCATCATGGGCGCTTGTAGGCATATAGATGTTAACAATCATTGTCGGTTTAGGTTTTGATTTTATCCTTATTATAATGACTCTATCGCTATGCGTCTTGAAATACTCCACTCTCCTCCCTATCTTCTTGTTCATCACGAAACCTACTCCTACCTGCCCATTATTTGACGCTGAGTTAATTACTCTAAATTTACCCGACCAAAAGTTGCCTTCCTCTTCCCACCGAACCTCACTAATTCCTACTATATCCACGTTTACCCTATCCATTTTCCTTTTTAAATTTTCTAGCCTACCAACCTTTTTCAAGCTTCTAACAATCCCCGCTCCGACTCGCAGAATGTTATTATTCAATTTTCTGGTGACCCCTTCCTTAGTAGTCCCCACCCGGAGATCCGAACGGGGGACTATTTTACGTCCGGAATATTTTACCAAGGAAGGCGCCTTCATTATTGTTATGTTAAAATGCAGAGAGCAACATTTTCTTGGAAAAAAAACAGCTGTAGTTTTCCATTGCTTTCAGCTGCGCAGTACTCAGAGGACTGAGCGATGTTGATATGGCCGTTTAAGTCATTGTGACTCACGCCCCTAATAACTACTGAAAGAGCTGCTGCCCTCTTTCAGGAATCATTCCTTAGTCTGGCTCTCAACAGATACCTCTCTGATATGGTTGCATCTTCGGTCCAGCTACTCTGTATCCCTGAGCACTCAAGCCCCCTCACCAACGGCAAGGTCTCATGATTCATAGAGGAGGAATATATATATATATATTTACATATTAGATAATATTATATTATTATTATATATTCTGCTCTGTCTATTATATATAATATTATATATATATATATATATATACACACACACACACACATATGTTTGTGTGTGTGTGATTATTTTGTTTTGAATTAAGTGAAAAGTTAGCTAATTTTATTTTTGTATCGTTTGTTCAGAAAGGGCTACATTAATCTGTTTTTCTTTTTTCTTATAATGTATTTCTTAAGTATGTAACATATATAAACCATTCAAGACACAAGTTAGTAATCGGAGAAGCTTTCTTCCAGTCATAATATTCATTGTACAGTTAGTCCCTCGAGTAAAAGTATTAATTGCCGTTCCGAATATCAACTGCATTTTTTATGAATTGTTCTTTTTTTCCGAATATTCTTGGAGTTTGGACCCTATGACCATCCGAAAAAATAAGACTAATAATTTTCCATTCTGACAAATTTTAGCTCATATAGTCGTGTCAGTTATAACAACGGTTTACTGCGTACTGTTGCACGGCAATTAGCAAAATATCATCTTAACTTCAAAAAAAACAAAAAAAAAAAAAAACATAATAATAGAATATTAACAAAATGCAAACGTTCAGTTTCCATTTTGTAATTAGATCATTCGAACGCAGACTTGTCGTACCGATAAAAGTAAACCAATAAATTACTTTTAAAAAAAACTATACTACACACTTAACTCGTACGTTTAGCAAAATTTACAAACAACTAAATAAAGCTAACCTAAACAATATTTTGAGTAATAGAACATTATTATGCCGGTTTAGTAATTTTTGTGCACAGGCAACGATTTAATAGCATTCTGTACAAATAACGAAATCGTTATCTTATTTATAATTCGTACAGGACAACACAGTTAAGAGTTTTACAATTTTTTTTTATCTACGTCATTATTTGATCATTTAATATGATGATTTAAACGATATTACATCATAAATATATATAAATCCCCGAGAAAAAAACAGGAAGACCCGAATATTGGAATTATTATTCATTAACCGAGAGTGAGAACACTTTTGTTTTGATATTTTTCTTTTGGTACGTGTGCATATTGTTTTATGTAATTTTCTTAATATTATGTTTTTTTTTTATTTATTAAACTTCAGTCTTAAAAGTAATTTGAAGTAATTAAAAAATATATATATATATAATAATCATTTCATATCGCATCATTCATATGGGGACCAGAAAAAAGATATTCCTTTCAATATTTCTCCAAACTTATTTTTAGGAAATTTTTGTTGAAACATAAATTCAGCCTGATAGGATTTCAAGCGGTGTCGAGCGGTACCCCGGTGTTTTTTGTTCCTTCACTTAACTGATTCCCACATTCTTTCGCTATACTGAGTATGTGATTCCATCTCCAGTTCGATGAAATTGTAACGACGGTTAATTTCTAGCCGTTTGTAACCATCCGCCTCCGATTCATCACTCTGATAACCACACCAACAGTCTGATTCGACGATCGAGCCCGCTTCAATTTTTTCTTTAATAATTCTGCAGCAGCGTTTTTGCAGCACAATCAGAATCTTCGAAAATGAACGTATGGTTCAGTTCTTTGCAAATTCTCCCAAAAATCCGCTGTTGTGGAAGAACCCTGCCTTCATTATTTTTGTACCGTGTAAACAAACTTTCATCAATCTCCACGACTGCGCCATTACCATCTATTTTGTCTGTCGGAAAATGATGTAAAATAAAAGCACATATTTCTCTTTTGTGTATATTACAATCGACCGCCGTGCGTTGACTTATATTCAATTGTCGATCGCAGAAGTCTACTGAAGTCGGTTCCTCGCACCAACAATAAACGAATCGTACAACAATAACTATCGGAAGCCTACTACCCTCCAGCCAATTTCCAACATGAAATCGCTTAGTTTCGTTACAAGTTATTTTGTTACATTTCCATTTCACAACGTCACTGAAATGTAATTTCTTATTGTGATCCTGTCTGCATTTTCGACAACGTAACGCAACTCCCTGTAACAACTGTATCGCTAGCTCTTAAGTAATCTGTAGCTACCACAAATTCATTACTGTTACTTTTTGTTACAACGGAAGGAAACTGAATAACAAAAATGTTTAACTAAATAACTGAAAAAACAAAACTTTTGCGATAACAAGCAGATAACGAGAAATAAAGAAACTTCCATAACAGCGCGAAAAATAATGCGAAATAATAATAATAATAATGTATATATATATATATATATATATATATATATATATATATATATAAAACAATAGCTTTATATTTGTATATAGTAGCTGTATATGTAAATAAAAATGCGTGCCGGTTAATGCACAAGTACCTTTTTTTCTTATCGTTTTACCAGCTATTTTGTCTGTCGGAAAATGATGTAAAATAGAAGCACATATTTCTCTTTTGTGTATATTACAGTCGACCGCCGTGCGTTGACTTATATTCAATTGTCGATCGCACAAGTCTATTGAAGTCGGTTCCTCGCACCAACAATAATTAATTTTGGTGACTTATGAATAGCTAAAATAAAAAAAAAAATCCATGTTAAATGTATATTGTTATTTTATGTCTCTTTGCTGTTGAAACGGCAGGTATAAAACAGAGGAAAAGTAAAAAATTATTTCAACTACAGATTTCCTGACTATTGAAATTTCCTGATTCCCTGATGTATCAAACTCTCGGTTACAAAATTCTACTACTTTGGATATGTAAACGGATCTAAAAGTTTTCGAAATGGGGTTAAAACAAAGGATTATATTAAAAATAAATTACACAGAAGTTTCTTTGATTTAAATTTTGCAGTGTTTAACTAAAATTTTGTTTATTACCTCGGTGCATTAACGAGATTAATTCTAACTAAATAAATAAAAATATTAATAATAATAATGTGAAAATGCTGTTTTAAACTATCGATTTGATTTTTCTATAAAAAACAGCTGTTGTGGACAACACATGACTGGACGTCTATTAAATTAAAATTTTTAAAATGAAAAGTACATAAAATATTATTACATCATTAACTTCTGGTATTTTTTTTTTTGTTATTGTTACTATTGAATTATTATTTAGCGTAATTGTTTTTACTTTTAATCGGAGGTTAATAATTATTAATAAATCAATATATGTAATAAAAAAAAGGTTAAAAAGCAGGAGATGAAGTCTGATTCGAACCGATGTGCCTTCCCAAATATTTCATTAATTAAAATTTTATTTGGTTATAACTCTGGAACAAATCAAAATAAGTACCGCGTATGGTATATCGTTGAAAAGCTCTTAATGAGAGCTTATTACTGCAGTTAAGAAAAAGTCCAAAATCCAGATCGTTTGGATTTTGGGCTTTTTTAGACACTTTTGGTTCAGTCGATTGCAATCGAAATGGGAGGTGCGCAAGTAGATGTTACAACAATTTTAAATCCAAAATTTGAACATCCTGCGGCTAATCGCTTTTGAGTTAAGCGAGATACATACGTACGTACAGACGTCACATCCCGAATCTAGTCAAAATGGATTCACGGATGGTCAAAATGGATAATTTCTGATGAAATCTGAAAACGGAAATTTTTTGTGATCATAATACTTCCTTTACTTTGTACAAGGAAGTAAAAAGAGGTATTATCAGGTTTGACAGAAGTTGTTAATCTATAGCGTAACGTTAGGGATTGAATTTTTAGTTTTATTTTTTTAGATAATTTTTTGTGCAAATATCACAACCCATAAACGACTTATTATTAAATTTCAACGGGGCGTAAAATCAATCAATTTAAAAATTAATAAAAAAGGATTATATTTATTTACTTCATTCCCGGTTTTTCCTTTTTACTTCCTTGTACGAAGCCAAGGAGGTATTGTGATGGCGAAAAATTTCGGTTTTCAGATTTCAATGGAAATATGATCGTACCTAAATTCATTATGAGTAGTTTCGGCGTGTCATCTGTACGTACTTGTGTATCTAGCATAACTCAAAAATGTATAGCTGTAGGATGTTGAAATTTTGGATTTAGGACTGTTGTAAAATCCAGTTGTGCACTTCCCCTTTGATTGCAATCGACTGGACCAAAAGTGTCCAAACAGGCCCAAAATAAAAAAAAATCTGGATTTTGGACTTTTTCTTTACTGCAGTAATAAGCCTCATTGAAATCTTTTCAACGGTTTACCGAAAGTGGTATTTATTTTCATTGGTTCCAAAGTTATAGCTAAATGAAATTTTAATTAATAAAATTTTTGGATCTTACAAAGGTAAGGCACATCGGTTCGAATCCGACTTCATACATACATATATATTTATTTATTTTTGTGGTTTTAATTTAAATATATTGATGGATTAATAATTTATTAACTTCTGATTTAAAAAAAAAGGTTTTACAATAAATAATAAATAAAAAAATGAAAAAAATCAGAAGTTATTAATGAAATAAAATTTTATGTACTTTTCATTTTAATTCAAACATTTTTACAAACGTTAATAGCTACTGATAAATCGATATATTTAAATTAAAAAAAAAAAAGTTAAAAATTGTACGTAAATGAATCGATTCAAACCGATGTGTGTGTGGTTACGGATCCGACACGGTCTCACTTGTACCACATAAATGTGTACCACATAAATATGAGCGAAGTGAAACAAAATTAATATATAACTAATATAAAATGCTGATACAGAACCACAGAAAAATGTGGTGTCCACCATAATGCAATTGTGTAACTGACCACTTTATTAAAGAATTGGAGGATCGTATCTCACTTTTAAATGAAATGAGTTTAAAAGTGCAGCAAAAAATGTGTACATGTAATTTAATAGGAGTACAAGGAAGTCATGTGGTGTCTATAACAGATATTTTGAAATGGAAACAATATAACACGCTAATTGAAGATATTATATATTTAATTTCTGTTATTTTAAGAATCGTTACTTTCCATGTATTGTAGTTATTTATAAAACTATATACTGCATAATGAAAAGTATCGAATCAGGTCAAATTCTGTTTGTTAGGGCGTTTACTAATCTTCACGGTTCTAAAACAGTAATAAAAAAAACAGTTTTAGCATGTTAGTTTGTTGACCTATCTTTTGTTTAAAATCTTCAGCATGAACGGAGCGAATTAGATTGAAATTTGGCCGAAGGTTTCTTTACTACGCACATCGATGTCATTTAATTTTGGTTCCAATCGGTTGAGAGCGACAGGGAGGACGGTTCTTATGGGTGTCATGTGGCAAAATTTTATTTATAGGGTAGGTAAATTTATTAATATAATTTAATTCTCCTTAAAATAGTTAAGTTGTTTTCTGGGCACTTTTTCGAAATTTCCCGCCCACAAATTTCTCTATTTTTTTTAACAATTGTTAAAGCCTACCCGTGAGGATCATGAAAGTATTTTAGATCCGTTGCGATGTGGATGACCATAAAACCTTTGCGGTAGGTTTTAGGAGCGAGTATGAACTGTAGATACATAGGTGATGATTTGAAACAACACCTTGCTGCTTATTGAATTATTTAATTTCTTGTCGTCTTGACATTTCGATAACATATAATTGAACATTTAGTATATAACGTAACACATATAATTAAACTTAATAACATATAAGTATACAACTAAAATAAGCGTTCATCCGAACATTTGTATGCGTGCCCATCCGGACTGAATGTACAACACGATCGCTTTGGGTCAGATTCTGGCGCCGAATGAATACAGGTCGCTACATCATAATGACCACTCCTTGCGGTAATATGTCGTAGGACATTGTATGACCTTAGCTTGTCTTCGGAATTACTGGACCGATTTTGACCAAACTTGGTAAAATTTCTTCTATGTATGGTGCCTTTAATTTTTCAACTTAAAAGATCAAGGGAGTGACGCTGTAGAGCATTGATTCCCAAAGTGGTCCAGGTGGACCCCCAGGGGTCCACAGGAGACTCGACGGCGTATTTTCCCCGTTTTCAAACTTGTCACAGGTAGAAAGCCTTGATGAGGATATTCAGACATACGTTCAACATTTAATCGCCCTGCATGATGACTTCAAAATCAGATTTGAAGATTCTGACGATGGAAATACCACCACGGATCACGGATATGATGATAATATCGGATATGATAATATCACCACGGATTTGATGAAACGGAAGTGGAGAATGTGATATTACAAGAGGAGCTACTCGAGCTTAGCACTAATGAGGAGCTGAAGGTGAAATTTAAAAGAGGGCATCAAACATTTTGGCTGCAGGCAGAAATACCAGAAAAATATCCTGGACTGTGGGAATTGCGAGAAAGCTTTTGATAGCGTTTCCCTCGTCATACCTTGTCGAAAAAAGTTTTAGTGTCGTTACAAACCTTTTATCAAAAAAAAGGAGCAGATTCAATATCACAGAACCGGGAGATTTGCGCTTATTCGTAACAAAACTGAAGCCAAATATTGATAATTTGCTGTCAATCCATCAAGTACATCCCTCCCATTAAAATTGTAACTATTTTGTGATTGTCATTGTAGAAGTTACATTACGTTATTAATGTTTAATTTTAATTATATTACGACAATTATATTATATTACATTGCAATATGATAACAATAATAATTAATAGCGTAATGATTACATATTTGAATAAATGCAACACAAAATATATACTACTTTTCTTTTGCTTTTTACCACTCTGAACGGGAAGTTTTCTAAATAAAATAAGTGAGAATTTATTGCTTTCTTGTGCTGTGAGTAGATGTCAAAAATGTAAAGTTGGATGGAAGCATTTTTTTTGATCGGCCAACTTTACTTTTTTGACATCCACTCACAGTACAGTCGATAAAAAATTAACCGATCGATTCTCACTTTTTTTTCGGAAGCTGTAGTTCGTGGAACTCTGCTGTAACGCAAATTTTCATAGTTAGATCTAATCTTCACATTTTCCGTTGACTGGAAATATGGTAGAAAAGTAAATGCAAGGGGTCCACCGGAACCAGCAAAATTTTGAAAGTGGTCTATGAGAAAAATAAGTTTGGGAACCTCTGCTGTAGAGCAAGGTCACCATCAGTATTTAGATATGTCGCCTAATTAAGGTCATATTTTTTTTAGGCACATTTTTTAATTAAAAAATAACAATATTTGCAAAAAAAAATTAAGAAAATCTCACCTCCCACCACCTCAAAAATTGCTGTTGTAGTCAGTCGTCCGCTATGTTGGGACGTCACAGGTGAGCGGTAGAATTAAATAAATGAATAATAATATATAAAGTGTAAAGGGTCTCGAACTTGGTCGCCCGGTTGACTCGGTACCAGGAGCGTTAGGCCTCGCGGCTACACCAGTCTTCCGATCGTACAAGCGAAATTTTTTTTATGTAAGTTGTGAAATTACATTAGTTTCGTTAGTGCAGCCACACCCGCGCGAATTAAATACGGCATGCGCGCGTGCTGTAATTATAATCATTGAATTAATCAATTAAAAAATATTATATTTAAATAAAATTATAGATATTTTAAATTGTGTGTGTAAGCCATGCGTCAGAAACTACCCACAGTTGTAGGACTTTCCTGGAACGCGGCATTAGCTGCGTGACGGGAAAGTCCTTCGACTGTGTTGTCTGTTTTTTTTTTGTTTTTTCGGACCTACCGAGTATAAGTCAATTGTAAGATTATTCTTATATTTTTTATTATATTACAGTGAATAAATTAGGTATTTATATTTATTGCAAACAACGTGCTCTGCAAAATACAGGAAAGCAAGTAATCATTTTTCGAGACTGTTAAAATTATATTTTAGAGTTTTTTTGTCGTATGAAATATTTTATTAGTATAATTCACGCAGGCCGATTGCTATTAAACGCTGTTGTAAAATGATGGCTTTTGAATTGTAAATGAATTAAACCAGACGTCGTTTATTTCTCATTTATTAAATAAATCGTGTGAATTCCTGAATATTTAAGTATTTCCGTGTATACATGATTTAGTTGTTATTGTTTTCGTATGTTAACCCTATTTCATAAGTAAATCAAATACATTTAATATCGTTGTATCTCCGTTATCTTTCCATTTTACACATGCTACATGTCAGCACGAAACCACACATATACAGTATACTTTAACACACAAAGAATTTTGTTTTATAATTTTAAACCGGAACTTCAGCAGTTTATTTCACTTCACCACGCAATACATTACACGCAAAATTGTACTTAACAAATTAACTTTTTATAGTATTATGAATTACGTAATGATGATAGGCAGGTACACTTTTTTTTTATTTATGAATAAATTTATTAGTAATTATTCTTTATAAAGCAATATATAAAAAAATAATATACCGTTCACTGGCAATTTAGGTAAACTGTTTATAAAGCTTAGTTGAATAACAATCACACTACAAAGTTTTAGGAGTAGGAAAAAATTATAAAAAAGTGAAAACAATTTGTTATGATGTATAACATTAACTTCAGGTTGTCAGTGTAAAATATTTTATCAGCAATGTGTGCTGTTTTGCAGACTGTGTATATAAAATACTTAAGAGCACTCTTTCAGGATTTCCCACCCCTAAAATTTTTACATTTTTTTTAAACGATATATACTTGTAATATTGTACAATATTCATTAATTCATTAAATTCAATGTATTTTAATGATTAGATAAAATTATGTTGGAGAAACGAGAGTATAATTAAAAATTCGTATAAAAAATTAAATTATTTATTATTTATAGCTATTATTATTATTATATTTATTATTTATAGCTATTTATTATTTATTATAGTTTATTATTTATTTATTTATTAAATTATTTTCAAATATAACGTTTATTACAAATCATTATTATAATTACTTTTGTAATAAACACAATATATTTATTTTACTAAACGATAATTATACTACAGGATGAAACTCTTGACTAATATATTGAAGTATTAAATGCGTAAGATTCGACGTATATTTTAAAAAAAAAAACTTGAGGGGAAATTCCGAAAGAGTACGAACTTAAGTTCCTACGGATCAGTGTTGCCTGGAAGCATTAGATGTGCCTTGAAGCACTCTCCTTCATCTCGGAGATTTTTTTAACTACGTTTCCCGGATCTGCTGTAGGTAGATTGTTCCTTCTTTATTTTCAACCCCCTTGTGTGTTTTTTATCCTTTTTCGCATGAAAATTCTATGAGTTTTAATTAGATGCCTATTTTTTTTCGGAGTAGGAGGAGGGGAAAGCTCTCCCAGCCACCGACTGCCCGTACGAACTGCAAGTGTTGGGCTCTCATCGACTAAAACCCCTTCCCCTTATACAATATGCTCTGATACCCGCCTTTCGGCATTACTCAAAGCATGCTGTATACTTGCGGGACTTCTCGGATGGGTCAAACATCCACCACAGGAGTCCTCTTTGCTCTTTCCCGCGGTTGTCTTCTCTCCATCCAGCTCGTAAGCAACCAAGACTGCAAAACCTCTCTTTTTTTTCTTATACTTCTCTGTAACAAACAAGACATACTTATAATGATATATATATATATATATATATATATATATATCATCATCATCATATATGATATATATATATATATATATATCATCATCATATATGATATATATATATATCATCATCATATATATATGTCACATACTACGCAGTGTAAAAAAAAGAAGAAAATTGATAAAGGAGATAGGTTATTCTCGAAGATTTTTTATTTTAAATTAGATGCCTACTGAATTTATATTAACTGCGTTTTTCATATGTGTTTGATATAATGGGGGTGATTCAGTGTCTGGACCTGCTCACGAACTTTATTTTGCATACAGGTGGAAAAATGTTAAAAAAGGCTTTAGTTGCTTTTGGATAAATGTAATTTTTTTTAAAAAGGCAACCCATTCTTTTATGACGTATAATTGAGCTGCATTTTTAAAAATTTAAAACTGAATTTTTTCAAAATTAAAACAGCATTAATTTAAAAATTCTGAGATTTTTAATAAACTTGAAAATAATTAATTTCTAATTTTGATGCTGGTTCTATCAGTTTAATGATACAGTTGCTTTTCCTAGTGTTTGAAATTTCACACTCAGTTTAGTTTTCGATTCAAAATTATGAAACTTATTCTGAAAAACTACAAAACTACACCTTTTAAACGTCAAGGTAATAAAAAAAAAACACAAAAACGTGTAAAATAAAAAACATCATCTAAGCATAAAAATTTGAATTAAACATTACCAAAATGCAAAAAAAATATGATTTCGAAACTACATGACTTCCTTGTACGCATGCCTATTAAATTATATATACACATTTAAAAAAAAAAAAAAATGGAAAGTACGAGTACATAAAATTTTATTTCATTAATAACTTATGATATTTAAAAAAAAAAATTAAAAAAAGGAAACAATGTTTGATTCAAACCGATGTGCCTTACCCTAAGATCCATATTTCATTAATTAAACATTTCATTTGACTATAACTCTGGAACCAATGTAAATAAGTACCACTTTTGAAATAACCTTGAAAAAAATGGATTTTCGGCTTTTTTGGACACTTTTGGTTCAGTCGATTGCAATCGAAAATGGATTTGCACAACTAGATACTACAACAGTCCTAAATCCAAAATTTCAACATCTACGGCTAATCGTTTATGAGTTATGCGAGATACATACGTACGTACATACATACATACGTACGTATAGACGCCACACCGAAACTAGTCAAAATGGATTCAGGAATGGTGAAAATGGATATTTCCGCTGAAATCTGGAAACCGAAATTTTTCGTTATCACAATATTACTTACTTTACTTCGTACATGGAAGTAATAACAAAATATTTTTCTGTTTGAGATCGTCTAAATCATTGAAAACTCGTAAAAGAAACTCTATTGTAGCAAAAAGTATTGTTTTTACAATCTTTCATAAATGCAGGCGTATTAGTGACTTCCTAAATCACAAATGCTTGGATCATTTTTATAAGTGTTGAAACTCTTAAGTAAGTGGTATTAATCTTGAATGCAATATTTATTAATTATATTAAAAAAAAAAAATTGTCAACGAGATCTAGTATTTGTTGTGAAATTCAGTAGTCATTTATCGTACGGAGGGAATCAACCATCAGAAATCCAGTGACTTCTAATGAAATCTAGCACTTAAAATAAAATCTAGCATAATCTCCTATCTCAAAACATCGTATTTTTTTTGCATTTGATCACTACATGCTCAAACTTGCATGGAGATAAAATAAAAAAAAATTAAATGAAAAGAGTAGTTTTTAAGAACACCTAAAAACAAAAATATTTACTTAAAAAATACCGGGCTATAAAAACTTTATGAAAAATAGCGAAGGTTAATATTTTGACAGCAAGTTAGAAAAAAAATTAAATGGCAGCAATTTTGGTTAGGGCTTCATAGCCATTTTTGGTTAGTCTTTATAGTCTGAAGACTTTTACTGCAAAATTTCTGTTTTTTAATGCTTTTTAATGTTATCTGACACAACTCTACCTTTTCAAAAAAATCCTTTAAGTTACTTCATGAAGGATACTCAGGACCTTAATGTGATGGTCTCATAAGACAAAATATATCGTCTGATACTATGAACTCAGCTAAATTCATTTTTCTATGTTGAACGGCTGAAAAGTTATTTATGGGTTTCCGTACTTTATTATAATTATATATATATATATATTCAAAATGTATATATATTCATCATGCTACCATTTTTTGTATGGTTATTAACTATAGTACAGCTAACTACCCATTTAAAAAAATTATTTTATGCAGACATAAAACTGTATTTTTTAACACAAACTATTGCTTTTTGTCCAAGATTTCTGGAAAAGTATTAAAAATATAGTTTGGGACCTATTTTTTCAATTTTTCAGTTCAGGTTTTATATGAAACCGCTTAATTTACCTCTTAATCCTTAACTGGTCACACTCTTTTTATAATATTACTAGTAGCGTCGGGTCACTATGACCCGAACATTCGTAAATTAAATTAATAATACATTATTAGAATTAAAAAGAAATTAATACTTATATTCGAAAAGGAAACTATTTTTTAGTCAAATAAAAATAATTATGTTCTTGTTTAAAACAAAATAATCAAAGAAAAAAGAAATTACAAAACCTTGTAAAAAATAAAGATCTTCATTTTAATTGAACTTTGCTGGCGTAAAAATATAATTATTCCCGATTAATTATTGAAGACTAACTAACAACACATCTGTAAATATGTTTTGAAATTAAAATATTTGATCTGAACCGAAAATCTACAAGTAAACAACGTACAGTTTGCCTGGATGGCCTGAACAGTTCATTTGTATACATTCTTTCTTAAATTTATCATTTCAGAGTTAGAAAGTCTTTATTTCCAACACTAACATTATTCACAATCTTTGCAAATAAAAGAAGTGCGGTTTTTACAAATATGGTGCCCACATTTCACACACATAATATTATATATATATATATATATATATATATATATATTGTCCTTGGTGCTCGGGCAGAGGTGATAGCGTTTACGTTTCCTTCTAACTTCCACATCTCGCTCCTCTGGTTGTTGAACATCAACTACCTACAGTAATGTCGTCTTCTTCAAAATACATTTTTATTTTGTTCTTCAACTTTTTTGGGTTTCCCGGAGTGAGATACCTCTTTACAAGTAAATTTTGTACTAAAAGGTGGCCTAAATGTTTAAGAAAATCTCTCGCAATAGTGTCGCGTCGGACAAATACGTAGCTTATTTCTGTTACTTATATTACACAAACTAAGGGAAGCTGCACTTTTGACTGTTAGAACGAATTACGATAGGAGATTAGCAACCTTGCCAACCTAATACCATTGAGGCAAATATTAAAATTTAATTATTAAAAAACTAGCTGTACCCGCCACACTTCGCTGTGGCACATTGTGGTTGCATGGATGAGAAATGAGAAACAAAACAAAGCATACGTTTCATAGAAGTTTAATTTTGCAATACTTGTGGATATACAATAATTTTGTTTTTCCACTGTCTGCGTAGATATAAAAGCTATCTGGTTTGCCGACTCGGGAACACGCACATACAGTTGTCCATGTGAGAAGCAATCCGCATCTAAATCTAAACTACACAATTCTAAAGATTGACCTTGAGCTTTATTGATTGTGATTGCAAATGCCAATCGAATTGGTAATTGCAATCTTTTAAATTGAAATGGTGTATCGGTCGGGATCATGGGTATTCGAGGAATGAGGACATCTTCACCTTTGAAAGGCCCCGTTAAAATCGTTGCTTCCACTACGTTATTCATCAATTTCTTAACTGCAAGTCGCGTGCCGTTGCAGAGTTTTGGCTGATTAATATTCCGCAACAGGATAATTGGCACACCTATTTTCAATTTTAATATGTGTGGTGGCATCCCTGGCAGATCAAGTGAGTTTAAAAATTCCGTTGGATAATTAACTACTTCATCTGCTTCCAAAACTGTGTCTATCGACTTATATGTAATTTCCTCATCACTTTGAATGCTGGATTGAATAACATTATTAAGTTGATAGACATCTTTATTCTTTGCGGCAAGGATAGCTCGTTCACTGAGTCGATCGTGATTTCTATGATTAATTTGAATATCAGGAAATACTTTTTCGATCAGTTCTTCCTTCGATGTTACTAAATTACAAAAATTATCAGGAAATGATATTCGTCTAGACGTCTCATCGACTGGCAGCTGTCCGTTTCCAATGTCCAGTAACTGTCGTGAGAATACCTCAGCTGATGGATCATTCTGCAACTGGACACGCATATTCGTAGTCAACTGCAATGTACGTACGTGTCGCCACAGTGTTGAATATTTCAGGTAAGCATTTATTTCGTCTGCTGGTGTCGATCGAGAAATTACGGGCAATGTTTGCCTAAAATCTCCTACGAGCAATATCAAAGCATTCCCGAATGGTTGAACGTTTCCACGCAAATCTCGTAACGATCGATCAAGAGCTTTAAGCGGTTTTTTATGTGCCATCTTGCATTCATCCCAAACAATGAGTTTACATTTTTGTAATACTTTTCCCATACAGGATGTTTTGGAAATTTTGCACGTGGGAGTCTCGATGATTTGCATGTTTAATGGCAACTTCAGAGCTGAATGCGCAGTCCTTCCACCTGGTAACAATGTCGCAGCTATTCCAGACGAAGCAAGAGCTAAGGCTATGTCATTTTTTGATCGAACCGTTGCTAGAATCAATCTAATGAGGAATGTTTTCCCAGTTCCTCCTGGTGCATCCAAGTAGAAGGTCCCCCCAACTCCGTCATTTATCATTTGCATTATGCGATCATAAATGCCTTTCTGTTCACGCGTTAATTTGGGAATGTTTGATTGGACATATGACTGAGGATAACCAATGTTGTAACTCTGTACACGGCGTAAATCCACATCAAATGAAGCAATCGCAGCTCGGGTGGGTGCTGGCATTCCCAAATGACTAAGAACTTTATTTGCATTAGCTAAGCACTTGTCTTCAATATTTATCAATGCTTCGTTGTAAATTCAGACAAAAGTGAATATTTAACCTAACAAAGGATTTTTTGGTCGTTATGCAGGGATATTATTTTCTGTGTATTTGGTTATTTCGACTTTTTTTGTTTGCATAGTCTTAAGTCTATATGGGCTATAAGAAAGTTGGGTGTTTTAATTTATTTACTGTAAGTCATCCTTCTTGGTGGCTTTTCTTTTTGTTTTGGAGTTTTTTTTTTTTTTAATAAAATACAGATGTTTTAGCTGTTAAATATAATTCAAAGAAATTTGTTACTTAATCAGTTGTGATTTTGTTTACATTGGCAACGGCCATACGGGCTCTTTGTGATTGGTCGTTGTGTTTGACAGCGGCCATCTTGTATTGATCTGATTGGTTTTTCTTTGTTTACATTTCCATCTGATTTATTAGCCTCTTATTTATTAAAAAACTGTACAAATTAAAAATAGATAGATAGATTTATTAAAAATAGATGAAAACAATCTATGATGCGGGTTATATATCGTGCTAAATTTTTTTTTATCGTGTTTAAAAAAAAAAAAAAATACAGATGTTTTAGCTGTTAAATATAATTCAAAGAAATTTGGTCGTTGTGTTTGACAGCGGCCATCTTGCATTGATCTGATTGGTTTTCCTTTGTTTACATTTCCAAATTAAAAATGTACAAATTAAAAACAGATAGATAGATTTATTAAAAATAGATGAAAACAATCTTTAATGTGGGTTATATATTGTGCTAAAATTTGAGCTCAATCGGTGCAGAACATTTTGAGTTTTTGAAGCGTACACAAACGAACTTACATTTTTATATCTATAGATGTCTTGGATTATATAGACCCGACGCGACCAGTTAAGGGTTAATTTAGGTTCCAAGAGATCTGGCTTAATTTTACCGAAGGCTCAGAAATTAGGGTTAAATTTTTCACCAGCCGACTTCTGGTGAAGTCGGCTTCATTAGCCGACTTACGAAATGTTTCCGAACCTATATTTATATAAAGTTTCTTCTTTATTTTCATTATTATAATACATTTAGCAGAGTGTAGAAAACAATGTAAAATGTTATATATATATATATATATATACTTTTTAAATTGAAGTTTTTATCGTTCATTTTGACCCTTTTTATTTCGTAGCAATGTAATTAATAAATTTAAAAATATATTTTCAAAGTTGATTACAACGGAACATACAAATATTTTCTTTAAAAAAAGAATATTAATTCAAATACTAAGAGTATGAGAAAACAATAATGCCAGTTTTTCATTAAAAAAAAAACCCTCAACTTAAGTAACATAGAAAAAACTTATAGCTCAACTATCAGAGGAATTTCCGTAACAAAATAATGATTTACAATATAAAAGATAAAAGAATCATGTCATCCTTGATTTAAATATTAGGTTATATTAGGTAAATATTAGGTTAGAAAACATAAAATAATTACATGGATTCGATTCAAGAATATCTTTCTTTGTTTTTTTTTTAATGCTTTTGTTTACAGTCGCATCAACAATTACAGTCATTAGCGACTAAAGTAACACTATCATGTACTGTTACATCTTTCTTTGTTAAGTCAATGAATTCTTTTCTTTTTTGTCTTGTCATTTGACTGGTTTGATGCAGCTCTCCAAGATTCCCTATCTAGTGCTAGTCGTTTCATTTCAGTATACCCTCTACATCCTTCATCCCCAACAATTTGTTTTACATATTCCAAACGTGGCCTGCCTACACAATTTTTTCCTTCTACCTGTCCTTCCAATATTAAAGCGACTATTCCAGGATGCCTTAGTATGTGGCCTATAAGTCTGTCTTTTCTTTTAATTATATTTTTCCAAATACTTCTTTCTTCATCTATTTGCCGCAATACCTCTTCATTTGTCACTTTATCCACCCATCTGATTTTAACATTTTCCTATAGGACCACATTTCAAAAGCTTCTAATCTTTTCTTCTCGGATACTCCGATCGTCCAAGTTCAATGAATTCTAGTTAATGTTAAAGTATTTAAAGCCAGTACCGCCACACCCGCGTGAATGGATTGCGGTACGTGCGCGCGCTTTAGAATCATTGAATGAAATAAACAAAAAAATTGTTTATTTGAATAAAACGATAAGTATTTTAAATTAAGTTGTCTGTGTATGTGTGTATAAGCATCAGAAACAAGCCGCGTGGCGGGAAAGTCCAACAACTGATTCGTCAGCTTTTTTTTTTTTTAATGAAGTGTCATTTGGAAGATTTTAATCTTATTTTTTTGTTATTTAGCACACATCTACAATTCCAACATTTTCATTTAAATGCAGAACACTTTTTTATAATTATTGAATCAATAACATAAAATCACATTGTTTACTTTTCTGTTTGTTGTTTTTGTAATCGTTTAAATAATATCAAATCAGATAAAATATAATATTCGAACCTGCGAGAAAGAAACCTATTTACTATTCTTCAGCTTTCACTATTAATAAATGTGATAACTATGTAAATGATTTTCTTACCAATTTATTTGAAATTAAAATATAGGATTACCTTTTCAGGAAAGAATGTTAATGTGTGGATGAGTTTTTAAATAATTAAAATTAAATACACCTGAATTTCCTACATGCTTGTTTAAAAACAATTTCTGCTCAAATATTGATCAATTAACAACTTTTCTGTTGTAATATTTTTGTATTATTATGTAGCTATTTTATGTATATATTAATATCATCACATATTTAATCATTATTTCATAATATTCTTTATCTATTGGGGCTATCTCATATGTCAGTACAATTTTTCATTATGCAAAAATGGGTTTGTCAGATTATAGTTTTGCGCCCACGTGCGAATCATGTAGATCGATATTTAGAAAAATTAAAATTGTTTAATTTGATTATATTTATAAATATACATTTTCTGTTAAAAAGAATATTCATTTATTATTAGAAAAACAGTAATATTCACCTCTACCAAACCAGTCAGGCAGAACTATTTTTCTATATAATCGATGTGAAAGTTGACTTGTCACTAAAAATTACGTTGTCTAAAAACGTATCGTTATCTGCAATTTTATCCATTATTTCCACACAAAAGCGCAGCCGAGCAACTTTGTCGTTATCTGTAATTTGTTGAACCACGGTTAGTTTCTATGGCTTCAAATGCAATTGTTTACCTATTACGCCCCAAACAGTCGTATGTGGAATGCCATTCTCACTTGACGCACGTCGAAATCGAGTTGATTTTTTTTGGACTGCTTGCAAAGGTTTCTCTGAGTTGTTCCATAGCAGCTTCAGGGACGCGTGGCGTCCTGGTGAATCTATATGTTTTACAGTACAACCTGTCAACGAAGTTTTGATGCCAAGAGTAAATTATATGCCTACTAGGAGACTCCCTACCGTACGCTTTACAAAAATTACGTTGCACTGCAGTTGCTGACTGCAAATTGTGAAACCAAAATACACAGCGAGCACATTTCGCACCAGTAGATGTACCATTTTTAATAACACTGGTGACAGCGCTGGTGGCCGAATTTGGAACTAATGAACTAAGTGATTTGTTTTGTTATGAAATGAGACCTCAACCGAATCTGTAAGTTATCTAAATAAATTTTTAATTTTTATATGCTTTTAAAGTTGTGAAGTTCCTTTTGAATCACCCGGTATTTTTAACGTAGAAAAATAAAAATAATCTTGCAAGGTGATTTTGGTGGTGGGGAACGAAAAAAATATACCGATTTTTTTTTTGAATTTTTAATACTCTTTTTTGATTTATTTAAACATATAATGGTAAGTATTTAGTTGAGGTGCCTCACTCCGAAATCACAAAAAACATATCAAATTCATTCAAAATTAATATTTATTCTTTTAATGATGGTTTTTTGGGTTCGGAGAATAGAAAATTAGTAAAAATTTACATAGTGATACAAATAAAAAAAAAAAAACGAAAATCAACAAAAAGGCAACAGAACTACTTAAAACATCACTCTAAACAACTAAAAATGAACAACAAAACGAAAAAGTAACAGAACTATTAACGAAAACTGCAATAATAACCACGAATATTCGGAGCAAGAAAACGCAACCGCAATCATTAAGAGTTGAACCTAACCTAATTAATTATTTATTACTTAAATAATCAAAACATTACTGTCAAGGTTAGCTAGCGAAGCGAGCTTAGGTTAAGATTGGTTAGATTACTTTTTTTTCATGTTTATATCTTTAAATATAATGTTTCACTATGATATAAGTATTTTTTTCGATTTTCTTTGAGTTATGTGTTATTTGTATACTATGTAAATTTTTACTAACTTTCTATTTTCAGAAACCCAATACATCATTAAATGAATAAATATTAATTTAAAATGAATTTTTTGTGATTTCGGGGTGAGGTACCTCAACTAAATAATTACCCACATAATTTTACAATAAAACTTTATCATAAATTACTTCTACTCTAAAAAATAAATCTTAAATAACTCTTTCATGCGTTATTATTTCTCCACTGTTTAAGAATAAATAACCAATGCAAAGAAAGTATTACAACTTTGTTGTCAGATTTTGTTTATTTAATCATATATTGTGCAATGCTGATTTGATCAATATTTTACCATAGCTTTCCTTGAACTATCCAGGCAATGCTGTAGTAGGTCCTTTTTTTATTCGTAGTTGAGCATTCCTTATGTGATTTGTATAATGTATTGTTATTTAATAATATAGATAAATTGTTTAGTTATCTGTCTTCTACTTCGAAATTATTTTCGTTGGAGTTACTGATTGCTTTTTACAGCCCAAAAGGATTGCTACTGCCCGTAAAATTCCTCCGAACAGATTTTAATTTTATAAATGATTAGTTTTAAAAACTTTAGTGACGTGCGTTAAATTTAGCTCCTAATTTTGTAACATAATACTCTGAAGTTTTTATCAGAAAAATCGTACCAGCTATTAAGTAGTTAATTCAAAGAATATTTCTCTAGCTTGCAAGACCTGCAGTGTACCATGGACAAACGTCCACCAATGTAATGATGAGTGTAATAATCGTAGTTTGTCCTCATCCTTTTTCCATAAGAAGTTAGGATAATTGATAATTCAGAGTATAAAAAAAAATGTTGATTGTAAATTTAATAGATATTTTTTGAGTTAATTGACTGGTTTTTTGTTATTCTCAATTCCTTTCTGCTATATTATCATCGTTTAATGTAATAAACATATTTATTACAGCTAAACTTTTAATTTTCTGTTTCATTTTCTCCAGTTTTGTCTTTTTCTACAATATTTTCCTTCTACATGTCTCTATTACCAAATAAATAAATATGGACTATCAACCTAATCGTATCTTTATAAGTCTGTGGATCAAATTTCTCTTCTCTTTTATTTATCACTTAACACTTCATTTCGATTTTTAAACATTAAAACGTTTTAATTTTCAATTTTCTCCTGCAACGCCATTTAAAAAAAAAACCTTTATTCTTTCCCTTTTTATTTTTCCTATTGTCCCGTTTAACTATTATTAAGCATCTAACTTTACAGAAATACTTTTAAAATTTCTATATAATTTCATAATTTTTTTGTCCGTTTAAGTTCAAAATTTTCTCTTCAGTGAGTGACTCATTTTACGACTCCTAAATTCTTATTTGAGATGTAGTAGTATATTCATTAAATTGTAAGCTATGTTAATATAATGTATTGCTTATACTAAAAAACTGTGCTACTTTATTATACTATATTTTTAAAACTTGGATTATTATTTATATTTCCTATAGATTATATTTAACAATTTAAAACAATTTTGCATAGTTGAAAGAAGTACAACATCTACTATTTATTTTTCTCAAGCGATAGCATGTTTGGGTGTTTGCCATAAAAATATCTAATTCTTAGATTTATGTATAATACTAGCAGATTTATTTTCTGCATGAAAGCTCTCCTTTTATATTCTAGACTGATTATGATGTCCGCATTACTTCGTCAAATTTTACAATTTTATTTGATAAATAAGAAATTTTATAACGTTTAACGTATTCTTGAAATTTAGTTCCTAATTATCATCCTTCCTGTCACATTAAATTAATTTAAAAAAAAAATTATTTTCAATTGAAATTCTGTCAGTAATTAATTTATTTCTTCAATATTTCTTCGAAATTCTTTTCTTCAAGAAATTATTAACATTGTATTTTAAAATCTTTATATTTTTTCATTGAATAATTACACTCAACTCAAGTTTTTTTCTTCATTTTCTTTATTGCTTTTTCTATGTATAAGTTGAAAAGCTATAGGAACAAGTATATAATTGTTTCATTTCTTTCTGATTCACCTTTCTTTATTTTCTACTTTTTTTTCATAACTGTATGATTTTTTCCACAACCCTTTCTAATATACAGAGTAGGTCATATTGATGGGACATATTTAAAATGTATTTGTGGAACATGTAAAATACAACATTTACTACCAATTATGCGGAACACATTGCCAAAGGACGGGAATTTTACACTGTGTTCACTGTTTGAAGATTACATTCCTTAGATGGGCACCACCTTGACGACAACATACTTTGGCCCTAACAGTCATGTTCAGCATAGCTTGGCGCAGGGTTTCGGTAGGGATGGCTGCTATTTCCCTTCGGATGCTGTCTTTCAATTCATTGATGGTAGTGGGCTTTGTGATGTACATCTTCTCCTTTAGATAATACCACGGGAAATAGTCCGGTGAAGTTAGATCGGGGGATCTGGATGGCCAGCGGATATCACCCAATCTGGAGATGAGGCGCCCGGGGAAGTGTTGACGAAGGGTTGTCATTGAGACTATCGCAGTACGACTGGTGGAACCATCCTGCTGCATCCACATGTCTCTTAGGCCAAGCAGTCTCATTTCGGGAATGAAAAATGTTCATAATGTACCGTTCAGCGGTGACTGTGAAGGTGTCATTATGTTCGTTCTAAAGAAATAGGTACCTATCACAGGCATGACTCACTGCCCACCACACAGTAACCTTGGCACTATGCAATGGGGTTTCATGCAACAGTTGCGGATTTTGTCTAATCGAGAATCGATAGTTTTGTTTATTGATATAACCACTGAGGTGGAAATGAACTTCACCGGACGCGATAAGGTGTTATACGAAGTCATCACCATTGTTGATTAGCCAATCATAGAATATCGTTCGTCGAACCTTATCTTGGTCGAACAATTTATGCACCATCTGTACCTTGTATGGATATACGAGTAGTTGTAAGTCCTTTCTCCAGACCTGTGCCGCAGGCTGATACGTGGAATATGCACTTAACAACACATTTGCCGAGTTTACTTCTTTGGATTTTGGTTCAAATAACCAAAGTGTTGTTCACGTTTTTGGTTTCACGAAAGTCGTGAACAGCATGCAGTATGATCTTTCGGATGGTGCTACACCTTTCTTAAAATGTTGTTTGAAACGACGTTGTGCTATGATGATGGAGCTTCCACTACTGAAGAATGCCTTCACGACGTATGATTCCCTGCCACAATGAAAGAAACATGGATCAGTAACTCCTATCCTTACACTTCCTGTTAAGCTACATGAAAAACAAGCGTGACTGTTATTGCTCGCAGTATTCAAAATATGTATAAATATGTCCCATCAATATGGCCCACTCTTTCTCTCTCTCTCTCTATATATATTGTTAACATATGTAAAATATAAGTATTATCAATTATTTTTAAAGTAAAGATAATAAGCAATCAGAAAATAAGACAATAAGTAGTAAAGATAAATTAAGTAAATTAAAAAATTAACGGTTTTTGATTAATTATTAAAATATCTTTAAATGAGAGGGAGATCCAGCAGAAAAATATCATTTCCTATTTCCTGTATTATAGAATATAGGTGTATTCTAACAAAACAGGTACATTTTAATGTTATTTTTACATATTTATAAAAACATTAATGTACAAACTTCAGATTTGGTTTCTTTAAGTTTTATTTTTCAGCTGAATATTGACTTACAAGTCTTTGTAATAATAAAAGTAATAAGTCAATGATAAAATGAAAAAGTAAATACAAGTTAATTGAAGTTTAGTGATTAAAATTCGCTTTATTCCTTGTTCATTTTAAAATTTCAAAACGGATAGGCATCTGAAGTTAATTATTACCGATATAAAGGACTTGGTATTTAATATTTTAACTTTCAGTGTCATCTCTGTTTTTCGATTATCCTCTGTTTCTCTCTGTTTATTCTTTTTCTCTTTTTTGTATATATTTTTATTTTACTTTTAGAAAATTTATAAAGAAGACTCTTTCTGTTCATGTCGACAGAACCGACTGGCCTACCTAATTTAAATTCATCCCTAGCATCTGAATAAAATTAACTCGTCTCTTTTTTTTCTTTTAATAAAACTTTTGAACTTAAATCTAATTATCGATTCTTATAAAGTTGTTCAAAGGAAATAAATTCTTTTGTGAGCGCGCGCGCGCACACACAAATGATATAATTGTTCTTTGTATTTATTTTTACTTTCTTGTTGGCTTAAGTTATATTACCTATACTAATATTATCATCATTATATATATATATATATATATATATATATATATTACATTATATATTATTTTTTCTCATTATTTCTTATTCGTATCATATTTAAAAAAAAAGAGTGGTTTTTATTAAACCAATAAGAAATTTAAACTTTTAATAAATAAATTTAGATGTGAAAAAATATGAATTGAATAACTTAATTTTTTTGTTTCTTCGTTTTGTATTCCTGTAACACCTGATTTTTCCTATATTGATTTTCATAAAATAGTATCATACGAATCGTATGCTTTCCGGGTGAAAATGGATAAATGACTTTGAAAAAAAAAATAAAATTGCAAAGAATAGAAGCGATTTTCTCCAATCTGAAAGAATAAAATTATTTTAAACATTGGTAAGTAAATAAATAAAAGTAATTGAAAAGTGTATTTAAAAGTTTATTTATTTTCTGCAATCGTTCCAATATGATGCATAAAGTATAGTTAAAATATGTATTTTTTGTTAAAATTAATTGTAAAAATATTTAAAAGAACTATAAATAAATAAAGTGTGTTCCACAGGAAAAGACTTTATTTACATAAATTTTCTTAGAATTAATTTCTCTACAAGATGTTTTACAAAGTTTTTTTTTGTAGTTGGGAATGTAATAACATAATTTTAGTTATTATTTATTGCTTGAACGTTTTTAATATATCCACTTGTTTATTTTTTAGTGTAACCTAAATATTACTAAGATAGTTCCATTTTTGAGTTAGTCGAATCATTAAATATTTTTTGTAAATTTATCTTTATATTAATTAAAAAGTTTCTGTAAGTAAATAATACTAACTTAATTACTTACTTCTTGGCACTACAGCCCGTTTAGGGCCTTAGCCTCTATCAAGATGCCATTTTACTCTTTCCTCTCCACCACTTTCCGTCTCCATCCTCTGACATTCATTCTTAGCGAATCATCCTCCAGATCCTCAATCCATCGCCATTATTCCGTATCCAGTTTATTCTTGCGAGAGTTTCTATCCGATTCCCAGGTACCTTTTGGTTTCGTAACATTCATCTTTTTATAAGGTCGGTTTGTTAACCCTGTTCCCAAACGCCAACCTGAAGAGGACCAGGGATTATTTGTCAGGGATTATAGCCTAGAGGTTGCAGTTTTAAGGCGCGGGAAACTCGTTCTCACCCATCCCCTACAGGGGTAGGATTTTTAGTTACGTAGAAATTAAATCTCAACTCGAGCATTTCTTAGTATTGAATGATTAGTAAAGAACACACCTACTAGACATCAGTGCCCCCACTAAGACTCAAAAACCATCCATTAACTCTCCTCTTTTTTCAACACGGGCTTGGAACCGGCTTTGGCGTAGTTTAAAGTAAATAATACATGAAAATTTAACATATAATTAAGATTTAGATAATTCATGAGGTACGTTAATACAGAATAAAAACTAATTAAACATCTACGTTTACATCTACTTGCAGTGTTTTTTTTTGGCGCTAATATAAAGATTATATTCCTTTAAAACAATATTACCATTCCCCTGGGGAAGATAGTCCCCACGTCTGGAAAATACCATCTACGTTCCTTGTCCAGGGGGTTAACAGCTGTATATCATTGCAACACTTAAAGCTGGCTAACGGGGCTCCGAGTATTTCCTTGGGGATATGATTATTCTTTTAACCTTACTTCCATCTTCATCATACGGACTAGAGGTTTTGGTGAACTGCAAATCGCGTTTAATGTGAACGATTTTGGAAATTGACTTAACCTACCTTCAGAGCCGGCGATTTGGTGGCCAGGGCCGATGTGATAGCAGCTGTAACAGAACTCTTCCGTTGTCCAAATGCTCCCCGCGATGGCAAGCATGTAATAAAGTGCCCATGTGTGTCGGTGCATGGAAGCCCTGAAAGGTTGGATGAATAAAGGGTAGAGACTATGCTTCCGCGCTTTCTGTCAGGACATACGCCGGTTCTATCGGAGTTCTGGACTGGACCGGACCTCCAGGAGTAGGATAGGACCTCCAGGAGCTACAGAAGGTAGCGAGGCTAGCCACCGAGGAAGGTCTTGAAGGTATGGCTATAGCCATTGGTTGGTCTTTACGTCAAGGCAATCGTTGACATCCAGTCACAAAAGATTCTTCTTTTAAGGAAAATAGGTGAGTATGCTGTACGTATTGAGCCTCACAGCACTCTCAATACATCAAAAGGTGTTGTAGTTTGTCGCCTCTTACTTCATTATTGTAAGCAGGAAATTGTCGAAGTGTCAAAGGAGGATATAATGGAGTGCAAAAGGCTGACCATGAGAAAATATAGTTAAGTTCTTCTGCTTCTCATATGCTCACTTCTTTGCCTGGGAAAGTATCCGTCGGCATATTTCATCGTTAAATTTTCTTCTAAAATAATGTCAATTTGCAAGATATTTAGACGTAATTTTTTTATATGTTTAGTTTTTCATAAAAAATATAAGCTTATGTCTCTTTGTATTAAAACGATCAAAAAATAAAATAAAATAAAATAGTTTTCGTTGTAATATTTATTTTGATGAGAAAAATATACCTGAAGTTCCCAAAATTAGTTTACAATGATAGGTTTTAATGTTTGATACCTTTAAATTATTCTAAAAAAAGTAGAAAAACAATCTAACTCTTATTTGAACAAATTTTTATTCCATTAGCTAAATTTTTTAACTAGTGAGATTTTGAAACTAACAATTTGAAACTAACAATAGCCTAGTCAAGGAATAAGTCTATCAGGGCACGGGTGCTTTCAAGATTACCTGTACCGTATGAGTAGAAGTACTACGAGATGCTGCTATGATTGTGGGGAACAGGAAACGGCGGAAGACCAAGTGTTTTCATGCACGAGGTGGAGAGACTTGAGGACCCCCATGATGGACTACGACGCAGTAATTGTGAGTAATGTCATAAGTATGATGTTGGGTGACAGAGATGCTTGGACGAGAGTACCTACTGCGGTGTCAGCCATAATTAGAAACAAGGCGGCAGAGGAGAGGGGCAGGCAGGCTGGAAGACTGCAGTTGACCCGAGGCGGAGCGACCGACGCCGACGTCTATGGGCGGCCAGCCTTAGGTAGTGAACGGCAGGAGCCTCTCGGAGTCGTCGTTCGCTGATGATCCCCCTGGGGACGACGCTCTGGCTATTGTAATGTGGTGATAAGAGCGCCCGGGTGATTGCGCAAGGGCTGTGTACATATCATGTGGATTTGATCTGTCCCCTGCGTGACTAGAGCGAATAAGAGCCTCGCACTTGCCGTCAGAGCGGGCCTGGCAGAGCTTTTTCATTCTCCTACGGAAAAAAAAAATCAAGGAATAAGTCAAATTGTTTTAATATATTTAAGTTAATAACTTAATTTGTGTTATATATTTAAGTTATTTTAAGTTAATTGTAAAAAAACTAAATATTATGATAAAGGAACATGATTAAACTCATTTTACGTCTGCTAAGAATATTTGGAAGGCGGGAATTTCTATTATTTTTCAACTTATTTTCTTGAAGTTTAACGTAAAAGTACTCCATGTTTCAAAATAAAGACAAACTATTCTGTATAAATATTTAGACAGACTAATAATATTCTGTGAACAAAATAGTATTCTGTTCGTAACATCTGAGAAAGATACTGTGTACTGAAAAAGTTATCGTGATTTTTTACATAAAATTTTGTGAAAATCAAATAATATATTCCGTTTATTTTCTTTTTGTTAAAAATCTGATGTGGACACCATATGACTTCGTTGTACGCCTGTTAAGTTACATATACACTTTTGTTTTTAAATGAAAGGTACATAAAATTTTATTTCATTAATAACTTGTGAAATTTTTTCATTTTTTTGTTTTTTATTGTTATTATTGAATTATTATTTATTGTAAAACTTTTTTACAATCAGAGATTAATAATTATTAATAAAGAAATATATTTAAACTAAAAAAAGGAGATGAAGTCAAATTCGAACCTATGTGCCTTCCTCTTGTAAGATCAAAATATTTTATTAATTAAACTTTTATGTGGATATAACTATGGAAACAATGAAAATAAGTACCACTTATGATATATCATTGAAAAGCACTAAATAAGGGCTTATTACTGCAGTTAAGAAAAAGTTCAAAATCCAAAGTTTTTGGATTTTGGGCTTTTTTGGACACTTCTGGCCTAGTCGATTGCAGTCAAAAGTGGAGGTACACAACAAGACGTTACAACAGTCCTAAATCCAAAATTTCAACTTCCTACGGCTAATCGTTTTTGAGTTTCGCGATCACAATACTTCTTTTACTTCGTACAGGAAGTAAAAATCAATTAAAGAAATCAAATTGAGATACTTTATATTGTAGCTAAGTTTTTCCTTAAAAGAATAAAATGAAGTTATAAAGTTATGTTTCATTTAATTAAATTTATAACAAAATTGTTTTCAAAGTTATTTTCTTGCGATCTGATTTTTATTTATAGATAAAATTTGTTATAAGAATTTCTAACGAGATTTTTATTAAGTAGAAATATTTTTTACGCCTCCATTTCACAAGTAAGATGCAGTACGATTTTGTAAATCTCCTTCCTCTACATGCTTACGTACTTAATTGAACGGTACTATCTTAATTTTAATTATTTAACAATGATATAATGGTCTATAAATTTCATAGAAATAGTGATTTTATTAGACTTTCTTGGTATTATGTTATATAATTATAAAAAACTTGTTAAAAAAATAATTCAATAATATATTGTGTTACGATTATCACAAATGTTTATGATATAATAAAGCGAGTTAAATTTTTTCACAATATGGATGAACACATAGTAAATCAATACAATATTTTTGTTTAATGCTGAAAGAAAATCGTCAGTCATAATATGTTTTCGTCCTATTCCACACGTACTGAATTTCCTATGCAAAATTGTTCATATGCATGCAAATTACTTTCATACAGATTTTAATAAAACTTGTTTGATCCATTTTTGAGAAAATCAGTCTTTCTATTTCAACCTTTAACAAAGCGTTCGTAATTAGAAATTGAAGTCATAATTAGAAATTGTAGTCATAATTCTATTTTCTGTCACTTTAATTGAAATAATAATTATTGAGTAATAATAATATTTATTTAAGTTAAATTTGGTTGAAATTAGATAATTAATCAGAATTTATGTAAATTAACATCTAGATCTTGGATTCGATTCACTTATTGGGAATTTTTACACGTATCATTGATATTCATATTATCTTCGTTGATAAAATTTCTGCAAAACCATCGCCAAGGTCGTAATAATAATTTTTTTATATTTCTTTATTTCATTCAATTTACATTTTTAATAGGATCTCCTAAACTGATACAACAGTTTGTCAGGGGTTTCCATGTTATAATAAATACAGAGTTAAAACAAAAAAAAAAACAGAAATAATTCCATTGAAAAATAGTACATAATGCAAAACTCACAACTTATGAATAATTTACATAAAGAAAACAAATATCTCCTTATCCTCATAATCATAAATAATGTTCTCTTCAGTTCTCTCCTTCATGTTACTTTAAATTAATTAAATAGTTTATACATAATAATAATAATAATAATAATAATAATACATTTATTTACCTAGTAAACTACAGATTTATGCCCTCTTAAGTTACTAGATGATAAATTAATTTTGTAGCATGTGAAAAATCAGAAGATGAGCTGAAATTTGAAGTAGTCTCTGATTTAAGATATGAGGAGCAAGATAATCCTAATTTTGAAGCTGAATACTCTTCCCATGAACCTCATCCGATAACTCAAGGTGAATTAAAAGAATTTGTTCGGGATTTTTACCTCTCAAAGAAACAAGCACAGCTTTTTGAATCTTAGCTAAAAATCTGGAATTTTCTACATACTGACACTAAAGTGTGTTTCCTTCATAACCATTAGGAAGAGTTTCAATATTTATATTCTGAAAAAAATAGTTTTGTAATCCTTACATTTTAAATACCATTAAATCCAAAACCTGTTTAGGTTAATAAATTAATGTTGAGGTTAACATTAGACTGGAATTCGAATTCGGTTTCTCCGGTTGAAAAGCAAGAGACGTTATCACTTCGTCACGGAGGTTGGCGTATAATAATAATCGAACTAAATTCTCCTTTAAATTTTCTCTTTTTATGCTTGTCACCGTATTAAAAGCTAGTAATTAGTTTGTGGTCGTTTGTTTCTAATTGGTCGTCTCGAAAAACAAAAAAATAAAAATATTATTTGTACATTTAGCGCGGATATTTTATTTTATTTTTTCAAGTTGTGTTCATCTTTTAAAAAACGATTAGCTTATAAAAACTTTGCGGTAAGCTTTTTTAATTTGGCAGATTCTATAATTTTTCCAAATTGGCTTTAACCTTTTCTAATATGGTTGTTTATTTATTTGTAGAATGTGCAAATTTATTTGTTAGTAGGAGGATATTATTTACCCTTATGAAATACAAATATAGCATTAAAAAAAAAAACTCCATTTATGAAACGAGTATTATTTTTTTTTCCATATTTTTAAATATTAAAAATATTTTTCTGTGCGTGTAAAATATTAATGTTTTTATTGTTTTGCATGATTTATAACGCTTTATTAAGCAGTAAAAAAAAAAGAAGTAAAATGCAATTATTTTAATAAAGAAATTGAAAGCCGACTTGATATTTTCTTCATTTGTTTTTTCTAAATTAATCTTTTTGTAAATAAATATTTCTTCATTTTCCTCACTTCATTCTATATTAATAATAATACTAGCCTCGGCTGGTTACTATGGAGTTGGGCGTGGCAGTACATAATAGCTAAAATCCCCCTTTACAAACCTATGATAATGCGTTGAAATCCGTTTACCGGTTTGTTTTCAGTAGCAGGTAAAATGGAATCGAGTAAGGCAAATATGTCAACACTTAAAACAGCGCGCGGTGATCGAATTCTTAACAGCACAAAATGTGAATCCTACGAATATATTTCATCGTTTAAAAATCGTTTTGCGGTAGTGAAACTGTTAACAGGAGTACTGTGAGTAGGTGGGCGTTGAAATTTCGCGAATGTGAAGCTGGTAAAGCGACAATTGAGGACTTATTTCGCAGCGGGCGATCAGTTTTTGTGACTGAAGAGAAACAATGAAACTGCAAAACCTCGCAGTTTCTCGAAAGGAGGTGGACGATTTGCTTCAAAGTGACCGACTAATCATCACCCGGCAATGTATCGCTAATCAGTTAGGCATATCTAAAGAACGAGTCGGCGATATTATCGAACAATTGGGTTACCGTAAAATCTGTGTACGACGGGTACCTCGTAAGCTCTCTGATGGCTCTCCGCAAGCTGATGTTTGAGTCTATTCTACATGCGCAATACTCGCCGGATTTGGTTCCGTGCGACTTCACCTTCTTCCCTCATCACAAGAGGGTTTTCAAAGGTAATCATTACACCACTGACGATGAGGTGAAGGAAGCTGTAGCTACTTGTATCCGAGAAATACCGCCAGACGTTTTCAGTGACGGAATGCAAAAACTCATGTCGGGAATAGTGTATCGGTGTAAACGAGAATTATATTGAAAAATAAATAGTGCATTTTCCTGCTAAGGTATTGTACTTTTATTTCATTCCAATATCTCTTTTCATTCTCATGTTATGCATATATATATTCAAAATTTATCAGCCGAGCCTTGTATATTTAATACGTTTTACAGATTTTGAAGAAAAGTACGGTATTACTTTGGACGCACAATATGAATGGTGGGGGGGGGGGGTTGAAAATGATTTTTCTTTTCGTCTGAGGAGTACGAAAATACCATTCCTATAGTAAAATTTTGAAGCCCAAAAATCTCCATAACTACTTGATTAATTTCATTAAACTTTATATGCTGTAGTAGTGTATCTGTAGTTGCGCACGTAAAAATTTGATGAAGATTGGTTTAGTCGTTCTTCAGTTACACTCATTTAAGGTAGACAACATAACCTCAGTTGAGGTTCTGTTAAAAGTGTATGTAGATTTGTATTTTTCATTCGCGCTAATGCGGTGAGTCACAGTGGTGAGCGAGTTGAAACTTGATGCTTGTGTGTAGGGTCTACTCGTAATCGAATGTATGTATGAAAATCAGCGCTTTTCATTTTTTTTAAACCTTTGGAACCATAATTACGTATTACTTAAGAGGATGAGATGAAATAACACTTTTGTAGCGTATGAAATATCAGCCTGACCGGGATTTGAACCGTGGACCTCTGGATGAAATGTTTCTATTTCTGACTGCGAAATAGTAGTGTCGGAAACGAATGGTTGGTCATCTTGCGCAGGTCTGCCCGTTATATTAAAAAAAAAGAAACGTATGCGAGTATTTAAAAAAAATATGCATTTTCAGTTTCACTTATAGTAAATAAAAGTTTAATATATCTCGTAATACAACTTGAATTAGCCACTATAATACAACCTGAATTAGCCACTACACACTTACGTAGTAAAAAGTTACACTTACGTTATGTAAAAAGTATTTATACATTACTTGTACTAAAAGATTTATAAGCTGTTAACTATTTCTTAAGTATATTTTTCATTTTAAACAATAATACTGTTTATT
The DNA here is from genome assembly GCF_047948215.1 of Lycorma delicatula. NCBI lineage: Eukaryota > Metazoa > Arthropoda > Insecta > Hemiptera > Fulgoridae > Lycorma > Lycorma delicatula. Next base: position 25,157,966 of record NC_134459.1, on the reverse strand, counting down.
CAAAAAAAAAAAAATAGTAGTTATAAAAATATATTATTTCAGAATATTTTTTGTTTTGGTAATTTTATATATCTTATTAAGTAATATTTTAAATTGTATAAAAATATTTATGTTTTTAATTTAGTACGTTGCGTATACTTGTCATTTATGTAATTTGTTTAACCCTTTTTTCATCTTTTTACTTTATTAAAAATTTTCTTTCTCGCTAGTGGTAGAATTGCATATCTTTCGTAGTAGATGTAGATAAATCAACTCGGAGTAAACATGAAGCAACAAAAGGCGTTTGCATGAATCTTATTGTACTGAAATATTAATATACGTCTCAGATTATTATTTATTATTCTGCGGCGTGTTGTTAAATATACCACTAGCATCTTAAATAAAAAAAAGAAAGCATTTTCTAACATTAAGATTAAATTTGCGTCAAAATGTTGTGCTACAAATTTCAAATAAATTATTTAAAAAATTTATCTATCACGATTATATTGTGTGCGTAGGGATTATAGTATTTATTGGGGGTTCTGTTAGGAATAACATATCTTCTTTACAAAAGATTTGTTAAAAGCAGATTAGCTCCGAATTATAGCCTGGTTGAAATAGTACTTGAATAAATGCTTGAAACTGCTGTTAACGCGTAATCTCTTAATGTAAATAGCTTGCATTTGCTGCTCAAAACAGCAATGGAAAAACTACTGTGAATCTTTATTAAACACGCTCTGATACTTGATTTATTAAAAAGCATTTGCTTGCTTTGTTTTATTTATTTATCATTTTTTCCTAACGTGCACGTTGCAAACTATTAAACTAGTGAACACTAAGCCACTTCCTCACGGCCCAATGATATGAGTTTGATATGTATGGCATGTAAATGAGGTGTAGTATTTTACAGACTCAGGCCGACCATACCTGAAACGTGTGGTTAATTGAACTCCAACTACCAAAGTATACTGGAATTCACTGTCTAGTATTCTAATCTGTAGAAAAGCAATTAACTTTTACTAGGATTTGAACCTCAGAACCTTCGACTTCGAAAATCAGCTGTAATACAACTGATTTGCGCCGACGAGTTAATCACTGGATCGACGCGGTGTTTGTTTTACGACTGATTTTTTTTAATTAAAAAAAATACCTTACGGTACGCCGGAAGGCGAAGTAGATTTCACCGGTGCTAAGTAGGGGATAAAAAAGATTTCCACGTTAAACTTAAGAAAAACTTCAAATTTATTCAATACGACAATGGTTGCATGTGAAAAAAGTTTCACATATGTAACATAAAACAAGCCCCATCATCTTAACAATTCCAGCAACATTTTGGTCATCCCTTGCCGTAAGGATTGAACATATAAAAAATTGTTTCAGACCAAGGTTTTAGGTAATATTTACAGAACAACGACCACTTTAAACCGATTCGATACTGTACTTATTATGGGAGGCATGATTTTTTTTGTCTTCATAACCCCATTTTTTCCAGCCGCTGGGCCAATGGTTGGTGATATCAAAAAACTTTACTTACATAAGTTTTGGGCCCTTATCCAATGAATAGTAGACTTTAAACAAATTCGGTATTTTGCCTAATAAGAAGATTATAGCGATATTTTGTTTTTTACAAAAAGCCCCCCCATTTGAACCCCCATGGTCCGAGTTTGGCCGTTAACAAATTCAACCGAGATTTTGGGACGAGTTAGTTTTAAGGAACAATTTGAAAGTGAGTGGCGCAAAATTACGGTAGTTATCGTGTCCACAAAAATGTGAAATATATACTCGTATATAAATGTTTATATAAACTTTTGAACTGACGGTATTTTTTGGGGTCTGGGGGGTGTGAAACGCGAAGAGTGTAGAAATTTTCCGGAAATCGAATCATGGTAACCATTACAACAGGTAGCTTTCTTATGAAATCTACCTAAAAGCGATATTAAAATCAACATTTTACTAATTTAAAATAATAAATATGGCTAAAATTAACTTCACTTATTAATTTATTAACTTCTTTTACTTTTCCTCAAATGTAGCTAGAATAGTTATATTAAAACGGAAAGTGGTGATCAGGTCAAAAATAGGGTATCGGATTTTTTTGGTATCTTTACGTTTTGATGTACTAATTCATCTAGATAAAAAAAAAAGTATGAGCGTACGTACGTATGTGTGTCGCACTGCTTTTGGTCTTTTATCTCAGGATTGACCGAACTGATTTTCTTTAAATTTGGCTAAAATATTTTAATATATAAAGAATTGATTTTTTTTTTTCAAACTTCATTAAGCGGATAAATATTGCGAAAAAACCAATTATGATTTTTTCAGAGGCACTTTATAAAGTAAATTTCTTATCTACAATGTTTATATAAATAATCCAAAAATCTTTTTTCTAAAAATCAATCTTATCTTATAAAATTTAAATAAATGATTTTTATCCTTTTGCTCTATTTTCCTTCCGTAAATTCTTTTCAAACTATTTTTTAAAGTTTATACTTCATATATATAGATATAAAAAAATGTATACAATATTTTAAAATTATAGACCTCAGATTGAAATTTATGAAAACCTTTTTTTTTACGTTTTTCTTTTATTTATTTTATTAAAAAAAGTGTTAGATTTAGAGAAAAGTTTACGTTAGGAAGTTTGTTGAAGAATATTTTTAGAAAAATCTTTCTTAAAATCTATTCCCCAGCTCGAAAAAATATATTCTATTTTTTTGGTTTTTTTAATTTTAATTATTAATAGTCGGGAAAGTCCATGCATTACTTTGCCAACTTCTTTGTATTAAACATTTCGATTACATTTTCACATATAGACATGCAATAAAAAAATATAGTTTTCCGAGTCTTTTTTTGTTTTATTTAAATGCGAATTTTATGCTTTAAACTGTCTTCTATCTCTGTTGCTGTTTTTCTGCTCCAAACAACATTAATGGCTTGGACCACCAACAAATCAACAATTCGTTTCTACTATTACATTTAAAACAAACACTTTTCCATAAATATATTTTCAATGCCTGAAAAATAAAACTACTGAAAATAGGTTATAAATTATTAAAATAAATAAATAGCAGCATCAGCAAAACACGATTTTATGTCTAAAAGTATGATTTTTAGAAATCACTTTTGATATTTGAATAAAAAACCTAATAACGTGTATCATTTAGTTATCTCCGCAATATTTAGCTATAATAATTATTTTATTTATTTATATCAACCTCTATGTGAAATTAACTTTATTTTTATCCACATCGTTAGGTACTGCTTCAGAGGATGAGATGAAATGACAATTTTTCTGCGTGTGAAAATGTCATGTCTGACCGGGATTCCAAACCGAGACCTCTGAATGAAAGACCGAGACACTACTAATCGCACCGCGGAGGCTGGCATGTGAAAATAATATACATTTTTTTAAAATGCGTTTTGGCATCGAGCTCCGGCTAGCTGAGATATTTGGAGAACTCTGCGTTGGAGCTGCAGTATGGGAGATTGTAGGCATTGACCTCCCTCCTGAAAGCGAACCCAAGCAGAAGGAAATAGGGTATGTTTTCATTAGAGAGACTTATTAAATTTGTGAATCAGTTTCTTGATTTAAAAAAAAAATCAATAGGACTTTGAATAAATTGAATTGCAGCAGAAAATTGTCGTTATTGCGATCAACGCTTATTTTGTTGGTATGGTGATAGTTTTTGGTGTTTAAAGACTCAATCAAGTAATGATCTGAATGCGTAGTCTTATTGAAGTTAGGTATAGGTAGAGTTTTTGTGTGAAACCGCCAGTGTTAGAGGAAGGTGCGGAGATCGCGCTTCCGCGAATCGGTCAATTTGATAGTTGAGGGTTTTAAGTTATGATAGGTGGTCGTGGTTGGAAGAAACCATACGAAGGCCTCTAGGTAGGTAGTATAAATACATGATGGAAATGTCTGCCAGGCATTTGCACGGGTTTACCAACAAGGTATTGTCTGTCAGATCTGGTACGTGGCGTACCAGAAGAATCCCGTTGCTTATTCTGTTAGGTATCAAAGATGCCTTTGGATCGGTCCGGTGGGATACGATTATGGCAGCTCTCACGGACAAACAGATTAGTTCCTATATCAAAAGACAAGTACGAGAATATCTGACTGATAGGTGGACTTTGGTCGAGGCGCTAGAAGGTAAATTTAGATATCAGCTTCATGGAGGAGTGCCGCAGGGGTCTGTGTTAGGCCCCTTTCTTTGGTTAATAGTAATTGATGGAATACTCAGACTGAGATTACCTGAAGGCTCGGAAATAGTTGCGTATGCCGATGATTTGGCTACATTAATTGAAGCCAAAACTGAACGTGACCTTGAAGTTACCGGTAATGAAGTGCTAACATTGGTTAATAACTGGCTCTTGGACCGAGAACTGTCTTTGTCTTTAGATAAATGTCACTATATTTTTCTGGCTGGAAGAAGGCCTCTCAGAGACCTAAATCTCCGCGTGGGCGATCGCATACTAGACCGTGTGGCAGTAACAAAATATCTTGGTGTCATTATAGACCCAGCTCTAAAGTTTAGTCCTCATCTCGCACAGAAATGTAAAGAGGTCGAGAATACCGCAAAGGCTTTAACAAGATTGTTGGCTGGACATAAAGCTCCACGTGCATTTAGGCGGCGGGTCATTGCCTCAACTTTAACCTCTGTATTATTGTATGCTGCACTTATATGGGAAAAAGCACTTTGTGTTGCAAGAAATGTCGTTAGACTTAGAACTCTGCGTAGGCAAGTTCTTATAAACATCACTTCTGCATACCGCACCATCTCTTACGATGCGGCTTGTGTATTATCATCGGTTCCCCCTATCGACCTCTTAATTAAAGAGCGATCACTTAGGTATCGTGGCATGCCAAAACAAGAAGTCCAAGCCAACATCAGGCGCATATGGCAGGACAGATGGAATCTTTCCACCAAAGCTACCTGGACCAGGAGATTGATACCCGACTTGGGCATGTGGCTTGATAGAGGACATGGGGAGGTTGGTTATTATCTTACTCAAATACTTTCTGGGCATGGTAGCTTCGAATATTATTTACATCGATTCGGTAGAAGACCAGCACCTATTTGCATGTTCTGCCAGGATTCGGATACTGCCGAACATACTCTGTTCCACTGTAATAGATGGACTATACATAGACGACGTGCAGGGCTGCAAGAATTAAATCCGGAGAATCTGCTTCTTTTTCTCCTGCAAGCCACTGACAATTGGAACAAAATGGAGGAGTTTGCCAAGATAGTGCTAAAGGCTAAAGATGATGTAGCCCTTTTAAGAGGCCATTGAGGCCATGTGGTAACTTAGTAGTTTAATATTTTCGTTAAGGCAAGTAGCTATGAGGAGAAGATCATTCCTTCGTTTGGGGATCACAACAACTGGGTAATGAAAAGACCGAGACCCGGTTCCCTCGGCGGGGGCTAGGGACGGCTTTGTCGGGCCTGGTTCTCTGTCGGGGGGGCTATAGGCAGGCACATTAAAACAAAAGATCCAACAGGGGGGGCTGACCTGCTGTGCCGGACGTACAGCCGGCGGGTGGGGAGGCCTCCTTTGAGTTTAAAGGACACTTTCCCGGGCTGCGCATACTTGAATGGATACCCGGCCCGGGGAAGTAGGGGGGAAAAAAAAAGAAAAAAAAAGGCGTTTGCACGGGTGGCATCCTGAAAGAGGCCAGACTGATGACCGTTGTGTTCTTAAGTTTAAAGGATCTAAAATACGACCTCCGGTAAAACTCATCATGACTATGAACGAAACGGGTGATGTGGCGACTGGGATCGTCACAAGGCGGATGTCTTCCCTTACATTGGTGAGGAATGGATGAGTCTTAGTACAGTATTGTAAGTCATTATAGATGTTTAGTAATACAATTACTAGATTATAATAATACCCTTTTCTTATTTTTTATAATTAACCTATTTTGTGTTAACCTAAAATTTTATACTACCTTAGTAAGAAATATAATTTTGTAAATAAAAATCGAAGGGAAATATTATTAAACGATTTTTAAAAAATAGACTTTTTTTATTTTACATGCAAATTATTTAAATTTTATTACAAAAATGCTGCTGACACAGTTGTTTCTGATGCACGGCTTACACACAAATACTTACACAACTTAAAAATATTTATCATTTTAAATATGATATTTTTTGTTTATTTAATTCAATGATTCTCTCTTAAGTGCGCGCGCATACCGTATTTAATTCGCGCGGGTGTGGCGGTACAAGCGACGACGGTTGGCACTAACTACTAATGTAATTTCAAAACTTATATAGAACAAATTTTACTTCTACGGTCGGCAGACTGCGTTATAGTCCAATAGAATGGCAATTTACCGATGAAAAGCGCCCGAGAAAAATCCTCAATGAGGCTGGAGGTGGTCCGAGGAAGGCTGAGGGGATGGACCATCTTATCCCGGCAAGTGCTACAACCTATACTTTCCGAGAGCTTTTGAGGACTGCAGGTAAAGGCTCAGGCCTTGGATCCGCAGGGGTGGAGGACTACCGGAATAGTCCATGGTGGGCACTCAAAAAAATATTAAAGACACCTCGTGGCTTAACGCACCAAGTACCGAGTCAACCGGGCGATCGAGTTCGAGACCCAGCTAGACCGAGTTAATTTTTTACACTTTAAATATTATTCACTTTTTTCATTTTAACGCTCACCTGTGATGTCACAACATATCAGACAACTACAACAGCATTTTTTTGGGTGTGGGCGAGATTTTGTAACAATTTTTTTGTTGGAAATATTGTTATTTTTTAATTGATAACAAATGTGCCTAACAAAAATATGACCTTAACTAGTCGAAATGTAGAGACACTGAACGTGACTTTGCTTTACAGCGTCACCCCTTTTACCTTTTAAGTTGGAAATTTAATGTAATCAATATATAGTATATATAGAATAGCCCATATATATTGATTGCTCCGTATATATAGAAGTTTGGCGAAAATCGGTTCAGTAGTTTTGGAGATATAAGGTAATTAAAAGGTCAACATACGAATATTATTAACATCTGGAAAATTTCCATCCATTTTTTTGTTTTTTCCTTAGTTGTCAAAACGTTAAATTCCGATGAAAACCGCATATGCACAAACTGAACCGATTACGATATTTTCCCTTCTATAGCTACAGCACTATCTAGACGGGAAAGTAAAAATAATATAAAATTATTACTCGTATTTAGATTTAAAGAGAAATAATTATTTTAAGACCGAAACTAACAGAAGGGAAACATTTTGCTTATGAAATTATTTTACTGCAATTGCGATATATTTTATTATAATAAAACGTTGACTAAAAGTTTACATTTAACAGCAGAAATATTAACATATTTTTCTATGAATAGTTGTAGCGCCCTTTAGTTCTATTCATGAACTGATATTTTTATCTTTTTATTATAATCTTAGATATTATTAAATTTTATTTCTCTCTCTTTTCTTTGTTCCAGTGTGTATATATGTAGATGGGGTTGTGGGAAATTTAATTTAATACCACTTTTACGTTAGCAATTTAAAACAATGAAAGGCATCTAGAATCAATGTTAGTCATATTATTACGACTGGCTGGAGGAATCTTATATATTTCTTTAAATAACAGTATTTATTAAAAATGTATAAGTTGCATTTATTTACTTCTTTTTTTTTTTTTTTAACATTGTTGTTGTAGAAATAAACTAAGACACAAATACTTGAAAAAATTGCATCTTTTTTATATATGGATGATAATTTCAAATTTCATTTTATAATTTTTTCCTGTAATTACAGATCGTATTTAAAAGTTGAATAACTTTGATGAGCATTAAAAAATAACTGTGATTATTTGAATACCAAGGAGTTATTCTGTTGATCTTGATCATATATTAAATCAGTTGCAAATAGAATTAATTACAAAGGAATAATTTCTCACATTACTTCATCATCGATAAAAATTATTTCGTTAAACGTTATTGGTTGTTTGTGTTTTTTCAGCTACTTGTTTTCTGTAAAAAAGATTTTTTTTAAATTTCTTTTAGTTATGTTGGGATAAGAACATCAAATAATTTTCGATGGTATTTTTAAATACCTTGAATAACTAACCTTAATTTTAATATCTTAATATTAGATTTAATTAAAAAAATATATATATTTACGAAACTTGCTACTATTTTCTCGTCTGTAAAAGACTTTTTATTTCTAAACTATTGCTATAATTGAATAATTTATATTAGTTATTATGTTGTTTAATAAAATAAACTGAGAATACCCTGACTGAAACAGTAGAAAATAGAATTGGCATTCTATTTGCTTGTAGTTCAGTTGTGTTCATATGATAATGTTATAATGTATTATTGTGTGCTTATCTACATAATTATAAATATTTTTATTCGACTATTGAGGTGTTAGATAACGTACGAGGGTTATTTTTTTTCAAGGTCCGATCGGTCACGAAATTAAAACCACAGTGAAAATTAAAAAAAATTTATTTGTAACAAGTACTTACAAAGTTACGGTATTTCTCGACATAGTCGCCACTCCGATTTAGACATTTGTCGTAGCGCGGTACCAACTTTCCAATACCCTCGTCATAGAACGGAGCCGCCTGTGTTTTCAGCCATGTTTCTACGCACACACTTTGCAAGTCTCTCACTCACAATGGTGTAGAGAGATGACCTTTAAATTTCAGGAAACGAATCACTCGATACAGAAATTGTGAACCGACGATTTTCTCGAATCGCCTCATCCACTCGCTCAACGAGATCATCGGTTGACTCTCGCTTCCTTCCTTGACCGCCTACATCATGAACATCTTGCACATCCTACTTTAAAGTTCCTGCACCATTGTCGCACTTTGCTGTCACTCATTGAAGTTTCACCATACACATTACTTATCCGTCGATGAATTTCAGCTGCATTATACCCCTCAGCCTGAAGAAATCGAATTACCGCACGCACTTCACATTTGGCGGGAGATGCTATTGTTTTAGACATGTTTACGTGCTAGCTGCGTGTTCAGAACTAAACGAAGTGAAGCGGCGTGATTGAAGGCCATACTAGAGACGCTGCGCAACAGATATGCGCAAAGGTTCATCTGATTTTTGCGCAGGTTTTTATTTCGCGACCGATCGGACCTTGAAAAAAAATAACCCTCGTATTTTAATTATTTCATTTTACGAATTAAAGGAAGTATTGTGAACGCGAAACATTTCGGTTTTCAGATATCAACGAAAATATCCATTTTGACCATCCCTGAATCCATTTTGACTAGTTTCGGCGTGACGACTGTACGTATGTACGTATATATCTCGCGTAACTCAAAAACGATTAGTCGTAGGTTTTTGAAATTTTTTATTTAGGAATTTTATAACGACTAGTTGTGCACTTCCCCTTTTGATTGCAATCGTTTGGACCAAAAGTGTCCAAAAAAGCCCAAAATCCAGATTCTGGATTTTGGGCTTTTTCTTAACTGCAGTAATAAGCTCTCATTGAGAACCTTTCAACGATATATCATAAGTGGCTTTTGTCATAAAGACATAAAAGTCACAGCCAAATAAAATTTTAATTAATGAAATATTTGGCTCTTACAAGGGGAAGGTAATCGGTTCGAATCCGACTTCATTTCCTTTTTAAATGAAAAGTACAGAAAATTTTATTTCATAATAATTTCCCTTTTTTTCATATATTTTTTTATTGTTATTATTGAAATTTAACTTCAAATTTACGCTATACGACAATGGTTGCAAGTGAAAAAATTTCACATGTTTAGCATACGATAAACCCCATCTTCTTACAATTCCAGCAATTTGGTCATCCCTTGCCGTAAGGGTTGGTCATATCAAAAATTGCTACAGACAAAAGATTTAGATAACGTTAGAGGACTAAAGATCACTTTAAACCGATTCGATACTCTGCCTATTAAGGGAGGTATGAAATTTTTGTTGTTTTTGAAACCCCATTTTTTTCAACCTCTTGGGCCAATGGTTGGTGATTTAAACAAAAATTGACTTAAATAAGTTTTAGGCCCTTATCCAAAGAATAGTAGGAATATAAAAGAATTTCGATATTTTACTTAATAAAAAAAATTATAGCGATATTTCGTTTTTTAGAAAAAGCCCTCCATTTCCAATTCCCATGGTTTGATTTGGCCGTTATCAAAGTCGACTGAGATTCTGGGTCGAATTTTTTTTTTTAGGAAACAATTTGAAAGTTATTGGCGCAAAATTACGGCAGTTATCGTGTCTAGAAAGTGATATATATATAAAATTTTGAGCTGATGGTGCTTTTGGTGTCCGGGGGATATGTCAAGATTTTCCGGAAGTCGAATCATGGGACCCATTAAAATAGGTAGCTTTCTTATGAAATCTACATAAATGAAAACGTATATTGCCACATCGGAATATTACTTTAGCTTAATTAAAAAAAAAATGATTGAACATACTTTTACTGTTACTTTTTCAATTAAATTAAAATAAACATTTTGAATATTTTGTTATTCAAATGTACAATTCTTTGATAAAGGTTTTAAAAAATTACTTAAAAACCTACTTTTAAATTTATTAAATTTAAATTTAAAAAAATATGGCCAAAACCTGTCCTTTTAAAGGACCGGTTTTTTGGCCATATTTTAAGCTGTACTAAAAATAAAATTTACCATTTTAAAATTTCATTTAGCAGAGAAATTTTTTATCGCTTATTCTATGTTTATTGCATATAACATAATGGAAAATCTTTAAACTAAATAAAATCATAGTCCCGTAAATAGTTTTTAACATTTTCCTTTTTGATCGGTCGTTACAATTATTGAAGTATTTTAACTTAATACGGGTGAATAGTTTTTATAAATTTATTTAAAACTTTTATTTTATAAATTTATTTTGTTTGTTTTATTGGATAAATTAGTTCTTTCAATTTTATTAATTCAATTTTTCTGTAATTTTGCAAGGGTAACAAAAGTGTTTGGACCTACTCAAACTATTTATGAAGGGAAAAAAAGAAAAAAAATTGTAAAAAATGTTAACGGTTAAGCATTATTTTTTATTTTTTTGTTTAAGAAGACTGTAAATTAGTTTTTAATTTTTTTTATATTTTGGTTGATGATTAATTCAGCGTTTGGGATCGAAGCTTTTGCATGAAAACGTGTAATATACATTTTTTATTGTGTGAAAAATGTTATGTTTGACCAGTATTTGAATTCGGGATTTACTTTATGCAAGGTTGAGACATTACCGCTCCGCTATGGGGATCAGTATACATGTATTATACTTAAATATACGTCTTACTATCTTTTATTTAGTTACGTATTTAACGATATAAACATTTATTAAATATAATAATATTTCAGACCTATTATGGTCTGAAAACAATCTTGAATTTTAAATAGGTAGCGTCTCGGTTTTTCTTCCGGAGGTTCCCGGGTTCGAATGCCGGTCAGGCGTGGCGTTTTTCATACGCTACAAAATTCCATTTTCATATCCCAAACACAAGCTTCAACCTTATGTGGCGATATCATCAAGCAAAAAAAATTCATATTTTCATTGAAAATTTAAGAAAGTACGAGTATTGCAAAAGTTGAGGTAAAAAAATAATTATACTTCCTCATTCCAAACAGCCTCAGTTCTGTTTCGGCAGTACTTTTAAGGAATATTTTCATTCCATTTCATATAGAGATGTTCAAAAATCAGTTACACTGAAGACATTGTTAGATCTTTCTTTAATACAGAATCATAATAGTATTTGTACTGATTTGGCATAGCCCGTCAATGCAGATTAAGCCCGCAATCAGGCGAGCTATATGAAAAAAAATAAAAATAATAAAAATGATTAAATTATTTCTTTCAATTTCGGCATTGTAGCAGATATCAAATAAATTGTTAATAGCTACTTTAATTTGGTGCTGATATAATGAGTCTGACTTTTTTAAATAATTGAAAAAAATATTTTCTAATCTTCATTGAGCTTTTAAAGTCTTTTTTATTTATTTTTTTAGTCTATTTTGTTTTATTTCACCCCGATTTCAAAAAAAGTGGAATTTTAAAGAAAAAATAAATATTACACTTAAGGTTTTAGTTCGTTTTTTTAAAGCCGGTTTTTTATATTTTTAACTTAATTATTTAACTCAAAATTTATTCAAATTTATTTGTAGTTTTAAGTTAAATTTTAATCCAGCTTTCTTGTGTTTAAAAATATAGCTTGTAAAGATTACATTATAAGTAGCAAAAAATGTATATCTGTGTTTTTTATTTACGTTTAGAGTATACGTTCTCTTAATGTCAACTGAAGTCAAATAAAACGGTTACTTAAGAAGGTGAACGATGTAAGTTATGGTTGTCGGGGACTATTTCCACCCGAAACAATTACAGTAGAAGGGAGCGTTTGTTTCGAAAGAAAATTAAAACCGTTAATTTTTAATTTACTCTTTCCTTCAGGAAATAAAAAACCTAAATAAGTGATTCTGTACTCCGAAACAATTTATTTGTAATGCAATTCAATTTGATGTTATAAATGTGTCGTGGTTTAAATAATAATAATAGCTAATAAGTATATTTTTAACTATATTTTGTTATGCAGTGCTGATATTAAATATTTGAGTTACAACGATGCTGTGTTCGATGAATTAACTTTTTCTTTTTTTTTTTACATTAATTTACGACCAGTTTTATTTAACTTAAAAAATGATGGTGTTTTTGTTTGATTATAATTGTGTTACCTCAGAACGAGAACATAGCTTTTTCATGAAATAGGAATTGACTGAGTTTTCCAACTCGTTTAAGTGACATTTCGATTTGAAGAGACCAGAAAGGTTGTTGATAGATCATATTTCCTCAAAGTCGATTTATTATAATTAAGTTGGTCATCGAAGTAACAATCAAACATATTTCTGAAAAAAAAAACAAGAGATAAATAGTAAAAATTAAAAAAACACGACTTCTAAAAAAATATTGCTCTTTAATGTAGGATAGTTAAAGAGCGTGCGGGTGACAGTTTTGGATATAGTATAAATTTGTTTTAAAAAATTATTTAAAAATATATGTATATACATATTTATATAGTCTATGACACTCCGAAACGTAGGAATTCCAACGCGGGGTCATATCCAAATCGGTTTAGCCGTTGAGCTGCTACGGTGAAACAAACATACATATATAGATCCTAAATAAATTACATTCCTTTTTGGGCAGTCATCTGATAAATTATTAGAGTAAATGAGAAACCTCATTTCAGCTACTGTTACTCAGTCTCTGTCTCTTTGAAAGGGTCCATGTCTCACACCCGTACAGCAACATTGCTATCACGTTTATTTTATAACCTAGCATCTCTCCTCGTCCTATGTTTCAACACTCTCTGAATTGTCCCACAGATATTCCTAAACCTATTCAGCTTATTCGTCACGTCAGTATTATCTAGGAAAAATACTTAACATCCTAAGTAGTTAAAGTGCGATACTTGTTCTAGGATTCCTTCATTCACATTGTTAACCTTATTTGGATATTTGCCATGAAAAGCCGTTACCTTTGTCTTCACAGCAAAAATCTTCAAATAGTATTCGTTACAGATGTTTTGCAGTCTGAACGTTTCTTTCTGCAACAAATCCTCAGATTCTTCAATTATGGCAACATCATCTGCATAACCTATGATATAAGTCCCTGAGTCTATAACTTGCGCCTTCTGCGAATGACATTGTTCACATAAATGTTAAGAAGTGTTGGAAAGCTACAACAATCCTGTCTCATGCCCTTATTTGTTTTGACATGATCTGATCTTTGTGCGTCTGTGCTGATAACCACAGTTGTGCCTCAGTACAGACTCGATAACTCTAACAAGATGCACAAAACACTCCCTTCAATCAACATACTCCATAATTTCCCTTTATCTAGGCCTGTCAAATGCTTTTTCAAAATCAACAAAGCCTATGTGTGTTTCCAGGTTAAATTCCCTTCTTTCCTCAAGCCCATTTGTTCTTCTCCTATTACATGTTCAGCTATAACTTTCAGCTTATTATTGAGAATGCTGGCATTTATCTTATACACTGTCCAGCAAACTTATGCCTCCATAATTTTCACATTTCTCTGTGTCACCTTTTATAAATATTTTTATCACATTTAATTTTCAACCAGCCTGATGGGATCTTCCCTTGTTTCCAACACATGTTACACAGATGCATCAATCTCAAATGTAGCAGAGTACCTCCGTACTTCCAGCATTCAACATTCACTCCATCCATGCTTGTCGCTTTCATATTCTTTAATGCATTTAATACTTCAATCACTTCTTCAATTATGATGTCGTCCAGGCCCTGAGTGTTCGAATCAGACCAATCTCCCTCTGGAATCACTTTGACATACCAGTTTCCATACTGTTAAACACATCACAGAAGTTTGCCCTAGGACAGCTTATGAAGGGACTCCTGAAGATTTCCTGTTTTTGACTCCAGAACTGGTAGCTTATATTAATTTATTAAATGTTTGTTTGTAATTTTTGACTGTAATTGGTGTTGTGTTTTGGTGCCATACGCTAAATAAATAACTATAGTTTCTATAGTATTTTCTCCAAACTTTATCGTCAATGATATTCAACTTAACAGAGGCTCACTGCTCATTGCACAAAGTTCATTCCTTGTTTCCTTCCATGGGATTGTTGTGTATATTCTGTATGTCTCCTTCTTATATTTTACAGCTTTCTCAATTTCTTCTGTTCATTTCTTGAGACCTGTCTTCTTTCCATATTTTTTCTTCTTTCCGAGAACTTTCGACGCTACTCTTTGTACTGTCTCCTTCAAGCCAAGCCACATTCATCTTCTATGTCCGGCATTTTCTAGTTCCTGATCATCCTCTGCTGGAATAGGTGTTTAACCCTCTCTTCCTGTAATAGATATACCTTATCAACCTCTTCTACTTGATCCTTCTTCTTGTTACGGAAGGGTATCTCTATCTTCTATATCCATCAATATTTGTTAGAAGAAGATCTGAGCCAACATCTGACGCCCAATGCGCCCTCACATCTACAAACTGTCTAATGAGTTTGGTGTTCATGATGCAATAATCTGTTATCAATTTAAAGCCTCTTGCTGCCCATGTATATTTATGGACATCCTTTTCTTAAAGAAAGTACTTTGTACTTTCAAACCATTTAAACTGGCAAACTCTCCACAGATAGCCATTGTTGTTTATTGTTCTCTCACAAAGTGAGCTCAGACAGTTAGACAGAGGTATATAACTTAGTCTTGCATTTTAGTCTTCAGATATCACTATTTGATCAGTTTGATCGCACTTATCTACAACCTTTTAAAGAGTTCTGTAAAACATTCCTGACTATAAAACATAATCATAGTTCTTCATTAAAGATAATAATTTTTCATAACTTAAATTAAATAAAAAAATATATTTAATTTTAAACAATGCTAATTTAATATAATTTGATACTATGGAAACGACGGTAATTTATTTAATAATATATTAAATCAGTTATATACATTAATAAGTCTGTCGCGAGTAGGTGGTGGAAATGTGGTATTAAATTAAAATAAAAATCATGTCATAATAACATTGTAAAACATTAATTCTTTTTTAGATTGAATGTATTTTAAAACATAATATTTATTACAATAATTATACAGTACTTGAAACATCCTTTAAAAAAAATTGGTAATTTTAATATGATAAATAAGAAGATTATGTTCATCAAATTATTATGATTTTTAATGAAGCAGCCATCGCAATGTAATGCATACGGTGGCTACTTCATTGAAAAATGTTAGCCAAAAATATGAAATGACATTTACATAAAAAAAGAAATATTTGATTAAAGTCAAAATAGTTAATTAAAATTGTTTTTCAATGAAGCAGCCATTGCAGTGTAATGCATAAGCTGCTTCATTGAATAATGTTAGCCAAAAATATGAAATGACTTTCAGCAGCTCCATATACAGTATATAAGCAAGCTCCTCACTACATTCTGCAGTCCTGTCCCCAGTCCTATTCTTGTCCTGTTCCAGTCTCTGACTAGTACAATCTTTAAAACTTATTTTAATCATTAATAGAATAACTTATCATTTATGGATACAATAACTTATATAAATATTTACATGTATATGAATAATATTTGCAATTCACAATAAAAATAATTACAATCGCAAATAAATAAGACTTAATTTATTAAATGAATCAGCAATTCGTGCTGATTTATTTCCTTGGTCCTTCTTCTTGTTACGGGGGTATCTCCATCTTTTATATCTGTCAATCTTTGTTAGCAGAAGATCTGAGCCAACATCTGACGCCCAATGCGCCCTCACATCTACAAACTGTCTAATGAGTTTGGTGTTCATGATGCAATAATCTATTATCAACTTAAAGCCTCTTGCTGACCATGTATATTTATGGACATCCTTTTTCTTAAAGAAAGTATTTTGTACTTTCAAACCATTAAAAGTGGCAAACTTCCAACAGATAGCCGTTGTTGTTTACTGTTCTCTCACCAAGTGAGCTCAGACAGTCAGACAACACTATAGAACATTATGTAGTCATTATATAGTCATTATGTACTTTGAATCTGAAATGAAGGCTACATCTACATTTTTCTACTTTAGCATAAAGGCAAATTTGTTTTCTTTGTTTTTTATTGCCCTAACGTTCCATGTTCCTATTGTTAGGATTTCCACAACCATCTCTTTTTAATTTGTTTACAGTCCAGATGTTTCCCAATAAATCCAGTTCTAATTCCGAGGCTATTTTGTTGTCTACCAGTAATATATAAAATCCTCTGGTCGCGTTACAAGCGTTGCGCAGATTAAGCTCAGTGGTGGGGCTGCCACCTCACTGTCTCCGAGCAGACAGAGTATTCTAATTCAAAATCCCAGTCTAGGTTCTTCCGCCCTGTCCACCGAAGGGAATTTCTTCCTCTTCCAGCATCAAGGTCGTTGACCACTTTCTGTTCGCCTCATTGATCCGCTGTGGTTTATTTGGAAGAGATATTTGATGCATCTCCACCTTTTCACACATGTCTTTATACATTATTGTATTAATGCATTTTGTATATAAAAAATAATGAATAAGTTTTTTTCAGTTTTATACATCGAAACCGACATAATTGTTAGATTCCAAATACATAAACATGACCATAGTTCCTGATTGACTAAATTCCGTTATTTGATTTAGATTTTTGAAAAAGATACAATTTGTTTTCAGATTTTACGGTAATTTTTTATCAATGTTTTTTTTCTTGTTATAATAATATTGGTTAACTAATATTGAAATTATTTTAAAATAAAAACCTATTTAATACGCATCCGATCATAAAGGATACAATATTATGATCAAATTTTTTTTTAGTATTTTTTTCTCATATATAAATATGTCAAATGTTTTCTAAACAATTTATTACCTTTTTAAAATAAGAATATTAACGGTATAAAATCTCTGCTGATCTTAAAATGTCAAAAATACGTATTTCAACCGATATTGGATTTTAGCAATTCTATTTTTTGATGAGTTTAGCTTACACTTTCTTTATATATATATAAAGAAACGCAACCCAACCTTATATTGGTAGGTATTGAAATAATAAAAAGGCATGTGTAAATGTAAATGTAATTTTTATTATTACCATCCATTACCTTACATTTAGAGTAAATGTTTGAAGTGGCCGCCATCTTCTTGAATACAAGCTTCAATTCTTTATAGAGCGTTTCTTGCAACTTTTTTCAACGTATGTGGCTGGATATTTAATACAGCTTGTTCAATATTGAATTTCAATTGTTCAAGTGTTCGTGGTTTGTTGCTGTAGGCTTTTTCTTTGAGGTAACCCCGTAGAAAAAAATTTGCCGCAGTCAAATCTGGAGATCTTGGTGGCCACAAGCCTCGACCGATAACGCGATTACAAAAGAATTCCTCGACGAAATCTAAGTTGAACCTGCGTAGTGCGATGTCGCACCGTCATGTTGTAGCCAGCAGTGTCTGTCTTCCTCTTCCAAGAGTGCGATGAACTGAAATAAAATATCCTGATATCGTTCTGCATTAATGGTGTACTCGAAAAAAATAAGACCGATTATTTTCTTCCGCGATATCGCGCACCACACGCCCAACTTCTGCGGGTGTAATTGTTTTTCGTGATAAACGTGGGGATTTTCAGAGCTCCAAATTCTACTGTTTTGGCTGTTTACGTAGCCATCCAAATGAAACCGTGCTTCAGCTGTGAAAAATAACGAATCCATAACATTAATTCCCTCACGCAGAAATCGACGGAACCGTTGACAATATTGCAGCAGTTTTTCTTTGTCGGGCTCAAGAAGTCGATGAACCGTTTGAATGCGATAACGTCGTAATTGTAATCGTTTGGTCACCCGATGAACAGTTGAACGTCTGATCGATTTATTTGGCGAGGCGAGTAATCGGTCTTTGATTTCAGTGACTGTATCTGTATTCAACACTGACGCAGATCTTTTGTGTTCCTTGTTATTAACAGAACCGGTCTCTCTAAATTTTGCGACTAACCTTAATACTGATGTTTAGTTAGGAGCTGCTATATCTGGGTACTTATGGCGAAACAAATCTTGCACTTTAACCACTGATTTCGTACTGCAGTACGACTCAACAATGAAAACACGTTCATCCAGCGAAAACACCATCTTTTCTCTAGCAATACACTGAACGTTATGATTGCATTGTTGTTACTATCGGTAGTGTTCTACTGCGCCGCTGCGATGTTTAGATGTTGGTCGAGTCCATTTCAGTAACGAGTAGGGGAGTAAGCTTGATTTTTGAAATTTAATGGATGAGTGATTGATGGGTCTCGTTTTATATGGGACACCCTACATAATTAATCAATACGCATATAAATACATTATGTATTTATGGTCTATTTCTACAAATTATTTAATTTCTACTTCATGAAAATCAGTACTTTCATCCAGAAGTAAGAGATTTATTATATAGAAACCTTTAAATAATTTTTCATCTGTTAAACATAGAAGAATTTAATTTTAGAAAATGCTCTTATCTTGAAACAATCTAGTTTTTCAATTCAAAATTTAAATGAATATTTGCGACACATAATTTTAAAGGGCATTGAAAAATCATTTGGCATAATAAACACCCGGGTATACATAATTATAATCAAAATGGTGACTGTTTAATGGTTTTTGAAGAGTACCTCAAAAGTTGTCAATATATGCCTTTAGTTGTCAATATATGACTGTTCAACAGTGAACAACAAAAAAAAAAACAAAAATTTAAAATTTGCCAAATTATTCTATCACAAATGATATGTTTTTCGACCGCCAGACTCCAAGTCTTTGTAGAGGAGCAACTGAAATATTATAAATGGAAAGTTTACGATTTAAAAAAAAAAAAATTTTGACGTAATAAACTTTTTGCTACAACAACCCTAACCAAAATCACAGCCATTTAATGTTTTTCACAACTAGTTTCAAAAGTGGCTGACAGTAGACTCTAAATAGTAGTTCCATACTGAATAATTGAGCATTTTAAGTTAGGTAATATGCTAAATTTTATTATTTCTTCTGTTTCACGATTTAACAGTAATTTAAGAGGTAATGTAGATAATGTGTACCTCTTCTGAAGCTAGATATAAGAAAAAATTAAATAGCCGCAATTTTGGTTAGATGTGTCGTAGCTCGAAGTATTCTACTCTTTTTTTTTTTAATATCCTTTAAATTATTATGTCACAATCGTACTCTTTCCATTTAAAATTTTTGAGTTCCCCTCTCCCCTTGGTTATAAGAGTGGTGGTCTCATATCAAACAAGTGATAAAATTAAACATTTTAAAAAATCCAAGAAGCCATTTGAATAAACATATCTACTGCAGCGCCCCTTGGCGGCTATAATCGTAAATTTAAACTAATTTAATTTTACTATAATCGTAAAACTAAACTAAGAACCTGCTCTAAGGTGATACCTACGTAATGCAAAAAAACGCATCGAAATCGGTCTAGTAATTTTTGAGGAAAATGATTACACACACACACAGCCTTTTACCCCAAACGCATATACAGTCTCCGTTCCGTCGTGAGTATAAAATAGGTCTTAATGAGCATTTACTAAATTTTGTTATTCCACGTTTAACGGTCGAAAGGTTATTTAAGGGTTCCCATACTCGGTTTAACAATCTGCGAGTGTGTAAGTGGGTGCGCGCACGTACACGTGAGAGTGTGTGCGCCTGCACCTCTTTATATATGGAAAACACAATATTCACATTCTTAAAACTGTTCGTTTATTAGAAAAAATACATCTGAAAATATTTATGAAGAAAAACAATCAAAAAACATATTTAAATTTTTTTTTAAAAAGCTATAAATATGAAAATTAATATGTATGAATAATTTAAAACATTTTTCATATTGTTTTCTCCAATCAGTTTTCCCGCAAATGCAATTACCGCTGCCGGCTTGCCAGGATTGACGTAGTGCAGCGTAAGTGTAAATGTACCGATAAACATGTAGTCTGGAAAGACTCAAGTCGACCAATTCTGAGACGTGTGGTTAATTGAAACCCAGTCAACCACTAAAATCCACCGGGTTGGTCTAGTGGTGAACGCGTCTTCCCAAATCAGCTGATTTGGAAGTCGAGAGTTCCAGCGTTCAAGTCCTAGTAAAGCCAGCTAATTTACGCGGACTTGAATACTAGATCGTGGATACCGGTGTTCTTTGGTGGTTGGGTTTCGATTAACCACACATCTCAGGTATGGTTGAACTGAGAATGTACAAGACTACACTTCATTTACATTCATACATATCATCCTCATTCATCCTCTGAAGTATTATCTAAACGGTAGTTACCGGAGGCTAAACAGGAAAAAGAAAGTCAACCACTAAAAAATACCGGTATCCATATTCTACCACTCAAATCCATATAAAAGCAACTAACTGCCTTTGCAAGAACCTTAGAACTCTCGATTTCGAATCGGCTGATTTTTCGATGATTAAAACATATTCTTTAGAAAATAATTCGAAATTAGTACTAAGTAGAGCAAAATTCAGTTTTAAATTAAACTATTGAAAATTATGATTGATTTATTTCATAAAATTTAAACAAGTATTCAATTTTATTATGTAGCGTACGATTAACACTTTAGTTAATCTTATAATCATGTACTATGAATTACAAAATGATTGACCCGGAATAACAGCCGGTTTGAAAAAATTAAAAAAAAATTTAAATATTAATTTTCTAACTTACGTAATTTTTCCGTAAAAAGTTATTTTTTGTGTTTCACCACACCTTTATCTACTAGTCAACTTTCTGTTCAGGTACAAAAGAAATATCATTCCATCATAGGTTATGATTGATGGTTCTGCAAGCATTACATTTAAAATGGATAACGATTTTTAAACTGAAGTTTATTTGTAAAAATTTAAGTACGACTTTACAGTCCGTTTTATTGAATGTAAAAAATCTGACCTTTTAATAATTTAAAAATAAAACTTTTATAAGTTCGATAATGGATTAGTTTTAAAAGAAAAATAATTTGTTTTTTCCGTAAAAAATTATTTTTTCCAATTAATTTAATTAAACGATATAAACTCAAACAAGACTTGAATTATTTTTCCATGAAGTACATTAATGTTTTTAATATTTATTATTAAAGATGGATTTACTAAAAAAAAAAAAAAAAACGTTATCTTGTTACTGTTTATTTATTTATTTTTTCTTTATTATTTTGGAACAAAATATTGTATACATATAATATAAATTAAAACAAAAACTGGAAAACTGAAAAATAGATTACCGAGTTTTAAATCTGTGTTTTATATCGTTTGTGGCAGTTAGATCATTCATCATCTGTTAATTCATTATCCAGAAAAGTAATTTACTTGACAGACGAATCACCAGTTTTATAGTCGGCGCTGCTGTTCTGAACTAATGTGCATTCTGCACGTGTTACACTCATACGTTCTTGCGGGTTTGAATTATATATATTTTGCATATAAATCTTATAGGATAATCCACGTGCGTATAAATACATATGTACCTATGCTCATGCGCAATTAATTTTACTCAAGATTTAGATATTTTTTTTTGAATTTTATGTTTGTATTTATTATTTTTTTTGAAACACTAATATCGATGTTTGTTCTTTTTTACAAATCATTTATTTATATTCTTTCGTAGTTTTAAAAATATTAGAAAATAAATAAATTATCAATTTAATTTCCTAATATTTTTGTTTTGCATAAAATTTAACTTGTCGTCTTACAGTCTGTTTAATAATACTTGTATCTGTTCCTTTATCTACAAATCTATAGTTTACTTTTGCATTTTGTTCCGTTAGTTCTCTAAATATTTAATTTAATAATGGGTGAATCGTATATGTTACGCGGCTTTGCGTCGTAAATTTAAATTGCCCAGAACATCTGTCGAATCTTGGGCAATGATAATTAAGTTTTAAACCGGATATTTCTATTTTTGCGTCGTGTTAGTTTTATACATAAATTTTGATAATAAAACGCAACCCAACCTTATATTGGTAGGTATTGAAATAATAAAAAGGCATGTGTAAATGTAAATGTAATTTTTATTATTACCATCCATTACCTTACATTTAGAGTAAATGTTGGAAGTGGACGCCATCTTCTTGGATACAAGCTTCAATTCTTTTTACAGCGTTTCTTGTAACTTTTTTCAAAGTTTGTGGCTGGATATTTAATACAGCTTGTTCAATATTGACTTTCAATCGTTCAAGTGTTCGTGGTTTGTTGCTGCAGGCTTTTTCTTTGAGGTAACCGTAAGGAAAAAATCCGCCGCAGTCATATCTGGAGATCTTGGTGGCCACAAGCCTCGACCGATAACACGATTACCAAAGAATTCCTCGACGAAATCAGAAGTTGAACCTGCGTAGTGTGATGTCGCACCGTCATGTTGTAGCCAGCAGTGTCTGTCTTCCTCTTCCAAGAGTGCGATGAACTGAAATAAAATATCCTGATATCGTTCTGCATTAATGGTGTACTCGAAAAAAATAGGACCGATTATTTTCTTCTGCGATATCGCGCACCACACGCCCAACTTCTGCGGGTGTAATTGTTTTTCGTGATAAACGTGGGGATTTTCAGAGCTCCAAATTCTACTGTTTTGGCTGTTTACGTAGCCATCCAAATGAAACCGTGCTTCATCTGTGAAAAATAACGAATCCATAACATTAATTCCCGCACGCAGAAATCGACGGAACCGTTGACAATCTTGTAGCCGTTTTTCTTTGTCGGGCTCAAGAAGTCGATGAACCGTTTGAATGCGATAAGGTCGTAATTGTAATTGTTTGGTCGCCCCCGATGAACGGTTGATTTAGACAAATTAATTTCAGCAGACAAACGTCTGATCGATTTATTTGGCGAGGCGAGTAATCGGTCTTTGATTTCAGTGACTGTATCTATATTCAACACTGACGCAGATCTTTTGTGTTCCTTGTTATTAACAGAACCGGTCTCTCTAAATTTTGCGACTAACCTTATTACTGATGTTTTGTTAGGAGCTGGTTTATCTGGGTACTTATGGCGAAAAAAATCTTGCACTGCAACCGCTGATTTCGTACTTAAGTACGACTCAACAATGAAAACACGTTCATCTAGCGAAAACACCATCTTGTCTCTAGCAATACACTGAACGTTATGATTGCATTGTTGTTACTATCGGTAGTGTTCTACTGCGTCGCCGCGATGTTTAGATGTTTGACGAGTCCATTTCAGTAACGAGTAGGGGAGTAAGCTTGACTTTTGAAATTTAATGGATGAGTGATTGATGGGTTGCGTTTTGTATGGGACACTGTATTATTGAGTATATGTGTTGTATTGGAAGAGTTTTTAATGTGTTGGTTTTTTATTCTGTTATCCGTGAAGGGGGGCCTTTACACCCCTTTCGAAATTCTGTTTATGTTATATGAATTTTATATAGTTTTTGTTTTTATTGTTTACTTTTGTTTCTTTTAAATAAATCTGTCGTATTGTTAAGTCTCTGACTTTGATATTAATTGTAAATTTTTAGTGATATTAGTTTTAAGTTTTATTTCCTTTTTAATATTTAAGTTTTTTTTTTAGTTATGGTTTTACGTTATTTCTTAATCTTTCTGTTATCCGAGAAGAGGCCCTTTACAACCTTCTTGTACTTTGTTAAATTCAATTTATTTTTTTAAATTTTATATTTTTTTATGTTTACGCTTATTTTGGTTCAGTGTTTATTGTGATATTATATTCTATGTTTGCTGTGATATTAATTTTAAATGCGTTTTTATTAAAAAAGGTTTTAGCTGTGATATTAGTTGTAAGTTTTTTGTTTAATTTTTTAAGCTAGTTTTAGTTTCTGTTATTTTTTTATAAAACCATTTTATTCCGGGCGATGATAACGTGAAAGCGTTTTTCGCCGTCCAAAAAAAAAAAATAAATAAATAAAATTAATTATAGGTTTTTAAATCTATGCAAATAAAACTTTTATATTCATTTAAAAATGTTTTGAACTTTATGAACGATAAAGGTAATGATTTTTAATCCGTTGATTCAATAAGCTGATAAATTTTCTGTGAAATATTAAAGTTTTGAGTTTATGGTACTTCAAGTCTCTTATGAATTTATTAAGTTAATATCAATTTCTGAATAGAGGACCGACAATAATGAGCAGGATTTATAAAAATTTGTGACGTTTTGTAGGCTTAAATAGAAATTAAAAAGTGATGAAAACTAATTTAAGATCCTTTTAAGCAATTTTTAAAATTTTTTTACCCGTTTTATTGAAAGTATTAGTATCTCATTTCAAATTACTTCTTTTTTTAAAATTTATTTTACTGTAAGTTATTTCATGTACTGAGAGAAGTACTTATTGATTAGTACTTTTTGTTTTCAGAATACTGAAAAGAGGGGACAGAATAAATGAATAACATCTAGTGTAGCTATGGTGATGGTAGAAAAGCATGAAGGACATCAGTATCGATCGATAAATGTAAGTAAATATTTAAATATTTATATATATATTTTTTTTTTATAAAATAAAGAAAAAACTACATTGTATCCGTTAAGTGTACGCTAAGAATTTTATTGTTGGTATCTTTATTTCTGTTTATCACATTTATATTAATTAACTTTATATTTTATTATTTTCTGTGTGCCTAAATGTCATTATATTTTTTGATTTTAATTTATAATTCGATTTGAATTCCGGTTAGTAAGATCCCCGGCTATTCAGGGCAGCCGTTTAATTGGGGCAGTTTTGTATAAAATGGGGTTTATTTCATACAGCTTACTCCGGTTTAACGGCTCAAAATGCTTCTTTTAAGGCTCTTTAGTTCGTATGTATCTTTATTCTACTCGTAAAATAACACAATTTTATTAGTTTTGTAAGTAATTTAACCATCGTTTAAACGCTATAGGAAGGGAGGTAACTTATCCTTAACCACTATGAGAAAAAGTTTGTAAATGCTGGTCTACATATTACGTAATTCTTCCAAGTTGTTGGAAGTGATAACGAAATAATCAAAAAGATTATTCTAAAACTGGAAGAAGTTGAAGATGATGAAGACTAACCCGAAATCAAACGCGTATCTACACACGTTGCAAAAAAATTCATTGACAGATTTTAGCAGTATTTTATGCAAGAAGGTAGTGAAGAAATCCCTCTAGCAGCACTGCGAGTCTGTGCCAGATTTTAGCAGTATTTTATGCAAGAAGGTAGTGAAGAAATCCCTCTAGCAGCACTGCGAGTCTGTGCCAGATTTTTGGAACGCCAGCTAATGAAAGGGGTTTGAAAGTAAAAAAACAAAAAATTTTTCAAGACATTACTTTAACAAAGAACAAATGAACATTAAAGTACATATTTTTGTATCTTACCGACCATAAAAGGCAGTCATTTTTTGGTTTGTGTCTCTATTTTGTTCATCAAGCTCCGTTTATTATTAAAACAGTTGAATAATTTTAAAAATTTAATAATATTGTTTATGTAACCTTAATACTGTATTATAAATAAAATTATGAACAATAAGAAGTTAAATCGTGTCTAATAATTAGAATGTGCTGTACTATATATTTGTGTATATCTTTTCTTTTTGCCTTTATATCGCTTAATAGGGCCAACCGTTTAATAGAACCATTTGGTCCCGATCCTGAAGTAGTCCGATTATCAGGCATCTACTATATTTTGAATTGCGTAGAAATATAGAATTAAATATTGAAAAGTCGATGTGTTCTGTATTATCCAGTTAGAACATATTGGTTGGGTTTACGTGATTATTAATAATTGATCTTTTATAAATAATTAGAATTCTTATTTATATCTTAGGTCAAGAGGAAGTTCTTTTTTTTAAAATCGAATATTATAATGCGATTACAGCGTTTTATTCCTTTGCCGATGAAACTCGCTTCATGATAACGAGGGTGATCTTATTTTATTTGTAATAATTTTTCTTTAAAACCGAAAGAAAACTTGAGAAGAAATACACATTTTTTTACTAAAGTTAATTAACTTTTCTCCCGCCTGATGCGAAAAAAATTAGAATTTTAAAGATTGCTTACAAACTAAAATTTACTAAATGTCTTCCCAAATTTTAGTCGTTTTTGAATCAACCGTTTTACAGTTATCGGCAGATTTCAAGTTATAATAGCTTCAACCTGCAAAAAGTTGTCAAAAAAATTTGCTAAGAACTGGTACTTCGTTTTGATAAGATTAATAAAAAAAACATGTATAGTAATTAAAAATAACCATTACTATGATATTAATAAAGTAATATTTAAAAAAAATCTTTTAAAATAATTATTACGTAAAACTATTGAGAAAGAAAAAGTACTGAAACAATTAAGTTATATATTGGAAAAACTAGTTATTATGAGCTGGTCTTCGAAAGGTAGTGCTCTCTTTCTTGAGTTTTGAACATTTTTTACAGTGGTACTATACGCTAATCACATTTTTATTTAAAAATATCAATTTATCTACGTCAAAGTAATGATTGTGTTTTTGTTTCCAATGAAAACGAACGTATAATTTTTCATAAATAATTATTCCTGATTAAAATAGTTATTAATTGGAAAACGTTATTGGTTTATTGAAAAACGTTCAAAATTGTCAGGAGAAATGATAAAGAATTGATTATTCTTTGTACTAAGAAACATATAACTTTGTGATTGACTACCGTATTACTTATGCTGTCAAAAATATCGTAGAAAAATTAAAATAACTACATCATCAGAATTATCAGTTTATTATGCGTAAAATTTATAAGGCCATACTATCGTGACTTTCCCCCTTTTTTTTTAATTTTTATTTATATATTATTTTTTTACCGCGAAATAAGAGAATAAAAAACATTGTTTTTCAGTAGATATTCGGAAAAAATAATTTAGACATCTGTAAGAAAGTAATTGATGGCAATAAAAATGTTATATCCTCAATGTTCAACTAATCTTTCTTTATAACTATGTGGAATATCAGTTTGATTATTTTTAAAACGTTTGTGATGTTTCTTTTGGAAAAGAAGCGCATTCTAGGATTTCACAGCTATTTTGCGATAAAATTGAAATAAATAGAATCATCAGTGTTATATGAATTCGAATATAAGAATCTAAAATTCAAATAAAATTATGAAGAATTTTTTTGTACACTCCGATTTTTTTTTTCTATTTTCGCTCGAACAACTATAAAACGATAAAAGCCATACAAGTTTTGTTTACGCAGAAAAGATTGACGATTATATTGGTGCAATTTAATTTTTACTTCCTTGTATGAAGTAATGGAAGTAATGTGATCGCGAAAAATTTCGGTTTTCAGATTTCAATGGAAATAGCTATTTTGACCATCCCTGAATCCATTTTGACTAGTTTCGGCATGACATCTGTACGTACGTATGTATGTAGGGCTTACATATGTTTCTTGCATATCTCAAAACAATTAGACGTAGAATGTCGAAATTTTTGATTTAGGACTATTGTAACATCTATTTGTGCACCTCCCTTTTTGATTGCAATCGACTGGACCAAAAGTGTCCAAAAATGCCCAAAATCCAAAATATTTGGATTTTGGATCTTTTCTTAACTGGACTAATAATCTTTCACAGAGAGCTTTTCAACGGTATATCATAAGTGGTACTTATTTTTATTGGTACCAGAGTTATAACCAAATGAATATTAATTAATGAAATAATTGGATCTTACAAGGGTAAGGCACATCGGTTCGAATCGATTTCATAAGCATATATCTTTTTTTTAAATTTTTTTCTTTATTTTAAATATATTGATTTATTAATAATTATTAACCTCTGATTGTAAAAAGATTTCTGCAAAAATAAAAATTCAATAATAATAAAAAAAAGGTATGAAAAAATCAGAAGTTGTTACTAAAATAAAATTTTATGTAATTTTCATTTTAATTCAAAATTTTTTACAGTGGTTAATAATTATTAATACATCAATTTACTAAAATTAAAAGAAATATAGGTATATGAAGTCAGATTCGAACCTGCGTGTCCAGAGTTACGGATCCGATACGTTCTCATTTACATCACACAACTACTTGAGCGACGTGAAACAAAATTAATATATTAACTAATATAAAATGCTGATACGGACACCACAAAAAAATTTGAAGCACTGCGGTGTCCAACAAAATTCAATTGTGTAACCGTCCACTTTGTTAGAAAATTGGAGGATCGTATCTTACTTTCAAATGAAATAATTTTAAATGAAGTGCAGCAAAAAATGTGTATTTTTAATTTAATAGACGTACAAGGAAGTCATGTGGTGTCTACATCAGATTTTTTTCTTGATGTTTTTTGACAACATAGTATCACGGCAAAGTAAGCTATCAAGTTATATGGATCTTAGTATTATCAGTTACTATGATTTTTTAGAATTTTTTTACTTATTTCAGAGCACGAAGTTGAGTAATGCAGAATTTTTGTAAAAAACAGGTATTTCCTTTTTAGTCTTCCTCTAGTGTTTTGAAAAATCTTTCAGGAAATTTTGTTGGTTAATAGAAAAGTGATTATTGTGGAATAATTCATATTTTATAAAGGGAGTTATTAAGCTTTTTAATGTCATCAAAAAAATATATGGCGATATATTACTTGTAGATTTAATTTAATGTTTGATTTTCGTACCGTTTTTTCCAGTAATTTTTTTTTCGTTTTCGTCACATCGGAATGGTTTGACAAATTGTCACTACGCTTGTTTTTGCAATAGAAATAAAAGTTATTATTATTACTATTTTTAGATTTAGTTAAAAATTATTTAACATTTACATTATTATTGTAATAACCACTCTTCCAAGTTGGTAAAACTACCCGTACTTTCATATAAATTAAGAGGACGAAAACGAGATTTAATATTAAGTAAGAAAAGAATTCGGATGTTTGCACGATAGTTAGAAAGTTCGTTTTTTCTTCGGGTTAAAATATCGGTTAGGAAAGGTTACCTAAGGTTTGAAGGTGTTTGTCGAAAAACAAGTTATATTGTATTGACTTAACTGTCAAAGACAAAACGGAACTTTTAAAACATTTCGTTTTTCTTTTTTTTTTTTGTGAGCTGTAAGGTTCTGTTGTCATCGGGGATCTTGTCTTTAAAAGGGACTTTTTTTTTCTATATAAAAGAACTATGTCTTTAAGTGAGCCTCCTTTGCCCCTTTAAATGTTTTATTTTTCTTATTTTTTTACTTTTTGTTCTTTTGGACTTTAATGTTTTTTTAAGTAAGATATATATATTATTGTTTTTTTTTTTTGGTAGATGTTTGGTTCATGTTTACTTTGTGGAATTTATAACTGATAAATTTTTAGTATTAAGTAATTTATACTTTTCAATTGTAAATATAATTTCGTAAGTAATATTTTCCTTATATATAGGTTACTATTAATAAAATCATAACTTAATTACATAATTTGGCAACAATTGAAGTTGTATGGAGTTAATAAAAAATACGTTGTAATATGACTAAGGAATTTATTGTATTAGTTTTAGAACATGAAGCGGGTAATTAATTAATTAAATTATTTAATAACGGATAAACGGAAAAGGATTCGTGAAAAACATTATAATATTGATATAATATTATTATATTATTACTTTGGCGACGTTTTGTTGTTTATTTGCTGGAAAAATTATTTTGGAGTTATCTTTTGTTTTTAAGATTTGTAACGTAAATGTAGGAATCTAATTTTTGTGTTAGATATTTTTATTTTATACGTAATTGTATAAAGAAAATTGTCTTATCTAAAATTTTAAAATCTAAAATAATATCATCACTTTTAAATACCGTATTTTTGAAATAAATTATTGGAAATAACAGTTTATCTAATACAGTAGGGCAAATTAAAATCCAATTGAGAAACTTTTTTATATGTAAGGCGCCTCTTCTTTTCTGTTTAGCCTCCGGAACCACCGCGAAGTATTACTTCAGAGAATGATATGTATGAATGTAAATGAAATGTAGTCTTGTACAGTCTCAGGTCGACCATTCCTGAGATGTGTGGCTAATTGAAACTCAACCACCAAATAACACCGGTATCCACGATCTAGTGTTCAAATCCGTTTAAATGTTACTGCCTTTACTAGGATTTAAACCTTAGAACTTTCGACTTCGAAATCAGCTGATTTGCGATGACGAGTTTCACCACTGGACCAACCCGGTGGGTTATATGTAAGGTGCCTAGTCATTTTTAAAATATCTTGTCGGTTTGATTCAATAACCATAATACTTTTTAGGTTTTTTTTTTAAACAAAAACGTGACGTACTTTAAAAGTTTGTATGTAAAAAATTCCGCGTTTTAAGAATATCGATATTTTTATACAGTACCAAAATAATAGTATATACGATCTTAGTTCAGTACAAAAAATATACATTATTTCTTATTTTTAGCTTAAAATGTAAATTATATATATATATATGTGTGTGTGTGTGTGTGTGTGTGTTATTAAATTACAATATAATTGATATTTTACATAAATTGAAAAAGCTTTTATTATTTTTTTTTCAACCTACGGGATCACCGTTAGGTATTGCTTCAACGAATGAGATGAGTGATTTGTAGCGTGTGTAAAAATGCTATGCCTGACCGGAATACGAACCCGGGACCTCCGGATGAAAGACCAAGTCGCTACCACTCGCGCCACGGAGGTCGGCTTACTTTTTATTTATCATTATTATTCTCGTTAGCATGAGTTTAACGAACAGTGGGGTTCAAGGGGCAGAGCCTTGTGGCTAAACAGGAGGGAAGAGTGAAGCCAGCCATGAGCGGTTCAACATCTCCTAATCGCGACGGAAACTTAAAAAAACAATAGTATATACAGGGTCATTCACGGGAACCGGATGTTTTTCAAATAATCATAAAAAATTGAATATTTACTTTAAAAAAGTTTTATCGGTACTGAAGCACTTGTTAAATCAAAGCATTTGTTACTTACTCATGAACGAAAAATTATTTCTGGCAAGTGATGTCCATTTTGGGCAATACATTGTTGTAGCCTTTCACAGTAACTGGCCTCAATTCTTTTGCAGCATGTCTACATCAATCTGGGTGACGTGATGACGAATTGCGATTTTTAGGTCCTCCAATGTACGCGGTTTATTGCCGTACACATGCGATTTCAGAAACCCCCACAGAAAAAAATCACAACTACTGAAGTCGGAGGACCGAGGCGGCCAACGAATGTCGCCGAATCTGGAAACGATCCGTCCCGGAAACAAGTTACGGAGAACAGCCATCATTGCTCTCGCTGTGTGCGCTGTAGCTCCATCCTGCTGGAATAATACATTTTGAAAATCGATTCCCCGGTTTCATTACTCAGGGATGAAAAACGTATTCAACATCGCAATGTAACTATCAGCTGTTACAGTTACGGCAGCGTCATTTTCTTCAAAAAAATACGGTCCAATAACACCGATCTTACCTATTGCACACCAGACAGTCACCTTTGGGCTATGAAGTGGTCTCTCGTGAAGCTGATGTGGGTTTCTTTCTGCCCGATACCGGCAATTCTGTTTGTTGACGAAGCCATTCGGATGAAAATGGGCTTCGTCACTCATTAACAATAACAAATTTTCATTTTCTTCAAAAACGGTAAGCATTTGTCGACAAAATTGTAATCGCTGCGTGAAATCTTGCTCGTTTAACTGCTGCACGACGGCTATCTTGTAAGGATGGAAATGCAGGTCTGTATGCAGAATTCGCCTTACCGTACTTGTGCTCATTTGAAGCGCTGCTGAATGCATCTGAATAGAGCGGCGTGGGCTTCTGACAATGGCTTCCCTTACTCGTTCGATGTTCTCCGGAGTGCTACCAGTTCGTCGAGGACCCGGTGGTTTTTTCTTCAATATTGAACCGCTTGTTCGAAGGTTGTTTACCCATCTAAATATTGTGTTACGAGAAGGGAGACTTGCATTACGATGGATATTAAACTGACGTCGGAAATCTCGCTGAACAGCAGTTACGGATTCGTCATTTCGCACAAAACTGTCATACGCGTATAGGCGTTGGTCTAGCGTCCACGGCTCCATCTCAACGACTAAAATGTAAATGCTATGAACAAAGAAAACGTCAGACACCAGCCACGTGCCCCTCCCACCACGAACGCCCGAGTACAACCCACTTCAAAAACATCCGGTTCCCGTGAATGACCCTGTATATATAAATTTTATATATTTATATCAAATAAAATGTTGTCATTCATTCATAATCAATGTCCATCAAAAACTACTGAATATTGATTGATGGAAATGTGCATACAAGTTCTTCTTACGTTTTAACTGCATACTAAGGAAAGATTTTCTCTCGTTAAAAAATGTAGATATCAACTTGTTTTTTTGTCTATAAGCTTCACGTGAATATCTAAAGACCAATTTCTAAATTTTTTGAAAGTCGATTTTGAAAGGTGAAGAAAGGTAAAAAAAATTATTTAAAAATGAGGCAAAATAACCCGTTTTCCGATTATACTAAAAAATACATTCACTAGATTTTGGATTGCAAATACTCTGTAGATAATATATGCAAAAATCGAATTTCAGTTTTTTAAGTTGTTTGACGTTGTACAGCGTGACGGCTCAACCAACACAGCCACTGCCACTGTTATTGTATGTGCGACGCGACTGGCTGCACCTATCTTCGGTTACTTGACCAAAAAATATAAATAAGATGAGACAAATAATATAAGAGGGTAAAGCTGCTTCGTCAGCGATGCTTATATATATTTCAAAATTTTTGATTATTATTGAGTAATCAAAAACTTTAATAATTAAAAGTTTTATTTTTAAAAATAAATCGAAAAATTGGAACATTTTTAGAATCATTGAAGTAAATTAATTTTATTTAAGAAAAAACTTATTCTTTTTTTAGATCGTAAAATATCTGACTTTATAATAAAAATAATAGTAAATATATTTATATTTGGTTTATATCTTGAATAAATGTTCGTAAACCATTAATCTCTTATTTGCTTATTCGCTTTCGTCTTCTCAATTTTTATAAGGAAGTAAAAGACTTGTTCGGCTGTGAAAGTTAGATGAGATCGCTTTATAGTACAATAAATAGTTAAATCGTTTAAGAATCCTATTACAATTGGGGGATGAGAGATAAAGAACCAGTAGTTTTAAAATTTTATTGGTATATAACAAAGCCTTTCATTCAGACAGGTGAGTGTATAACCTCTGTGCTGATTCAATACGTACAAGCATGTTGTGTACTAAGTTGTTTTATTTTTCTGCTTTAACATAATGTACCCCCGAAATATTATTTGTGAGGGCGTTTTAATACAAAATGGTAGACTACCAGATCAAAGATACACAATTATTTACTTACTTTAAATAAAAGTAGAGCAAATTTAGGGTGAATTTTTAAAATTTTATTATTATTTTTGTGTAGGGAAAAGTTTAAACGTAAATTTGAATTTTTTAAATATATTAAAATAAATTTCTTTGAGAATTTTCAATTGTATTTTATGAATGTTGGGTTTCATAGCCTTACGGTTGTATACGACCGGTTATGAAAAGTCAGTAGTTCTTGAAAATATGATGTGTCATTTTCAAAAATAATCAGCACTGTGTGAAGAGTACTTGGAAAAGTTACATGGTAACTTATATGGTAATATAGTTTTATACTATATTATACTTACATGGTGATAGTAGGACTAAAAATTATACCTAAATTTTGACCATCGTAAGAAATGACTCGCTGTTTTATGAACATCATTATTCTCAGAAAAAGCAACTCTGATCAGTAATTGTAATACTTTACTCGTAAATCGAATCGCATATAAAAAGAAGTGGAACAAATATTATAATGCAACAAATCAATATCGTTTCTTTTAATTAAGTAAGAATGGTTACACTCGGCCTTTACTCAGTCGGATAGTACTGTATTATTAAATTTAAAAAAATAATCTGCTGATATTTACAGATGATCAGCTCATAATTCTAGGAAATAAGAACGACCTGAAATCTTTTCATCTTTCAATTTGATAAAATATGTTCGAATATCAACAAAAATCATTCATTTCGAGAGAAATAACCAGTAAGAGAAAAAGTGGTAGAAGGGAATGTAACCCTGTTACAGGTCTCAACTTTTGATTATTTTTACGTATGTTAGGAACGAGTATGTTAGGAGTAAGATTGTTGTTTAAAGATTAAAGTTAGAACTAACGCAAAATTAAAATTTTCAAAAATAAATGTAGTTTAAATATTACTTTATATTAGTTTAAATATTAGTTATTAGCCCAGAACCGAGCGAAGCTCGGTAAAAAAGTAGAGAGCTAGATTCAGACTGAAGAAGTTGGGTTTTTAAGATCTGTAAAACGTTTTCTCAGGATAAAACACTCTTTCGAAATTTCCCCGCTCTAAAATTTTTCTATTTTTTAACAATATGTACTTGTAATAATATTGTAAAATAACTCAATTCATTAAAAATGCATGTATTTAAATGAGTAGATAAAATTATTCTGGAGAAACAAGAGTATAATTAAAAAATTCATACATTTAAAAAAATATAAAACTTATTATAAATCATAATTATAATTACTTTTATAAATACACTGCAATACTTATTTACTGAACTATAATTATACTACAAGATGAAAGTCAGTAATATGTTGAAGTAACAAATTGAAAATATTCGACACCATAGAAATTCACGTAAATATGAATCCAACAAACACTATTAGCCATCATTAATAACAAACCCTATTAGCCATCATTGTGGTATCTTTCTTTTCCTGTTTAGCCTCCGGTAACTACCGTTCAGATAATACTTCAGAGGATGATATGTATGATTGTAAATGAAGTGTAGTCTTTACGTTCTCAGTTCGACCATTCCTGAGATGTGTGGTTAATTGAAACCCAACCACCAAAGAACACCGATATCTACGATCTAGTATTCAAATCCGAGTAAAAATAACTGACTTTACTAGGACTTGAATGTTAGAACTCTCGACTTCCAAATCAGCTGATTTGGGAAGATGCGTTCACCACTAGACCAACCCGGTGGGTTATCATTGTGGTATGTAATTTGTATACTTAACGTTAATTAGACCAGGTTAGCGAAACCCAACGGGTTGGTCTAGTGGTGAACGCGTCTTCTCAAATCAGCTGATTTGGAAGTCGAGAGTTTGAGCGTTCAAGTCCTAGTAAAGTCAGTTATTTTTACTCGGATTTGAATACTAATTCGTGGATACCGGTGTTATTTAGTGGTTGGGTTTTCAATTAACCACATCTCAGGAATGGTTGAACTGAGACTGTACAAGACTACACTTTATTTTACACTTATACATATCATCCGCATTCATTCTCTGAATTAATACCTGTACGGTAATTCCCGGGAGCTAAACAGAAAAAGCAAAATAAGGTTAGCGAACGAAGCTAGCGTAGGTTATTTTTGGTTAGGTTATGTTGATATACGTGTGATTCGCCATATATCGTTAAAAGAAAAAAAATAGAAAGACTTTGGATTGGAAATTCCGAAAGAGTGCCCAGAATAAGATAGTATCCCAAATGAAATTATTCAGGTGGAATGTGGTGTCCATCATCAAAAATAAAAGTCATGTAAAATGAAAATCATAGAATACAAAAAAGGCTGGAAGCAGTTTGGGGAAAGAATGCCTCAAGAAAGAATTCCAGGGAAAGTTATGTAGAATAAACCCCTTGGGATCGGAGATGTTGGTCGCCGAAGAAATTGATGGATTAAGAAATTTAATTTAGGGCTGAAAGCCTAAACGTTGTCGGTAAGAACAAAAGATGAATAAAAAAATAATGTTGATGAATTGTTTATGTACAGTTTAAATGTAATACTTATCTCGATAAGATAGCAAAGTATTATTAATATTTAGCTCCGTATGTATTTATTTTTTTTATCTAAAGAGGAGAAATAAAAGAAAATAGAATAAAAATGTTTTTTGAAAGATTTGTTTGAAAACTAATAAAAAATTATAAAAAAACACAAATATATATTATCAGTTTTTAAACCTGGCACGATTGGATTATACACTAAAGATTCTATCCTAAAAATTATGAAATGTATCGGTAGTTAAAAGATAACTAATATTTACTCTAATTGAAAACATTTGTCCTGTATGAATAAGGCAGTAATCTAGAAAAATATAAAACATTCCCTACATCTCTATGATAAAGTTTAAAAATTATTTCCAATCTGATAACGTCTTATTCACTGAAAATCATTTAAAACATTTTAGTCTATACTCTGTACAGTTAAAACTTTCAAACGTTTTTAAAATTCTTGTTTTTGTAATGGAAGATGTATTTACTCCAATAATTCTCTAATAAGAATATTAAATATTTCTCTCCTTGATAAATTGACAGGTAAACAGAAATAATAAAAGATTTTTTTTTTCTTCAAAAGTTAAGAAAATTTTTAAAATCTTACCATATTTTTTTCAAAGATTGTTTGGTGCAGTTATTTCTGATTCATATTTTATCATGAAAGACCGAAATTAGAGAATGTCAGTGTTCTTCGGTGAAAGTCGACACATACTAAATGCGTCGGTGAAAGACTGAAATATTTGCTTATACGAATCCTCGCCGGTATATATTGACAAATACGGATCGAAACGATAACTATAAATTAACAAAAAAAAAAAAAAGTATAAATTTAAACCAAACATAATCTACGCTCGCTAACCTCTTCTAAATATCATTAAATACACAAATTATAAATGGTATTTCCAACACTGGAGGCGATTAATTAAATTCACTGCATTCAGCATTAACTGATGGTGAAAGCTGAATAAAAATATTTTTATAAAAAAGGGCAAACCATCTGACCATTTATTTGTATCATTATCGTTCATCCAAGTAGTTACATATTCTGTATTTACTTATCAACCCTTTCAATTTATAAAATGCTGAAAATTTTATTAAATTTTTTTATAAATGCGGTGAATTTGATTAATCGTCTCCAATGTTGGAGAATAACATATATAATTTGTATATTTAACATAAATTAGACGAGGTTAGCGAGCGAAGCGAGTGTAGGTTATCTTTGATCTAAATTTATACTTCCTTTTTTTTTAACGAGGGTTTCTCGTAATCTGTTTACCTTAGAGATTGGTATAGGGTGAATTTTTTTTTTAATCTCTAGTTATCGTTTCGACCCCCAGCGCAGCTTATCTGTGTTTGTCAACATATATACCGGCGAAAGCATGAATGTATAATAATATAAGCAAATATTTCGGTCTTTCACCGACGTATTTGATACGTGTCGATATTCACCGGAGAATATCAACGTTTGCCAGATATCAATCTTTCAGGGTAACACATATACCAATAAAATTCACTCTCGAGTAAAACCTATTTTTTTATATGTTTATAAAAAAAATTTCTATTTTTGATCTTTTTATATTATTAACCTATAATTTATATGTTTTGATTATAAATATTTAATGAAGGAAATGCGCATTCAGTTACAGATCTTAATTTTTTACAAATGATGTCGAGTGATTTTTCTTTTACATTTTTGTTGGTAGATAAAAATTAAAAACAATATATATATATATATATACTTATAAATAGCATCATGAAATCTAACTACTGTAAAAGGTATATTACTTTTATTAAATTGTTATAAACAATTGTTTTTTTTTTTAGTGAAATTTAAATTTAATCTAATGGATTGTTTGATTTTATAGCTAATGCGTATTGCTACATATGAATTCAGCATTTTTTAAAAATTATTATTTTATTTGTTAGCTATTCAGTTAATTACTACGTGATGCATAATTTTATATTTAAAAATATTAATAATTTAAGAAAGAACGTTATTATTTGATTAAAAAAAAATGTATTTTTATGATTTTTTATAAATTACTCAAAACATTACAAATATATTTCTTACAAAAATTTTCCATCAAGATTACGTGAAATGTGACTTACAACCTTTTGTGATATAAGATCTATACTTGATTACTGAAGAAGCGGAAAAGCATAATTAATTATGGAGAAAACTTTCGACAACTCTAATCATAAAAATGATAATGAGTTTTTTGAAGTCAATATATAAGCTAGCAAAGCAGAGAGGTTGATTTATCCCACATCGTAGTCTAATAGGTTCGTGGTTTGGTATTATAACATGGTATTATTATTATTATTATTATTAATGTTTTCAATATAAAAGAAATTGAAATTATAAATTAACTGAAAATTACCAAACAATTGATAATTTTTGAAACGCCCTTATTTTTATGTACTAATTTATGTAGATCTGAAATTTATTTTAGAAAATAGTGAGTAAATATAAAGCACCGCTTAAAGAGGTTCTTTTTTGTATTTTACACAGCTTATGTAAATCTCTTATTGTTAAACTATTAACATGCAGAATGTTAATGTATAAGAAGTAGAAAAAGCCGAGCCTTTTCTCTCCATATCCTCTTTCTCTCTTATTTCATACTATATAAATACACACACACACACACACACACACACACACACATCTATTCCGAGTGGATTTGTAATACAAATGAGCGGCTAAATTGCTTGCGGTTCAGTACGATGTAGTTTCGTGGTCGGGAGATGAATGTGCTTGCTAATTCTTAGGCGCGATAACAACAGGCATACCACTACAACCACCTTAACTACCACTGTTACTAACCGAACTGCCTGCCCTAACCATATTACCTTGTAGTAGCTCATCCAGAATATACGACTAACGGTTGAGGTTTCCAATTTAATACTAAGCTCTGCATTATACGTTTATTTTTATTATATTTAATTTTATTCTAATTGTTACCATGTTTCTTTTTTAATTTCTTATAAAATTTTAAATTATAACTTTTCTTTATTTTTTTCTTATACGTATATAATTCTAATTTAATTCGCTAAACATTCTGCCCCGTTGGTATTAATATATTTTTTGTATATAAAATAATATTTCCAGTTATTAAAAATTTTTAATATAAGTATCTGAGCGCTTTCGGAGTTACTTCTACATCATCAGGGATTGTTTGAAGTTATTAATTTAATATTAATTCATGTATATAATTTTTTATGTATAATTATAAATAAATTGAAGTTAAAATTGTTACGTTCATAATAGTCGTTTGTCAATTAATGAAATAAGTTATACGTTAATAAAAATGTAACGTCATGTCCGTAAAATGTTTACGACTATTATGAGATATGAAATGAATATTGGAAATAGTGGAAATATTATTTTATATAAAAAATAATTTTAATTAGAGCCTAATATATATATATATATATGGAATGACAATAATCATCTTATTTCTACTGAAATAATATACAACAGTGTACAACACATAATAAATAGTATATAACATGTATACTCCTAAAAACATATTTCTCTTTTATATATATATATCTACTCACAGACATTTATTATTTTATCCTGTTTAAGACTATGACTCCTTTCAGAATTTATCACCATGTACAAATAGTAAAAAGTTATCATCCTTTTTCACCATCTTACTATCGGAAAATAATTTATGATTATCTCGCTGTAATACTTAATACGAATTTACCTCAGTATTTATCTTAATATTATCTGTATTAATACTTAAATGCTATGTATGGTTCCGCGAGTATGACAATTTAAAACTGTACGTTGTTTGTATGATTTGCCAAATTACTAACAAATATTAAAAAAAATTATTTAAAAAGAAACGATATTTTTTTAGGCGCATCATTTTATGTATTATATAATTAAATCTCATTAAAAAACAATTTGTTTGATAGATGAAAAGTATCGGAGTATTTTATTCCTAGTTTATATAACAACAGATTCAAATAAACCAATAAAAACGGCTGAACTGCCGGGATAAAAATGTTGTATCGGAAAAACTTTATGATGTTTAATATACACTAAGGTAGTTTATTTTGATTTTGGGCTTTATTTGATTTATTTTTGCCAAAACTTGATAAAATTAAGTATTTTTTTCAAATTTTTTGAAAGAAAATTGTTGGCGGAGGAATGTTATATAAAAAAAAAATTGTTAATTAGTTGCGTTAAACAGAAGATAATTTTATTCATGGAGCCTTACCGTAAAAAGAAGCAGTCGTAAAAAGAGTTAATATTTCCTACAGATTTTCAATATAATCTTGGATAATTTCTTGTCAATTGATCAACAACACGTTGTATTAAATGGTTTTTCACTTTTAAATTAGAAATTCCAAAAACAATAACTATCGTTTTCAATAATGTGATAGTTGGTTTAGAAATTTTTATTAAAAAAAAAAAAAAATTGATGTGCTAGATGTGGATACCACATGACTTCCTTGTACGTCTATTAAATTACATATACATATATATATTTTTTTAAAATGAAAAGTGCGTAAAATGTTATTTCATTAATAACTTCTGATATTTTTTCATGTTTTTTTTTGTTATTACTGAATTATTATTTATCGTAAAACGTTTTTTACAATCGGAGATTAATAAATCAATATATTAAAATTAAAAAAAAAAACTTAAAAAAAGGAGATGAAGTCTGATTCGTGCCGATATGTCTTCCCCTTGAAACATCCAAATATTTTGTTAATTAAAATTATATATAACTATAACTCTGGAACCAATGAAATAAGTACCACTTAGATATATCATTGTAAAGCTCTCAATGAAAGCTTATTACTGCAGTTAAGGAAAAGACCAAAACTTTCCAAAGGAAAAACTAAAATCCATTTTGGGCTTTTTTAAACAATTTTGGTCCAGTCGATTGCAATCAAAAGGGAAGGTGCACAGCTAGATGTTACAACAGTTCTAAATCTAAAATTTCAATATTATACGGCTATTCGTTTTTGAGTTATGCGAGATACATAGTTATGTACAGAAGTCACGCTGAAACTAGTCAAAATGGATTCAGAAATGGTCAGAATGGATATTTCTGTTGAAATCTGAAATTTTTCGCTATCACAATACTTTCATTAATTTCTACAATGAAGTAAAAACATTTCTTAACGGAGGTGGTAATGCATATCTGCCATAAGATAAACCTCTGAAATGTAACAATTTTGGAAGTAGGTTGATATTACAAAAAAAGCTAAGTTTTTGATGATCGTTTCCTAGGAATTTGCCTGATTGTTAAAATTTATCCTTTTTCATAATAAAGAATTTGAAAATTATTATTACCTTTGATTATAAAGAAAATCTCCAGTTTGTCTTAACTAAGGTGTTAGTTGGAAAAATCATCGTGTATGTAGGTACGGAAGTACTGCTGCATCAATAAATGACGTAGAGCTAACAGAAAATTGTAATTGTGTTTAATATTGTTAATTGTAGACTGCAGTATCTATTGCTGATACGCACACTATATTTGTTTACGAGTTCAATTACATCATTAATTTTATAATTATTAAATTGTAAACAATTATCGTAGTCAATCTTTGATGTAATTAGCCAACTATGTAAGGGTATAAAAATAGAATATCGGGTTTTTAATCTGTTATAATATTTCTTTAATTAGGTGTACATTGTTGATTTAAGGCTAGAATAAAAAAAAAAATCAAAGAACAAAGGACAGTATATTTTGTGCGCTTGGTTCTAGACTAATTTCCTATCTTTCTGATTGACAGCGCCGATAACAAATGTTATCTCGACATCGTAAATCAGCTGATTTCGAAGTCGAGAGTTCTAAGGTTCAAATCCTAATAAAGGCACTTTTATACGGATTTGAATACTACGTCGTGGATACCGGTGTTCTTTAGTAGTTGGGTTTCAATTAATCACTCATCTCACTCATAGTCGACCTTTTCTTTCTTTTTCTGTTTAGCCTCCGCAACCACGTAAGGTATTACTTCAGAGGATGATATGTATGAATGCAAATGAAATGTAGTCTTCTACAGTCTCCGGTCGACCATTCCTGAGATGTGTGGTTAATTGAAACCAACCACCAAAGAAGACCGGTATCTACGATCTAGTATTCAAAATCCGTGTAAAGTACTGCCTTTACTATGATTTGAACCTTAAAACTCTCGACTTCGAAATCAGCTGATTTGCGAAGACGCGTTCACCACTAGACCAACCCGGTGGGTTAGGAATGGTTGACCTGGGAGTGTACAAGACTACACTTCATTTACATTCGTACATATAATTTTCATTCATCCTCT
This sequence comes from Lycorma delicatula, assembly GCF_047948215.1. Taxonomy (NCBI): domain Eukaryota; kingdom Metazoa; phylum Arthropoda; class Insecta; order Hemiptera; family Fulgoridae; genus Lycorma; species Lycorma delicatula. The sequence continues at coordinate 25,115,478 of NC_134459.1, read as the reverse complement.
GAAGTAATTCCTTACAGTGTTTCCGGAGACTAAACAGAAAAAGAAAACAGTTGGATTGGATGCGTGCGGCGTGACGAAATGTGCTCACATTGAAAATTTGTAGGGAGATATACTTTTTTACACCCTTTATATTATTATATTTTGACAGAAAATTCCTGAATGCTAATCTATGAAGTGTAGAATGTTTTACGGTACCTTTTTCCAATTATCTAATTATCAGCCTTCATGATCATTCCATACCCGTAGGGGAAAGACGTCACCTTTTGACGTTACTAGTTGCCACACCACCCCCTCTGTTCCGAGCCCTGAGGGGCTTTACTGGAGGTCGTCTTTAGACCCTCTTAAGTGATTACATCTCACAGTCATCAGCCAGGCCTCGGTCGGGATGCCACCGATGAAAATGCCTCGGCAGACATTTGCATCAGTAAAATACAAATAAAATTCTGGCTTCACGTAGGCTTCAAACGGACATCTTCACATCCAACCTAAAATGATTCCCTCAAACTAACTATCGAAAATGCGGAAGAGTGGAACTCCCGCCTAGCCTAAATTTGACAACACCGTTCGTGACTGTTAATGCCTCAGAAAACGAACGAGTGTAAGTTAAATCAGTGCTACACTCATACCAATCAAAATTATGTTTTACGCAACAAAGAAATTCACCTACACCCAAATAAGTCGACCAAATTAGGTCACCTAACAATGGGAACGTAACCTCATTCCGGTTCACGCAGAAGCCAGAAAAAACCTCGCACTCCCACCCAGTTCCATCATGAAGTCTTGCGCGGCATTACCAAGTCACAATCAGAGACCGCCACAGGCGGAACGAAGCCACGCCCCCGTTCGTACGGGCTACCATACCCCGGCAGCGCGGCCACCCCGCCAGCGGGAGCCCCAAATCGAATCGCAAACAGTACCAATATAACCGTGGCACGATACCTCTAACCAATCCAATGCCTAGGCCGGAACACTAGCCACTGGGGGTCCTACCACGACCAAATACCTCGATTAAAATCCCTCTGCAGACCTACACACCGCAAGGACGCTAAGAAAACCAGCCACTATATGGCTGGTTTTCCAACTGGATGATCCTCGCGGATCATCTAGTTAATACGGAGATCCAGAAAGGTATGTATTCTCTCAAGTTCCCTAACATCTTGTGAACGTTCGACCTCATATCGGGGACAGACATAAAGTTCGTGGTCCACTGTATCATCAGTCCCACAATCCGGGCATTGATTCGAATTCATCAAATGAAACCTAGCTAAACTCGCCCGAAAGGCACCATGCCCGCAGAGAAACTGTATGACATACCGATTGGGGGAAACCCATCTAATCGCACCTAAATCAGACACTTTAGGAAATGTACCATGCGAGTATAATATTCCCTACCCTCAATAAAATTGCATTATTTAAAATCAAATGGTTTCGTAATATAAATCAAAATAGTCACTGGCATACAGCAATTTTAATTACTCAAAATGTATTATAGAAAAGTAAAAGAAGAAAAAGCAGAAAATGTAAAGTAAAAGTGTATCTTAAAATGTATCATATAAATAACAATTCTTTTTATAAATAATAGCTCACGGGCTGGCCTAATGGTCTAACTTGTCGCAAATCAGTTGTTGAATAGTTGATTTTCAAAGTCTGCACTTTAGTGGTTGGGGTTCAATTACCCACAAGTCTCAGGAATGGTCGGCCTGAGTCTGTACAGCCCCATTTATGTCATACAGATCACCGTCATCTTCTTGGGCCGTGAGAGGGTTGCTTATTGTTCACTTGTTGAACAGACTGCAATACATCCATTAGGAAAATAAAATAATAAATAACAGTTTTTTTAACTAGAATAATTAACTAGTTTTCAAGTTCCCTTTTTTGTTTTCTCAATATCTACTCATCTTCACATTTGGTATTTAAAAAAATAAAAATAGATTTTTATTCAATAATTTGGTCCTAATATACAAGATGTTTAAAAATGTAGGGTTGAGTGTTAAACATTTCCTGCTATAGGAAGCCAAATAGTGGCTAACACACATGCGCGCGCGCAGAGAGAGAGAGAGAGAGAGAGAGAGAGAGAGAGAGAGAGAGAGAGCGAGAAAGAGAGATACAGAGTTTTTGTACAAAGATTATTTTATTTTTAATTATGAGGCACTTTAAATAAATGCAGAAATTCGGGTAGGGTTTTTTTTAACGATGGCAGTAATTATTTTTTAATTAATAATAAAAATTTACGTTACTTTTTCAAAAATTGTTAACTTTTTTTTAAATTACCTTATAACTTTAATTTTGATTTTATATAATTATTTAGAGTTATTTAATTTAATTTTTAAGAATATTTGTTTTATAATTACCAACCCAGATATTAATTTACACTTACAGATAGTAGGATACGTTTTAATGAATTAATTGTAACATTATATTATGAAAAAAGATTACGTTTGGATACAATTTTATACCAGTAATGTAAGTTTCCAATAAACATATATATTCATATACGTATATGCATTAGTTAAAATTCACAAACCTCTAAGCTGATCTGATTAATTTTGATTCTTTTACTGAAATATTTATTGACTGAACATTTAAGATAGATTTTGATGTAAATATAAATCTATTGTTAGGCGAGTATTAAGGTTTAAACTGAGAGTGTATTTTCACGTCCTGAAAAACAGTCACTAGATAGTTTCAGAAATTACAGAGTGTTTTGAAGTTAAAGAGTTGAAGTCTATCTGGTCCATCAGAATTCGGTAAACTCTTCTGGAAATTTCATAGAAAAGGTTACTGTTTCCTAATTGTTATAGTTAGACCAATGATGAATTGAATTTTTTTCCGAATTCAGTGTAATATAAAATTTAATTTGTAAGATATTTATAACTTACTTGAAGACTTATTTTTTAAGTAGGAAACTATTTAAAGCATAATGTTAAATAAAAAACTTTCTGTAGTTTTTTTTTTTAACGTATAGATTAGAAAGATGTAGGAAGATTTTCAATAAATCTTCACTTTAAAAGACGCTTCCTCTAATCCAGTGATTCCCAACCGGTGTGTTATGACACAATGATGTGTCATTCAGTCCTGTGGGATGTATCGCGAGATTTTAGAATTTAAAAATTGATTTTGTGTTACTCAGAAAGCCCTTATACTCGTAATTTATGCTTACCATGAAACCTTTAGTATTGAAAAAATTTAATTTTAGACTGACTATATGGGTTAATACGTGCAACAATGTTTAGTTTCCTCTTTCCAGTTGGTAATAAACCTAGTATTCATTGCTGCACGTTGAGGAGTTCATCAATAACGTAGGGATTAACTTACTAAAGTTAACTAAATTTAGAAGTTAATAAAAGTACACCTAAATTCGTTCCAAACTTCAGTAACAAAGTACTTCACTATCTTGTCCGTTTCAAAGTTAGAGTAGGTTATTTCCCCTTTTGGTACATCGGGTGAGATCAAAATACAAAATATCACTGACCTAACTGTCAGTGAAAAAAATGAATTGTTAAACTTTCATGCGATTCTACCACGGGAACAAAATTTCTAAACATTTGATTACAGTCGTTTCGGGTTTATGCGCGATATCAATATCTCGTAATCGTAAAGAGGGTCATAAAAGTCTTTCAACGTCATACTTGTGCGAATCAGCATTTTCTATAATGAAAATAATGAAATATAAACAGAGAAATAGACTGGTACGTCTTGAAGATGATTTGCGTGTTGGCCTATCAACCAAAAAGCCAGGTGTTGAAAAACTCTTTGAAACATAAAGAACGCAGACGTCACAATAATTTTAGTGGTGAGTTTAAAAAAAAATAATAATATACATTTTTTTTTAATCTGACTACCGGAATAGATAGGTCGGTATTTCAGGCACTTACTTTTGTCTTTTTCTGATGACGCTTAACATGCTACTTGTATTTAGAATGCGCCAGTTTGCGTGTTAACATCGGTTTGTGTACACTGGATGTCTGATGTTTAGAATTGGTTATTACATATTTTTATTATTTTAACCGGTATCATAATTATTATTAATAAAAAAAAATACGAGTAAGTGTGCCGCGATACCGTGGGCGTTCAGTGAAGTGTGTCGTCAGTCAAAAGAAGTTGGAAACCACTACTCTACTCAACTCCATCTAACTACATAACAACTGTTTCTTTATATTGAACTCTTTCTTAATCAAATCAAGTTTTTATTTAATTTAAACTTATACAGTATTTCGTTAACCCAAGTACATATACTGTTTTGTTATTTAATTTTTTCTTCTTTTGTCCAGCCGTTCAGTAAGTTATTGTCTTTTTTCTTATTACTTTTGTTTTCTTAACACTAATTTTTATTTTATATCTTGTCTTTTAGTTAATTTTATCGCGAATTGTATTTGAGTTTTAGTTTTTACAGGATTATGCATTACTGGGAATATCTGTCTAAACGATATTAGCAGAATGGAATTATTTTAGTACTACTGGTAATAGAGATTTACGTAGAAATCTTATCTTTGCAAGCTTTAATATAGTTTATTTGATATACTTGCCCATAGACCTCCCTTCTTCACCAATAAAATAATGGAACGATATGCTCCAAGTAGCATTTCTGGATATTTTACCGGCATTTTACAAGATCCGGGATTTCGGTCTACTTATAAAAATTAAGTGAATGTTATCTGACTCTTTCTTTGAAATTTTACGTTCATTTCTTTGTAATAACTCCTTTATTATTAAATTGCATTTAATAATTTTATTATTAATGTTCCGTTCCACGTCGAGCCGTCCGGTGCTGCAATCTAGTGGGTGCTAGCGCTAACTGGAAGGTGAGGCTCGTACTAGTATTCTACGTTAGAGTCCCGCTCAGTGCGGTCGCATTTTTCATTTCGTCCAGATGGAAAATTAGTGTTATTTACATTCTACGTCAGGATCCCACATAGTGCGGTCGTGTTTTCATTTCAGTCCAAGGGGACTCATAGTTTCTTGATAATGTTCAAGTTTAATTATGACTGAAGTGTCATACATTCTTAATTTTAATGTAACTATTGTAATTTAATTAAAATGTCAAGGTGACAACAAATCAAATATAACGATTCAAGAAGAACATAGCGTTGCTTCATTTCGTCATCTACCATCTAATCAAAAAAATACAGTCCAAACTAGCTCTAAAATCTACCATATCTTTTTATGGTTCTCCGCTCCGGATCTACCAATTAAATTTCCTTTTTTATCAATTTTTTTTTACTGATTTTATCCCTTAAGGTAGCGTATTACTGCCAAACGGTACACACTGATTTGCTGTATTTACTTCATATCTATCGCAAACTCACGAAATAAACAACTGCAACTTTTGTTAATGATTCTTCCATTCTCTCGGTATACGTAAAACAAAGTCACAGTATCTTTATATTAATTAAACTATTTAAATCTTATATCTGGCCGAAAAAACGGCTTTTAAGAAACAAGAAAGGGAAAAGTGAGACATGATATACATGTAAATTTTTCTCTCTGGCACGATAACCAATCCTAATTCATATTTCAAAGATATTAAGGTTTTACATGCAGTCACCGCTAAATATGTCTGTGCACATTCAGAAAAAAAAACTTTAATGAAAAATCACATCAAAAGCGCAAGCAACTAGACGCAAAATTAAGGATTTTTTTTTGGGCTTCTTGGACATTCACTATAAATGTTTAATATATAAAAATTATTCCTAAAATCGAAGGGATTGTATGATATAAAATTATGCCAATTTATGTCAAAAATCCATGTTAAAAATTTATGACAAAGATTATGAATTCTTGTCAAATTAAAATATAGAAATAATTCAAAACTTTCAGTTAAACTTTCTTCGAACATTTCCTCCATGTTCTATTGAAAATAAAATCATTCACACAAATCTGAATATCTTTACTGTCAAAGAAGAAATTTCAAAATTCACTGATAAATACAAAAAAAAAAAATTGAATTCCACGAAAATTACTAGACAATAAATTTATTAAACGACAGAAAAACAATACGAAGACTGAAACGCAAACATCCAATAGACTTATTTGGTTAAACTTTCAAAAGTCTAATTTTAGTTATGAAGATAATCGCATTGCTTTTGACTACATTGAAATGCATTAAAATACCAAAATAACCTATTAAATTGTTCAAATTGAGGTAACTCTATTAAGAATTTCGCTTCAATGCCTATTTACAAATCTACTATGTTCTATTGTAAAATCTTTATTCTCTGTTGTTTTGGAGAAAATAGCTTTTTATATGCTTTTCTTTAACATACACTGGTTCAACGTTGTCCTCAAATCTTGCAAGTTTAATTAAACTCATTTAAATAAACCCACCGACATAAGTGGGTGAAATTACACATAGCCACCGTAAGTCGGGGAACAATACAATCATTCCATTGTTAAGTTCGTATAATTCTATATTTTTTGTATAGAACATTTATATGTAAGTTGTCAGAGATACAAGGGTAACATCCTGACCTTCCCAAGGGCAAGATACCCACCTTGTGACGATTGCGGTCGGCACAGTACTCCCTTTGTTCCTAGCTCTGATGGACTTTACCGGAGGTGGTCTTTTGGACGCTCTAAACCTGATAACATAACACAGTCATCAGTCTGGCTTCTGTCGGGATACCACATATGCAGATGCCTCGTCAGACATTTCCATCAATGTATTTATACAAACCACTATCGCCTTCGTGTGGTCTCTTCCAACCACGATCACCTACCATAAGTTACAACCCTCATCTTTCAAATTAACCGATTCGTGGAAGCGCGATTCCCGTGCCTTCCTCTAACACCGAAAGTTTCACGCAAAAACTCTTCCTATATCTTACTTCAATTTGACTATGCACTCAGATCATTAGTTGATTGAGTTTTTACTTAAAAATCAAGAAACAGATTCAAAAATTTAATAAGCCTCTAATGAAAACATATCCTATCTCTCTCTTCTCTGGTTCACTTTCGGGAGTGAGATCAATGGCTACACCCTCCCACACGGCAGCTCTGTCGCAGAGTTCTCCACACATTCATTATCATCCTAACGGCGAATATCTCGGCTAACCGGGGCTTGATGCCAAAACGCCTTTCTTGGCATGTAACCATCCAGGCGGGCCACTAGTCAGACAGCTGGGTAGCTATTCTATGTATATATTTATAACAGCATCATATCCCTTCAGCCATTCTCTAAATACAAGGGGAACATCTTGAGGAAGGAAGTTGAATCAATAAGATGTAGCACTGATCCGATTAATTTTGACTGTCTGTTCAGTATGAGTAGGTCAGGTGGCTGTTGAAGTGGATTTTAATATAATTAATGTAAATTTACCTTCTAAAATTTATGTTCGCTAATTTAGTTATAAATAGTTATCATTTATAATAATAGAAACTAATTTTCCAGGTTATAATATAAAATAATTTTTTTTTTTTTTTTTGCTAAAGAATTAAAACAACTAAAAGTAAATATTTAATTGTCAGTTTATATACTTATAAAAAAAAAATAAACTGGTAAAATTAACACTTTATGAAAAGATTTTATAACTTAAGAAAATTTAATTTGTTCAAATATGATTTCAAACACCTCAGTTCTGTCGTGGAGGAAATAAAAAGTGAAATAATAAATGGAATAATATATAAAAACATGCTTTTCTTTAAAAAAAAACGCTATTCGTACTAAACAGTCAAAAATAGTTGTTTCCAAGAAAATTAATTAAAAAAAAAATACTTTGAAGAGAATTAATTACTTTTAAAAAAGTTTTCTAATTATGCATGAATAAAAAAAAATCCCTTTCGGCACGCGGAAGGTGGAGGTAGATGTCACCGGTGCTAAGTAGGGGATAAAAAAGATTTCCACCTTAAAATTAAGAAAAACTTCAAATTTACTGAATACAACAATGGTTGCATGTGAAAAAATATTTCACAAGTTTAGCATAAAGCCCCATCTTTTTACAATTCCAACAACATTTTCGTCATCCCTTGCCGTTTGGTTGGTTGTATAGAAAATTGTTACAGACAACAGTTTCAGGTAATATTTAAAAGACTGATGACCACTTTAAACCGATTTGATACTGCAATTGGTGATATAAAAAACTCTACTTATTTAACTTTTAGGTCCTTATCCAAAGAATAGTAGGAACTTCAAATGAATTCGATATTTACTTAATAAGAAAGTTATAGCGATATTATGTTTTTAAAAAAGCCCTCCCATTTCCATCCCTATGGTCCGGGTTTGGCCAAACCTCGACCGAGATTTTGGGACGAGTTATTTTTAAGGAAAAATTTCAAAGTGATTGACGCAAATTTGCGGTAATTATCGTGTTCACAAGAAAGTAAAAAAAAAAAAAAAAAAAAAATATATATTGTCGCCGAATGGCTTCGACAGCACGTAATTCATAACCTTGTGGTGGCCCTGAAAAGGGCCGTTTTTTGCGTTAGCTCTGAGAAGAGCTGTTGGGTCCGGAAGCTGGTCTCCGGCGAGGTCGGGGACCAGCTTCCCTCAGTGGCAGTTGGGTTCCCACTACAGCGTAGCAGTGGCCCCCAAAGCCCCGCAGGGTTGGGTCGTCGTCGGTCGTCCTTCGCCAGCGCGGCCGAAGCGGTTCTCCCCGAGCGATCCCACGCTGGGCTGTCTCCTGCTGCTGAGTCCGCCGGTCAGGGCGATTGAAGCTGGAGCGGGAAGGTAGCGTCCGCGTCCAGCGGCTCCCTCGGCGGGACGGCCCGGCCTGCTGCTCCGGCGGTTGGCATCCGCCGGGAGGTCCCACGTTGTCCCGGCTGGGGAACTTCTTCCACCTTTTTCTTCTTCTTGGTCTTGTCCAGGTGGTGGTCGACGATAAATTGAATTCACTCTCGTGGTGCATGTTCTTTTATTGGAGCCTGAGAGTGAGAGTGGTGGCCGCTATGGTGGGAGAACTGCGCGGTGAGAGTGATGCTTGTATCAGCGCGTCCGTATACTGTACGCCAGCTCACATCATTGCTACAGTGTTCGCCCGCCGATATTAAATTAGGCATATATGTGGTAACAATATATATATACAATTTTGAGCTGATGGTTGTTTTGGGGTCTGGGGGATGTGAAACGCAAAGATATATCGAAATTTTCCGGAAGTCGGATCTTGGTACTCATTACAATCGGTAGCTTTTTTATGAAATCTACCTAAAAAGCATAGGTGCACTTTTCTCATATACAATCACTTTATAATTAGAGCGCGTCCCACGCTTTTCTTGTTTGTCTTGCATAAATAGAAAAACTTTTCAAAAGTAATTTCTTGAAAATAAATTATTTTTTACTTTTTTGTACGGATTTTATTTTCTTTCTTTCTTTATTTTTCTTTTGAAGGAAAGCATATTTTTAAAATTTTTTAAATTTTTTTTTACTTTTATGATTTAGGAAGAAATTACAACGAAAAATTAATAAATTAAAAGAAAAATATTTCTGTTGGATGTTTATATTTTTTGGTTTAAAACAAAGTAAGAATTACTTTTATTATTTATTTTAAAGATATTATTTATCGGCTAAAACTAAATAAACCGTTAAACAACTTTAAAACAGAAATTTTTTTTTAAATTTTTAACGAGGATTTTTTTCCCTCATATTGTAGGAAAAGGTTTTTTTTATTTATATTTTGGGAATATACGTTTACAATAAACGCTTTTGAAGAAGACAATAAATAAAATTTGAATTATGCTATTGTTTTATAATTTTTACCGATGGTTTTTTCAAATAATGGATATGTTCTGGAACTTAGAGGAACACTAGGTAATTCAGTTTATTTATATTTACGTTTTTTTTCTTTTTTTATAATAAACATACTATAAATCCATTATTTTTATTATGAAATATTAAAATGATTATTACATTTTATTTTATTTATGAACGAATATTTACTATTTTAAAATAAATAACATTATTTCAAAGAAATAGGAAATTATTTATAGATAACTGAGGGTGTGAAGAGATGTCAATATAATAGTTTCTATGAAAGATGCAAAATTTTTATATATTATATTACTTTTGTATTTGTTATAAAAATTACAAATTCCTACTAGACAAGTGGAATAGTGTATAAATTTATTATCATAATAATAGTAGCTTATTATTGTTGATAAATAATCTTCTCATATAAAGCAAATTATTAACGTAGATTAATATATTTTCTAGTTCTATATATAAAAATATATGTCTTATTATTCCACAAATAGATATGTAATATAACAACAACATGTTATGAAATTTATTTCCTTACGTTAAAGATTTGATATATACTTATAGTACGGAAGTTTACGGTTTGACTTTCTCTAGAGAATTTCTATAAGATATTCTAAGGTTAGTACGTTAATCTCTTCGTGTTGTATATCCAACTGCTTCATTTTTTCGTTCGTCTTTATCTATTAATCTCTTCACCTCTGCGCACTCAAGTGAATACTCATTCATACTTATGCGCAAATTGTATAGATAGGTATAAGGATCCAATGCAACATAGGGAAGATTAAACACTGTACTAGTTATGACAGATAAAATCTAACCGCTATACAAACTAAACACAGTTGCAATATATGTAAAAATTCATGAATGAAATGAAAAAGTGAATTGAATTAAATTTTGAATATTCATTAGCCAATGTTTACATATTTATTTACCATTACATAAGATGTTTGAAGTGAGCGCACTGCTCAGCGATGCACTTTTACGGTCGAGAATCGTATTGAGAGTCACCTGACGCAAAATGTTATCAAAACCGTCGATTTCTTTTGAATATTTGCCTTCAGTTTATCGACAGTATTGGCATTTTATTCTATCCTTCAAATAGTTCAGAAAGGAAAAAATCAATTTAGATAAATCGGGGAAAAGCGGAGGGCAATTCCCTATGCTGATAGTTCGTTTTTCTGTAAATGCCGAAAAAACGCGGACTAGTGAATCGTTTAATGTTTGATACGTTTTTCGGTCATGATGGAAGATGCTGTACTTTTTTCACGATTTATTAACTGAGCATAGAATTCATTGAAAATTGTAAGGTACACTTATGTATTGACAATCTGGTTAAAAGATACTGACCCCCACGATACGATTATCAGAAACAGCACACTTTACAACGATCTTCTCATTCTCACGTGAACATTGAAATATCCGGTGAAGATTTTCAGTCATCCAGTACCTAGTGTGGTACGAATTAATAAGCCCAGATAAAAAAAGTCGTGTCTCGTCTGATATGAAATATAGTATCGGGTCCATCGCAAAAAATTTTTGAGCAGCCAGTAGCAATAATTAAGACCAGTGACGGCTCACGTATAGGCACTGTGGAACTGCAGCACCACCTATTTCCAGTTGATATTATCGATAACATTTAATATAATGAGTCCTTTTTTCTTCTAATTCTTTCTTTATACTTGTACAAAATACAATCCTAATGCTTATACGAGTATCAGTAGCCAACCCCTAGTTTTTGAAAAAAATACAAAAATCTTCGGATGGAACTGTGCGCTTCACAGTTCCAGCGACGGGGTGTTTGGCTGTTGTGCGTATGCACATATAGGAAGCTGCACGCGAGGCTGCGAGAGAGAAAGAAAGAGAGAGAGAGAATGAGACAGAGAGCACTGTCGCTCCTGCAGTGCCGACCGTGGCGTGCTGGTAGAAGGTAGTTTTTTTTTTACTCCGTGTTTGTATGGAACATTCCTTGTTCGTTCCCTTAAAGTTTAGTCGGTGGAAGGAATACGAAAGTGGTTTAGTTGTTTTTTCTGTAGTGATCAGAAGATGGCGGAAACCAAGGGCTCTTTGATTGCTAAATCTGTCCAAAAACCTGCTGGAAGGACGAAAGATAAAGGTAGTTAATAAAAATTAATTATGTATTTATCTCTGTGTTCATAGAAATTTAAATGAAGCACCATTGGACTATAGTGTTTTTAAGTGGACATTTTATTAAGTTATTATCTAATAATACTAAAAAGTATTATCTGTATTGACATTTTATTATTTATTCGGTTAAACCGAATACGGTTTTTAAGCACAATGTGCTAAAAACTATACATACTATATTTTATATGTGTACCACATTCTAGAATGTGGTAAATTGTAGAATTAGATTATTATCCTGCTTCCAGCTATTCTACTTGATAATTTTTTCCGGTTCTTTTATTTTATATATAACCTTTTAACCATGACCTTGAAAAGGCCCAGAAAAAATATTTATGGAGCAGCACCCCCACTAATTTTAGCAACGAGCTACGACAGATTAAGACGTTTCGATTTATACGTGTTTTTAAATTGTTGCATACAAAATATGGTTTCAAATTTAAATCATGAAGATTCTTACGTCAAGATTTTACATCACTTTATTGTCTCGTATAGATTTTTATAGGATCGGCAAAAATTCTTCTTTGAGTATCAGCAATTGATTCTTGAGTCCTAACGAAAGGTCAACTATTTCATTTTGTGTTTGAAACGAATGTACCTGTTGTAAACCAGTAAACCATTTTTTAACAAAATCGTGTATGCTATTCTTTCTGGGATATTGGAATTTGGAAATTTTTCCGCGAAAATGTGATGCGTTTCTTGAAAGAATTCAGAATGCACATAAGCTTCCACTATAGAAACTTTTTCTTCGATCGAATAAGTGATTGTGGAAAAATAAAACTGTAAAGAACGAATCTATATTGCACTGAGGCATGAATAGTTTACATCGACAATATTTAAGAGTAGTACCATAAACAAACTGAAGTGGAGCTAGTAGTAGCAACGTTAAGATGACATTCAAATAAGTGCAATTCGAGCCGGTTCGGTTCGGTTTACAGTTGCCCTTCCTGTATATTGTTAACATACAATTTACATATAAACAAATAATTTACATATAACTAATTATTTTGTAAAACTCGATGTACAGATGCGGTGTTACAGTAGAATAAGAATAGATATTTAGTTCTATACAACTTCTAAAATGTAAGTTTATGTACTTGTTAATCTGTAATTAAAGTCAACGAACTATATGTATTGGATAGTGTATATCTGGCTGCTGGGATTAGATCTTATCTATTTCTCTTGTTAGCCTTAGCTTGCAAAGTAGCTTAACGTAAAACTACGTTAAAAGTTTTACTTCCTGGTTGCTGTTGTTTGTAAATTGTATCTTATTAGTACATTGCATATATATAATTGTTTCTACCGTATATTATACGGTAAAAAAACATAATAAAGTTTAAGCAGAAGGAATAATAAATAATATGATTAGTCTACGGTTATTATTATTACAGAATTGTCAACCGAATTTAAATTACAAAAAGTAATTAAATTTTTGAAAAAAAAAATTATAAAAGCAAACATTAAATTATTACACAAAGTATTAATAATGCTACATCTATTTTATTTAATAGTATTTTTAATTTTTATTATATTATTTTTATTTAAATGTCAAAATAAATGTTCTAAACCTTGAGTTTTGATCCAATAATCAACTTGATTCTTCGTATTTAGTGCAACTTTCCTTAAACTTTACACTGATGTTACAGATACTATCTCATAATTTTATTTTGGGTCATCCAAAGTAATGAGGGTTTTATTCATGAAAACAGTTCATGTTTCAGATGAAATAAATAAAAATATGATTGTGAAAGACCTGGAGACCGTGGAGATCATAGTTCGCGGGAAATTACACGGTCATCGAAAAATTAACGTAACAGCTTTATAGTCGAATCGGTAGTGTGGCATGTAAAACCATTTTTTTTGTTTAATCTCCAGGTCCGCGGTTAAGCATTATCACATAAAATGAGATGAATGCTTTGTAGCGTGTGTGAAAAATGCCATGCCTAACCGGGATTTGAACCCAGGACCTCCGGGTGAAACGCCGAGACGCTACCACTCGCGCCACGGAGGCATGTAACACCATCTTTTTTTTTTTGAAAAAAAATTATTATTTAGATTTAAACCAGCGGGACTACCGTTAGGGTTTGTTTCAGAGGATGTGATGGATGACTTGTAGCGTGTGAAAGTGCCATACCTGACCGGGATTCGAACCCGGGACCTCCGGATGAAAGGCCGAGACGCTACCACTCGCGCCACGGAGGCCGGCAGATGTAACACCATCTAGCTAAAATCAACTGTTTCGCTCTTCAGTTTCAAACTATGAAATTTTTATTAATTTTTGAGTAGTGATCTGGTAATGCATCTCTGAAAAAATGTTAAATAAAAAAAATTTCTTTAGGTTTAAAAAAATGTAGAAATAGAAAGATTTATGAAAATTTTCAAGTAAACTATTCTCTGTGGAGTGTTTCGCGAAATTTTAGAATTTGAAAATAATTTTATGCCATTCAGAAAGTTTCTATATAACGTAATTTGTATTTATCATGAAACCTTTAATATGGTAAAATTTAATTTCACTGTTTCAGTCAATACGTGCAACAATGATAGTTTACTCTTTTCACTTAGTAATAGACTTAGTGTTCATTGTTGGACGTTGAGGAATTTTTTCCGTAACGTAGGGATTTTTTTTAAGATTAAGGGAAAGGTTTGAAAATCAGCTCACATAAATTTAAATTAAAAGAACAAGTTATAAAAGAACACATGAATGCGTTACAAACATCAGTAACATAATATTTCCGTACCTTGTCCGTTTCAAAGTTAGAGAAGGTAATTTCTTCTTTTGTTACATCGAGTGAAATCAAAATACAAAATGTCATTAACATAACTGTCAAAATTTGTAGTAATTTCTAAGTAGTGATCTGTAGTTAATGTTGCTATGAAAAAATTGGTCCAACCGTTCGACGTAAAATTGCACACAAATTTTTCGAGAATGCTCTAGTAAATTCATGATAAATGTGAGAAGTCTCATAACTTTTATACTCTATTTCTTTGGCTGTTAATGTATCCAAAAAGATGATATCGTGCTGAATCTGAATAAAAAGCATCGTCTAAAACACTTAAATCGCCTAGAATGTAACGATTGAACCTATTTATTGGCTCAATATATATTTGAACTGATTTTTCATAGTTTTAATTATTTCTTTATAAGATATGTAATGCCAACTATACTCTGATACATTCATTTTGAATAAGGAACTTTCTTTTTTATACTTACGCAGTACGCAATTATATACCTCATTTCAGCAGTTAATGTAGTTAGCTTTTTCTTTAGAAGGGACAAGTTTATTTGCGATTTCTCCTAGCTATTTTCTAGTATACAAGAGTATTCATTTCATTGTCATCTTGTTTTTTGGACAGTAAAAATTTATCTGTTTTTCTTAGAACAGCTCAATAATGATACGCCTTATCCAAATCGAAGGATTTATACACCTAATCCTGCGTTGAAAAAAAAAAATATAAATCTTACTTTGAACCAAACAACACTTATCTCAATCTGATAATATTACCTTGAAATAACAATCTTTGTCATATCGTTTATTATCTTTTAGACTACCCTGCAGTTAATATATATATATATATATATATATATATATATGTGTGTGTGTGTGTGTGTGTGTGTGAAATTGTTGTTGTTGTAAGAGTAATATATCATCCGTTAGTGTAATCTGAAACTTTCATCCACATTCTAAGATCTTTGTTCATGTTCAGATTTATAAAAAGCAGCTTTAATTCGTTAATCTGCCGTTAGCTAATAACTACCAGCAAGCCTTTTCGCAAGCGTCTGGGTGCGTAAACGTGTTGGAAAGCGTCTCCACCAATCAGAGGTAATCATTCTATCTTGACCGTTCTATCTTTGTCAGTCGACTCACCATTCCAGTTTCGATATACTTTTGTTTGATTTTTTTTATATATAATCTTAAAATATTGAAGAGAACAAACAGTATGGCTGTAATAAGTTTAATTAATGATTTTCCCGAAGCAAGCATAGTCTCTGAATGATTAAAAAATATCATAAATCAATTCTTTATATTAACGTAATGTAAAATATCTGATGTGAACACCACATGACTTCTTTGAATGCCTATTAAATTACATATGCACATTGTTTTCTGCACTTCAATTAAATTTATCTCATTTGAAGGTGAGATACGATCCTCCAATTCTTTAATAAAAATGGGCAGTTACACAATTGCTGAAATATTAGTTTTTATTAACATAAAATATTTATACAACTATTAATTCTACAATCTTACATGAAATATTGGGATAATTAGTAAAAGTCCCTTTATTACTAGTATTACTAGATCAGTATTGTTCGAATCTTCGTAAGTTGCTGATTAACAAATATTTCAGATTTCTGGTGTGTCGTATAAATAAAAGTTAATAATTAAACTATTCCGTTAAGTGAACTCCTGTATACTGGTTACAAGTGTTTTTTTGTTATAATTTTTTTTTTTTGATATCGACCTTACGGTGCAAAATACTCAACTTTTATTATTGGATTATTCGGTGAATAATCAAAAATGAAAAAGAAACAATCATACAGGAAAAAGAAAGATAACATGAAGAAATATATCTAAAAAAAAAAAAACAACAAGAAGATGAATATGAAGAGGAGGAAAATGTTAAGAACAAAGAAAGAATAAAAACATTAAGAGAAGATGATAAATATAGAGAAGAAGAAAACGTTAAGACCAAGGAAAAAATAAAAAGATTAAGAGAGGACGATGAATATAAAGAGAGAAAACATTTGGAAACTAGAGAACGTGTACACAAATTAAGATCAGAAGAATTATGTCAAACCAAAGAGCGATTAAATGATAGGTAACAAAAAACAAATAAACGAAATGATGATCATCTCCGACGTAGAGAGAATATTGCCCGGCAATATCAGAGGTGTAATGAACTAAAAAATAAGAATTTTTTGCAATTTATTAATGATCGGGCACGTATGCCTCAGGGTATAGTTGTTCTTGTGAGGGTCTATTTTTCAATCACTTTGTACTTAACTACAACGTAGATAAAATTAAACAAAAATTTCAGAGTAATTAAATAAAATTAAACAGAAATTAAACTAAAAAATCCAAAAGTAATGCGATTCTAAATAATGATTTTCAGTTAATATTAGATAATCAGATGTTTCACCAAATTTATTACATATACAGATATGTAGTAACGGCTATTAAATTACATATACACATTTTTAAAAGTACATAAAATTTTATTTCACCAATAATGTCTGACTTTTTTTCATACATGGTTTTTTTTATGGTTATTGAATAATTATTTATTGTAAAACGTTTTTTTACAATCACGGGTTAATAATTTTTAATAAATCAATATATTTAAATTAGAAAAAAAATTAAAAAAAAATTAAAAAAAAAAAGAAGACGAAGTCTGATTTGAACCGATGTGCCTTCCCTTGTAAGATCCAAATATTTCAGTAATTAAACTTATATTTCACTGTAACTCTGGAACCAATGAAAATAAGTACCACTTATGATATATCGTTGAAAATCTTATTGCAGTTAAGAAAAAGTACAAAATCCAAATATTTTGAGATTTTGGACTTTTTTTGTTCGGTCGATTGCAATCAAAAGGGGGGGGGGGTGCAAAACTAGATGTTACAACAGTCCTAAATCCAAAATATCAACACCCTACGGCTAATAGTTTTTGAGTTGTGCGAGATACATACATACGTACAAACGTTACGTCGAAACTAGTCAAAATGAATTCAGGAATGGTCAAAATGGATATTTCCGTTGTAATCTGAAAACCGAAATTTTTCACGATCACAATATTTCTTTACTTCGTACAAGGAACTAATAAAAAAAAAACATCCTTGATTTCTTACTGTTAATATTAATAGAATTATTAAGCTATAAATTTAACAGCAACGATATAATTATCACTATATAGATCGTTGAAAACTATTTTATGTTTTATATATAAATAAAAACTGCAACTGAACGGAAATTAAATTTAACTGCTAGGAAGCGTGGCAAACTTTATTATAAATAGAAGAATAACATGTTATCACGTACTGAAATAGATTTATTTAGACCGCTATAAATTTTTTTAGATTTTAAAAAGTAGAGGTTTTTTTATAAATCTTTTAACTGTGATTTATATATATTTTTGATCACAACATTATTCTCTGGCCACGAATCAATTAAAAAGGGAATTAAATTGATTTGGGAGTCGTTAAGGTTTAGTTTATATTGTCGTAAGAGCCACTGGGTAAAGAATTACAATACCCTCATTTTTTCTCTTCTTTTTTTTATTGTTACGTTCTTCTATTCTTTATATTCTTTTCCTCAACGTTTCTCGTTCATTGTAAGTTTTACTTAAGCCAGTTTTATTTTCAATAGTTGCTTTATGTAGAGTGTAGTATTAATTTTTCTTTATATTCTTTTTTCAAATATTTCGCCGAGTTTTAGTATTATTGGTGATAAAAATGTTGTTCCTACATTGATTCTAAGTGTCGGAATTTTTGTAGTAAACTTCTTTTTATGGTCTCATCAATAAAAGCCATATTAAAAAATTAAAATCTTTCGTGTTATGCAATTTTAAGCATGATTTTTACTTCCTTTTACGAAGTAAAGGAAGTATTGTGATTGCGAAAACTTTCGTTTTCCAGATTTCAACGGAAATATCCATTTTGACCATCCGTGAATCCATTTTGACTAATTTTGGCTTTACGTCTGTACGTACGTATGTATGTATGTACGTAGGTATGTACCTCGCGTAACTCAAAAACGATTAGCCGTAGAATGTTGAAATTTTGAATTTAGGACTGTTGTAACATTTATTTGTGCACTTCCCATTTTGATTACAATCGAATCAGACTTCATCTCCTTTTATTAACTTTTTTTTAATTTAAATATATTGATTTCTTAATAATTGTTGTCCTCTCATTATAAAAAGAAATTACAATGAATAATAATTAAATAACAAAAAAAAAAGTATAAATATCAGAAGTTTTAATGAAATAAAATTTTATGTACTTTAAAAAATGTGTAAATGTAATTTAATAGACGTACAAGGAAGTCATGTTTTGTCCACATCAGATTTTTGAAATGTTGCATCGGTTTAAGAAATTTAAAATGCTTACAAAGATGTTTTTGAAAATTATGCAAAACAATCAAACAAAACAGAGGACAACACATATGAGTACACTTACATAAATATACACGCGCAGATACGCACATATGGTGACGTTTTTAACCTGAGTTTTATTTATTTATTTTTATCTTGCAGGACTTCATAACACTGAAAAGTACAAAAGTTCAGGAGGAAAACTGCAATTATCTGAAAGATAGCAAATTCTCTGTTTTTTCCTCTATATCGTATCGACCATGAAAGTAAAAATTTGATATGTCCAATTATTAATTCCATCTTCTCTTTTCAAAATGTGGTAATATTGTGTCTATTATTAATGGATATGGTGGATCGGAAAAAGGGAGAATCATAAATAATGACCATCATGTAAAAATAAAAATTACTGTATCATTTTCGACTCTACTTTATATGTTTATAAAATTGTGAGAAAATTTAAAGCCTTAAAGAATTAAATAATTACTTTTTTACTTGCAAGCTGAGTTGGTTGAACAAAACCAACCCGTCTCTATATTAGGGAGAATTAGGAGTGAACTGGTGTGGTACATATTCCATATTTGAATACCAAGCCGATTTATATGCAGAGGTTGTAATGTTTACCTCCGCAAGTGAGATCTAATTCTACCAAACGGAAACATATTGTGTACGAGTATAATAAACTCAAATCAAATGATTATGCGAAACTCAAGAAATATGAATAAAATTATAAACCCACAACAAACACATGCGCGCAATTACACCGCTTTATATCAGTTCTTTCTGCATTTCTGTACTCAATGAATCTCAAAATTTTAGAAATGCAAAACAAGAAATTCTTGGTGTCCTAAATTTTTACCGAATACAAAATTTTCCCGTATATAAAACTAGCTGCGTAATTCGGCTTCGCCCCGGGTTCTCTCCCCTTAAACTCAAATATTACTATGAACCTAACTTAATTCAGTACATTTAATAAAAGGGAATGTTATGAGCGTGATATTGAATCAATTAGTCAACTAGTTTCTAAATTTTGAATCACTCCCTATCATATTTTGTGGTGAAGAGAGTTCAATGGATTTTAAATCTATGAATCAAGAATTTAGATCATACTTTTAATAAGTAAACCAACAATAATATCAGTGAGAACAGTGGTTTCCCAATTTTGAACTTCTCTGCATTTTTTGGACATCATAGAATCATTTTTCTACGTTGAACGCGCTTCAACATAGAAAAAGTTCGAGGATTTTAGACGTGTTACTCTAAATAGTTTTCATTTCCACACGACTGCCCAAAAAGGAGTGTAATGTATTTAGGTGAATGTATGTTTGTTATAATTATAACGGTAGCTTTGAACAGGGCCGTTTTTGTCGTCGATTGGATTCGACAACTCGTTATAGTTACTAACCTTATGGTAGCCCTGAGAAGGGCTGTTGTTGTCGAATGGCTTCGATGGTTCGTAATTCATAACCTTATGGTGGCTCTGAAAAGAGGTGTTTTTTGCGTTAGCTCTGGAAAGAGCTGTTGGGTCCGGAAGCTGGTCTCCGGCGAAGTCGGAGAGTTGCGGCTCGTCCATTGAAGTCAGACCGGACTTTCCCTCAGCGACAGTTGGGTCCCCACTACAGCGTGGCAGTGATGGCCCCCAGAGCCCCTCAGTGTCGGTTCAGCGTCGGTCGTCCTTCGCCGGCGCGGCTGAGGCGATTCTCCCCGAGCGATTCTACGCTGGGCCGGCTAGGGCGATTGAAGCTCGGCGAGCTGAAGCGGGAAGGTAGCGTCCGCGTCCAGCGGCTCCCTCGGCGGGCCGGTCAGACCTGCTGCTCCGGCGGGGATGTTGGCATCCGCCGGAAGGCCCCACGTTGAGGCGGCCAGGGAACTTCTTCTGTCTTCTTCCATCTTCTTCTTCTTCTTGTACTTCTCCAGGTGGTGGTCGACAATGAATTGTAAATTCATTCTCGTACATTCTCTTTTATTGTAACCTTTGAGTGGGGGGGGGGGGCTGCTGCGTCACTATGATGGAAGAACTGCGCAGTGGGAGTGATGCTGTATCAGCGCGTACGTATACTGTGCGCTAGCTCACATCGTTGCTACCGTGTTCGCTAGCCGATATTAAATTAGGCATATATGTGGTAACAAGGTATATGCAATTATGTAGTAGTGATGGAGATTTACCGGTTGAAACATAACGGATTGAATTACTGAACTGGAGCCTCTATCACTGTGCAAGCTGGATTTGAACTGAATGATTCGAATCAATCAAATGAATAATATTACAAAAAATAATTTAATTTAATTTAAATTAAATTAAATAATATTAAAAAAATTAAAAATTTACTGTTTAGTAAAAATTGGTTTTCCGTGGAGACTGCGTGTGAGGCTAGAGCGATGAGGTGTTGGCAGCACCTCGTGCGAGGCTAAACCAATCATCACCATCAACTGATAACAAACGTGCGTTGTTTGGGAGGTACAATGCCTTATAATACCTTTGTAAACGATCGTCCGATTTTCAAAATTCAGTTGGGGTATTTGGTAGTAGGTTGAAGGCTAACTTTTATATGCTATCAGGTTTACTCTCGACCTAACAGATCATAGTGTACTATATACAAAATTGTTTCCCGCACGCTCTTTATTGAATTACTATTACTTCACTGTTTCCTACTATATATTTACTTACTCGTATACACTCTTTACTATATTAGTAATTATCCTGCATTAAAGAACAATATTTTTTTTTTGGTAGTAGTGGTTTATAATATTTATCTCCCTATTAATATCGATTTTATACACTATACTAATTGTTTAGTTAAAAAGATAACCAATTACTGGAATCATAATGTTTTTATTTTTTTTCTTACTAAAAATATGCATAACATTTTTTAAGGCTTTTTTACTTTTAAAACATCTACTGGAATATCCCAGTATAAATGAACATTTAATAACGATGGAAACCTGAGTAAAAAAGAAAAGAAATTACATGAAAAAATCAGTAGTGTAAATGAAACTAAAGAAAATTTATTTTAGCTATAATGTCCCTTATATTCTGGTACACCGAGTACTTTCTTAGCTTACTGATACATTTAAAGAGAGATTTATCTTGTAATAGCGTTTCTTTTAACTATACTTCTTCATAATGTTAAATTGCAAAACATGTGATTTTTGGCTTAACATTTCCACATTTGTTTTATTTTTTATATTGATGTTTTTTTTAACCGTGAAATATTTGTTTTTTGTTTATATTTAATAACATCTGCTTTTAACATATACCTATCATGTTTATTCTGACATTTTATGGATATAAATTAATTGGAAGATTTATAAATAATACATGGTAACAAGAAATTATACATGAATCAGTTTGATTTATTGTAATTTTTTTTTCAATTTTAATCATTACAAAACCTAACAAAAATATTGTTAAAAATCAAATAAAATATTGATTTATATGCGCCAAAAGTTATATTATTAGTAAAATTATCATGCTTTATTATTTTACAAGAGGTTATAAGTAAACAGGTTTTTTTTTATGAAAAAATTTCGTAAATAAGCTTTTAAAAAGTTCAGTAAATAGTTGCTCGAAGTTTTCAAGAGATTTCTCAATAAATTTCAGTTTATAACATTTGTGATTTGATAATCATCTTTTTCCTTATTTGTCTCTTAGAGTTTTTCTCTTAGATTTTGTTATATTCTTTTCCTTTTACTTTCTGTTCAGCAGTAATTGGTTTAACTCTATCATATTTTCTTCTTCCTACATCTTGAAAAATCTGCTTTATAATAATCTGTTTTCTCTTACATTTTGGATCTCTGATTTTTTTTTAACAAGCAAATTTCTCTTAATGCGTAATATATCAATTATATACATATTTTTCTTTTCTTTATAATACCATCATAAATTTTTTCCTTCGAGGAAATAAATAAAAAGATGGATTTTGTCTTATAAAATTCCTGTTCCTGTTATTTACATAAAATTGAAAAAGTCTGTAATTTCTCTTTACCGGCTGTAAAGTTATACTGCAATGTGTGCTATATAGTATATATATATATATATATATATATATATATATATGTATGTATAAGGGAAAGTATACTAATCGATTATGTTTCGGAATTTTTCCAGACATTGACGTTTCATGAACTTCTTAAAAAAAAAATTGTATTGATA
Source organism: Lycorma delicatula (assembly GCF_047948215.1). Lineage (NCBI taxonomy): Eukaryota > Metazoa > Arthropoda > Insecta > Hemiptera > Fulgoridae > Lycorma > Lycorma delicatula. Next base: position 25,092,403 of record NC_134459.1, on the reverse strand, counting down.
TATTCCGGAAGAATATACATCCTTCCGGATGTACATATTTATTTGTACATATCCTTCTATAGATATTATATATGTATATATATATCCTTCTAATATATAAATATGTTAGCCTGTTGTTTGCTTGGTTTGCAAGATATTTCCAAGCTGGGTGCACCGATTTAGATGAAATTTGGCACGATATTACCTGTTTACGTATCATTGATACCATTTGATTTTGGTCGCAATCAATCGCGGAGGCACGGATTTTTTGGGTTCCGTATCTCACAATTTTATTAAAAGATTAATTAGCTCATTACGCATAACCTTAGGTAATAATCCTTAGTCTAATAACCCTTAGGTAGGTAAGACGGTTTTTGATAGTGTTAGAATTATTCAAATTCCCTTGTAAGGGGAAGGAAGAAACGATAGTTTTTTCTCTTTTATAACTTCTAGGTTCAAACTCATATTATTATACTAATTAAATGATTCGATTACATTATTATGTAACTTTGGTTTTGGTTTAGGGCAATTTCATTCAGGGCTGATAGATAAAAAGCCTAATTTTTGTTGTTTCAGTTAAATTTTTGTATAGTTTTGCTTGATATCTACAGACTGGATTTACAGTTTTCTTTTTGAGATCTTTTACGATAAACTCTGAATGAAATGGGTTATTGATGCCGACTAATTACGGTTACAATTGCTCAAGGGTTTGGAGAGATACGTACACCAAAGGGTTCCTTAATTCAAACTTTACTTCAAGAGTAGAATACATTATTTTTCGTATTATTTAGCAGTCGGCAGTCAGACTTTTCATATTGTTTTTGGCTTAATCTGTTAATTATGCCAGGTTTTTTATGTACTCATAATAAATTCAGAATTTTGTTGCTGTAATAAAAAATGTACTAAAATATTTTTAAGAATATCTGTACATAAAATAAAATGATATCTAGGATCGTCATCCCTTTGCGAGCATCATGAAAAAAACTACGTGACAAACTTTAGTAAAACTTTGCAGATTTATCTCTTAGAGGCTTGGACATTATTTCTAATTATAATTATCATGATATTCTTAATGAGGGTTAAGATATTCATTAAAGAAAAAAAATTAATCCTTTTACTTTATATGTTTCTGTTACCATGATAATAGTTTTTTATTTAATGAATATCCGTAAAATATTTAATATTTCAAAAATTTAAAATTCTGTTAGTTTACTATTAATTATTATTGTAGTTAGCTTAAATAAGCACATTTAGTGAACTATTATGGGTTTTGTTTGTTCTGGCTGTCGATATTGAATTGTCAAAAACTAAAATATATGCCTTCAAGAAAGAGAAATATCCTTTCTTATTTTTCAAAGTCTGCTAAAAAATGAAAGAATCTCGGTGTTCTGAAACTGCTGAAGTGCGTGATTCCGAGAGTAATCTCGGAAAGTAATGACCGAGAGCGCTAAGCCCAGACTCGAATGAAGCGACTGCAGAAGCTTATCAGAGTTTATACGTCAACATGGAAGGAAATGTTGGAGGAAAGACTTTAATTGTTATATTTATCAGTATCATTCTCACAACCATGAGGGTAACGAACACAGCGGCGGTCCAGGCTGGCTAGAAGGAAAGAGCGAGTGAAGACTAGCCCAGACTGGCTAGTCTTTAAGTAAAATTATTGTCTGCTAGAAACTTTTTTTTACTTATTAAAATTTGCTTTTGATATCCATTCTATTATACTGAAATGAAACGACTAGCACTAGATAGGGAATCTTGGAGAGCTGCATTAAACCAGTCAAATGACTGAAGACAAAAAAAAATCTAATCAATTTTTTAAATTTTGTTTGTTATTCTACCAAGGTGGTCGGTCTGTAGGAGCATGAGCATCATTAAATTAAATAAATCATCAGGCGGTTCTATGGAGTATTGCACACAAATAAGTTTTAACACGGATCAGTTACGGAAATGCGCCCAGATATTAACATCAGTTCTAACAAAAAAATTATCTTCTCACTATCAGAATGCTGATTATGTTACTCATAAGTTATAAATAAAATTAAATATGTTGTTGAGTTAAATTATAATTTCTTTTATATAAATACTAATGTTAGGATACTATCTCATCTCGTTCGTTTAAAAAAAAAAGTTGTTTTATACTAGTTAGTCAACTTTTACTTTACTTTTACATTATATAAAGTAATGTTTGTTTAGAAACTATTAACACAACTAAAGATGTATACCCTTTCTAGATTTTTTAATTTTCAGGTCCTGAGTTCAAAAATAGCCCTATTATGAGGTTGGTTAACAAAAATTTAACTAAAACTAAAAAAAAACTATATATACTTTATATATTTATGTATGTGTGTTGGTCCTTATACAGGTCAAACTGAATAATTAGTTTTCTGAGATAGTTAAGCTAAATTACTGTGAGAAATTTTTTTGGAAGTAGTTGTTAAATTCTAGAAGTATAAACCTAATAAAATGATGTATTTTTCATCCTTAAAGTTGCCTTTCTTCACACATTTTACAGATAGTTTTATTTAGTTTATTTTCTTATCTATAACTATTATTCTAATTTTTAACTTTTTAAATACTTATTGTAAGTTGTATTATAAACAGTTATTTATTATTCTTAAAAATTATTTCATTCTGCAAAAGCTGACATCAAAGTTGTAGGAATTTCCCGCCACGCGGTGGGAAACTTTTGAAACTAGTTGTGTAATTATTAAATAGCCGCCAAATATTTGGTTAGAGTTGTCGTAGTTTGAAGTCTAAATTTTTGTTTTGTTAATGCCCTTTAAGTTGGACGGAGAAGCTCAATTGGATGTGTGGAGAACTCTTTGAGAGAGCTGGAGTGTGGAAGATTTAGATTGACTGGTCCGCTCTGTAAGCCGACCAGATTAGAGAAAAATAGGGTATATTTCATTACAGGCTTATTAAATTTGTGAATTTGGTTCGTGAATTTTAAGTACATCAAGAAGACTTTGTGTAAACTGAGTAGTAGGACAAAATTATCGTTGTTACCATCAACACTTTATTTTTTTAGTATGACGATAGTATGTTTGGTGTTTAAAGATTCACTCGAGTGCATAGAAATTCAATCTAAGTGCGTAGTCTAATTGACTTGAAGATATAGGAAGAGTTTTTGTGTGAAACTTTCGGTTTTAGAGGAAGGCGGGGGAATCGCGCTTCCGGGAATCTGTTAATTTGATAGTTGACGTTGTAAGGTATGGTGGGTGGTCGTGGTTGGAAGATCAAACGAAGGTGATAGTGGGTTATGTAAATACTTCGATAGAAATGTCTGCCGAGGGGTTTGCATCTTGGCATCCTGACAGAGCCCAAACTGATGACTGTGTTATGTTATCAAGTTTAGAGGGTATAAAAGACAACCTCAGGTAAAGCACATCAGAGATAGGAACGGAGGAGGTGGTGCGGCGATCGGGATCGTCAAAAGGCGGGTGTCTTACCCTACCGGGGTCAGAATGTCCTTTAGAATGAAATGTTACAACCCTATCCTTTCCATTTAGAATTTTCGAATTGTCCCCCTTTTATTTGAGTATTTGGTGGTCTCATACCAAAAATAGATCATTTCGGGGTAGGATCTTTTGCGAAATTTTATTTCGCAATAAGATCCTCGCAATGGATCGATACCTCGATCCATTTCCAGGTAATGACCAGTAAAGTATCAAGAGGTATAGCGATGTTTAATTGATGAAACTTATTTAAGGGCTGTCGTATATAGCTCAGTGTATAATAATATAAACGATAAATACTTCTACATTACCTACCATTAAAAATTAAATCATATTTTAGTTCATTCACTAATTTTTATGCCAATAATTTTTTAATTATTTCTTGAGAGATTCAAATATATTTTGGTTCTTTTATTGAACATAAAAATTAAGTAAATTTTGTAAACGGTATGCGATTTGCACTACAGTCTGTTAACCTAATAATTTCTCAATGATTCGTCGATCATTATTTCATGAAATAATCAACATTATTTCATTAATGTCGGTGTAGTTCAAACACGGTCTGAATTCATCCAGAATAAGTTCTTTAACGATTTAATTTTACAATTAATGTAGAGCAATTATAAATATTATTTACTTATTGTAATTATTATTTAATATAATTGTGATAAATTCTGATCTTCGTAGTCGAGTTGTACTTTCTTTAAGTCTAATCTGGAAGATCTTTGGTTCGAATCCCAGTCAGGCTGTATATTTTTGCATTCTAAATGTTTTTTGATGTATTTCTACGCACAACCTTTTAAACCCCCTTTAATCAATCAATGAATTGTTTTTAAATATCAGATTTGATTTTTTTTTTAAATAATATTTTTTAATTAAAAAAAGATTGCTATTTTTGATATTTTTAAGTATACTTATCACTCCGATATAAGTAGGAGGATTTGTTGATAAGGTTTTTCTATTAAAATAAGTTTTATAAAATTTTACTTTGAATCAAATTTATTTTTCAATTTTTTTCTTCAGGACAACATCAATAGACCGACCCCACGAAGATTAAATACCCAGATGAATCTGGTTGCAGATGGTACTCTGTTAATAAGTCTTGTTGAAGTTCTTTAAAATTTTCTTTACACTAGATAAATAAATAAATTTTTATGAAAATTTCATTGTAAAAGGTTTTATACTTCTCATAATATTTGTTATAAACAAGTTTTTTATATAGAGATGTCTCTCTCTCGTGTGTGTGTGTGTTTTGTGTGCATGTGCGTGTACTGAATATGTGTATGATAAGAAATTTAAATTATCAATTTTTCTTTATACTTTGGTAATTTACCAGTTTGACATTTCGGTTACCAAAATCAATCTTGACTGACGTATTTATTCGTTGAATTATTTAGCTGTCGGTGTAGAACAGTCCAACGACAAGGGGTGTTAGTCAAGCAACCTACTAAAAACGTTTAACTACAACCGTAATTTTGGAAAAGACTTTACGTTTAGTGTTTATTTAATTATTCATTTTTGTTTTAGGGTATAATATATGCTTAGGTATACTTATCATAAAAAAAGGCTGCAAACTGGAGGAGGCCGTGGTCTTAGTGTTTACAAAGTAAAAAAGTAACATGTGGGAATTATTAGCTTCTCTTCGTGCGATTGTATTTGATAATATTTATTTATGGTTTTTGTAATAGTGTAACCGATTGTACATTTTATTTTGAGATCAAACAAAAAAAGCTTATTCAATTTAACAGATTTATTTCAAATTAAAGGAATTTAATTAATATTTTGATAGTTTTTATTTAAACCTTATTCGATTAATTATGTATATCATTTAATTAAATTTCGTTTTGCGGGATAAAATAATTACGTAATTTTATACTTATCTTTATCATCTCCATTTACTCTTTTACTTTTTTAATAATTATTTTCTTTTCATTTTTTAATTTATATTTCCAATTGTGATGTAATATTAATCAATTCATAATTAAGTCGTGACTTGGGTTCATAAAATTAATTTTATTTTATGAAATTAGTTTATTAAAATTATGGATATAAACTATTTCTAAATATATATATATATATATTAGTCCATCGGGATGGTATTGTGGTAAACTCATCGCAAATTACTTGTTTAACAGCCAACATTAAAAGTCGTATTTTTTGAAATTCAAATCCTAATAAAAATTAGTTGTTTGTCGCCTGCAAACAGTTTCTATTTTGCATCTGTCATAAAGTACTTATCTATATAAATATGTTGTTTCACGTATTAAATTGAAATCTAACAATATATTTATAAAGTGCATTGTATATGCATATATAAAAATATTGATTCGTAAAGGATTTGGATTAGTTAACAAATATTTTTGTAATTCTTGTCCGTTAAAACAATGATAATTCTCTCTTTCGTGTGTTTGGTCAAAATAATTGTTTTCTGGATGGTTATCAGTCTTTGTTTCTGATAAAATGTAAAGATTTTGTGATTATATGATATAGTGTTAGCACCTTTAAGGGACGGTAGGTATTTTGTCGTTCGAAATTTGTTGTATTCTAATTAGTAAGTTTTCTTTACACTTTATCATTTGTTATTAAACTGGGATTATGATTAAAATTTACTGCCTAATAATTGTTCAGTTCCTTTCACAGTTGTAATTGGTTTGTATAGTGACTTTATGATTGGGGAATCGTATTCATACGATTCCCCAATCGTATATTCATACGATTGTGATTGGATAGAAAAATACGGTATTTGATTAGGCAGTTACTGACGTAATCTGTTGGGGCGGTGAAACTTAAATGTAATCAACGATATGCAAGGATGAATGTGTATTGTCATTGGTCGATTTTTTAATCGGCATTGTTGCGGGTAGATTAGAATCGTGTTCCGGTCATATTTCATTCTTTTTAAGCAGGTTAGGTGACTGTTATGATAGGGAAAAACTTTATAAATTTTCACCAAATTGCACTATTATTCAAAAATAGTGAATGCTTAATCTCTTCCAAATTCTGACGTTAACCTCTTCTATTATAAAATTTCATACAAAAATTATTAACTTTGTACGCATGTATTTTAACAGTTATCAGTTAAAATATAGTTATGTTTGAAAAAGAAAAAAAAAACTAATCGTGAAACGTTACCTGTATGGAAATTTTAAAAGGATTGAATGTTTGCCGTAGAATTTTATAAAAATATTACACAAATTTATTTCCGACGATAACTTTCCGAATATACAGTCCAATTTGATATCACGTTCGTATTGAATAAAAAAACCATTGCGTATGCAAAATGATTTGACGATTTTTTAATAGAAATTTATTAAGTACAGTTTCTATTTTTACAAAGATGTCCATGGGTATTAATTAATAAAACGATAATATAAGTCTGTGTTGATATATAAGTAAAAAAAAAATTTGTACGATTGTCTTTTAAGTACATACAGCGATGCTGACATTAATCGTCTGCGATCTGAATAATTCCTTCAAGAAAATCACCATCAAAACGGTTCTGATGCGTCTAGCCACTGAATTGTTCAGATTTCTGGTCAATTTCGGATAGAGTAGAAGATAAACAGAGAATGAATTTTATATTAAGACGTGATATCATCGGACTAAAAAATTAGAAATTGCAAAATACATAAAGGATATTATTAAATTCGATATTAAATTATAGAAACTGATATTTAACATATTATTTTCACCGTAAAAAATATAAACAATATACATTTTTTACTACAATATCGACAATTTACCTATCAAAGATATATTATAATTTTCTTTACGTTATTAGTTATTTAGTTATTAGTTATTATATTAGTTTACGTTTTTCCAGTAAATCTAATATTCTAATACCGATTGACGTACTCGTATTTCTAAAAAAATACATTAATATTTCAGATTCTGGGATAACGCAAGACCGAGTTTGTTATTAAAATGTTCCACACACCGAGGAACAAGGTCATCAGACCCCTGTTGATGTACATTTTGTTTTATATTCAAAGAATGGTTTAATCTGCCTGAGAAATCGTGAAATAACTTGTGTGTTGGTGGATTGATTCATTTTAAAAACAAACCTAAGTAGAGTGCACCATACTGAAGGGGTCTGTATTTTGAAATCTACGACTTCGGTCTTTGAGTTAAATTTTTTTTTTTTTTATTGCTCAGATTATCAAAAAAATAGTAGTAGGATTATGAAAAATACGATTGAAAAATACTTAAAAATAAATTTAATAAATATGCCTATCCTCGCGCGTTCCACAAACACACAAAAACCTCCTTTTTTTGCAACTTTTTTAAATTTATCGACTCGAATTTTATTTAATAAACAAAGCGATGCATGGGAAAAGTTTACTTTTTTTATCGCCGGTCTTGAAAGTAGCTACATTTAAGATTTTTAAAAATAATTTTTTTTTTGAAATGTAAAAGGTTTTCTGTTAGGAGTTGTCATTTTAAATTAATAATAAAAACATATTATTTTTAAAAATTACCGTTATTTTTATTTCATTAAAAATATAAAATTTAAGATATTATTTGAAATGCAATGTCTAAGCAATCGCCGTCGTATTCTATTTCAAAAGTTAATAATTATTCTATAAAGAAATATCTGCACCACGTTTTCACATATTTATTCAGAAGCAATAAAATATTATTTTAAGCGCTTAAACTGTTTGTGAATTATTGGGGTAGACTTGTTTCCTCACAAAACCCCAATGAATACAGTCAAGAGGTATTTTATCGTGCTTGATCTCCGGGGGGTAATTAACGTCTCGGTTTTTTTAAATTACCCATCCTGGTGATATCTCGGTTAATAATACAATCTTTTGACGACTCGTAGAGCAATTTTATTGGAAATAATCATAGACAATATTCACTTCATCCAGTGTGGCCACAAGAAAATCAGACAGCAGCACCTTATCGTTCTCAAAAATATACGGCCCGATCGCACCGCCGACCCAAAATCCGCACACAAAAGTCACTCGTTGTGAATTGAGAATTTATTCGACAATTATTCTAGAGCTTTGTGAATTTATTCACAAATCTTTCATTTGAAATGGGCTTCGTTTCAAAGGTTATGCTTTCTTTAAAAAATCTGGTTTAACTGCCTGTATTTACACCTGATCGATGAACGCACGATGTTGGCCTTAGTCTCGCGGGTGTAGTTGTTGCCTCAGCTTCACTTTGTAAGATCATTTTGCAGAATTTGACTTCGGATAGTTTTTGAGATTGGTAATTATTAGGAGCTTCCTGTAATTAAGATAGATTTTTTCGGCGGCTTTTTTACCAATAGTAGTAATGATTTCTGCTCACTTGGCATTACATATTGTGTTATTACATAGATGGACTTGTCCATCTATGTAATAACACAGTCTTAACATCTTAACATCAATAACGCAGTCAGTTTTCTCATATTTATTAATTACCTTTTACAATTGGTGTATCAGACTATGTTTCATTACTACCTGAAACAACGCTAATTTTACGAGGTGTACCGCTAAATATTCGTCATATTTGTCGTGAATTTTCACTAATTTTGAACTGTTTGAAAGTATATCGTAAAATTTTTATCTGTTACTGGATTTAATTAAACTGTATTTTTATATTACTAAGTAACTGTTTTTAATGTAAGTTTAACGGACAACCCGTTGTTTTACATTAGTAAACGATATTTCTAGACGAAGTCAAATTTATCCAGAATTTTTAAAGATCTTTTGTTCAGCTTCAAAAGAAATTTTAGAATTATTTTCTTTTGATAAAATTATACCGAAGTAAATAACAACGTAAGTAAAGAAGTAAGAGTACTAAATTATTTTAAGTTTACTGAAAGTGGGAAGATATTAAATTGTAAACTCTGTTCAAAAGTCAGGAAAGTTGAATAACATTGTTGCCGTTTTATTATTTTCATACATAGACTTTAATACTGATACGTACTACTCCGCAAAATGATTTACGACGATGAAAGTACTGTTGTCCATCATTTTGCAAACACGCGCACGTATACACACTGATGCATTGATAAACTGTTGTACGTGCTGGTACATTTTTAATTCTGTTGACCCACCAGTAATTTAGCGTACTTTGTTACTACTATGCATCTATATGGGTACTGTTATTGAACCTAATAATAGTTTCGAGTAAACTTATTGATCTTAAATACTGGAAAACTGTTGAAATTACTCTTCAATATTGCTTGAAATTTAATACTAACTTTAAAGTTTAAATATCCTTATTAACTTCCTATTTTAGGATTTAAATTTTTTTAAATTATTTTATATAAACAAGATTCAATGCATTTTTTATTTTAATTTCACTTTGATTTTTGCTGCAGTGTAAATATTACTTCTTCTTGATATATGCAAAAATTGTAAATTTAATTCTTTTCCAAAGGTTTAGTTTACTTTTCCAAAGTAGTACCATTAGATATTATTTATTTTCCTATTTAAAACTTTTTCTAGCTAATTAAATGTAATAAAAAATTATAATTTTTTTTTTAAACCGTAGTTAAAATAATTAAAATACCCCTCCAGCCCAAGATTCTGAAAAGGAACAGAGTCCGTACCGGCTCATTCAGCAATCATTATTTGTATTTCAGTTTTAAATGTCGATATTTTTAAAAATCAGAGCATTTTGATTTTTTATTTGTTTTTATATGGTGGGAAGAAGTTTCATTTTTTTTTTTACAATTTATTAATAGCTTTAAAAAGGTTCTTGGTAAAATTTTCACCAAATTTACTTGGATCGAGATAGTACCAGTATTAATCGTCATAGGTCCTGAGTAAATCCCATGTTTCTTTGAATTGATTTATATTTTTTTTCAGAGGAAGTTTTTAATTTTTTTTTATTAATACAAAACAATTTTACATCATAAAATGTGTCTATGAAGTTTTCGCTAATGTAAATTTATTTCGAGATTATAGTTATGGTTTAAAAGATAATTAACTACCTCCTTTATCTGATTTTTCATAAAGAATTAACAGTACCTATGCTTTATATACAAGATTTCCTACTATATCAAATTGTTTCAATGTTCATCGCTTTAAGCTATCAAAAAAAAAAAAAAAAAAATTCGATGCAACCACACATGAATTTATACTTATGAGGAATTACACTTTAGTTTTCCTGGCTATAACTGCATTGCTGCTGTATAGTAGCTGCTTCAGTTTTGTAAGTGGAAAATATGTATAAATTGATCCAAAATTCGATGTCAACAAATTTTTTGCGAATATCAATATTATAGACCTTGTGAATTCAAAAAAGTAAAAAAAAGAAACCTTAGAAATTTCCGGAAGATATATACGAGGTGCGACAATAAAGTAATGAGACTGATGTGAAGAAAAAAAATGTTGCTTACCGTTTTAGTCATGTTTAGTGTTGTCTCCTTCAAAGTAGTTCCCCTCTGATTGCACACACTTATTCCAGCGCTTTTGCCATTGATGGTAACATTTCTGGAACTCATCTTCTGTAATATCCTCCAAGACCCTCGTCACAGCTTTTTGGACATCTTGTGTTGTTTGAAAATGGTGTCCCTTGACCGCCATTTTGACTCTTGGAAATAGAAAAAAGTCGCACGGAGCGATATCTGGTGAATAAGGTGGCTGTGGTAGTACTGAAATTTGTTTTGTGGTTAAAAATAGCTGAACTGACAGAGCAGTATGGGATGGCGCATTATCGTGATGGAGAATCCAATTATCAGCAATGTTGGCACGGACACGAAGAACTCGTTTACGAAGTCTTTCCAAAATTTCTTTGTAAAATATCGGTTAACTGTTTGTCCAGGAGGCACCCACTCTTTATGAACAATTCCCTTGGAATCGAAGAACCACACAAGCATGCATTTCACTTTTGACTTTGACATGCGAGCTTTTTTTGGTCTGGGTGATCACCCAGACCAAAAAAAGCTCCCTTTGAGCACCATCGCGAACTTTGGCGTTTTGTCTCTGGATCGTATTGAAAAAACCGACCTTCATCACCAGTGATAACACGGCTCAACAAATCTGGATTGATTTCCGTTTGCTCTAACAGATCGGCCGCCACATTTTCCCGTGTTTCTCGCTGTTGTTGTGTGAGATTTTTGGGGACCATTTTTGCACAAATCTTTCTCATGCCAAGATTTTCAGTTAGTATTAGACGAACCGTTTCTCGATTGATGTTGAGTTCTTCTGCAATTATTTTCACGGATAATCTTCGATCAGATCGTACGATTTCACGCACCCTGGTCAAGTTGACATCTATCCGTGAGGTTGATGGTCGTCCACTACGGTCTTCATCTTCAACATTCGTTCTGCCTTCACTAAAAATTTATGCCACTGAAAAACTTGAGCTCTTGACATAACCTCCTCTCCAAAAGCCTTCTGAAGCTTACCGTAAGTTTTCGTAGCGTTTTCACCCGATTTAACGCAAAAAGAAATGGCATACCGTTGCGCAATATTTTGCGATTTCATTTCTGTGCCGAGAGACACAAACACGTGTTCAGTTATTACAGCATAGCTCACGACCGAGCAGTTGCATCAATGTGCCGCTTGGACTAGAAGTAGCTTATAGACCAAGGGTCAAAGATGGTGTACCTACGCAAGCTGCAGGGTTGCCACATCTTGCAAAGAAAAACCAGTCTCATTACTTTATTGTCGCACCTCGTATATGCGTACGTACGTGTGTTAACTTTTATTTCGATTAATATCTTCGGATTGGCAAAATATAAATTCTTCGAAAATGGCTCAAATATTGTCCATAATATTGGCCATTAAATTTTAGGAAAAACTGAAAAAGGGGAGGGGTAATTTCCACTATTTAAAATTTTTAATTTTTTTTTTCAATGATCGTAGAAAATTGAGTTTTATTACTTATGAAGTAATTAATTTTATGTCAATCGGATTTAGGGGTGGGCAGATATTGACATTATTTTTAAAGTATTTTTCCCATATCTTGAAAATCCGTTGATCAAGAAAGTTGGAATTTGGTAAAAATATTCTCCTTTATGTGTGTGTGGGTATATATATATATATGTCACCGTATATTATTAGGATCCTTAATAATTTTCCAAACCGCCATAATATGTAGAAACCATTCAATACTAATTAAATCTTCATGATACTTATACATTATATTTTTAACAATGTTATTTTTATGGTTGTCTATATATATATATATTTTTTTTTGCGTGATACTTTTATTTATAGTTTATAAATTATAAATAAAAGTAACTTCTATTTCTATATATACGTGTAGAAATTTGTTTTACATAATATGTATCAAACCCAAATTTTTGACCCCATCCCCTAATCCATATTTATTTACCATACTTTCATTATTTCCCCAACCACAGTATTTCAGACTTCTATTAGAACCTTACAGCAGTCCTTTTTTGTGTTTATTACATCTTCAATAATATCTTCTTCATATTTCAACGTTGACATACTCGTGTATATATGTATAACTAAATTTTTGTACTATAACTAAATTTTTTGGTAAAATTCCAATCTTTAACGATATTAACCTTTCATTTATATAACCCTTGCATCTATTTTGATACTTAATTCCTCAAAATTAATGCCACTCCGTTTTTTCTTTCTTTTATCGCGAATAGAATATCGTAACTTCTTCACTCTTCATTTTTGAGTTAATTAGCATCATCTTATTTAACAAAAATATAATCGATAGCAGTGTTTTTAAGGATATTTTAATTCCGTAAAAATATAATCAAATAGTGTTACTTAAATATATTCGATTCTAGTTTACTTGAAACACAAGTATGTTTTGCATGAATTCGATCAAGCAAAACACATAATTTAATTAAATTTTGCAGTCGCCTTGTACAAATAGGGCACACATCCGAATGTTATTTCATTTTAATAATTAAACTTGTAAAAATGTATGACCAAATCTAAAAATTAAGATACAAACACATTTGAATAACATGATATTGATATACTAATGATGCATTTTTTATGTACGAAATGAGCATCCAAATAAACTCAAAAATTTTTTAAACTCATAATTTAAACTTCATAATTTTTCTTAAACTCGTCATTTTTTTTTCAATATTACTTTTTACGTATTTTCTTTTTGATTTTATTTCAATAAACCCTTTCTTTATTATAATTCATTCTTTGCATATAATTTCTTGTTTGCATAAAAATTGTTATTGTAATTCAATAAGCTATGATGAAATACATTATTTATTATATTTAAATTTTTCCCTTGAGATACCAAAAAAAGAAATCCAGAAAATTAAATTTATTTTATTTGTAACGAAAAGTACGATTTTAAAAGTAACGAAAAGTAACATTAGTACGATTTTTTAAATGGTTGGATAATTATTTTTAAATCGTTTAAATTCACGTCATTTTTATTTTTTTCTGATTTATTTTATATTATATTTGAATTAAAAACTTTTGTTTTTATTTGACTTCAAACATAACTTTTTTACTTCATTGTACGAAGTAAAGGAAGTATTGCGATCGCGAAAAATTTCGGTTTTTTAACGGAAATTTCAACGGAAATATCCATTTTGATCATCCCCGAATCCATTTTCACTAGCTTAGACGTGACGTCTGTACGTACGTATGTATCTCGCATAACTCAAAAACGATTAGCCATAGGATGTTGAAATTTTGGATTTAGAACTGTTGTAACATCTAGTTGTGCATCTCTCCTTTTGATTACAATCGACTGAACCAATAAAACCCAAAATCCAAAGAAATTTGGATTTTGAACTTTTTCTTAACTGCAGTAATAAGTCCTATTTGAGTGCTTATCAACGATATAACATAAGTGGTACTTATTTTCATTGGTTCCAGAGTTATAGTCAAATGAAATTTTAATTAATGAAATATTTGGATCTTATAGAGTAAGACACATCGGTTTGAATAAGACTTCGTTTTCTTTTTTTTTAACTTTTTTTTATTTAAACATAATGATCTATTAATAATTATTAACCTCTGGATGTAAAAAAATTTACGATAAATAATAATTCAATAATAACAATAAAAAAAAAGATGTTTTATCAAAACATGTGGGTTAATACTTTATATCTATCAAAAAAAAATCAATAGAAAGTATAAGAACCTCTTTAACTCAACAGAGAATACAAAAACTTTTCTTTTTTTTTTGTCTTCAGTCATTTGACTGGTTTGATGCAGCTCTCCAAGATTCTCTATCTAGTGCTAGTCGTTTCATTTCAGAATACCCTCTACATCCTACATCCCTAACAATTTGTTTTACATATTCCAAACGTGGCCTGCCTACACAATTTTTTCCTTCTACCTGTCCTTCCCAATATTAAAGCGACTATTCCAGGATGCCTTAGTATGTGGCCTATAAGTCTGTCTCTTCTTTTAACTATATTTTTCCAAATGCTTCTTTCTTCATCTATTTGCCGCAATACCTCTTCATTTGTCATTTTATCCACCCATCTGATTTTTAACATTCTCCTATAGCACCGCATTTCAAAAGCTTCTAATCTTTTCTTCTCAGATACTCCGATCGTCCAAGCTTCACTTTCATATAAAGCGACACTCCAAACATATATTTTCAAAAATTTTTTCCTGACATTTAAATTAATTTTTGATGTAAACAAATTATATTTCTGACTGAAATATATACAATTTTATGTACTTCTCATTTAAAAAAAAAAAAATGTTTACATGTAATTTAATACGCCTTCAGGGGATCATGTCCTGTCCATATCAGATTTAAAAAAAATTAAATTCTGTGTAAGTTTTATCTTAAGTATTATTTGTTTATTTGGATTTAAATGAGTAAATCTATATCCAAAAAGTGCGATTTTTTGAATATAACTTTTTTTGGGCTTACAACTAACTGTTTAAAAAAAATTAAGGTCATTAAAATATAAAAAACGAATGACCTTTCCCGATAATTTGTGTTTCAGAATATCAGTTGACTCATTTTACTTTGATAGCAGAAATCGAAGCGAAATTTTCACTAGCAGTAACTACAAAATATAAGCATTTGAGAGCCGTTATTATATAATATGTATTATTAAAAAATTATAATATTTATTAATATCAGAGTATACGCGAGTAATTTTTAACAGGAACCTTCGGGAGCGCTTTGTGTATCGGAATTTATTCCCGGTATTGTAAAGATCTATGCAGATAGCAAAAATGTATTTGTATGTAAAGAGAATTATTTAAAATGATAATTTAAAATTCTGTAAAAGCGATTCAATTTATTATTCTCAATGGATAGAAAATATCTAACTTTAAGTATTGGTAAAACTGTTCCATTGTATTTCTCAGGTAGATGTAATATTGCTAAGCACTTTTGTATAGTTCACATCAATGTATTTCTGTTACCCAAAAACTTTTGGGTGTATTATTAAGATGATAAAATTGAATTCGTTTGTAATAATATCAAACCTTTTAGTTTGGTTTTGAAGCGCCTTAATAAAACGCCAAACTAATCATCATTATTAAGTATTTGTTATGCTTACGTATATTTCAGTTCGAAGTGTACTATCATCTCTTATTGCTCCATCAAAAATCAGAATTTGTTTTTAAGATAAAAATATATAATTTTAATGGGTCTGTATAAATTATGAGCCTGTATATTTAGTAAATTATAAATTTTATTTAGCCGTGTTTTTATATTTATGAACGTGCAGTCGTTGCTAAAAAGAAAAATCACTTAAAAAATAACAATGTACACCTTTATCAAACCAGACAACACAACTGTTTTCGTATAAATCAACACAATACTTCGGCCTTTTTTTATAAAAAGGAGAAAGGGTCTGTTTTGCTTCCATTGCCATTTTCAATAAATTATCGAACCGTTTAAAAACTTTTCCCTTCAACTATTTAGAATTCAATTAAAATATATTTTTTTACAGATACAACGTTACTCTTGGTTAATTTTTAGATAACACTAATTAAAAACAAAAAGCTCTTAATTTTCTGGATTCATTTAATGCATACATAAATATACGTTCAAATAATTTTGATTAATACTTTCTCAGTTGTGATTTATTTTATAGCTATTTCTTATAATTAGTATCTTCATGTATTTTGTCTTAATATTATTTCACGTTACAGATATGAATTCAAAATTTTCAAAAAATTATTGAGCGTCTATTTTACTTCATAAAATTAATTTTTCTGACAGTTAATGATTCTTCTTTTTTTGTGAAGAGCAAGAAACAACAGTTGTTATAGTCATTAGCCCGGTGGAAATCGGTAACGTAAGAAAAGATGCCGTGTATGACCGGGATTCGAACCCGGGGCCTCTGCACGAAATACCTAGACGTTTCCTACTACAAATATCCAATATTAAATAATTTTAATATATTTAATCGTGAATATTATGCTCATGAAATTATTTATTTTTTTTTAACGAAGAACGTTGCAGTGTAATGCATACGCTTCTTCAATCACAAATGAAAAAAAAATGTGATGTGGGCACCACATAACTTCCTTGTACGCATTAAATTACATATATACATCTTTTTTTTTAGTGAAAAGTACATAAAATTTTATTCCATTAATAGCTTGTGATATTTTTTCATATTTAAAAAAAAATTTATTATTGAATTATTATTTATTGTAAATTTTTTTTTACAATCACAGATTAATAATTATTAATAAATCAATACATTTAAATTAAGAAAGTTAAAAAAAAGCCAAAAAAAAGAAAAAGAAATGTCGGTTTCGAATCGATGAGACTTCCTCTTGTAAGATCCATATATTTCATTAATTAAAATGTTATTTGGCTATAATTCTGGAACAAATGAAAATAAACAGTACTCATGATACATCGTTGAAAAGCTCTCAATGAGGGCTTATTACTGCAGTTAAGAAAAATTCCAACATTCAAATATTTTGGTTTTTGAGCTTTTTTGGATACTTTTGGTCCAGTCGATTGCAATCAAAACGGGAGGTGCACAAATCACATGTTACAACAGTCCTAAATCCAAAATTTCAACATCTTATGGCTAATCGTTTTTGAGTTATGCGAGATACGTACTTACGTACAGACATCACGCCGAAACTAGTCAAAATGAATTCAGGGATGATCAAAATGGATATTTCTGTTGAAACCCGGAAACCGACATTTTTCGGGATCACATTAATTCCTTTACTTCGTAGAAGGAATTAAAAATAATAATAATGGATTTATATTTAAATTAAAAAAATATTTGAAACAAAAAACATAATTTATATTTATTTTATATTTTCTTCTATTTGGACTGGTTTTATTCCAGTCCAAATACTGTTGAATACCCTTTTTGATATTGTTAAAAAAGTTTTTTTATATGTAGTTTTTGTAAAATTAGAATAAAGTTTTATTTATTTAAATTAAATGCTTTCAGCTAATAATATATGATTTAATATTTTAGAATTAATTCAGTAAAATATTTGTTTCTCCTAATACGGATAGAAAATATAATATAAGAATTAATTTTTAAATAACACTAATTAAAAAAATATCCCGAACTTTTTACTCCATTAAATGTTTATATAAATATGTGCTCAAATAACTTGTCAATCTCTTTTGAATTGTAAATTATTTTTTAGTTTATATTTAGTACCTTCAAGTGTCTATCTTAATATTATTTCATTTGTCATTATTTTAAAAAATTAATATTGACGTAGTTTAGAGATTAACTGGTTGCTAGGGAGGGAGTCACAACTATTATTATGTAAAAAGTAATAGTTGTAATCAGCGATTTTTTTTACATCTGTATTTTCCCCGCCATCTGGAACCGGATTCGCCACCAAGCATAAACTCTGCTCGTGGGGGGAGAGGGGAGGTGCCATCGCCTCAAGCTACCTCGATAGAAAAAAAAATCCCGCCTAGGTAGCAGCGATTTGAACCTACGGAATCAAACTGTTTACGATAAGCGAGAGCAACTTCGAACTCGTAGAACGATTCCAGAACAAATTATTGTGAAATGTTACAGTGGTTTGCGAAAAACAGTGAAATACACGATTATATGAGATTGCAACCGTCGAGAGGAGATACAACTTGTATCAACTTGATTTGTTCATTGCTGATACAAAATGAGACTGAATAAACTTGTAAACTGGTTTGCGGTTAATCTCCTGGATAACAGCGAGGACGTTAGGCACCTAAAACGACTGCATATATTAGATCTGTAAGTTCTTAAAGATTTGAGATGAATCAGCTATCCTAGGTGTTGCGCATTTTCGAAATGCTTTATTTCGTTTTGCCACTTACTTTTGTTGGTTCTTTGATTTGTTTCACTATTTCTTTGTTTGATTGGTTATTCTTTGTACGATTGATAAAACTATTTTTCGATTATTTTATTGATTTTTCAAGATCTAAACTTTTTCAATGTTCTTTGGACTCGTCTTTGTATGTACAAAGTGTCAAGTCTTTGTATATTATATATTTATGTATACTGTTTAAGGTATGTATACATATATACATACCTGAGGGATTTCAATGGAAACTTCTCTCTGTATGTCATTGTATTTTTTTTGTATTCAAATATACTTATGATTCCGGTAAATTGCAACCGATAGTAAATTAATCTCTGTGGCAGATATACGAGGTCTGTAAATAAGTAATAAGACTGGTTAAGAAAAACCTTTTATTTACAATCTAATTATTCTAAGAATCTATCAACTTCGTAATAGTTTACTTGGGAAACCACGCAACACTTCAAACGGTTTTACCACTCTTCATAGCAGTGTTGAAACCCAGAAACCGGAATATCCTTCAGACGATGGGTTACATTTTTTTGAAGTGTGCCACTCCTTTTTCTGGCGTTTTGTCTTTGGCTCGTACTCAAATATCCAAGATTCATCACCAGTAATAAAACTTTTTAGAAAATCAGGATCAGTTTCAATTCCCCCTACAAGATCCCGGCACAGTTCCACCCTGTTGTTTTTCTGTTCAACAGTGAGTTTTTTTGGGACCAATTTTGCACAAACTTTTTTCATGTCCAATTCGTTTGTCAAAATTTGATCGACTATGGTACGGTTCAAATTCAATTGTTTTGCAAACATTTTGACACTTAATCGCCGGGTCGTACCGTATCAAGTCTCCGATTCGCTCAACATTGTCGTCATTTTTTGACGTTAACGGACTTCCAGAGCGTGGATCGTCCGCAACTTATTCCCGGCCATCTGAAAATACTTTAAACCCCCTAAAAAATTGGGCTCGTGACAGAGCGTCATTTTCATACGCCCTTTTCAATTTTGAATAAGATTCAGTAGCATTCTCATCGAGTTTAACACAAAACCTGACTACACAACGTTACTCGTAATTAGTATCACTCATTTTTGTAACGCACAACAAAAACTCGTTTCATAAAAAGTTTGTTTACGTCTCACGTGACAAAAATAGACTAAAAATATTAATGTCTAATATAAATCAGCTGTTAATATAACCATATATTTACTAGTAACTTTACAGTGTTGCCACTTTGGCTACCAAAAAAACTAGTCTCCATACTTTATTTACAGACCTCTTATATAAGAGGTATAGAATTAATCACATGATTTTTTATTTTATCATTTATTGTCTAAATAAATTAATTTGTACGCTGTTCTGATCAAAGATTTACCGTGTTTTCCTTTGAGATTTTAGGTTAATGCTAAGACTGTCCCTTTCTTTTATCCGTAGAATGGTACGTCTACCCCCACTTCTAATGTAATTATATGATATATCATTACTTAATTTTCAGAGTAAAAATTTATTTTATGAAAATATAAATATACAAGACTAAAGAAATAAATTCATTTTTTCCCCGTAAATAAGTACTGCTTTCGTTATAAAAGTTTACTTTTAAGTTTACTAACAATTGTTGTGACAAAATTAGAGAAAAAAGTGAGAGTTTTAGGAAAGTTTGAACTTCTTTTTTATTAAAATTTTCTATATTAATTTTATTATTGAGAGAGTCTAACATTTCTTTCATAATCGAAAAGTTAGTTTTAATTAAACTAATAGGAATGGTTGAAAACTTATGTTTTATACTCAAAGTTTCCGATCTCTTTGCTGTGCATCCGACTATAAAATAATTAACTTTTAACGTAAATAATACTAAAAACAACTTTTTGCTTAATTATCTGCATTTTAAAATAATTACTACTAATCCTTTAAGTATTTTTAAATG
The DNA here is from genome assembly GCF_047948215.1 of Lycorma delicatula. Classification (NCBI taxonomy): domain Eukaryota; kingdom Metazoa; phylum Arthropoda; class Insecta; order Hemiptera; family Fulgoridae; genus Lycorma; species Lycorma delicatula. The sequence goes on along the minus strand of NC_134459.1, from coordinate 25,071,886 downwards.
CAATTTAATGCGTAAACAATTTTTTTTATATTAAAACTTTTGACTGTAATATTCTTTTTACTAAATATGTATTTTTTTTTATTTAGTTTTTTCGTTAACTGCTCTAAACTTAATTTACTTCTTTAGAGAGAATGTAAAGGATTATTATATATTTGCATAATATTAATACTTTGTTTTATTTGAAAAAAAAAGAACTTGGTTATAGAATAAATGAAGCAACTTACAACTGTTTAAAGTCGTATCCCTTGTTACCAGTTAATTAAAATTTCACATCTCGCAATGGAATGCGTACAAAATGTAGAAAATTTTAAATTCTACAGAATTTTTAAATTGAACAACTATTTTTTGTTTTACACACCATAATACTTCTGCCTTTATCAGTATAATTGCGTTGCCATTTTTAATAAATTACTTAAACGGTATAAAAAGACTTTCCACAGTTTATTTGAGAGTAATATTAAACGATTTTGTGTGTTTTTAATGATTTTTAAGAACCTTTAAGAAACTTTTCAACCTTTAAAAATAGAAAAAAAAAAAGTTTAGCAGATGCTTCTACCTTAAATTAAAACGATTTATTTTTTTCAGTATGTGACCACCACATTTCAAGTTCCAGAGACCCCCCATGAGAAGGACAATCCAACATTTTTAAAGGTATGAGTAGAATTTTGACACAAAATTTTAAAGGTTATTGAAACAATAACTCTCAAATAACTGATCAATAATAAAAAATTAAAAAACGAAATGCGTCGAATTCAAAACGACTATTTTTCAATATGAGACCACAGGCCATTAGAGTTGTAGTTCGAAGTTTTTTTAAACTTAACTTTGTTTCAATGATTTTTTAAACGTTTGTCACTTTCCTTTTGTTTCCATTTAAAATGTTTCTGTTACCACACATTAGGGCCCCTTGGGTGCATGTGCTGCGGTTGCCTCATACAAAAAAAAAAGTTTGTTAGAGTTAGAAGGATTTGCTAAATTTAAACTTTCAATATAAATTTGTTGTTTAATAACACTTATTTAAGGGTCCCATTCTTTATTAATCTCTGTATATATATATATATAAATAGTGAACATAAAAAAAGCTTAGAATACTTAAAGGAAACAATTTGATATGTGGAAGGCAAGTAATGTAATGGAAATAAAAATTTGGCACAGAGAAAAAAGAATTCTCCGATCTCCGTAGAAGAGTGTCTCGGTCAGATTTGAATTTTGGTCAGGCTTGATATTTTTCATATGCTCGCTATGAAATTCTTTCCTTCCATATTCCCATTTACAATATTCAAAAGCTTCTGTGGTGAATAATAATAATAATAAATAAAAAAAAATAAAGGTATAAACCAAATCAATTAACGAAAATAAGAGATTTAATGAAAGTCCCTATTTGAGCATTCTACTTGTTTCTTCTTTTTTTCTACAATTCGTATAATTATACAAATACAACTGAATTGTTTGTATTTCTTAGTTAGTAATCTTTTTAAATTTTTCTTAACATCTTTATGTTTATGTATTTATTAAAAATAAAATTCTTGCGCAGAACTGTGCAAGAAGATTTACTTTTCGTTTCTAACGCCCTCGCTGTTTTGCAATCAGAAACGTACTGATTTTCAGGGTACATCACACTACATAAGTTCGATTAACGAGTAGAAGCTACATCCAAGCATCAAGTTTCAACTCGCTCACAACTGTGAGCCACTGCGTAAGCGCGTATTAAAAATACAGCTATAAAAAAGTCAACAACAAAAGTCAACGTTAACACGTTGTCGTAAATTTTACAGCGAGGTTGTACTGTTTGTTTATAGGTTATAAATGAAGACATCGTCTTGTTCCTTATTGAATAACAGTTTAATGAATTGTCGTCTTGACAGTAAATGAAATGATTTACATATAAAACATATATAACTTGACATATAAAAATAAAAAATTAAATACAACATTAAAGCTAACGTTCATCCGAACAAAGAATGGAGTCCGTCCGGACTAAGGGTACGACGTGATCGCCTTGGATCAGATCCGTGCGCCGAATGAATAAGTAGCTACCTCATAATGACCATTCCCTGCAGCATTATGACGTAGGACATAGCGCGATCAGATCGCCTGATCAAGTTTGCCGTGGAGACTTTAGTCCTCGCTAGGTAGTAGCACCCGTTGGAAAAGTAGAACGTAACAGTTACGTACACCAAAAATCAGCTCAATATATTTATTTGTTACCGAGAAATTTAAGAAAAAATGTAAATTTGATTGTTGTAACATTTTAACCCTTTATATTTTGAATTTCAAAAAAATCATTTCTCTGTGTGCACTTATACCGCAAGAAGAACGTGTTTATAAATTTTCACCAATTTATCTTCAGTAGTTTATTCTGGGCGTTCATAATGAATCAACTCATGACATGTTTTTTATATGCGTATATAGATATATACGTAAAAGATACTATTTTTGGAATTGGTAATCCTATGAATTTTAATGTCAGCTTTTATAAGTTTATCTTAGAATTCTTGTGGTTTAGAATATTCTTGTGGTTTTATCCTCCAAGTAAATTGACTTATGTAATATTTACTCGGTTTTTGTTCTAATCTAAACTACATGTAACGTAATTAAATACTAATACAAGCATATATTCGTGTATATATATATATATATATATATATATATAAAAGGGATGAGGAAGTATATCTCCACAGAGATTACAAAGAACAAGAACCTATTGCTTATGAAGTGTGAATAAAGGCTGTAAAGTAGAGCTATAAACGTTTCATAAAAAAAATCTTTGTTTTGTTACTGCTTTTAAATTATAATTTAACTGAAAAACAATTACCGGTTGTTGGAAGTTTAATTAAATTACTATTATTTAGTGAAAAAGAGATTAATTTATTTGTTGCATTTCAATTTTTTATTTTATTATTATGTTTTTTATTTCATTGCCGTCTTTTCAAATCGGATTTCCTATCGGTAAAGGAAGTTGTTTTTGTCAGGCGATGAACTGTCGTAGCTGACAATAAAGTGTTTTACTCACCGTGATTTCCTGTTTTGTTGTATTAACAGTCAAAAAGTACTTCACTGGTTTTTTTTTTATGTTTTCTTTGTGGCCTCTGTAATACGGTAACAAAACAATGAACCACTTCTATGCCGTTCACGAAACATTTTGTGTTGATAAAACATTTCAGATATTTACGATAAGGGTTTATTTTCTCTTTTAATTAGTACGTTTTATGGTCTTCGGATTTTAGTCTACTGAATGATTCATGAACTGTATTTACTGAATTTATGTTTTTCTTTTTTAATTTCCAGTTGTTGTGTTTATTGCTATACAAATAAGATGACTTTATTTTTCAGGAATTTCTGAATTGATTTCAAAAATTTCATTTCTTATAAAAATATACTTTTTCTCAAGTGGCTTTCTATTAATTATTTTCCTCCACTTACCCTACCCTAATAACATCATGCTGTATACAGCAGTATATATATAAAATGTAGATACAAAAATATATACATACTGCTTTTAGAATAATAAGATTCTTTAACCCCTTCAATTGTTATTTTTTTAAATACCTTTATTTATAAAAAAAAATTGATTTTAGAACCAGAAAAATGATTACGAGTGTAACAGGACTTGGCCACTTTAAACTCCCTTAAACAAAGAGAAATTTTATATAATGGTGTTATCAAAATATTATTTATCGAAACGTTTTCTTCTTTTGATGGACAGCACAAAATTTGATGTGTTCGATGAAATTTCAATTCACCACTTCCTTCTTTAATTAATAAAAATTGAAATATTTTTGTAACCTAACCCTTCTATTTTTAAAGGCGAATAAAATCTTCAACGATATTTAAGAAAGCTACCTGGGCCCTCCTAGGTGGTCCCCTCAGGCCTCCTGATGAGCATCGCAATTAACATTAAGTAAAGATAAATTAATGTTTGACAAAATTATGATTTATTACAATATATTATAAAAATATCACACTAATATTATTGCAAAATAAAAAATTTATGCTACTGTAAAAGTTGAAAACTGTGGAATTGAATAATACTCCTCAATTGAGCGTCTTATATTCTGTAATAATACTCTTTTTCACATGAAAAGATGAAATTTTCCGGTACATACTGTTCTCCTTTAAAATCTCATGTATTTTTCATGGAGAATTAAAAGATAACGTTGTGAAAAAGTTTCAAATCCTGTTGTTAGTCCATTTGTTTAATTTTTGTAAACAAAATTTTGATATATTTCAGTATAAAATTAATTTAAAAAATTTTTTTAAATTAAACCTACTATTATTACTATTCTACTACTACTATTCTTCTATTATTATTCTATGAATCACAGGATGATGCAAAGAAACGGGAAATTTAAAAAATTAAATAACGTTAATGAAAAACTTTTTTTAGAAAATGAATTTTATTTCATGTAATTGTACAAATGTTGCCATTTTAGGATACATACATTTTAGTTTATTTTTTAAAGATGACTTCTTGCTGGTGACCTCCTCTTCTACGTAAACACTCAGGAAGTCTCTTCGTTAAATTGTTCATGGTTTGACGTAACATCTCAACTGGAATTTCCGCAATCGCTTCTCGGATCTTTGCCTTCAGTTCTTCCGTTGTAGCAGGTCTACTGTGGAACACTTTGCTTTTAAGGTGACCCCACAAAAAGTAATCGCAAGCTGAGAGATCAGGCGATCTGGGAGGCCATGTATTTAATTTTATTTTTGGTTTATTGAAACAAATAATGATAATTTTACAATAAAACTTCATCATAGGTTACCTCCCCCACCGTAGAAAAGAAATTTGAATTAACTTTTTTAATGTATTTTCTCCACTATATAGAATAAATAAACGATATCAAGTATAAAGTAGAAGGTCAAATAAAAGTGCATCTGGATTAATGTAAATTTAAATACGGGAAATATTAATAATTAAAAGAAAAGATTAAATGTCGCTAAAATGCTCCAATGTTAAGGTTGTAAGAGACAAAAAAAAAAAAACAGATATTAAGAATATGTACACGCAAATATGTTGCATATAAGAAGAATTTGATTAGAGTTTTACTGTTTAATGTCTTGAACGCACCACTACCATTATCAACACAATCACCGATTTATTAATAATGCTCTATGTTGCTTAATTTCAATGTTCATTTGGAAACTGGTATATTAACTAAACTAGCTGTCTGTGTCTAACAGTCAATCCCACTGACAAGATAGTAATTAACGTTATGCAATAATAAAGCATATTACTTTACTAATACTTTATTAATTGTTTGAAAACTGAGCTATTTTGTTATTAAATACAAAAAATTAAATAATACGAAAATATCTATATTGTAGAAAACATTAGTTCGTTAAAAAATTAATTTTTTTTAATTTTAAAATTTATAAAAACGTTAAAACACGACTTTTCTCAGTTAATGAGCGATACATTTAGATATTTGTAAGGCATATTTACACTTTCGGATTAAGACTGGCTAATAAAACCGACAGTTTTTTTTTTGTTGTATTTTTTATTTTTATTCTTAAAGTATTTTAGAAATACTTGATTTATAAATTGTTTCTCAGGTATCCTTTATTGGTTATTATTATTATTATTATTTATTTAATGTTTCATTTATTTATTAAAACGTTTTATTTATTTATTTTTTAATAATATTTTATTAATATCTACTAATGCTGATCGTTTAACATTCGAAATGACCACTCGATCTAGATTTTAATTAAATTTTTATTAACGGATTTTTGGATTTATTTTCATAACCGTTTAGTATAGCTCTTTACTTTCTTAGTGTTTCTTTCTTTTTTTGACTCTGTCCTCATTTATCTAAGTACTAAAAATTTTTTTTGTCTTGCTGTAAACTAGAATTAAACGTACGTACGGTTGACAAAGAGTATAGTTTTTATTATTCATTACACTGTTTCCAAACTATCGTACCTTACTAAGCTGCATTTGTATGTGGGTCTGTGTGTGTGTCCGTCCTTCTTAGCTTAGCAACGGAATGTGCCGATCACTACCCCTACATGTCTCGTGGTGGTTAGGTATATTCTTGGTTGAGTTCCAGCGTTCAAGTCCTAGTAAAGCCAGTTATTTTTACACGGACTTGAATACTAGATCGTGGATACCGGTGTTCTTTGGTGGTTGGGTTTCAATTAACCACACATCTCAGAAATGGTCGAACTGAGATTGTACAAGACTTCACACTTCATTTACACTCATACATATCATCCTCATTCATCCTCTGAAGTATTATCTAAACGGTAGTTACCGGAGGCTAAACAGGAAAAAGAAAAAAAAGAAAGAAAAGAAGAAAGATATTTCTTGGTATAATATTATATATCGATATATCGCATATATATCCGAAATATTTATATCAATAGTATATTTTTTTATTTATGTGTTTGGTTATAGTTCATTACTATAACCAAAACGTAGGTACCGGAATGTACCGATCATTAGCGGAAAATCCCGATTCGTTAGCATCAGTTTCTAGAGTTAAATTCCTAATTTAACTTCCGTTATATCAATTCTCATCATTCAAAAAAATATATTTTTACACAAGAGGTAATCAATTTTGGGCACCTAATAATCCCATTCCATGACGGCGCCCGCCAGAGCAACCCGCTCGGAGGGCTTATCTGCGAAGGACGTATCTTTACTTAAGTAAATATTGTCCTGATATATTTACAACTTCATAAAATTCCTTTTTTATTACGTATTATTTATCATATAACTTAGCAAGTCCGAAGATCGTTAACGGTGCACCGTCGATGATTAATATTTAAGTAAAACAGACTATTATACGTATACTTCTGTTAATAATTCATTTATATATTTTATTGGTATCTCTACTAGAAGACTGGAAGAGAGGGTGACGAGCCATAAATAACCTATCACACCCTTTCCTACCAAACTGATAAAAATATACGAAATTAGACATAAAGACAAAAGAAAAGGAAATTTTACTATGTTCAGCATTAACTATGACATAATACAAATAATGGAAATGTTGGTTAAAAATGTTACAGTCTGAAAGTTTTCGATTTAATGAATTTAAACTAATTAATCTTTAAAATGATAACGATTATAGAAATAATTTATGGTTTACACAAAATAAATATTTATTTACTCGCCCACCAGTGGCGGCTCATAGCCAAAATTAAAGGGAAGGGGGAGATTTCCTGGACCATCCAGGAAATTTTTTCTGGGCCTTTTCAAGATCATCGTTAAAGTTTTCTGTAGAATAAAGGAACCGAATAAATGAATCAGATAAAATAGTTGGAAGCAAGGTAATATAATCTAATGCTACACTTAATCACATTCAAGAATCTGGTACACCGTTTTTAAGCACATTGTGCCTAAAAACTGTATTCGGGTTGACCGTTTAAATAATAAAGTGTCAATACAGATAATATTATTAAACGTTAACTTAATACAATGTCCGCTTAAAAATACTATAGTCCAGTGATGCTTAATTCAAATTTCTATGTACATAGAAACAAATACATAATCAGTTTTTTACTAATTATCTTCTCTTTCGCCCTTCCAGCATGCTTTTGGATAAATTTGATAATTAAAGAAATCTTGCTTCCGCCATCTTCTGATCACTCCTGAAAAAACAACTAATCCACTTTCATATTCCTTCCACCGACTAAACCAGAAAAGGGAACGAACAAGGAACGTTTCATACACACGCGGAGTAAAAAAAAAACCTACCTTCCACCAGCACGCCAGGGTAGGCACTACGGGAGCGACAATGCTCTCTCTCCTTCGCAGTCTCGCATGCATCTTCCTATGTGCGCATGCGCACAACAGCCAAACACCACGCCGCTGGAACTGTGAAGCGCACAGTTCCATACGCTGATTTTTGTATCTTTTTCATAAACCGGGGATGGATACTGACATTAAGCTTAAGGATTATTTATTGTTCAAGTATAAAGAAATAATTTAAGAAAAAAGGATTCATTATATTAAATGTTATCGATAATAAGTGGAAATACGAGATGCTGCAGTTCCACCGTCCTTATGCTTGAGCCACCACTGTCGCCTACCAATTTATAGTATACAAAGAAACATCTTAGTTCATATACGAACTCTGATTATTAAGTTCAAGAACTGGATGTGTAGAACTAAAAATATTGATATTACCGAAATTTATTGAAGATATTGAGAATTTACGCCTGACGTAAATTCTCATATTTAGAATTATTTAAAATTTTATTTAATAATTTTAAATAAATCATTTGGGTTCGATTTTGTATCGGATTAATTTGGTTTTACGCATATAATTAGATTTTGTGGTAGTTGAGAAGTTATTTTGAAGATAATTTACACGTTGTACTTTTGTTCATTGAAACGAATGAGAACGAAAAAAAAAATGATTGAGATCAGTTAAATCGAACGACGTCTGAGAATTTTAGATAGTAAAATTATAAGAATCTATTATGATTATGAATGATATTATGAAAACAATTCCTAATGTACTAAAGATGAAACAGAAAGAAAAGCGGATTACTTGTTAATGATGGTTTGACAACCGGATTTGGTTAAAAAGCCGTTATATGAAATGAAACTTGGATTTTTCAATTTGATTCGGATTTGAGCATATGTGTTACAAAAGTTTGAATTCGCTGAAATTGAAAAAAAAAAAACGAATAAGTGATTCAAAATCATGTTTATTAAAAAAAAACAAAAAAAAAACATTAAAATTGAATTAAATTCATATTTAAAAGTTTAACTTTATTTTAACTTGATAAGCAAGTAAAAATTACTTTTTACACGATAAGAACTCTATAAAATAATAAAATTTTGCCTTTTATTGTATTGATTTGTTCATATAGATTGGTTCTGTTAACATACAAAAGATTTTATTGATTTTCTACTGGAAATTTAAAAATTGGAAAAAGGTTATGGGTTAAGAGGGTGAAAACGAACGTAAGAATGGGTTCACTTAAAAATAACGGTTTATCGGTGACAAAATACATAAGTTAAAACGTAGAGATTACCTAGCTTCTCAGAAATTTTTCCGAGGACTTTTAACACCACATTGATCGCTGAAAAAAGATTAAATGTTAAAAGGTCGGATCTTTCCTAAATTTTGTAACCAGATCTTGTACTAATTGCTACTTGTATAAACAAAGATGCGAAATTAATTTCTTCAAAAAGAATTTGTCAAGTCCTTATCTCGCACATTAAAATGTAATGTTTAAGAGGAAATAAAATACATTTATGTTTATAAATATAAAACAAATAGAATATATCTCGTTAATTAAAAAATGTACAGGAGTTAGGATAATTTACATTTTTTACTGTAATTTATTTCGATCCATCTAAATTAAGTTCCGTTTTCAACACCTAATCCACGGTCTTCCAATATTTTTCCTTCCTATCGACATGCATCCATTGGCTCATTGAGATATCCTTTTCTAGTCATGCGTAGCACGTGACTTATAATTGGATGCTTGTTCAAATGTAGGTGCTACTCCAAAATCGAGTGTCTTCCCTTTCGGGGTTGGGATGGTTACTCCAAGATCCGCTGTTATACGTTCATTTCTGAATCAGTCGTTTCTTGTAACACCTGATCGATACTCATTTCGTCCATCCCTATATAAAAAAAATTATGCAATTCTAGTTAGAATAATGTGTTTGAATTTTTGATAAGTATTATTTATTAAAAAAGAATCTTGCACAGTTTTGCACAAGAAGACCGACTTTCGTTATTTGAAAATATTTAATATTTCATTTTTTTTTAACTTGCCCGCTCAAATTTTTTCAACATTAATTTGAGCGTAACTCAAGGACGACTCTTATCAATCTTCATAAAATTTTCACATGCCCAAATTCTGATATACTGGTACAACATATCTAAACTTCAATGAAATTGATCGATTAGTTCTAGAACTTTTCGAGCCATAAAATTTTATACATATGCCTATAAAAATAAATAAATTACTAAATATATATAAAGGAAACCACAATTTAAGTGAATGGTATTTTTGTACTCCTTTTTTTAAGAAACAATATTATTCTGTGGATGAATTTTTAAACAATAGTAATTAAAAAAATTTAATTTACCCTCAATATTGTAAATATCTTATCTAACTCGTAAATAAACATAGGTATATGTATACGTATATGTACAACAATATGTATTCGTATATGTACATAAACATAGGTATATATTTAATACGTATATGTACGAAAATTAATTATACATATATATGTATATGTTAAAATAATTTTATTAACCCTTTCTGAATTGCTAATCAATTTGTAGTAATTTTTTATATTTTGTATCTTCATGAATTTTACCTTAACATTATTTGCGTGAAATATGTGATATAAAAATTTTCAATTAACTATTAATATAAATATTTATTTATTTTATTTCACACCACCAAATTTTCTGAAAGATAATAATTCTTAATCGTAACTTAAATTAAATAAAAAAAATATACTTAGTTTTAAACAATGCTAATTTGATACTATGGAAACGACGGTAATTTATTTAATAATATATTAAATCAGTTATATACATTAATAAGTCTGTCGCGAGTAGGTGGTGGAAATACTTATGTATTAAATTAAAATAAAAATCATGTCATAATAACATTGTAAAACATTAATTCTTTTTTAGATTGAATGTATTAATAGCTCATTTTAAACCATAATATTTATTAAAATAATTATACAGTAATTGAAACATCCTTTAAAAACAGTTGGTAATTTTAATATGCTAAACAAGATTATGTTCATCAAATTATTATGATATTCAATGAAGCAGCCATCGCAATGTAATGCATACGCTGGCTGCTTCATTGAAAAATGTTAGCCAAAAATATGAAATGGCATTTGCATAAAAAAAAGAAATATTTGACTAAAGTGAAAATAGTAATTAAAATTGTTTTTCAATGAAGCAGCCATTGCAGTGTAATGCATACGCTGCTTCATTGAAAAATGTTAGCCAAAAATACGAAATGACATTTACAAAAAAAAAAAGATATATTTGATTAAAGTCAAAATAGTTAATTAAAATTGTTTTTCAATGAAGCAGCCATTGCAGTGTAATGCATACGCTTCTTTATTGAAAAATAAAATGAAACAAAAATATGGATTAACATTTACTTAAACATAATATTTCATTAAAATCCAAAAACTGAATACTTGATATTATTTAATAGGTTTTCAATTCATAAAATGTAACATAAGTTTTGTTAAATTCAGGGTTATTTAAATGACTTATTTAATTTTTATATACTCTTATAAATATTCACTTTTTTGTTGCTCCTGTTTAAATGTTGGCTTCGGTCGGATTCATTCGACTTTTTACACTTCACTCGGCTCCTTTCGGATGCTCTCGGCTCCTGACGATTCAGCAGCTCCATTTACAGTATATAAGCAAGCTCCTCACTACATTCTGCAGTCCTGTCCCAGTCCTATTCTTGTCCTGTTCCAGTCTCCGACTAGTCTACTACAATCTTTAAAACTTATTTTAATCATTTATAGAATAACTTATGGATACAATAACTTATATAAAGATTCACATGTATATGAATAAAATGTTCAATTCACAATAAAAATAATTACAATCGCAAATACATAAGACTTAATTTATTAAATGAATCAGCACCGATTTTCAATAAGTATTTCTCCTAATAGGGATAAAATATGAGGATATTTATGTATTAATTATGAATTAATTTTTAAAATAGTATAAATTTTTTTTAACCTCAGGATAAGATGAATGATTTGTAGCGTGTATGAAAATGCCATGTGTGAAACCTGGGACCTCTAGATGAAATACCGAGACGCTACTACTCGCGCCACGGAGGCCGGCGAAAAAAGAATACTAATTAAACAATTTTAAAGTACCATGAACTGTCTTAACCCGTATAACGTGTACATAAATATGTGATCTATTCAATAGCTTTTTATATTTACTACCTTCATGTGTGTATATATATATGTATATATATATATATGGGTGTGACATTATATTTTAATCGTTAAACATTTAAATAATTTATATGTACTTTAATTATATTTAATTTTTATTTTATAATTCTGTATTCTGTGGTGCACCTCTTATAAAAAATTACGAAGGGTTTTCTTGATAACATTCAGGCCAGAATAAATGGCAGAGCAGAATAAACGGTATATAATATCTTATCGAGATAAAACCGGTATCAACGGTTTATCTTATCCATACAGGAATAAATGGTATACTTTGAAGCTTTTATTTTGTTTACATCTGTTTCACCAAATTGATTAGAATTGGAGGTCTTAATATATGGCTCACCAACTAGTCCCCTTCATCATAAGATTCTATCAGAAATCGTCTTCGTTTCAAATTTTATCAAGCTGCCTAATTTTCAACGTAGCGTTGTAGTACAACATTTTAAATTTCTCTATCCATTTTATTCTCTGTTATCTATTTTTCGTTATCATAAAGTGCTACATTTCATACAAATATTTTTCTAAAATTCTTTTTTTTTTCTAAGATCTGTATTTGATACTAACAAATTTGTTTTTATCTGTTCTCTTTGAAATCATATGTGCGTATATAGAGTGTATCACGAAGTTCTGTAGAGATTTTACGGAAATCTCCTAATGCTTAGGAAATATTTTCCGTACAATTTTTTTTTCAAAATATATTTCTCAAAACTTAAAGAAAATCCATTCCTACCGTGCAAGCGAAAGTAATATCCTACTTTTCTTCAAAATTTTAGTAAAAAAATTGTAATTATTTATTACTTTTTACTTCCTTGTACGAAGTAAAGGAAGTATTGTGATCGCGGAAAATTTCGGTTTTCAGATTTTAAAGGAAATATCCATTTTGACCAACCCTGAATCCAATTTTACTATTTTCGGTGTGACTTCTGTACGTACTTATATATGACGGCATATCGCATAATTTAAAAACGATTAGCCGTAGGAGGTTGAAATTTTGGATTTAAGGCTGCTGCAACATGTAGTTTTGCGCCTTCCCTTTTGATTGGAATCGACTGGACCAAAAGTTCCAAGAAAGCCCCAAAATCCAATTCTTTTTTTGAATTTTGGAATTTTCCTTAACTTCAGTAAAATGCCCTCATTGAGAGCCTTTCACCAATATAACAGAAATGGTACTTATGTTCATTGGTTCCAGATTTATAGCCAAATAAAATTTTAATTAATGAATATTTAAATCTTAGAAGGGGAAGGCACATCAGTTCGAATTCGAATGCTTTACCTTTTTTTTAACTTTTTTTAAATTTAAATATATTGATTTATTAATAATTATTAACCTTTGACTGAAAAAAAATTTACAATAAATCATAATTCGATAATAACGGTAAAAAAAGTACGAAAAAATATCAGAAGTTATTATTAATGAAATATAATTTTATGTACTTTTCATTTAAAAAAAAAAAATGTTTAAATGTAATTTAATAGGCGTACAAGGAAATCATGTGGTGTCCACATTAGATCTTTTATTAAGGTGTTGTTAAACGTATTGCAATTTAATAATAGTGCATTAAAATTATATAGTAGTAAAATAGTAACAAAATTAAATTAAGAATCAATATTGGCTGGTTACCATTAGATTGCATAAAAATAAAATATTGGAATAAAAAAAAGTATTTTTATTTGAATTTACTAATTTGAAAATTAAAATTTTTAAAATTAAGTTTTTTTAAATTTAATTACTCTGAGAGACAAAAACAATTTTTTATGTTGTTTTAAGTGTGGTACCATTTCTTAAATTGCTCTTTTGCGTACATTACAGATCTGTAAATACAATTTTTCTATCATCCTTAGTTTTAAATAAATTACGCTTCAAAAAAATAAGGGAAAATATAATTAAAATCTGTAAAATTTATAATTTTGCATGACCATACTATGTTAGTTATGACATACTATGTTAGAATGATTTCGCTGATGCTTTTCTTTTATAAATAGCCTCAGCACATTCGGAATTAATGTCCAACAGTAATCGGCTAGCATGTTAGTATTCCATTTCCCTTTGTAGCGGCTTTCCATCACCGAAATGGCTTGGTGGAAACGTTCACCGTGTTCGACACTTAAGTCTCCGAGGTTGTCCAGGAAAAAATCCAGATTTGAGTGGAGGAAATGTATTTTCAAAGAAATATTACATTTCATAGCTCTGTATGAAGTAAGAAGTTGATTAATAATATCGTGGTAATTGTCGGATTTTTGTTTGCCGAGAAAATTTTTGCAATCATATTTAAATGAGGCCCAAGCTGTCCTTTCTACATTATATAGCATCGAGTTATACATCATCTTTGACCAACTGTCTTATTTGAGGACCAACAGATATTCCTTCTTTAATTTTTTCTTCACTTACATTTGGACATTTCAGCTTGATAAACAAAAATCCGGGACTATCCTTCTTCATTGCTTTTACAAAGTTTTTTTATTAGTTCTAGCTTGATATGGCGAGGGGGTAAAAATATGTTTTTGGGTTCAACTAAGGGCTCATGAATAATATTTTTCCCATTTGGAGTTAAGTTGTCTCGTTTCTTCCACTCTTTGGTATTCCTAGATCGGCTGTCACATTCGCAAAGATAATACATGTACTTAGTATAGCCTAACTTCATGCCTAACAAAATAGTTATAACTATCAAATCACCATATATGTTCCAACTATGTTATTTATAATTTATTTTTTCAAGAACGTCTTTCATCACATCGTTTGTATCTTTCAAATTAATTCCATAAGCGAATGGTATCCAAAAGCAAATGACAAAGCCTTCTGTGTACCTTTCAGCCATCCTCTAAAATATACAGAATAATTAGTGAATACTATATGAGCCAAAGTCTTATCTTGATCACCAATTTTACACTGAAAGTACAAATGATATGCTTTTGTAATTTTTTCACATCATTTACACAATTTCGAGGCATTATGACACTGCACTGTTAACAAACTTAGGAGAGCAATAAGACTGAACAAAATTAATTCATTCCTAAATCCAGTCCTTAATACAAACAACACAGATGTGTTTTCAGTTACATGTTTTAACTTGCACAAACATGATTAATCTTGTCCATGAAGGCTCACTCTTCAGTATTAGGTATGATATCATGTGATTATGATTTAATTCTTTATCTAGTATTGTTTATTTATTTCTTATAAAATTATGTTAATAAAGTTAAACAATAAAAAAATAAGCTAACAAAATACAATATAGGAGCTTAAAATGCTAACAACTATACGTTTAGTTTAAAAATGAAAAAATCCTATAAAATTTTATTTTTTTTCAAAAATGGTGGGTGATAGAAAGATTCTGAATTCATATTCGTTTTCACCATCAAAAAGCAGATTAAAATCATGTAACGCATGTTAGGAAACAAAAATTACGTTTATCAGTGCGCTATCGTACACATTTGAATCACTATATTTTAACATGATCGCTTTTTATCAAGAAATATTGCCTGAATCATATTTATCCTCATTATAATATTTAATTAAGTATCGTATTAATTTTACAAAAAACTGACTAATAAAAAATTGATTTTATTAGCTGTATAAATTTATTGTAAGTCAATATCTAAGCAATTATACAATGAAAAAAACTAATAATTTATCCTATTAGTTGATTTGTTCAGCTTAATTAAATGGGACACACACACACACACACACACACACACACACATATATATATATATATATATATATATATATATAAAATGTTTCAATAGTGACCAGATTAGGATAAGTTTTAAAATACATTAATATTTAAAAAAGATAAACTGACATACCTTGATAAAAACCAGGCATATTTATTCAAATCTGCACTCAAGAAGAAACACTTTTCATATAGAAATGAAAAAATTTCACAACCATATGCGAGCATAATTTTATTTTTATATTTTGTTACTTAATTTTATCCTATGACGTCCGAAAGGATTAAACGCAGTTGTTCGGGTATTTCCGTAGATGTTCGTGTTTTGTAAGCAAAAGAGGGTGGTAGTAGAAGGGTTCGGATTGAAGGTTTCCGAGGTCTGTTTCTCCCTAAACTGTGTTAGTCAGTAGCTTGATGCGCTTCTGTTCGGTGGTGGAGCTCGGCTAATGTTAAACTGTGTTTTAACACTAAAATTGCGTGATTTAAATAACTTATGAAGTTTTATTATAACATTTGTTATCGGTTTCCTATATTAACTGTATTTATATAAATATTTATGATTTATTCTAATTTTAATTTTATTTTATTGTTATATAAGCCTATATACATATATATTAATTCTAGTACAGTGATCTAATTTTTTACTTCATTTCCTTATAAATCAATATTAGTTTTTATTTTTTTAACGTATTAAAATTTCATATATATGTATATATATATTTACACTTCATAAATTTTTTTAAAAACACGTATATATTTTTAATCTTGGTTTATTTTATTAATAACAAACGGATGTTATAATTTTATTGAAATAAATATGTATTTCCGTTTATTATCATTTTACCGCAGGTTTACGTTCAGAAGTTTAGATTTAACTACTGAAAATATTAACTTGTTTTGTTTTTTAATTAGTTACTATTTTAAATAAAAATTTAATTCTTTAGAAAAATTAGACGTTTATTAAGTAAAATAACAATCATAATTACAAAAATCTTTTATAAATTTTACTAATATAATTTTATAAATTTTTTTAAGATTTGATATCCGCTCAAAAGTTTATTGATTTTTTTGTTTTAAATTCTATTGTTAATATTTTAAAACCATGTAACAGATAATTCATGAATTAAACATCAATTATTCTTGAATAGTTCAAAATTTATTTACGTGCATAAAATAAAAATTTAAATTTATAATTTACCTCATCTATTTTATATATTTTACTAATCTGATTTGTTAATTCAACATATTTTTTTTATTAAATAATACTATCAAAATTAACCCGTAAATAAAATTAATTCCATGTCAAAATGAACAAATCTTAAGCTTTTTTCTTTTAATTTTATTTCTTAATTACTTACCTTTTTAAAATTTAAATGACGATATACGAACATTACTTCCGTGATATAAAATAAGGTTGTTAAATTATAGTGTTATTTTTGTTTGATATATTTTTTATTGTGTTTATTAGTTCCTTTTATAAAATTAACAATGTATTTTAACATAAAATTGTAAATAGATAAACTTACTAATCTGATAAAATAATTTTTATTAAGTACTATAATTATATCTGTCAATTCAAAATATTCAATCTTTCTCTGTTGTATTACATGTGTGTGTGTATGTGTGTGTAAATAATAAATGTGTTAAATCTTATATCAAGTAAACAATTTTTTTCTGATATAATCTAAGACCGTTGTATTTTGAACAATTATATAGTGTTTACGGTTAGTTCATAAAATATTCTATATGTCATTGTGTTGTTTGGAAGTTTGTTTAATACTTTATTAACTATAAATATTTTTTGCTGCGAAATGTTGACGTCATTAGTGTTATTAATCTTTTCGGTAGTTTTACTATCTTCACATTTTGCCAACGGTATTTCTTCAAGTCAATTTACTCAGGATGAAATAGGTAAGGATATATTATTTTTCATAAACATCTTTTATTCTATTTCTTTGTTACGTTAATGCACGTTTTATGTAACTTTGAAATTATTTATAGAATGTAATAGGAAATATTTTCGATTTTCAGCACTTTACGATCAACCTCTTTCCTTTTTTTTTCTTTGCTGTTTTCCCCTTTCCATTAACATTTCATTCTCTCCGTACATTTTTTTGCGTTCTTTCAAAGATTTCATTTTTCGATTTCCTTTTCGTCTTTTGTTCTTGGAAACACTATAACATCTTAATTTTGGTTTTAAAGGTGTCTGTTTTTAATATCTTTTTCTGTTGTATTCTTAAATTTTACGTCTCTTTTTAACTTCTTTAATCCAATTTATTTTCAGGATAAATAAAAGATTTAATTGTACCCAAAGAGCAGCAATTTTTGTTTTTTGTATGTCCATTATTATTTCTAGATTTTGATATATTAGTTTTATCTTTTATTTAAAAATTGAAGTTTATTTAGGATTGTTCAAACCGAATAGGTGTTTTTAAGTCCTGAAATTTATTTCTTGTTTTTTGTTTTGTTTTATTTAATAATAAAAATATTATTGTTTGTTATTTGTTTCGAAGTTCATTTTTTATTAATTAATTGTAACTGCCTTTTGCTATAAAATGTTAAAATCATTAATGTTTTCAAAACTTATTAATTTTGTAGTAAATACTAAAACGCGATATAAACTTTTCCTATACGATGAAAAATAATTGACTGATTTTTTCACACTTATACGTACAATTGATTTAACTGTAAAATTGTTATAATTAATAATGTTCTTATAATTGCAATCCTAATAATTGTTAAAAAGACATATCCTATTGATGTAACATATTTTTAAACATTTCTTACTATGAAAAAATGTTTAAAAAAGTTTCTTCATAGATTAAGTGAAAATATTATTAAAACTTTTTAAAAATTTTTATGTTTTCGCAATTAGAATGAAACCTCAACTGATATTATTTAAGTAATAATTATATTTAATTTGATAATTTATTTTTTGTTTCATTAAAAAAAGAAGTACCAATACATATTTACTACCCCCTAGGTCTTTATTTTTATTAAAAACACATAAAATGATAATTTAAAACTTGATTCATATAATGATGGTTAAACAATCATCATCAATAGATAAAGAGAGAGTAAATATTAGAAAAATTGTGAGATTTTAAGCTTTTTTTTTATTCTTATCTTGACTAATTTTTTTGTATCAGTTTACGACAGTTGTTTAACTAACAAAAAAGCTCGCCTATTATATAGCGATTTTTTATTGTTACTTATATATATTTTACTTTGTATTCTGTTTTTGTAAATGGTATTAGAAAAATTTCTTGAACTAATTAAAATATTCTAAACATTCATCTTTATTCCAGTATTTTATATGTTAAAAAAGAGAAAAAATGCTTTTAAACGTAGATAAGAAACGCGATACAGATTTTTGTTATCCTTCTTTAATACGTATTTATCCTATACTTGAGTGGTCGTATTGCTTCGATAAAATGCAAAGTAAGCTATGTTTAGATAAAGCTAAGAATACGAACAAGTTTACTTTCTTTTTTCCTGATCTTTACAAATGTGAATGTATTGCCTTTTCTTTTAAATACGGACGACTAACAAATGTTATAATTTTGTTTGATTTAAACTTCTTTTCCTCTTAGTAGTGATGGATCCATTAATTATCTGAGTGATTCTAACTTTACAGTTGTTCTGAACAAGGACTTGTTTGACATTGAGAACCGCTGTTGGAAATTATTCTCCCCTTTCTGGGTCTCCCTTCGGTATAAGACACAGAAGAGTGTACTTATTTGTATGTCTCACCAAAGGATAAAAATACTTACAAAAAGTACTCACACCTTTTATTTATTTTTTGATGTAGCTTTTATATATTTTTTAAATTTTAATCTTTGTTTAAATTTAAAGTTAAATTGTAACTTAACATAGCTTAGCATCTATACATTTTTTTTATATACATGAAAATGTATTTTATATACAATATAAAATAGCTTGTTGCACATAATTTAGCAAGTAAATGTGTAAACTCAGGCGGGTAATTTCAAACTGAAGGAAGTTGAATAACAAACATTACATCCAATTTAATGTAGAAGATCGCAAATCCGTCGTCAAAAGATATTTCAATTTGTCTCTCTGTGTGTGTGTGTGTGGGCGCGCGCACGCGCGCGTAATCTTAATATAAATAGTATATTTATGGTTAAATAAACATTAAGATGAATGATTGATTTATTCACTAATTAGAGAGCGCGGTTTCAATCACAAAGCATCATCAATCTTGAAGTGTAATTATTTAAGTACTCTTATAAAGGTAAATACCCTTTTACACTTCGTCATATAATTTAACTTACAATTGATCATTTCTAGGCACCAGTTGAATTATCTTATTTTGTTACATACTTAAAATTTACTTTACATACTTTTCATTTTTTAATAGAATAAGATAGTTTAACTAATCACAATTGAAAGAATACAATTTTAGTAAATTTTATTTAAAATCTATTGGTGGTTTACAATTTTATATTTAGTTTAAAGTTTTTAGTTTTTAGTTTCAATTTATACTATTTTATAACTGAACTAAGTACTCACACACGCGTACATTCGCGCGCACACGCATACACAAAATATATAATACTGTATTATTTTTTGGTCGTCGTTATAGGAATGATTTAAAGTGTCTTTTCCTCCGCTCCTTATCGTGCAATCTTGAAAAGATAGTTTATTTGCAATTTTACCCAGTTAATTAACTTCTTTACGAATTCAAATATATATATTCTTATATTTAAGTATAATATGAATTTATTGGTAAAAAGTTAATCCTGGATTTCTTAAAGAGATCTAACAATTTAGCTGTTCTTTTTTCTTTGATCCGTCTTTGAAGATTTTTTTTATTTTATTTCGTCAGCCCACGCAATTTTCATTGAGAATTCCCTTACTACTTGTTTCAAACGTTTTAGTTCTTTGGTTTTTATTTTCTGTATTTTAGCTTTTGTACTGTCAATGTTTCACTGTATAAAGCACAGCACAGTGAGAAATAAAAAAAAAAAAAGTAAAAAATTCGTTTCTTTTTTCTTTCTTTGTTAAATATTATTAGATTCTTTGCTCATTCTTTTAGTTGTTTTGCTTTTGATATATGTAGAGCTATGTATTTATATAATGAAAATTTGACTTTTTTTAAATTCCATTCCAATAAAATTTTATTATATATGTTATAAATTTAATATCAGCTCACACATTTTCTAACATCAAACGCCAACACTTAAAATTTTCAGTTACATTTTCACTATATTTGTTTTGTAACATCCTCATGTAATTTAAAAAAAAAAAATTGAAAACTATTTTTATAAGATATTTTATAAAAAAATTTATTTAAAAAAATTCTCTTTTATAATACATCCGTAAGCATTGAATTAATGTAAATTTTAAAATAATATTAAAAAAAAATAAAATTAAATGAACATTATAAAAATGAGAAATTATATTACATCTACATTTTCATCCTACTTATTTCTATTTGAAAAAATTGTTTTTTTCATCTTTTCCATGTCCATACAATTTTCTCCTCTCCACCGGTAATTTTTAGTTTTCTACTATAATGTTTTAGGATATCTGCTCCTACCCATTCTCACAAGATAAATATATCATTTTTGTCATTTTCAATTTTTACTGAGTAATATAATCAACGATTAGATTGTTAAAATCTAAGCAAAATTTTTATTAGTATGATTAAAGGTATTTACTTTTTTAAATCATATTAAAAAAAAACGACAATTAAATTATCTTATCCGTTTTCTTAAAGGCTTTCTTGTCGGTGTTGTGATGGATAGTCTTGAAAATTCGGAAAAAATTGTTCAGATTATGATCAATATCTTTGTCGGATCATTGGACACATTTTATTCCAAATATCTATGAAAATATTACAAACTAACCTAAACCTTTTTTTATCGTGCCATCACGAATGATCTGCATAAAAATACATAAGCTTTATTTATTAAAATTTATTAATCAGAAAAGATTCAGTTTATAAACTAAATCATGTAGCTGATATTCAATTTTTTGGGTGTGAATATTTTGGGAAATTTTGTTGAATCGAAGTCCATAGGCAACTGCATCAGTTGTTCGTGTGTGAATATGTCGATAACTTGTTATAATAATGGACTGGCAGGCCAGAGTATGTTAATAATTAATAACTTACAGAATGATGGCTTTGGGATTACAGTATCCAGAAGCCGATAGCATTAAAATATAATTGATCTGGCTAGGCCTCAAATTATCAACGTTTCATACAGTAAACGCTCAAATTATCCACGGAATTTTGGAAGCTTATGAATGTTACAATTTTTCTATTTTACAATAAATAAGTAAATTTAAAAATACTTCTATGATGTATTCTTGGAGTTATTGGCTTTTTATACATTTTAATCGTGTCATCTAAATACTAAAAGAGAAAAAAGTAGCTTAACACGTTATATTTTCTCAGGCTGAACGAAATTAAAAGTGATAGAAATGCGTTACACCTAATAAAAATTGTCTCTACGTGCAAATCGATCACAGTTATATGATGATATAATTGTAAAAATATATTATGACATATTAGTATCGTGTCCAATTTTGTTCAGCCGAGTGAATTTTATTTTATAGGGATACGAAAGCGGCTTTTGAAGCGTTCTGTAAATATTAAGATATTGTTGACAAACTTCATCTTTGTAGTACTAGTTGACAAGGCAAGGTGTACATTCGGAGAGTTTACCGACTGCTGCTGTGTACAGTCACGTTCCAGTGGTACTAGTAAAATAATTGCTACTTTTGGCGTGAGGTTAGACTGCCGTTTTAAACATTATTGTCTGTGTGTTGTATGCAGATTCATATCATGAGTGTTACGTAACATTATACTATTTACTAGGCTTTATTTATATTAATTTCATATTAATGAATTAATTGATGCCATTTTACTTTCGGTGTTTAATAATAAAACATCATTTATTCTTCTGCTTAATTACGGGTATTTTTGTATAAATAATGAATTTTATCTTTTGCCCTGATATTTTGTAACAAGAGCAATTGTTTTCTTAGTCAATGTAATTTAAAATACAAGTACGATTAAACTATATCGTGCAACAAACGGTTTATGCTAGTAAATAAAGTATAAAAATTTCTTTAATCGATTGAAGTTTGAAGTAGGAATGTCGTTATAAGGATTACGTAATTTGTAGACAGACATGTTATTACTAATAAAAACTAATATTCTCTGTTCTTTGCTTCGAAAATTGCAACAGTTGTTATTTAAAAGCAGACGTGATAAAATGTCAATTGTACGCAGAAAACCTCTTCGCAGTCAAGCGCGTCGTCTCGCGTAAGTTCATAGAATAATAAAAAAAACAAACACAAATGGATTATCGGTGCCTCTTGTGAAAGCGACGTAACGTGCTTGTAGAATGCTAATCTTAAGCTGGTCTACAGTAATTGATATCAGGAAAATCGGATACGAAGCAGAAGCTAGTGGTTCTCATACTCAAACGCCAAAGAAAAAAAATCAATATATACTCCTCATAATAGATATGGAGTAATTGATTTTGATAGGTAATTGAAGAGAATTTTTTAAATGTCGGGTCTAAGTTCGAATTGAAATATTAAAAAAAACCCGACATTAAAATAAACACTTGAAATACGCCCGATTAACAGAATCTAACAGCAGCAAGGGACTCTGTCCAGGCTCTGCGATTCGAAGGGAGAAATTTGTGAAACTCCCGCCTTTTTTTTTGCGTTCCGTTTTTGTTGAAAACCCACATCTATGGGTTTTCAAATCATTAAGTGTAAAAATAAAAGACTGATTTTGTGTGAACGAGATAATGTAATCGCAAACCATGCATTTTTTCTTACATGTCTGAGAAAAATGTAGCTTCTGAGCAAAAGAGACCTGTCCTTTACATAGATGAAACTTGAGTGCACACATTATTCGATAAAAAAGTGTTGGCAAAGTGACGATGTACGAAGTGGTTTTTTTTTTTGGTATAAGATTGCCGATGACCGTTTAATTGTGTGCCATGATGGAGAGGGGAAATGGGTTTCATAGATGGTGAGTGCTATTTAATGCACGATTGCAAGAGTAAAACAAAAGATTATCATGAATAGATGAACAATGAAAATTTTTTGAGTATATTGTAAAGCAAGTAATCCTAGGACTACCGGAAAATTGTATTTTGTCCATAGATAACGCACCTTAACATAATAAGCAAAAAATAAACCTCCGTCAACCAGTTCATTGAAAAAAGATATTCAAATATTGCTCCAAAAAAATAAAATTAACTACGACCTAGATCTAACAAAGAAAGAACTTTTGAAATTATCAAACTACACCGCTCAGAACTTATATGAATTACACGAAATATTACCTAAAAGACTTCTCACGCTTTGTTGAGAAAGTTATGCAACTTTTTTCTTTTCTTGTTTTCTACTGTTCTTAAAATTAAATATCAATTGTAGCGCATTATTAAGTTAAGTTTTGGAAATTGGCTTATTTTGAATGTTGTTTTGGTAATCCTGGGCGAATGTTACCACTGAGTAATTTATAGAACCCAGCTCACGCCATCTTGCCGTTTACTTATCATACTTGAAGTGATGCGCAACGTGATTTTGCCACAAAGTGTTTTTATAAAATTAATAACAGTATGGAGGCTGCACGTAGAGAATTCTGCCGCCAGTTTAATTTAGGATAGGATAGGATTTAGGTTGGTCTAGTGGTGAACGCGTCTTCGCAAATCAGTTGATTTCGAAGTCGAGAGTTCCAAAGTTCAAATCCTAGTAATGACAGTTACTTTTATACGATTTGAATACTAGATCGTGGATACCGGTGTTCTTTGGTAGTTTGGTTTCAATTAACCACATATCTCAGGGATGGTCGACCTGAGACTGTATAAGACTAAACTTCACTTATACTCATACATATCATCCTGTGAAGTATTACCTGACGGTGATTCCCGAATGCTAAACAGGAAAAACGTTTAATTTAGAATTCCATGATCGTATACGGGTAGCGCGTTTAATTAACATATGAATACATAATTTTGAGAAAACAGGTTAAGCAATGAATTAGAAATCTCAAACAGTGTGGGGACCGTTCGAACGTCAGACATTATCGAGACTGTTCGAGCTGCTCTCATAAGAAGCCTAAACCATTAAATTTGGTCTTCATACAGTTTCTTTACAGCCGTGTAGTGTAAATGTTCGAAGTATATGGTAACAGGAGTTACTTATCATCCGTACAAGTATTAGATCTTTTAGGAACAACAACCAAACGATCACATAATGCGCCATAAATTCTGTGAACGAATGGTTATAAAGATAAACGAGGACAATGACTTTGTTTTCAAACTGTGGATTTCGGACCAACCCCATTTTCACCTTAATGGATTTAATCAATAATTTTTTTGTTTTTGGCACTTGAAAATCCTACACATTTACATCAGTCCGCAAAACATCAACAAGGTTTTGTTTTGTCGTCGTATGGAAAAATAGTTCATTTTTTTGAAAATGAAAGATGGCCTCACACGACTATAGTTGCATCAAATGAATGCAACGCAATGTTCAGGCATTTTCACAAATGCCTGTAGTTTGTATCAAATTATTGAAAACACTTTTTCTGAAAAAGCTAGATCATCATCACACACATTACGAATATCTATGGCTGCTGTACGCCAATTGTTTGGCAATCGTGTAATTTCGAAAAATTGTGACATTCCGTATCCTAGTTATCCTGATTTGTCAGCGTGTGATTTCTTCTTGTGTGGTCACCTTACAATTATGTAGTAGTTGATCTACTACAACAGATGAACAAAAAGCCAAGATCCAAACAGCAGTTGGTGAAATTCCTGTTGAAACGTTGCATAATTTCACTACGAAATTGTTGAAATGTCTACGTAGAAAAGATGCACACCTGCAAGATGGGATTTTTTTTAATGTATTTTATGTATAAATAAAACTATTTAATATAATTTTTTTCATAAGAATATTTAATTTTCAAAATGTTTTGTTTTCCTGAATTATTTTGTACAAAAGGAAGGAATGTTGAACGGTTTACTTTATTAATTGTTAATCTACATTATTCGTATTAACCGGCGCCAAAAACTGATGAAATTTAGCCAAAATGTATGGTATTAAATTTTTTTTCTAATCGATTCCAAACAGGAGAAATTTTGAAAATAAAGATAATATTCCAATTTTTATAAGGTTGTGCGTATATAAAGATCAGATGAATAATAAAAATGCTAAGAACGCTCGTCTGAGCATGCGGAGTTCATACTGAATGCCCGCATGCCACTTTTGACTATGATACTCAGTACATTCATTTTATATTAAAATAAGACTATAAAAATGAAACTAAGTATTGGATTACTTGCGCTTATGATATAATAAAGATCTAAATATAATCTTATTCTGTAAAAGTTAAATATAAACGAGTAAATTCCTAATTAAATAACTATAATCTATCTGACAAAAGCGTGCAGCAAACCACAAAATAAGTTTGATGATTCTAACTTAATTTGGTGCAATCCATCCGAAAAAAAAAACACTTCTCTGTACTTGTAACAAAAATTAGATAAAAGGAACTTTTAATAGAAAAATTGTGATAAAATTATATTTTTACCTTAAAAATGAGAATTTATAGGAAAGTACGCTAACGCTATATTAAAATTTTATCAAGTAAAACAGAAAAAAATATTTGTTACCTCAATGAATTTTCTCAATACCCGTTAAGTTTCTATCTGTTGAACTACTCCCGTCGTTTTCAAAATTTATTACTATATCTTCAATAATATTTTTACCCAAAATATTTATTGGCTTCTCATGATTTTTTATTCTTTAATTACATGTTGAATGCAACTTTTCCAAGCATTTGCATCTACTCTATTAACTCCTATCAATAAATTTTTTACATCTCTTAATTTAATATTGTGTTATTACTGCCATTGTAGCTTTTGACTTGTACTCATATCAATTCTATCGGGTTTAAATTGCAATAATATGGAGGATGACGTAAAATTACACAGTTTTTCGATTTTGCGATTCATCTACTTGATAATGAATAAATTTTTAACTGATTTTTAAAAGTTCTATATTTAACATGTCTTTGGTGTACACAATATTAATCATTCATTCGGAAATTTCCGATTTTCGGGTCGAAGCGTTTGGATATTTTCAGTTTTCAGGCAATGATACGGCGCATTATCCATTACTATGACGGATTCTTCAGCAACAATTTCGACAATTTTTTTAAACCACTGCATAAAATTGTCACCATTTATTTCATCGTTATACACTTGGGAAGATCTGGATACCCGTAAACCATAGTTCAAAAACCAATTTTCACTTTCGACCTGTGTTACTAACAAAATTTAAGCCGGAGTTTTCACTTCAGTTGACAAAAGCGGTTTTTGCGCTTTTATTTCTTTATCAACCCATACCTTCTTCCGCAAATGTTAAATCTTTGGATTTAAAGACGTCATTTAACTAATCTTATGACTGTCAGACAATGTTAAATATCAAAGAGTATTTGTACAGTGCAATATAAATGAATAGTGATGTAGATTAAAAAATCTTGTAATAAATTTTACGATATTGAAATGCAAATATTCCAGTAAATACCTAATAAACAGGAAAAAATCTCACCGGTAAGGTGGTACTGATTACGGAATTAGTCATTGACAATCATACTCGGAATTATTTCTTATAAAATAAATAATGAAATAATAACTTCACTGCAAAAAACATGCATAATTTGAAATAACGTACTGCAATATTATATAGGTAAATTCTGACAAAAATTTAGATACGTAATTTTATATATATATATATATGTGTGTGTGTGTGTGTGTGTGTGTGTGTGTGTGTGTGTGTGTGTATTAACCTGCTGTAGCGGCATATAACAAATACCAGAATATTCCCTTACCTCAGACTTTTTCTAATGAAAATTTTATATTTACTTCAGTTAACAGTTACATCACCTTTTGAGAGTAATTGTTAAATCTTCATGAAAATCTATCAGTCGTTCAGCTGTTAGTAACATGTACTCAATTGCTTAAAATAAATACTTTATAAACATTTTATAATTTGAAATAACGTAATTATTTTGATAAATTTATTTATTCATCAGTTTGATTCAATGTAGTTTAAGTATTGTAGAATAATTTTTCAGCTATTTTTGTTCAAGATGGGTCCCACCACCCCACCTTGCTTGTACCACACCCCCTACCAAACTGAATTTTTAATAAGATATTCGTTGCTATGATATTGTTTATATATTTTTTAGTTATATATTGTTAATAAAAACATATTGTTAATAAAAAATTCTATAAAATTTATAATATTTACGTTAATTATTTTCTTTACTTCGGTAGAAAACTCCAGAAACATATATATTGTTTTCAGATAGATTTCATAAGAAAACTACCTATTGTAATGCGTACCATGTTCGACTTCCGGAAAATTTTGACGTAACTTCGCGAATTTGCGTATCTTCGCAAATTCCCCAGACCTCAAAACAACTGTCACCTCAAAAGTTTATATATATATATATTTATTTCACTTCTTGTGGACCTGATAACTGCCGTAATTTTGCGCCAATCACTTTCAAATTGTTCCTTAAATATAACTCGTCCCAAAATCTCGGTAGAGTTTGTTATCGGTCAAAATAGGTCCGTGGGGGTGGAAATGGGAGTGCTTTATCGAAAAATGAAAATATCGCTATAACTTTCTTATTAAGTAAAATATCGAATTCGTTTAAAGTTCCTGCTATTCTTTGAATAAGTGCCTAAAACGTATGTAAGTAAAGTTTTTTGTTATCCCCAACTACTGGCCCAGAGGGTGGAAAAAGTAGGGTTTTGAAGACAAAAAAAATCATAGTTCCTTAATAGACACAGTAAAAATTTCCCTCCGCCTTCTAGCGTGCAGAAAAGGATTTTTTTTCTTCAAAAAACCCTATATTGGGTTCAGATCTTTTTACTTACACATAAACTGTACTCATTTTGGGATAAATACCTACATATTTCACCTTTATATCACAGTAAAATGTGAATTATTATTACAAGATACATTTTTCTTCCTCTTTGTATTAAAGGATAAATTAAATTTTTGTTCTAACCATTTATTTGAAGCAACTTCTCATACATCAGTACCCGGGAAGAAAAGAATTTTCCAGTCACAACTTTCACTAACCGTGTAAAAAGAACTTACTGATATAAACAAAGAATTGAAGAAGAGTACAGATACAAATCTAAAACGTTGATATTCTTTTAATCACTACAGTCTTAAACAGAATCGTTTAAAAATAAGACTGATTTCATTTTTATTGATTTAAGTGTTATTTTCTAATATTGTCACTCTAACTTACGTAGTTGACGCGTTTCGGGGTATCGCCATTCTTAAAACCATTTTTAGCCCTCTCGACTGCTGCTTCTCAGAATGCAAAAATTAGCATCGGTGGCATGCTGACAGAGATTAAACTGATGATTGTGATGTGTTAAGGGGTTTAGAGTCTAAAAGACGATCTTCAACGGTATCACGTTGGTTTCCTCCATCGGGAAGTCTTAAAAACGGTTCGATAGCGTTAAATCATTAGATGATACACGGTACTGAGGCGCAAAACCGGCGCAGTCTGTCATGGTATAGATGTTATATGTGGATCGGTGTTGTAAGTTTCGGTTTCGCTGTCATTAGATACATCGTTTCTGATATGTCTCTGTGGAAACAGTTTTCTCGAATCTGCAGTACTCGAAGCCGACAAGGATCTACGCTTTCTAGACAACGCCGACGTTGTCTTTTTCTTTTCCTGTTTAGCCTCCGGGAATTTCCGTTCAGGTATTACTTCAGAGGATGAGTGAGGATGATGCGTATGAGTGTAAATGAAGTGTGTAGTCTTGTACAGTCTCAGTTCGACCATTGCTGAGATTTGTGGTTAATTGAAACCTAACCACCAAAGAACACCGTTATCCACGATCTAGTATTCAAATCCGTATAAAAATAACCGACTTTACTGGGACTTAAACGCTAAAACTCTCGACTTCCAAATCAGCTGATTTGGGAAGACGCGTTCACCACTAGATCAACCCGGCGGGTAAATGCCGACGTCATCTAGAAGGCGAAAATTTTCGCTTTCGCCGGTAATAAGTTAACCGAAAGATCAATTTAACATTATGAAAAATAAAATGCCTACCAAATAATAAAAAGCAAATATATAAAATAATACTCTAATAACTCGTGAACCAACTCACATTCACTAGAATAATACAGTGAAACGAAAAAAAAATAGTTACTTAAAACAGTTGTTTTAGGTAATTGAACAAAGTTAACACAAAAATAATCGTAGCGTTATCAATCAACATTTCAGTTACAGAATAAGGAAAAGTAAGATTAAATTTCAAATCTGTGAATGATTTCTCATTTTCTGTGAGAATGAAAATGACATTTATTAATAAATGAAACGTAAAAAGTTATTTCTCTTATAAAAGTTAATTTGAATTATTGGTCTTATTATTATAAGACTTATTCGAATAAGTGAAAGAAGTCATTTACATAAAAATAAAATATCTTTAGTTTTCAAGTAATAACACATAATCTACAGATTAATAGATTATTTCAATGTTCATTATATAACTACTAATGCCAAATTAAGGTTAATATTTTTTTATTTTTCTAAGTGCAATGAATTTTATAGTGCGTAAAATAAACCAAATTTTACTGGGATTTGAAAACAGAACTATCCGAATAGTCATAATTTTGTAGTTTATATATATATATATATATATAAACTAGTAGAATATTTCAACCCTTTTCGTGAGTTAAATATCTCTTTTTAAAAAAATACATAAAAAAGTATACGACCAGAGAAACCAAGTATTTTTAGAATATTGTTTATTACCTTATTACTTTAATGTCCAGAATAGATTTCTTAATTTATGCTGTTTATTAATATTTTACTCGGAATTTTTTGTGAGAAAATTTAGGTCACATTATTATATATTATTATTATAATAAGAAAATTCAGAAAAATACGAATTTATGAAATTAAAACCTGTATGTTGACAAAAAAAATATCTAATTCAAGTAACGTGACAAGTTAAGAAATACTTTTTATAAACTTAAATTTTTTCCCTTCATCAAAATTATTGAAAAAAAAAAATATTAAGCTAGAACATAAACTAATCTAGACAGAAAATTTTTCAGCAGCTTGGGTTTACTTTTTAGGAGAATTATACTGTCACTTACACGCGTCGGTCATTAATACAGCTGATAGAGGAAAATATTTAGTAAATAAGAAGCGAGTTATAAAGAATACGAAATAATTTAATTAATTTATAAAAAATTAAGTATATTTTTCTTTAATTTTTGTTATTTAATAAATCTAAAGTAAACAATTATGAAATTATGAATTTATTACAAATCAAATATGAGTTGAATTAAATTATGAATTTTTTTTTAAAGAAAAATGTTTTAGTTTTTCAT